>NC_137960.1:13720856-14320856 GCF_963924665.1 Micromys minutus | reverse complement strand
AGGATGTCCTCATGGTGGGGATTTGGGTGAAATGAGGTTACAGGCCAAGGCTGAAGGCAAAACCATCATTTGGCAGTACAACCCTCCAGATGGGATGAGGGGGCACAGACAAAGTCTTTGGTTTTATTTGGGTTTTCAGGTGACTGGGTGAGATGTGTCCCACCATACAGTGAACAATGTACGATTCTCAAACTTCACTGATTTCATTGCTACTCGTGGTGAGAGACATCATAATGAGGAACATACAACTGGGCACCAAGACCCAGACAAACTGACGTGTACAATATACCACGTCAGACTGAGGCTCCTGTGACCATCCCCAACCTATGGTACCATATTAAAGGCAAATATGCTGAACAGGTTCCACTGACTCACCAACAACTAAGATGAAACAGTTTAAAGAGAAAAGGTTTGGGTTTTAATTTATTTTTAAGATTACAATAAAATTACATTTATCCTTTCCCTTACCTCTCTCCAAACCCATATGCTCTCCCATCCTCTCAAATACATGTGTAGAAAAATTTTAATCCAACAATATGGCTGCTCTGGCTAGAACACAAGACACACCCCAAGGCCATACTTTTAATCCTAGACAATGTAGGTACGATCAGTTGACAGAAGGAAGCAGCCATGTTAAAGTGATGTCTACTTGAGAGGCAGACAGAGTGATCAGTCAGAGAAAGATTTGACAGAATGAGTCAGAGATAGGATATGCCTGACTCTCATGAGGACAAACAGGAAGGAGAGTCTATTTAAGAGCAATGCAGGGTAAGGGAGTCACTCAGTTCTGCTCAGTCTGCTGAGTTCAGTGCAGTGGAGTTGAGTTCATTCGGGAGTTCGTGCAGTTCAGTGCAGGTCAGCAGAGGCGGTTGAAGCCAGAGAGTAAGAAGGAGCCAGAGGATTAGAACAGATCGAAGGAGTTAGTATGAGGCGAAACAGAGCAGTTCAGTCAAAAACTGAGACAAAAAGTCAGTTTTGAGAGAAGTTTGAGCCAGTACATCTGAGTTGTACCAGCCAGCCAGAGTTCAGAAAGAACTAGAAAGGGTGAGCTTATTCAGAAGGGAGCCTTTGAGATAACAATTACATCAGACCAGTAAAAGTTACTTTTACACACATGACAGCTTTTTTCATTGTTATGATACACACACATACACACACACACACACACACACACACACACACACAAACATCTTGCTCAGTTTGTATAATGTTACTTGTAGACATGTTTTCAAGGCTTTGGGTCACATGTCCAGGGGTCTCAGCCATAACTAATCAGCCCATTCATTTGTTCCTATGGTGATATAGTACATCACATTGTATGTAGCATGTAGTTGTATGTAGCATGTGGCTAAGGCTGAGACATAAAGAAATAGGCAAGAATTCTACAACCGCTTCCATGGGTACATCCCTCAATGTTTCAAGACCTACTCCTAGACCCACTTGTTAGGTTCCAGCCACCTTTGATAGAGCTGAGCCTTTGGGAACCATTTAGAATCCACACTAAGGTAGAATAGGAAATATTTTATCGCTGAAAGCTATGCACTTGATGGGCTGGCGCTAAAAACACATACTGCTCTTACAGAGGACCTGGGTTTAGTCCCAGCATACACATCGGCTAGCTGATGCATGCCTGCAACTCCAGATCCAGAGAGCCCCCATATGTAAACCAAACACTTGTTCTGAACAGAACACACACGCATTCACACACACAGAGAGAATAAAATAAATCTTAAAAAGCAAGAGTGTGCAGTTAATGCTGTGTATGGTGAAGAGCCAATTAAAATTCAATGACATGATCTCAGTAGCAGTAGGGAAGGCGAAGATATTGCCAGTCCATAGATGGTCTCCATTATTTCTGCTAGAAGTTGGACAAATGACGCTGGTGTGGGGGGGCGTGTGTGCACATGTGTATACATGTGCATGTGTGTGTTTTCGTGCACACATCTTTGGCTACAAGATCTGGGCAGCCAGAAGTCACTGTTCGGAATCTCCCGTCAGCCCTATATCCAGAGACAATTTTCCATAAGACAGCCCGCCAGTGTTCTGCAGGACATACGTGAACCCTTCTCTCCTCGCTTTGCTGGTGTTTGGGAGTTGCAGAATCATTCTAAAAAGAAATGACCGTTTGAAGGAATGAACAGGGGTTATCCAGGCATGAAGGGGTCAGACCCAGGCTCAGCCAGACAGGGTTGCTTTCACACCAGAGTGGAGGGGTAAGCAGGGCATCCTCAGTGGTACTTTACGTCTCTGACTGACTTACGCAAGAGGCGCTGGATTTCAACTTTCCTGACACACGCAGCAAATGGGCCGTTGGAAACGCTGGTTGCAAAATCGGAGACAAGATGGAGCTCGGCTAGTTTACAAAGGCTGGGATCCGGACTGGGAAATGGCCCAGGAGTCTCTGTTTTCTTGTGGATGGCACAGTCAGCTGGATGGGTTGTGTTTGTCTGGTTGTGATATGTAAATAATCTCAGCTGTGCATTTACACTTGACATTTTCACTGGCTCCTGTTATTTAAGACCACATACGCCCACTAGGCTACAGTTTCCTGGAATTCCTCACTGGAATCCACGAGGAGTCACTGGGTGGGTATGCTATCTTTTGTTGATAATTGAGAACCATTTGGATACAACACAAGAAGCCGAACCCCACCCCCAAACCCCAAACCCCGCCGAATTTGGCTTTGTGTTTGAAGAGTTGCAGCAACATTCTCCCTGTATCCAAGCTGGGACTTCTTGGGACTCTGTGACTACGGCTCAGGTCTAGTTCCAAGGGCCTCCATAATATAATTCAAACACAGAAACAAGATCCTGGCCTGATAAATTATTCATAGATCTGCTTTGGACCTCATATTGCACAAGAGTTGTTCAAAAGGCCTTTCTTTTCTTAAACTACAGTCAAGCTGCTGGGCAAAGACAAAGATTTCCGTGAGAAAGCAAATTAAACAGCCCCATGCCGTTTATCACGCACGCCGATTTTAACTGAAAACTCCCTGGGCTAGTAAGTATTTTCCACATCTGATTACAGAGGCGAGAGAGGAAACACAGGTGAAGATGACTACACTTTGGAATTTGTGAGAGCAAGGATACACTTGGCATATCATATTTTCTTTTCCTAAATGCTTGTGACTGAGAGTCTCTAGGATGAATTTCTCTGGTTTGAGATGAACCCATGAAGATGGAAAGGCGGATGTGACTGGCAGCATCTGAAAGCAGAAACAGAAGGAGTAAAGTTGATACATACGGAAATACTTGTTTAAAAGCTCTAAGATTAGGTAAGTCCACTAGGGCAAATTTATGGAAAGAAAATATGAAATAACCCCATGATCAATACTTAGTGAGGTCAGTGGAGGTCACAATGGGGACATTTACGGGGGATCATAATTCGGTGGAGGGGAAGGACCCGGTCAGTGGCAGCACATAGGACTAATGGCAGTTTCCACTCTCTACTGCTGGCATGCTGTGTGTTAGTGGATAAACCACTCACCCTTTCTGAGCCGTCATTTCTTTCTCTGCCAAATAAACAGGCATGGGCAAATCACCTTAATTCCCCTATAAAAGGTAATTTTTTTTTTCTGTTCTGGAGTTTTATGGTAAGAAATATTTTGGGGGAAATGAATAAGCCTTTAATGGGATTTGACGTGAAAAGCTCTCTGGAAACTGATAACTTGACTCATGTTTTATTATTCTCCTTTTTTTCTATCCATTCAATAAAAACTGATATTAAAAGTTCAGTGCCTACTGTGAACTAGATACTGCAATATCCCATAAAACTCCCTATATAAGAAGTACATTGGCACTTTAAACAGAGGTGCACATATATAAATGTACTTAACAGGTAGTAAAAGGAAACGAGAGAGGTCTATGTAACAAGCTTCGCAGGAAACAAAGCACAACCCTGACCTGGAGGAGGAGCTGCTGCTCTAGCTAATGAAGGAGTTGAGGTCACTTGGTCTACATAGGAAGAGAGAGGGATAACACACAAAACGCATAAGTTAGAAGTTACTGCATGATGTAGCATAGGACGTGAGCAAGAACTCCACTCGGGTACCTCTGCACCCGAGTTTCCCTTTACCCAGCAGCCAATGCTCCTAAGAAGAGCAAGACCCTGATGCACCAGAAGCAGCTGGACTTACGAAGACCTCAGACTCTGATTCTCTGGGGGCATAATGTCTGAGGATCTGTACTCTAAATGAAGCACCCGGTGTTCCAGAGGCAGCTGATGGTTGGAGACGGCCTTCACTTGTGGCTTAGACGCTCACTCACAGAAGATGATGGGGCAACCGGGAAGCAACATAGCAACTTGGCCAAAGATGGAAACTTCCCAAGCCGGAATGATTCCTTCCTCTTTGTGCTTTCCCGAGACTTTTGTCATGGTAACAGAGAGCCGTGTGCATCCCTGTATTAGATGGTTTTACAGCTACATTTTAACTTAATGCCCACTGTTGTCCCATGAGTAACAGATTTGGGGATCAAGGAAAAACCCCCAAGTTGCATTCTCTGAGAGAACTGATGAGAACAGGGTGGACAAAAAAAAAAATGGGCATGGTAAATATTGGGGTATCGTGATGGCCAGTCTTGGTTGTCAATTTGACTATGTCGGGAAGTCACTGAAACCTAAGCAAATAGGAAGACCCATGATAAATCGGGGCCACACCTTCTGTGCTTTTTGCCTGATTGCCCTCGCTCTCACTGGCAAATGCATCTACCCTGCTGCTGAGGTCGTCCTTTGCTGCTGTTAGAACCCACTTCTTCAGGATTCCAACATAGATGGAAAACCAGCAGCTCCCTTGGACGACCCTGGGACTTCAGCACCAGATTGGGACTTCTGAGACATCCAGCCTTATGGACTGAACAGCTACTGGATCCTAGGCCTTTCCATTGGGATACAGCTATTGTTGGACTGCTCAGACCACAGCCTGAAAACAATTCTAATGAATTCCATATGGGTGTGTGTGGGTGTGTGGGTGTGTGTGTGTGTTTTCATTCTATTGGTTTTATTCCTTTAAAGAACCCTGATTAATACAGGGGGATCAGTATCACTGGGAAAGAAGATAAAACTGGGTGTTCAGGGCTTTGAAATGGGACCTAACCTCGGCACTAAGGTAGAATATCCCAAACATGGACTGAGATTTAAGCAACAGCAGTGTTAATAAACACCAACAGCCACAGCACCAACTGAGGTTAGTTTCTAGTTTGCAAAACGGGAGGAATAAAGTTTTTCGAAGTACTATGCAGGGTCCGAGATGTTCTTCCTTGCAGGCTAAACTGTTAGTCTTCCGGTGGAAGGTACAGGCCTCCTGGGTCAGATAAAAGGGACATCTCGCTGTTTAAGAGAAGAGAGGAAGAGCAGCTGCTAGAGCATCCTATGCCTCAGGGTGTTGCCCCCGCCCCACCCCCCGGGAGAGACTAAGAGATGCCTTGTGAAAGTCCTGCTGACTTCAGACAGCACAGAACTATGATTCAGGAAGCATTCTTGTCTTTTATTCTTCCTTGCCTTCCTATTTCCCTCTCCTTTTTCTCTCTCCCCCTCCTTCTCCCCCCTCCCCTTCCTCCCAAACCCACTCTCAGATCATACAAATCCCTGCTTCCTGGACAGGACGTGTTTTACCATCATGCCTTGCCCCCTTTTCTCATCTGAGCACACCATCTTCCTCTCCGAGGATGCTCATTCAGATACCACAGGACAAGCAAGAAGCTCCCTCACCAGACAGCTAAGTCTTCCCATTCTTGGGTCTCTGACTTCCCAAACCCCAGAAACTACAAGAAAAGAAATTTCTATTCCTTACAAATCATCCAGGATTGGGTATTTCGTTGTAACAAAACAAGACACAAAATGGAGGTTTTTCTGTTCCTGTTTGTGTGATGTTGAGAATCAAAGCCTATACACTAAGTCTATACTCTGCCAATGTGCTACGTCTCTGGTCCATTGACATTCAGTTCTGGTGGGCCCTACTGAGGTGGATGGGATTAATCTAGATTTGTTCCCGAAATTCTCAAGTGACGGTGTTATTGCTGTCTCACGGGCTCTGGCCATTTGTAATCGGTAGTTCCAGGTTAGCCTCTGCAGGATGCTACGATGTTTTTAGCTTAGCTCTTTTCAGAGTAGCTTCTGGGTACGCTTCTACACTGTAATGAGCAAAGTTTGCTATCTACTCCAGGAGCACAAGCCACATGTTTGGTGATAGAAAGTCCACTTTCATGTTAGGAACAGGCACAGCACAATGTTCTGGGAATGTTGTAATCGGTGTGGCATTCACACCAGTGCTTGGGCATTCTGTCTGCCTCCAAACTCAGAACTGGACAAAGCCCATAGGCAGGGAGTGTTCACATGTCTGGGGCTCCATGCAATCTGGAGTGGGTGCCAGTAAAAGAAGTCATGAGGCAACTGAGAGCTAGCCTCAGCCTCAGGAAGTATGCGGGAGCTCTAAGGCTGCGGCAAGATGCTAAGGTATGAGTCAGCCAAGTCACTAACAGCTCCATTGATGCCCAAGGGACAAACATGTCTTTAGATTTTGTTTCAAAGGAAGGCAAAAATAGGTACCTGTTGCGGTAAAAATAAAAATGCTTCTGTTGCTACCAGTCCCATGGTCTCACTTCGAGGGAGCCGCTCCAGTGTGGAGCCACCCCACTCTCTACTGTCCAATCATGTATCGCCTTGACGTATCTTTGTTCAAACTCAACTTTTATACCTTTAGTGTATTCATGCTGCTATAAAATTGAGACAAGGGCTCAGGCCTTCTGCTTGGCCTAATAATATCTTCCCACTGTGTTTATGTGGTAAACAGACATTCATTGTCAAATACTCAGTGTTTTACACACATACACACACCAATCAAAATGTCTATGAGCTCCAGCCAGCTTACCACTGGGGAGTACCTCATAGTGGCCTGACTCTATTTCCACCCACTTCTCACCATCTGCATTCACCATGCCCATGTCCTTCCCGGTGACATCCCCTGGTTGGTCTGGATGAACTGTGTGAGAGCAGGCTGGCGTCTCACTCAGGAAATAGCGACATGGTGAGGCATCTCTTGGGCTACATCCTTTAAGATCTTTAAAAAAAAAAAAAAAAAAAAGTTCCAGAAGAACTTGTTGACTCCTCTCTGCTGGGATACAACAGCTGGATGCCTCTGGGAGATTGAAAATAAACAGGTTCAGGAGCTCCTAGGAAGTCAACCGGCATCGTGGGTGGAGAAACGGCCCAGAATAAATACAGCTGAGTGAGACGGAAAACTCTATTTACTTTGGCTCTTTTGAAGTCTACCCTGGAGGCTGGGGAGACCCATCCTCAGCCTCACCGTATGCTGATGGTGGAGACCCACTTGAGCAAGGTTCCTAGCGTAGGCACATCCATCTGGTTAGTCTGGGAGGGTGAACGGAGAATGAGGTGTCTCAAGTGTTAGAGGACATTTCGACAGAAGGAAAATGATGAGGCCGGGGTTTTTGTGTTTTGCGGTTTGGACTGAAACCATATTGAGCATTTGACGATGAACGTCTGTTTGCCACGTACACACAGTGGGAAGACATTAGTTTGGGAAGCAGAAGGCCTGAGTGCTTGCCTCGATTGTACAGTGAGCTGTGACCCTGGGAACCTCGAGGACATTGTGGGTTCCTAGTGCCTCAGCTCTAAAGTGAGAGGTCAGGAGGGTGTGCTTAGCAAGGTGGTGAGGACCAGAGGTTTTCATCTACACTCTGGTTTTCATGATGCTACCCAGCGTAGCCCTGGAAAGCAAGAACATCATCTCCAAAGTATCCTACCTCGGTGGGACATGACCATTCAGTCTGCACACCCCTCGATTGCAAGCAGAAAGGAGAATTGAAGCTTGTGGAAAATAACTTTGCAAGGGACCACAGGAGCAGAGAAACCTAGGTTTCACACGAGCTTTAAATCCTGCCTTGAACACTTCAGTGTGTTTGTGGACAGGTGACCTCAAGTGTCAAAGTTTCCATTTTTATCAAGCATCGAAGAACTGAAGAAACAATTCCTACTTCACGATAGTGATAAAACCAAATGTCTGACAGAGAAGGACCATTAGAACAGGGAAGACAACAGATGTTCTTCCACGTACAACTCAGGACAGATACCAAGCGCTCTTCCACACAGTACCCAGGATAGGTACTAAGCATTCTGCCATGCAGTACTCAGGATGGGCACTGACTACTCCAAGCAGTGTTTGGAGTAAGTACTGAGCACCTTTCTATGCTACTATCCTCACTGATACTAGTCTAAAGTAGCCCTTTCAAATGTTTTCAGTTCAGGTTGGCCGGATCCCAAATCAAACACAGATCTAAACTAAAATTATGTTTTCCCTTCACAAGAGAAAAAAAAAAAAATCATCATGGTGATAACAACAAAATTCGCTTCAAGTTGAACACAAACCTCCTTGTTTCTCTGGAACTCACAGAGAACAGAGTCAAGCCGCCAAGTATCCTGGCCCAGGGTCAGCTGTCTACCGCACAGAGATAAAAAGTATGGGAAAGTCCTTCCACCACAGGCGAGAGCTTTCTCAGAGGGGGAGTGTGTGGAGACACTGGTGAACAGTGATCCAGCAAAGCCCCAAAGCTCACACAGACTCCATAGATCATGTTCTCGGGACAACACTCCTGACTCCGGCAAACCTCGAGCACAGAAGTGCACATTCTGTCTAAATCACTGTCCAGATCTCGCTAACATCAGAGTACGCTGAAAATAAACTGCATCCAGATGGCGAGACACTGGGTTGATAGCTCCTCATGAGTGACTTAGAGCCATTCATTGACTTGCTTGTCCAAAACCCAGCAACGGCTGGGCCAGTGTGCCTAAAACACCAAAGCGCCACTCTGGCCAAAGTCCTCATGACTCGGTAGTGACCTAAAATGCAAAAATCCCCCAACAGAATTTCTAAGGCTTTGTAATGTCCAACCTTAACGCTCCAATATTAATGCACACAAGAAATTCTTTGACGTTTCTACTCTCTACACAGATAACATGTGGCTAAGAATCCATCTGTGGTGCTTTGAATATGCTTGGCCCAGGGAATGGCATTATTAGAAGGTGTGGCCTTCGTGGGCCTCATCAAGGGCCACAAGGTGACGAAGAACGTCAGCAAGCCTAGACACAGCTGGCACCGAGGGAGCCGTGACACCTCACGGGTGGTCACACATATCCGTGCCAAGAGAAAGTGGGAAGAGCTGAGCAACGTGCTGGCAGCCATGAGGAAGACAGTGGCCCAGAAGGATTAATGAACCCTCAGCCTCAAATAAGATCATTTCAAAAAAAAAAAAAAAAAAAAAGAGGTGTGGCCTTGCTGGAGTAGGTGTGGCCTTGATGGAGTAGGTGCGGCCTTGCTGGAGTGGGTGTGGCCTCAGCCCCGATTAAATGTTGTCCTTATCAGAGTTGCCTTGGTCATGGTGTCTCTTCACAGCAGTAAACCCTGACTGAGACACCCTCCTTCTCACAAGGGAACATTATGTGTTTACAAATACAAGCCGTGGAGCATCGTTTCTAGAGTTAGCAACATGAATGTTCACCAGAGCTTGGGCAGGGCTGCCAAGGCTGAAATGTGTACAGCAATGGATTACTATGCAAACATGCAAAGCTCATAAGGACACAGACTGGCTTACTTGTGAGAGAGCAGAAATAACAGAAGCAGGAGATATTAATTTGAAAAGCTCAGATTGGAGGATTGAAAGGTATACTTTTGTCTCATCAGAGCTGGGAACATAGCGGGAGGCATTTGAGCTATAGTAGTGTAATGAAATAGCATATGTGTTGTTTCGGTTGTCCACGGTGTGTCTACTTGTATAAGCAAAACGAGATGCTGGTATAGCCTGTGGTCTGGCAGGTGGATGAGATTTGTGTGTTTGTGATACAGGTGAGCTTCTATGTGCAGGTGTATATGTCCACATGCACACATGGAGACCAGGAAAGGGCATCGGGTATCCTGCTTGATTCCAGTAAGACCCATGGATCCATCTCCACCCCATACACACAGTACTGTGTTAAAGGAACACGCAGCACCATGCCCAACTTCAGTGGCAGAGACCCGAACTCAGGTTCTCAGACTTGTACAATGGAGTCTTACCCACTGAGCCATCTCTCCAGCCCTCAGATGTCTTACTCTTATAAATATCTCACTCAGCAATGGTCAAGTTTGAATGGCTATAACAAGATCCCTGAAGGACTCAACTGAAAGCCAGAGAGTCGCCATTTTGGCTCATGGTTTGGGCTCATCGCCTTTCGAACCTGTGGCAGGGCAGGATGCTGCAGTGGGAAGCCTATGGCGGAGACCTGTTCGACCCTCCGTGTCTGGGAAGTCAGAGGGCAAGAAAGAAGAACACACAGTCTCAGTCTCCACTGATGGGCAGATCCCTAGTGGCCTAACCTTTTACTACTGTGTCCCCACCTAAGAGCCCCACTTTCTCTCAGAAGCAATGCTGCCTGACCTACAAGTCCGTAACACAGGAGACCTTTGGGGAACCGTCACCCATTATATGGCTGAATGACTCTGTGCTGCAGGAAACACATAATGTATTCAGCGACACGGTAATTCTCTTTGTCATTCTGTTTCCAACCTGCTTCCTTCTTGTGTTCCCTCTGGAACAGCATACGCTCCGTTTCTAGTCTCACTTCACCCCCGTGAGTTCATTTCAGTCTCCAGTTTTCAAACTGCCCGGCGGCAGCTTAGACCTTCAGTCCAAAGACCTCTTTTCCTGAGTGTCCTGCCCAGGTTTGAATGGCAGGTCGCAGTAGCCACTGACATTATGAAGGTATGGATTAAGCTATACTGAGTCCTTTCCTCTGCTCTTCTCTTTGACCGAATTCCTAAGTCCTCTTGTTTGCAGCCAGGAGGTAGAAAATCACACTAGCTGAGCCTGCAGCTTCTGCTAAAGGGTAACTGTGCTGCTTCTGAAAAAGCAGGGGGTGGGTGTGGGGGTGGGGTGTACACCGTGCATGAGACAATCCCACTAATAAAACAGATAGCGTGAATTTATTAAACCGTTGCTGAATGTGTGCCTTGAGATTTCTTTTTCTTTTTTTGTTTTATTTGTTTTTGTTTGTTTTTGTTTTTCCAGACGAGGCTTCTCTATGTATCCCAGGCTGTCAGAAGCTGGCTCTGTAAGCCGTCCTGGCCTCGAACTCACGGTGCTGGGATTAAAGGCATGTGCCACTATCTCCTGGTTTCGCTTTTTATATAGATGCTAAGAATCTGCTATGGGTCTTCTTACAGCAAATACTTCATCTACTGAGCTATCCCCTTGTCATGGTAAAGGACTCTTAAACTGGGACCAAAACTATAGAGAATATCTTGTATATTGTATGGATGCATCACCTGTCAATCAAGAAGCCTATGGCCTATAAGAAAGGGTAGAATAGAAGGTGGGACATCCCGGAGGCAGAAAGGATTGTGGGGTAGAGCCAGGCTTGGGAGAGAGGCGAGGGAAGAGGAACACAGATGCATGGTACCTGAGCAGAGGTAAGCAGCCATGTGGCAAAATGCAGATTAGTGTAAACGGGTTATTTTAAATCATTGGCTAGTGAGGGAACAAGCCTAGCTATATGGCCTAGGAATTTGTAAATACATTTTGAGCCTGAGTTGTTATTCCGGGAGCTGGGCTGGAGCGATGGCTCAGCAGTTAAGAGCACTGACTACTCTTCCAGAGATCCTGCTTTCAATTCCCAGCAACCACATGGTGGTTCACAACCATCTGTAATGAGATTCGATGCCCTATTCTGGTGTGTCTGAAGACAGTGACCGTGTACTAATATATAATAAATAAATCTTTAAAAGAAAAATAGCCCATCTTACAAAGGCTAAAATTACCAATCATATTTCACATAAGAAAGAAAAAAAAAAGAGAGTTAAGACAAAAAAAAAATCCAAACAACAACAAAAAAGGGAGTATTTATATTACCAAGCCATAATATCAGAAAGATTAATAGTGGCACGCGCACGCACACACACACACACACACATATATCAAAAAGAGAATATCAAAGTATATCAAAAAGAGAACGAAGGTCACAGAAACTAAGCCATGCGGGCATAAATTAACCCAGCTGTGCCTCCTCTCTGGCTCTGGTTTATTTATGTGTTAAAGCGGAGGCAAAGCTCTAAGTTGCTATCTTAGATCCATGAGCATCAGATAAGAGAAGAGGAGGAGGATGTTAACTAATTATCCTCTTAATTGATGGGGCCTTTCTGTTCGTGTGTGTGTGTGTGTGTGTGTGTGTGTGTGTGTGTGTGTGTGTGAGATATGTATGTGTGTATGTATATATACAATGCATGTTTTGCTCACATGAATGTGTAGGTATCATGGGTGTGTCTGGTGCCCACACAAGGCATTGAATCCTTGGAACTGAAATTTTGGGTGGTCATGAGCTGGCATGTGGGTGCTGGGAATCAAACTCGGCACCTCTGTAAGAGCAACCGGTACTCTTAGGCACTGAGCCTTCTTCTCTCCAGCCCATCAATGTACGTTCTTGGACAGCCTGTGGCACCTGCCATTCCTAGCAGCTGTCAGAGTCCTAGAGTCTCATCAGCAGGTTGCTTGTGATATCTGTCTGCCTGGAGAAGATCCTCTCTGACCTTCATTTCATTTCCTGGTCAGACTCAGGTCTGTACCTAGTTACAAGCAAGATTATCATCTCAATGGGTTTCCTGCATAAGAAAGGAAACTGGCAAATACAGATCCCAGTCACCCTTAGTCACCTTGGGCTCCACAGTGGTGCATTCTGCCAGCTGTAGCCTGTAAAGATTTGTGGGGGAGGGGACTGTGTTCTAAACCTATTCACATTTTGCCCTGTGGTGATTCAGGGGTGCATGCCTGAAATCCCAGCACTCTGGAGGCTGAAGCAGGATTTCCATGAGTCCAAAGCCAGTCTGGGGTGTAAGACAGACTACCGAGTTTACCAGGGCAGTAGCAGACATTGTCACAAAAGCAAAACAAGCAATGAACCCATAGTATAGTGCCCACTTACAGAGCACTTACTTACCTCAGGTTTTATATCTCTATGTCCCTTAACATAGACATGACGGAAACTTTGCTGGCACATGTCATACATAAATACTATGTCACATTACATAGGTGACTAAAATTTCAGTGAAGATATAGATTGGCAGATGGATGGGGGGAAGCAGGTGGGCATATGGGCAGATGATTGATTGGATGGATAGTGGATAGATGGATAGGTAGATAGATAGATAGATAGATAGATAGATAGATAGATCTATAGATAGATAGATAGATAGATAGATAGATAGATAGATAGATGATACATACATTGATACATGGATAGACAGCTTGAGGGATAGATGGTAGATAGATAGACAGACAGACGATAGAAAAATTCATCATGGTATTCCAAAACTAAAAGCCCCTGACCACTCTTAGAGATCACTACAGTATAAGATCTGACCTGTAAAAATAACGCCCAAAAATAAAGAGTCACGTGTACTGCTTTCTCTGTGCCTGTATCCAGGCCGCGTCGACCAGAAAACAAATATCTTCTCTAGAAACACACTGCAGTTAGCATAGAGAAGAATGACATGCTTTAAAAAACAAAACAAAACAAAACATTAAAAAAAAAAACAAAACAAAAAAAAACAAAAAACAAAAAAACACCCATTTAAGCCCTAAATGGGAAATGCATAGAGCAGCTTCTTCTCAAAAGGCCCCAGCTCAGGAAGCAGCAGTGAGATTACTTCAGATTGTTCAACTGGCTACTATTATTTGTTGAGCCTTTATGGAAAAAGTCTCTAGACTTTTACTGGCCAGTTAAATTAGGGAAAAGGTTCACAGGGCATCACCTGAGTAAGAGATGGTCTGCTCATCAGGAGGGGGAGGGGCGGTAACCAGTATTAGCATTAGAAAACAAGAAGCATCAGGCCAATCCACTACTGTAGCTGGTGAACATGACCATGAGTAAGAGCCAATGATGGATATGAAATATCATAATGAAACCCAATGTTTTATAATATTTTTTTTTTAAATCTGTTTGACAATATAGCTGGTCCTGGTGTCTCTCCACAGCAGTTAAAAACCCTAAGACAGAGGGTCACAAGGGGTCATAAGCAAGTGGTTGCAGGGTGCAGGGAAGGCCCTTCTGGCTCAGCACCTGAGGGACCTCAGTTGACTTAGGGTGTGCAAATGGATACAGTTGAGTAAGGAGGGATGGGCTCTGGATACCTTTCCTTTCAACTGGCTACCTTTTAACTTCACGGGTCAAGAGAGAGAGAGAGAGAGAGAGAGAGAGAGAGAGAGAGAGAGAGAGAGTAAACTTTGCTAACCCTGATGAGCACATGAACATAATAATAAATCCCCAGTGTGTCCCCTTCTCCCCCAGAGCTGCCCTCATCAGCTACACAGCAAGAAGCAATCCCTGCCACCGGTCTATTAACCTTAAAAAAAAGGATTATCTGGGAGTAGGAGCTGGGACCAGGGCTTTTACAAAGGTGATAAGAGAGAGTGGAGACAGGACAATGAGGGTCAAGGTGAGACTTGGAGGCAAAAAAAAAAAAAAGCCCAACTTGGGAGGCAGAGGCAGGAGGATTGCTACAAGTTTGAGGCTAGCCTGGTCACCATAGTAAGGTCCAGGCTAGCCCCGGCCAGGTATCAAATTGGAACAAAGCAAAGGCATCGCCAAGAGACCTGGTGTGAGGAAGTGTTGCCTGGCTGCCCTGGGCTGGTAGGTGGAAAGGAACCCCCAGCCAAGGAATGTAGGAAATCACAAATGCAAACAGAGTCTCCCCTGCGGCTTAGAGAGAGCAAAGCTTCCCGCGGCTTGATTTCATCCCAATGGAATCATGTCAGACGTCCAACCTTCAGACAGGAAGATGATAGATGAGCTGTCAAGCCCACAGGTTCGAAGGCATCCTTTATCACAACATTAGGACACTCGCATGGCATGTCAAGAGTCAGGGCACTTGGGCAGAAAGCAAGACAGGGCTCCTTTGGGATGAACTTTGGCCCCCTAGTGATAGAAAGGAGAGAGATCCTCAGAGAACCAACCTGCAACTGCTATGATTTGTCTTTCTAAACAACCCCTACCTGCAGCCTCCTTCCCCCCCCCAAACAAAAAGCAGGTAAGAGGGGGAACCCTCTGGTGTTTCAGATGGTTAGAAACTTGCTCAATAGCTCCAGGAATCAGCCACCACCTCGTTTCTCCTGGCTTCTCAGTTGCTGGCTTGCCCAGGACCTTACCTGAATTAATTTAAGGGGCAGATTCCCAAGCTAAGTAGGAGGTAAAATCCTAGGGCATTTTTGAGTTCTGACTTTGACCAATTCCTGAAATCCTTGAACAAGCACAACTCCACTCAGATGTAAGTTTTATTTGTGTCAGACCGTTAGCCAGAGTTTTTAAACTCTCTGTTTCGTGATTGATGACCTTTAGCCACACTAACCGAAGGAAAAGGTTTGGAAAACAGAAGAATCTGCTAACAGCGTCTTTGGGATCTGAAAACCGAATGGAAATATTAATTTCATAAAGCCGAAAGCAGTTGCTGGATAAAACCCCCCAAGGAGCTTTAAGTAACCTTCTGAACCAAGTCAGCATTCTGCCCCCACAAAACGCTTTCAGTTCGTGGCGTGAACTAAAACAGATGCTGCCGATTGCTAGCCACAGAACGGAAAATACGGTAGTGACCTCCCGTTGGAGAGAAGTAGATGCCAGCGTCTGGCATATCATTTCCCACAGATTCAACCTATTGCTAGATAATTATGCCACAGCCGATGCCTTTTCAGATCTCTGGGAAAGAATAGTTGGTATGTATCGATTGGTCCGTGTGCCGTGCCAAGCATACAATGAGCCCTTTGCTTAGTCAGATAGTGCGGGGATTCTCGGGTACTGGAGAAAGGGCAGAGCCAGACGAGAAATAAGACACCTGCTCTCTTCAACTGCCATTCCCTCTGACTTCCTGGGTCAAGGGTAGGAAGCCAGTCTCATCCTCTCAATAGGTCATTGTCACGGAATGCCCTCTCATGACCCTCAACAGCTCCAAGTGCTCCTCGGTGGAAGCTGCCAATGCACGCACTCCTCTGACCCGGAGTGTGTCACGGAGACCTTTGTCTCCCCGTAGTCACATGATATCCAAGAAGCTAAGAACCTTATGGTCTCATCCCCGGCCCTCTCTACTCCTAATGCCTAGAGCTGTGGTTGATAAGCAGTGATTTCCACACAAACATTTTCGGAATTGACTAAATGAGCTAGCAATTATATCCTCCCTTCTCCTCCCTCCCCCATGGAGACTGGGAAGTTTAACTCCTCTCCCCCTCCCAAAACAATTCAGCCCTTTCAAAAAGAACTCCTTTGACATCAACGAGAAGTGATGGGAAACTTCTAAACATAACATTTATCGAATGAAAATTGTGCTCGGCTGTTCTGCATACCACAAGAGCCCTCTTGCTGAAAATCTCTTCGGTTTGCTGATACTGGGGTCATGGGTGTTTGTTACAGTAGCCTTGATGGGGTTCCGTCCCAGTGAACTGTGTTATTTGTTAGTCTTGTGTGTTTTTGGACGGCCCCTTCGCCTGCTTTGTTTTGGGGTTCCTTCTGACAAAGCACCTTAGATGGGCCAGTACAGACACGGGGTTCTGGTACGGATACATAGGCACATGTAGGTAGGAAGAGATTGGATACTGTTAGGTTGTGACAGAGAGATCCAATCCCAACACAGACACCTTTAGATAATTGACACTAACAAGCAAGGAGATGGCCAGAGCTATCAAAGAACAGCCAAGAGAGAAATCAGTGTCAAAGGAGGTAGTTTATTGTCTCAGTTTGACTTACAAGGAAAGGGTGTCACAAAAGAGGGACCAGTGAAAGCTGTCAGCTAGAGATTCCATTAGAATATATTGTATGTCAGCTGTCTGTCACACTGAAGCCCTTACACTTCCTTCATTCACACATATGCCACAGACCAGAAAACTGAAGTTCAGGATGGTGACTCTGAAACAATTTAAAAAAAAAAACAGACTTTCAAGCCCAGCTGGGATGGAGGCCGAGGCAGGTAGATCTCTGAATTTGAAGCCAGCCTGGTCTACAACGTGAGTTCTAGGACAACCAAGATAACTCAGAGAAACCCTGTCTTGAAAAAAAAGAAAAACAACCAAACACATACACACACACACACACACACACACACACACACACACACACAAAACCAAAATTTCTATAGTACAAAGAAAGCAACCAAATAAAAGATGAAGTTCATGAAATTCCTCCTAGCCCAGAGCATGATGGGTAAGGGCAGTTTCCCCTTGTCCTCCCTGTGAGAACTGATATCAACACCATGGTGGTGTTTATGGCTTTCCACAAGGCCTGGCTCACTGATGTGGTGAGGCGAACTCTGGGAAGTGAAGTCAGGGAAGATGACTCATTCTGCCAGCCTCTTTTGTCTCCTTGGGTCTGACCAAAATGACAGAGGTTTCTCTCACTAAAGTGTTACTGGAGACCATGGAAGAAAGGCGGCTGGAAGCTTCTCCCATCGAGCTCTGACCATGTTGAGACAAGACAGTTTCCACATAGCAGTGGTAAGAGGTTAGCATCGTTGTCGTTGAAATCTCCAGCCACTTCCAATCCCTTTTGTGGGTCAGGCCATGCTGAGCTAAGTGAACGACCCACTTTGAAAAGCAGCTTAATATAGGCTCACCCTGTGAGCCCACTGCTGTGGTTTGTTTGGAAGGAACTGTCCCCCACTGGTTTCTGTGTTTGAACACTTCCCCGGTTGGTGGCCCTGGGAGGGGACATTATGGAACCTGTGGGAAGTACAGCCTTGCTGGAGAAAGTATCTAACTGGGGGCCAGTTTTGAGGGCTTATAGCCTGACCCCCACTCTTCCCTCCTCTACCCTCCCCTTCTCTTCTCCCTTTCCTTCCCTTCCCTTTCCTCCTCCCCTCCTCCTTTCTCTTTTCTTCTCCCTCTTCTCCTCCTCCTCTCCTTCCCTTTCTCACTCTCTCCCTCCCCCTCCCCCTTCCCTTCTGTACTCTCTACTTCCTGTATGCAGATAGAATGTAAACAGCCAACTCCCTGCCCCTTTGCCCCTTCTACCATCATGAACTCGGTCCTTCTGAACCATAAAACAAAAATGGCTTCCTCCCCTAATTTCTTTGTGTTGAGGTTTTTTTGGGGGGGGGTTGTTTGTTTGTTTGTTTGTTTGATTTTTTTATCACATCAACAGTAAAGTCATTAACATACTTACCTTTCTGCTTCAGGGTTCTGTTATTGTTGTTGTTTTGGAGGGGGGATAATTTACATGGATGGATGGATGGATGGGCATGTTTGTATGTGTGAAGACAAGGTAACCTCACATATCCTTCATTCCTCAGGATCCAGCCATTTTGCATTGCTTTGAGACAGACTCCATAGGCTTGACTGGCCTGGAACAGGCTGTATAGACCAGGCTGGCCTTGAACTCACCGAGATCAACCTGCCTCTTTCTCCCAAGCGCGAGAGCTAAAGGTGTGTGCGACCATTCCCAGCTTCCATCTGTTTGTTTTTATTGATGTATTTTTGTTGTTTTGGTTTTTTGTTGTGTTTTTGTTTGTTTGTTTGTTTGGAGGGTCTTGTTTGGTTGTTTCAGTTTTCCCAGACGCTTTCTCTGTATATCCTTGGCTGTCCTAGATCTCTCTCTGTAGCCCAGGCTGGAGTTTGAGTGTTTCCTCCCTCCCAAACAACAAAGACCTAAAGTAGAGAGTAAGTTACTCACCTCACTCTCCAGTGCTGGATTAAAGGCTTGCACCACCATTGTCCCGTCTGGCTTAGTTTTGAAGACAGTCTCTCATTAGAACCAGGGATTTGTCAAGTAGGCGAGGCTGGCTGGACCATGGGCCCCCAGGATCTGTCCATCACTGCTTCCAAAGTGTTGGAACTGCAAACCTGCATCACGACTACAGGCTTTTAAAGTTGGAGCTAGATATCAAAGGCAGGTCCTCAGGCCTGCATAGCAAGAACTTCACTGACTGAGCATCTCCCCCACCTCTCCATGTTTGAATACAGATCTGTAGCATGTGTGTGTGGTGCTGTGTGAACAAATCTACTGTGGTGTTAGCGGTGCCAAGGCACAGCACAGGAAAACCACGCACAGTTCACAAGGCGAAATGCCAAAATCAACAGACGGGTTACTGGGTTAACAATTGACCATGCTTCGTGTCCCAATTCCAGAGTGTACTTCCTTAAAGTTTACTGTGAGCTGCAGAGGTGGCTCAGCAGTTAGCGTTGACCCTGCAGAGGATCCAGCAGGTACATCTGCCAGCCCACAACCGCCTCAAATGCCAGCCCTAACAGATCTGATGCCTTTCCTGGCTTTTTGCAGGGTACCTGCGTTTACTTGACACACACACACACACACATCACAAAATATATCTTTTTTAAAAGGTTTACTGTGAGCAGCACACCATGTTGAAACAGCAACTGTCTTAAAGAGCTCATGTTTACTGTCCCTTGATTGCCCCAAAAGGCTGTTCTGAGTGCTTGGTCTAAAACATTGAAGTCTATGTAAGAATATTCTACGGTGATCACTCAAGAAAACTCACCTTCTGATCCATTCCTCTGAACACATCCCTGCTGTTAAACAGCACAAATCAAAATATAATACAGTCACAATGTATCCTGTCTAAACATGCCACTAGGGGATATATATCACACGCAACAGAAACCTATGCCTACCTTCAGCAGAATTGTTCATGGAAACGTTTTTCCTTGCAAAACTTAGACTCCCATTAAGTTCCCATCGATAACATAGATAATATGACAGATATATTACAGTAGGTTAGCACAAGAGAATTCAGAAGAATATGGCAAAGAAAGAACTGTAACTGTATATAACACTGGGGTGAGAACCCCAGACATCACACTGAACAAATGGGGGGGGGGGCACAAAATGACCAATACAGTATGTTTCCCCTCCAAGATCCATGTAGCAGTTAACTCAAAATGAACAAAGATAGACTGCTGGTTTCTAGGAACCGGACATAAAGGAGGATGAATATGTTCTGTTTAAGGGGTTTAGCTCCATTTGTGATGACACAGAGCTCTGAAAATGGAGGGTGAGGTGGTTACACCGCGGTGAGAATGTGAGCAGCGCCACGGAGCCACGGGTTCAGAGATGACTCTGCTGCTAAATGTTCTAAATGCTAAGCAGAAGTTACCCGATAAAAAGTCATCTCACTGAAACTTTCCAGTAAAAGTTCTTGATCTAATTTGTCTCCCAGTAAAAGTTCTTAACATGTCTGGGGAAGGCACTTGGGGATTGAATGCTGCTCCGGCGCGTACAGAGAGAGGACTACATTCAATCCCCAGCAGAATACACACAGTGGGTACAGAAAGTTCCCAATAAATAGTTGAAGCAACGTACTTTCTAGAAGAGCCACATCATGATATACCTTCATAAATCTTTTATTCATTTCTACATTCAACAAATCTGTACCGAATACCTACACCCACTATTTCAGGCATTAGAAGGTGAAGTTAAGTATCCTCTCTGTCCAGACATGCTGTGGTTCTTGCAAGTCACTCTGCATGCCGTGTGTGTGGTCTGCTCTCCACCGAGGAAATATGAAAAAAAAAAAACTAAGAGAACAGTTCCACCGAGTCTAGCTTAGTGCACCAGTACAATCACTGGGATTACTTACAGAAACACAGAGTTGAAGACCTGCTACACCAAAATGTCTGTGTACCGTATGTGGTGGGTTAAGAAAGCTGAGTCTGTCTCCACTGATGTTCTTTCCTGTAAGTTCTTCAACACAGGCACAGAAGACCCTCCACTGCCCACCAGCACCCACCCACATATCCTGGCTTAGGGTTCATGGCCCCCACCCAGTCTGGTCTCTCATCAGCTACCGAGGCAGGAGGCAGAGTCGTGAGCCCGGCCAGGCAAGTGGGTCCAAGGTCCCGTGAATGCTTCAGGAGGGAGAACTCTTGCCCAAATGTTACAGTTCAGCCGCTCTCGGGTGAAATGACGTATACACTTTATCCCAGGTGGGCAGGGACTTTATGAACACTGAGGCGTGGGCTTGGATTTAGTGGTAGGTGTTTCTTATCAGCTCAGTTTGAAATGCTAGAGATGCTCTATTTACATGGGGAAGGGCTCCAGGTGTTTTCCCTACCTGACTGGTTGCCATGGTCCTCTCGGTGGGGTGTCATAGTAGGGAGTTATGATTACTCTTTCCAGAGAAGGTACAGGAAGGCATAGGAACTCCTTCGGATCTCAAGGCTCAGAGCTTCCCCGGGTCTGAGCCTTACCAGTTCTTATGCCCGTGTGGTAACAAGGTCCCACGTGCCCTACACATATTATCAACAAATAAACAAACAAATGAACAAAATGTAAATTTAACATAAAACTAAATAACAAATGGCGTTCTCATTCACAGACATGAGTCACTTAAAATGTGCCATGAAAGAAAAGAACCAATTGATTAATTACCAAAATCCCAGCATAAAATACCCGGAGACAAACAGCTAACAAGGAAAGACCAGGTGTGGTGGCGCCTGTCTTTAATCCCAACACTTTGTAGGCAGAGGCAGGTGAGTCAGTGTGAGTTCTAGGCTAGCCTGGTCTACATAGTGAATTCTGGCCAGAGCTACATAGTGGGGATAAAAGAAAGAGAAAGAAGAGAAAAGAAATGTAGAAAACTCTGGGAAGAGAACTGTAAAATACAGGTGAAAGACCCAATATTAAACCTGAGCAGGGGGGGGGGCTCAAGTCGTGAGAACACATGTCTCTCCCGGGTTGGTCTATTTGTCTGTTGTGATTTCAGCAAAGGCACCTAGATCTCCCATGAGGGAGAAAGATTGTCCAAAGTCACAAAACAACAAAGACAAAGAAAAGAGCCAGGATCCAAGAAAGATGACATGATGACACAGGACATGCCCCCATCAGATTAAAAAAAAAAAACAGTAAGGCTTGAACACTGAATTGGCATTTGTGGAAGAAGAAATGAGACCAACCACCAGGCTTTAAATAGAATTTTTTTTTAATCCAGAAATAGGTCCATGTGCATCATAAATTAAATGCATTCAAGGTGGCATCCCAGATCATTAAGTTTTGTTGGGTATGAGGACCAAAGTGTGTATAATGGCACTGGGTACAGTAGCCGACACCTGTAACCCTCAAAGCTATGGAGGCAAAATCAGGGGGGATCCCTGAAGCTTGTCTGTCAGCCAGGGTTCGCCCAGGACTAGCAGGCAGAAGCAGGAGTGATTGCCCTGATAGGCGTGGTTGACCTGCTTGGTGGAGGAGGGGCAAAGACGGAGTCAGGAGAGACCACGGAGAGTCTTTTTCTCTGTCCTTGCTCAGTGCCCACGGTGATAACTGCAGCATCCTGATCCCAGAGGTTTTGACTCCTCGGTAAGGTGCTCTAGAGGGAACAGGGAGTTTAGGATGAACAGTGGGTGTGGGGCGACAAGCCCCTAATCTTGCCGGTGGCTTCAGCCATGCTACTTTCAGACCCAGCCACTTTCAAACTGAAGCCACATTCCCAGGGACAGCATAGCACAAAGGTGAGCGACCGGGCTGTTTCCCTGGATTCCGCTCCTGCGCTCCTGCGCTCCTGCGCAGCTCCTTAAGCCACACCCCTTTGGCCCCATGTGAAATGCCATGCCCGAGTGTGCGGGTTAAGACAATTAGCCAACCATAAAGTTTGTGTAATAACCAGAAATGAATCCCAAACCAAGCCTGTCGTGACTCCGAGGTGCTTCCGGCTACACTGAGCCATGGGACATCATGGGGCTTCAGCGCAGCCTTGTTCCCAAAAAACGTACAACCTGTGCCCCTTGGACGATGCATGCTGCCCCACGGCACAGCACTAATGAAGGCTGCCTCTATCCCCCAGTGCTGGGCTTATAAGCACACACAGTTACTCTCAGTTGCTTTATGTGGGTGCTGAGTCCTTCTGTGAGCATAAATTCTCTTACCCATGGAGCCACCTATACAACCCCAGGTTCCATATTTCTAATGCTGGTCTGAGAACCTCAGCAGAAAACACAGGCCGGCTGGGCTTCACCTATAGGAAGTGCTGGGAGGTAGGTGATATTAGCAGGCACCCCCCCCCCCCAGCTCTGTCTGTTCTACCAGCCAGGGTACTTGTGGATCCCAGGCAAGCTAGATCACCTGCCATACTCCGGTGCCATTAGCAGCAGTGGGGGTGGGGGTGGGACAGGGACAGTAGGGGGGTTCACAGTCACTCACTGTGGAAGCAGGGACAAGTCACAGTGGTCATGACATGGAAGCTTGGTTTCACGGCGGAATGTCATCTGAGTCACCTGATGGGGCTCAGTCAGAGACCCAGATTATGGTACTAGATTCAGGCTACAGCTGTTGCTGACCTTCAGCCAGTGTACTACTTAGGGTCAACATCAGAAATAAAATCCACTTTAATTAAACAGGAAGAGACTGAAGGGATGCAAGAGAATGGCTCCAGACAAAATAATAGGAAGGCCCGAAAGGCACATGTGTGTGTGGCGCTCAGAAAGCAGGGAGCAACATGAGGGACCGGCCGCCACAGTGCAGACACCCCTTCCACAACCAAGTCGGTGCAGTCAGAAAACTGTCCCTGGGACTGACAGCTGTCTGAGCGAGGCTACCTTCAAAGCTGTCGCATTCAAAGCCACACTGCTGCTGCTCTGAAAAACTCTTGCCCGCCCACACGCCGTGCCTCATCACCCTTGAAGCCAGCAACTGAGTAGCTAGTGAAAGCATACTTCCTCCACACTTGGCCCGCTGTGCCTTCCAAATGTCCCATGGCCTGTCTCAGGGACCACGCTGCATTCGTAGCTGGGACCTTTGTCTCCCAACCCTTGTAAGTACTGGAGACATGTCAGAAGGTGCAGGAAGTAAGTGTTAAGGCACCAGGAACCTCAGCCAGCTCCCTGTGTCTCTGGAGGAACAGGGGTGGGGGTGTGGAGTGGAGTTGGGGGTAGTAGGCTGTTTACTGAATAAATAGGGAAAGGTATCTCCTGGCTTAAAAGCAGAGGTGACTGAGTAAGTAGAGAGGTGCGCATAGCCCCAGGGACTTGAGCTGGTCATCCGCCTGAGTTGCCCTTGGAATCTGTCAAATGCTGCCTTCTGCTGCCCTCTGGTGTTTGCGGAACAAACTGCTTCTCCACCTGATACTAAGAAACCAGGAAATGCCAGGGAAAGACTAGTCAACAAAAATTATCACAACTGATTTGATGAATTGACATTCGGGTCGCATATAACTGGCTCAACTATATAACTGGCTCAACTCTCCTGCTGTAAGATAGTTATCCTCTGTAAATTAGAGGGGTTCCCGATGTCTTGGTTTGGGTGAACTATGGCTCCCTGGGAAGTGTCTTGATTTGTTGCCACATAGTGTCTGATTTGTTGCTAATTTACTTGTCTTGACAGAGCCCTGAGCCCCAGTCACCATAGTTGGAGATTGGAGGGTAAGATCTGTGAGGTTTTTTTTTTTTTTCAGGACTCAGCCAGTAAGAAATAAGCGACTGTTAACAAGAAGAGTCTTGGGATGACTTGTTACTCAGTGAGCAACCAACACGTTAAAGTCATTGTGTTGACTGTTTTCAATCTATAGACTCAAAATACCAGTCAGAATGGCGGGCTGAATGGTGAGATCCGAGGGTGTCCCTCCCCTGCCCGTGTGGAGTCCGCTCTGCCACAGTATCCTGCTTGCCTCCCTGGTTAGGTCCCCAGTGTCAGCATCTGGGGTTGCACGGGGGACAGAGGCTCTGTCTTTCTGGCCCAGTAGGAGCTGCCACTCCCAGGTTAGTCCTCCATCACCTTCTCTCTCTCCCTCAATCATTTTGTGTTCAACTAGAACATGCTTTTAGATCTTCTAAGGAAGGTGGCCGAGAGCAGGTCTCTGGACAGCTTGATTCTGAACTGTCCCCTCCAGGGTAGAGATCAGAAGCACATTTGTCAACCCAGACTCTCTCTTTGCCTGCTGCCTTTCGGTGCACAAGTCAGTTTAAGCCTCCGTGGGGCTCTTACCCAGCCAGCTTCCGAATGGCTCTTCAAAACTGCCTTGAGTGTGGTTTCCGTGCCTTTTTCGAGAACTGTCTTCTACCCCAACACCACCCTCTCTGAGAAGCTCTAAATATTTGCAAACTCTTTGACACAGTTTCAAACCCCTCCAAGCCAGAGATGTCAACTCTGCTTAGACAGCAAAGCCTCCAGGTGTCTGGGCTGGGGGCGGGGGGGGGGGGGGGGGGGGCTTACCTCTCCGAAGCACTCTGCTGTTAGGGGAAAGGCATTTATTTGCAAACAAGGCCAGACAGAGATCAGAGGTTCCCTGTGTGGCTTGGGGACACACATCACACTCTGTCATCACACACATCTGTTGTTTGCTTTCCTCCTGGGGAAGAGACGTGCTCCCCTTGAGGCAGTGAAGATGAAAGGCTGCAGGGGGATGGGAGGGGGACAGGACGAGGTGACAGCAAGCTTGAAGCTGCATGTGGGGTCAGGGTGCCTGTGTAATCAGGTCTCTTGGAGGCTGATCTGCTGATCTACTTCAAGGCTTTGGAATCTGAATCACGGGATGTCGTCCTGCTGGGTTCTCAGGGGAAATTCTCAAGGGCTTGAGGTGGTGGCCTAGCCTCAGAAGCAGCAAGACTACAGAGGGACAAACACTCAGGAAAAGAGGCTGTCCTGCTGTTGCTATGATAATGGGAACAACTGCTGGACCCCTGTGATGACAGGGGTAATCAGAGGACAGGAGTGTGGCTCCAAGCAAAGGACAAGTCAGGGTGAAATTCCTGGAAACAAATTGTGGTAGCTGCTACAATACTACCACATGCATTCAGTTAAAGATTATTTGGACACACATTTGCTAGCTGTTCAAAGCTGGAACTACCTGTGTCTGCTACTGCAGCGCCACAGATCAAAGTCACAGATGCAAATGCTAGCACTCAGCTTCAAGGACTCTGTCTGGATCATACTGAACCACAAATGAGATATATGAGTCTATTCATTGAAATGGGTTTCTGGAATGGCAAGCAAGCCTTAGGAATCACCCTTCGATGACCTGCTTATGGTATATAGCCACTGTGGAACATGATGTGGTCTAAAGAAAGATGGAGCCAGGGCTGAAGAAATAGCTCAGTGGTTTAGAGTATTGACTGTTCTTCCAAAGGTTCTGAGTTCAATTCCCAGCAACCACATGGTGGCTCACAACCATCTGTAATGAGATCTGATGCCCTCTTCTGGTGTGTTTAAGACAGC
The DNA here is from genome assembly GCF_963924665.1 of Micromys minutus. Taxonomy (NCBI): domain Eukaryota; kingdom Metazoa; phylum Chordata; class Mammalia; order Rodentia; family Muridae; genus Micromys; species Micromys minutus. Next base: position 14,294,681 of record NC_137960.1, on the reverse strand, counting down.
TACAGTATACTCCGATAAATAAAATAAACCTTTAAAAAAAAGATGGAGATAGTCAGTGATGGTACACTTAATCCCAGCACTCAGGAAGAAGAGGCAGGAGGATTTCTGTGTTTGAGACAAGCCTAGTTTAAAGTGAGTTCTAGGACAGCCAGGGCTATGCAGAGAAACCCTGCCTCGAAAAACCAACCAAACACAGGGTAGGCTTGATTGAGAAAAAAAAAAAATACATGCCTCTTTTTTCCTGTGTATCACAACTTTCGTTTTAATGAACAAAAAGACTTATATGGGGACTGGAGGATGGCTCAGTGTCTAAAACACTTGCCACACAGGTATAAGGGCCTGAGTTCAAATCCTAGAACCCATGTGGAACCTAGACATACAGCAAAAGAGTTTGTAACACAGGAGAATCTCCAGACAGCGCTGGCAGGCCAGCTACCCTGTCAGGCTCAGAGGCAAAACTAGGAGGGGATTGTCTCAAACAAGGTAGAAAGGGGATGGGAGATGGGTGTGTAACACCCCAGGTTATAATGAGGCATCTTTCTGTGATGAGCCTGTAGAATTGTGTTTGCTAACAGGCTGTTTTATAGCTCTGAGAGGAAGGAGGCTCACAAAACTTTTTTTATTGACTTTTTTTTAACTGGATATTCTCTGTATTTACATTTCACATGTTTTCCTCTTTCCCCCCACTGCCATTCCGCCCTCCTCCTCCACTTGTTACCATAAAGGTACTCCCTCTCCTAACCACCCTCTCCACCTCAGTGCCTTGGCATTTCCCTACACTGGGAAAATGCACCTTCACTGAACCAAAGGCCTCTCCTCCCAGTGATGCCAGACAATGCTATCCTCTGCTACATATACAACTGGAGTCATGGGTCTCTGTGTGTGCTCAATGGTTGGTGTTTTAGCCCCTGGGAGTTCTGGAGGGTTTGGTTGGTTGATAACGTTGTTCCTCCCATTGGGTTGCAGACCCTTACAGCTCCTTCAGTCCTTTCTCTAGCTCCTTCACTGGGGTCCACATGTTTGGTCCGATGGTTAGCTGCAAGCATCCTCAATTGTATCTGTATGACTCTGGCAGAGCCTCTGAGGAGGCATCCATTTGTGGTTCCTGCACAAAACTCTTAAGTTTTCCCTCCATGATGTCATGCCATTTAGGTTACCCCAAACTTTATGTTCCAATGTGGCAAGAAGGTTCTTTATAACACAGCCAAGTTATACGTCAAGACACCTGCAGATACATTGGTGGAAATGCTGGATGGGCAGATAAAGCAGAATGGAACTCTTGGGATTCTGTAAACCCCACCCCAGTTACCAGGTATGCTCCGCCCAGTTAAAGGGTCTCTTCCTCCTCTCTTACTTACCCACTTTGTCCCTCCTCTCCCCATTCCCTTCCCTCCCCATGTACTCATGCCTGGCCTGTACTTCTCTACTCCTCTTCCCTCTCTCTCCCCCTACTACCCTCTTAACTCCCCTCCCCATGCCCTGAATAAACTCTATTCTATATTATATCATCATGTGGCTGGTCCCTCAGGGGTAAGGATTCCCAACATGGGTCCCCCAGAGGCATCCCCCTTGTCCCCTCACCACACCTCCATAGAGCATATCCGCCCCCACCTCTGTTATCTGACAGTATTCCTAGCCCTTTTGTTGGTGGGAACTAGGGGTATCTCTGTATATTCCAAAGGCACTGCCCACATTGAAGGGCTCTGCTTTCTGCAAAAGCTCTCAGATAAACATGCCCACAGGAATGAAAGCACAGACCGCAGAGGGCCACTGCTTTCCTGGCTTGCTTCCAGGTTCATCTGGTTTCTTATACAGCCCAGGCCCATATGCATAGAGTGACATGCACAGTGGGCTGGGCCCAGATGCCATTATAGATGGTTGTGAGCCATCTGGGAATTGACCTCAGGACTTCTGCAAGACCAGTCAGTGCTCTTAACCGCTGAGCCATCTCTCCAGCCCCTCCATCAATCTGCAATCTGATGGAGGCAATGTCTCACTAAGTTCCTTTTTTCCAAGAGACATCTCAGTGGGTACCAGAAGGATGTCAGCTTCTAGGCTGATTCTAAGGCAGCTGGGTAGGGAGAACCAGCATCCTCAGTTTGATGCAGACACCCAGGTCTCTCCAGTCTGAGCAACAGCGGCCGCTAAGCAGGATCAACTAAGTAGTTCTAGAGAACCTGGAGGGTGCATGGTGGGGAGGAGTAGGCGCAAATGAAAAAGTTTGCTGTTAGTCCGGCTAGCATTCCACTTAAGCTGAGCAAAACAGCAATGTGCTACTACAATGCAGATAAGGCCTTCTAGTCAGGAGCTGTCAATCTTGGCTGCCTGGGCCAGAATGGGAGGGTGGGTCTTTTTAAAAAGACCTCCAGGTAATGATGTGGGAATTATGTGACTGCCGTGTGGCCAACACCTGAATACCAGTAAAGAACAGAAGACGTGTTGGGGCATAAAACAAGCCTAGAAAATGTAAAAACATCAGAAATCAGGCATGGAGACATGTGTAAATTTGTAAACAGATGGAATTACCTACTGCCTTCCTCCATGCCTGAAATGCCAAAGGAAGGCAACCCACTCTTTTAGAGGCAGACTGGAGAGCTGGCTCAGCCATTAAGAGTACTCAGAACACATATTGCTCTTACAGTGTGGATCCCAGGAACACATCAAGTGGTTCACAACTGCTTCAAACTACAGGTCCAGATGGGTCAGTTCTCTTCTGGCCATGATCATTTGGGTACCTACACATATAGTTACAAACCTGCACATGTGCACACATATATTTTTTAAAGATTTATTATATATAAGTACACTGTATCGGTCTTCAGACACACCAGAAGAGGACATCAGATCCCATTACAGATGGTTGTGAGCCACCATGTGGTTGCTGGGATTTGAACTTGGGGCCTCTGGAAGAACAGTCAGTGCTCTTAACCACTGAGCCATCTCTCCAGCCCCCATAATATTAAAAATAAGAAACCTAAGTTCTTTTAAAGCTGCATAGTCTATGGAAAACTTTAAAGCAACCACAACAGGTACAGCTTTAACTCCTCAGGGGCAAAGGCAGGCAGAACCCTGAGTTCCAGGACAGCTAGGGCTCCAGAGAAACCCTGCCTCAAAAAAGGAGAGAGAAAAAAAAAAAAAAAAGCCAAGCATACCCCACAAACCTTAACGCCAAGAGAAACTGAAACAGCCAGTGTTACTGTAATGAAAACATCAATGTTTTGTGGAAACAACATATCACCCATTGCAGATCTCAGTGGGGCAGTTGAGAGCTAATCAGGGTAAACTATGTAGCTGGAAAGGAAGGCCTGCTTCAGTACAGTATTAGCTACTTCTGGGTGTTAACAGTGGTTTGCATCCGAAATGTCCATCAGCACCCATGTGTTGGGAGGTTTGGCTCCCACTTTGTGGTACCAGCTAGTGGGGCCACCTAGCTTCAGGCAAGCATCACTGGGGTTTTCCTTGGGGAACTAGGTCTTGCCCCAAATGCTTCCTTTATTCCTTTTCTCTGCTTCCAGCCCACTGTCCACTATGAATAGCCTCTTTCTCTGAATGCTTCCACCACCGACCTCCCAAAAGATTCAAGGAGTTGAGGCCTGAAATCTCTGCAGCCTCAGGGCAAATTTGCTTAGGCATTGTGTCATACAATAAAACATGCTGGAGAAGTGAGATATCCTTCCCTATTTTACAGACATTGGCCTAGAGTTTTAACTGAACCCCACAGGAGGTAGAATTTGACCACCACCCAATCTGATTCTTAACCATTTACAGTCCTTGCCAACCTTTGGCAGAACTGGGGTCTGAGCCGAGGGCTTCAAGGACGTTACACTGGCTCCTTACTCTAGTGCACTTTAGACCAATGTCAGATTATAAACATTTTCAGATGCTAGAAACTTAAAAAAAAATTATGGGCTGAAGAGACTGACTGGGTGTTCTTCTAGAGGACCTGGGTTCAGCTCACAGCTGTCTGTAACTGTTTCAGGGGCTGTGTCATCCTCACACAGGCATACATGCAGGCAAACCACAATGCACAAGTAATAAGAATACGTTTTTTAAATTGCATGAGATCTTGGGGTAAAACCCAAGTCTAAATATAAAATTCTCTTATGCACGCGCGCGCACACACACACACACATACACACACACACACACAAACACACACACACACACACACACACACACACACACAACCTGTTTCCACTCCTACCCAGAAGAAATGTGCGAATACATCTTCTCCGTTTGATCCTCTTGGACTTCACAAACATGAAGAAACCATTATAAGTTAGTTTCTAATGAGTTTGATTTAAATGACAGGGTCTTTTTAAAAACAAACATTTAAAATTCTTGTTTAGCATTTAATTTCAATATGAAGTTTCCTAACTGTGAAAAAGAATGGTTTTATGTTCAATGCATTTTATAATAAATATAATCAGTGGTTAAATAGCAAAAATATTTATTTATGATAGATGAATAGTTGATGGTACCAGTTGTGCATAATTTTACTTTTTGCTTAGGAAGTCTTACAAATTCAGAGCAACACATTCATTTTATCTCTTAAGCTCAATTAGAAAAAAAAAAAGAACTATGTACTGCTTTACACTTCAAAAACAGACATTGTTTTAGCATTTCCAATGTCAGTGACAGGCTGGTGGCAAGTGCACAAGCGGAGGGAGGAAGCCTGAAGGTGGTGGTTATCTCAGCCCTCGGGATGCAGGGGCAGGTAGGTCTGAGTCTGAAGCCAGCCTGGTCTACAAAATGAGTTATAGACAGCCAGAGCAACACAGAGAAGCCATCTTGGGGAAAAAAAAAAAAAAAAAAAAAAACAACCAACCAAACAACAACCAACCAAAACCTGGGAGAAGGGTTGCTGTCAGAGGAAGACAACCAGACTGAGGGACACTATGGCTCCGTCTGTATTAAGGCTGCTGTTTCAGCACCCCCTGGTGGTCCACTGAGTGAGGACGAATCCAGGAAGATTCTCCTAGCTACCTTAAGATCATTTGAAGTATGCTAACACCAACTATAAAATTCAGAAATACACACTTAGACAACGAGGGTTTGTTGGAAAAGGAGGGGACCCGTCTGCAGTCATGTGACAGTAAGGAGGCAGAAGCATCACCAAGCCCGTCAGTGTCGGGGGATGATCAGAACCCCGATTTGCCATTCTAATCTCAGAGTATCAAAGACCTAATGAAGCTTCACCTCACGCCTTCAGCTCCTCCCAACCCTCCTCTGCTCCTCTGGCAACTGCTGTTTGCTGGGGGAAAAATTTTAAAAAAGACTGTGTTTAGGGAAAAAAGCGTGGAAAACAGATTAAACAGTAAACTGGTTTTACAAACAAGGAAAAGCAAATTGAACCAAGTACCTCAAAAAAGGCTTTGGTCCAAGCCTCTCTATATTTCTTATTCCCTTCCTGTACTGAGCTACCAGGTTTTTTTTTTTTTAATAAAATTTATTTTATGTATATGAGTACACCGTCACTGTCTTCAGACACACCAAAAGAGGGCGTCAGATCCCATGACAGATGGTTGTGAGCCACCATGTGGTTGCTGGGAATTGAACTGAGGACGTCTGGAAGAGCAGTCGGCGCTCTTAACCCGAGCCATCTCTCCAGCCCGAGCTATGAGTTCTGGATCACTCTCCAGTGTTCCTGGGAGGCCGAGTAGAGCTAAATGGTTCCATGATGAAAGTTTGGGCATCTCTGGTGTCACTGTAGTGCCTGCTGCTCCCGAGTTGCCCTGAAGCACATGGTCAATGCTGAGTCACAGTCTGCTTTGTTCTCAGGACAGCATGGAGTTCCTCTCCAGAGACCATGGGAATGCAGAGCTCATGTCAATCCTGGAACTGCACTCCGGAAAGAATAATAAGACGACAGCAGCTCACACTGGCCTTCTTCCACCATTTCCAAACTACTCTGGCTTAAACCCATGCCATCTACAGGCCAGAATTTCAACCCACGGGAAAAACTATTTTATTTTTTAAATTTATCTTCAAGATGCTGATTATCTTTTCCAGGACCCAAGGCCTTGTAAGTTCTAGGCAAGCTTTCTAACCAGCTCAAATACCCAGTTTTACATATGTAACTTCCATCTCTCCTCCATGTGTTTTTCTGTTCCTACCTTGTCAAGTTTAGTGAATGAAAACTTATTTTCCAAGTGTGCAATCTCTAAGCACCTCAATACATATGAGTATGAACTCTGCGCTACCATGTGGCTCTGAGACCTGCTCAGTGGTGTGGTGGCTGAAGCCATGTGCTCTCTAAAACAAGGCACATATTGAAGAGCATTGGCTCTGGCTTGGCAAGGGCTACTTCAAAGTGGGAAAGACACTTAATCTTGTGCAACAATAAAGGTGAGAAGGGTTTCACCGCATACAGTGTGGCCTTCTGCCCTGCGCTACACCAGTACCCTAGACTGAAGAATATTTTCCTTGCTAGCACTGAGAACAGTTAGGCTTATAGGAACCCAGCGATGACCCCATGATAGGGAAACAGTATCACAAAAACATCAAGGACATCTGAGAAAAATAGCCGTGCATGCCCAGCAGCCATGAGACACCATGCTACAAACCATGGTAGCAAACTGTCTGCAAAGGGCCATCCTTGTACGCCGTGGCTTCCCAGTGTAGTCTCTGGAGCACAGAGCACCTACACACAACAAAGCCAAGAAAGCACATGGCTGTGTTCCAAGAAACTCTATTCAAACACTACAGATTATGTTCATCTTCACACCAATACTTTCCTTTTTAAAAACGTATTTAGAACATAAATACCTTTGTTGATGAATAGGCCCTGAAAAGCAGTTAGTCGGTAGGCTGGACTTGGCAGGCTCAACAGAGTGGGCTCTCTCCTGCCTGCACAAGGCCTTTCGTTGTCATAGATGATCTTTCAGATTTCTAACTTTGGAGACTCGTTTTTCACATTTTCTCATTTAAAAAATTATGCCACAAAAACTATGAATACTCACTCTCAAATGAAAAGTAATTCATAAAATTAAAGTCCCTACCTAAAATTAAAAAAAAAAAATCTGTTAACCAAATCGTTCATCTTAAAATACATAACATTCAGAAACATGTTTGAAAAATTAGAGTTTTTATTCTATGCAATAAAAACATATGCATAGACTTGGTACATAATTTCTTAATTTGAGGGAGATTTATAAATCTCTTTTCCTACTATAAAATGCTGTTCAGACATCAACAATCACTTATTATGTACAAACATCAACTCTACACATGATTTAAGTCTAGGAATCACTTCATCTAGTAAAGCTTGGAAGCTTCTCTGAAAATGCAATACTCATAGCTCTGTCACAGCTGTGAGACCAACTCTGGCCTGGGAAACAAGGGCACACCCATGTGTGACAGTCATCAGTGTAAAAACCTCACAAAACCACAGGCAACTGCCACCAGTGTGAAAGTCACTTCACAGTCTATCTGCAGAATGAGACACCACTGCATGCAGATGCATGGACAGTTGATTCCACTTCCTAAGCGAAAGGCAGAACTCGGCATGATCTACTGTCAAGGCTCAAAAGATTAATAGAAATGAATTCAACGGCAGAAGTCCATGGGTTACAGAAAAATGAACTGAATGTTAACCACCTTTATCCTTTCTAGTTTGACATCTTAAGGCTTTGAGACCTAACAGGTTTCCTGTGCCTAATCCCGATGACAACTCTGTCTTCTATCTTAATTCTCAGAGATGTCTCCCGATCGTTTCACACTGCGACGGATGAGATCACTTCGTCCAACTTCAGCCATTTGCTCTTCCCAAGACTTCATTTCATTATCATAACGAATTCTATCATCTTTAGCAAGCTGAATATATGCCTGAGAAAAAAACATGACAATGTTTTACTTAGAAAATAAAAGTTCATCTCTGGAATGCATCTACCTCCACAAAAATGATTACACTATTCTCTGTGCACCAAGAGGAATATAGAACTAATTTTTAAATAAAATGTAGGTGAGAAATGGTTGAAACAAAGTGATTAGGAAAGTGTTCTCCCAGGATTGGTGGGTTGTTAGTGTCAGGATTTGGGAGAGAAGAGCGAGGGACGGGTGGGACAAGCCATGTTCTAAATGCCAGTTTATTTACTGGCAAACACCACTGAGCCAAAGGCCATGCTGACGCTAACAATGAAGGCAGTCTTTCAATGCCACCATCACTGCTGCTGGGCTGTCGCTGGGCCAAGCCTGCCCTAACACCATTCTAAACGACACGTAAAATCAGAGACTTTAAAACCTACCTGCTTTTCATCAAGAGACAGATTTTTCCAAGCTTCATTTACAGTCTTCAATTTTCCCTGCAAGACAAGATAGTTAAGATGTACAAGTAAGACAGCAAAGAACATTCCTCAAATATTCCACCAAGAATTCAGCTGCCATTCACAAACAACAGCAACTGACACTGGTTTCTACTGACCGGTCACATTTACAAAATGAAAAAACTGTATCTTTTGATTAAAAAAAGCTTGAATCCAGGTATAATCCCCACTCTGTCATGAACTAAGTTCAAGGTTGTTTTTCCTTCCCTGTAGTTGTGCTTAATTCTGAGCACTGCCTAGGTTTGGGTGCCATCAGTGTCCTTAAGTCTTCTCAGCCCACTAGCTGACCCAAGTGGTGTCGTGGGAAAGAGGCTACTTCCCATCCCTTGGGCCCTGTTTACATAAATAGGGACATATTCCCCCAACCTCCAGTTTAAGTCATAAATAAATGTGGACAAAACTCAATAGAAGGGTCAGCACCAACTAAGTGTGAACAGTGGCAGGCCTGCGTGGTGACTGGGCTGACTGACACTGGAGGAGTATTCACTGGCAGTGGGGAGGACCCGAAAGCATAAGAGTTACAAGGTAAAACCCAATTTTCTAGGGGAAGCACCAGAGAAGGTGAAAAGAAGCTTAAATGCCCACTCTGGCAGAATCCAGGACATTTACATTCTCCTGAGTCAAACAGTCCCAGGGAAGGGTAGGAACACTTAAGGGCACCTTGCAAAAATGCAAGTACCTTGGAGAAGGGCACCAGGGCTAGAGGAAGACAGTTCAAGAACAAACAAGGATGTGAGAGCACAAACTTAGTAGCTCTATATTCAAAGTCTCAATGAACAGCAATATGCAAAGGAATCCAAACTGCTTTGTCTTCTAAAAATTCCTAGTATTACATTTTCCTTTTGTGTGCACATACATGCACACATGTGAAGGTCAGAGGACAACACGTAGTTCTCTCCTTCCACCATGCAGAGCCATGGGATCAAACTCAGAACAGACTTGGCTGCATATGCCTTTGGCTAGCTCAGATTTATTTTCTTAATCTGTGACTTTAGAGACAGCCTTGGATGGCTTTATGCTTCTGATCCTCTAGACCGAACTACCCAACTGCTGGTTGTATTTCTCAAAAATCAGAGGCCAAAAAAGTAGTAGTAACTTTGAAATATACTGAGTTAGTGACTAATAAACAGATTAAAAAACGATCATAAATGAAACTGAGTAATTGAAGCATTGAGTAATGCTCCTTTTGTAAACATGTGGGGGCATTCAACTGCTGACAAGCACCTCATGTCTGTGGATACATACATATGTTTGTGTCTGTGCATATGAGTTTATTTATGTATGTATCTGTAAATGCAGGCCTGTATGTGCATGCATACATGTGCATAAGTACACATAAGTATGTGTGTGTGTGAATCTATGTGTATGGGCACTGGAAGGCTGGGGTGTTTACTATTTTCATGTGGCTCTTGCTGACCTAGAATTCTTCCTGTGATCTAAACAAGCCTTAAAAATGTGATTCACTTGCCTTGGTCTCTCAAGGACTGAGATCACAAACACCCACTCAACTCAGCCAGTATTTTTGAGTAAACCAAACTATAATTAAGTTGTATTTTCATTACTAAGGACTAGCCCATTCAGGCTGCTAGGTAAGTCTAGGGGACTGCCTGCACACTAAAAGCACTGTATTGAAAGTTCTCACCAGCATAGAGCTTTCCTAAAGCAGTTTTTAAAACATAAACATAAACCCAGAGTAACCAGTGACTGAGGAAATTCTAATCATCAAAAAGCAAGCCTCCATTTCATTCACACTGATGTCACAAAAAGTAAAATCCCAAGGAAGACTCTGGCACTGCCACCGCTGCCGCCACCACAATCTTTGTACTCATCACTAATGCTTGTGGACAAGTGTACAGGGTCACGAAGTCACACTGGGGGCGCAGAGATGGCTCAGAGGTTAAGAGCACTGGCTGCTCTTACACAGGTCCTGAGTTCAATTCCCAGCAACTACAACCACATGGTGGCTCACAGCCATCTGTAATGAGATCTGTTGCCCTCTTCTGGCCTGCAGGCATAACACTACATACAAAACAAATAAATTAAAAAAAAAAAAAAAAAAAAAAGAATTCACACAGGAGAGTGACACACATTTCTTTTCTAGGATTTGAGAAGCAACAGTATGATTCTAGATAATGCCAGAGTGTGAAATTGTACAAGGAAGGAAGATTTACTAAATTCAATCCATTTTGCAAAGTGGAAATAAATGAACATTACTGGGTCCTGGAAAAAGGCCTGGGAATCAATTTCCTTGACTTACACCATATTTTAACTTTTTAAAAAAATTATAATGGTTAGAATCTATAAAGCTGTTTCTATTAAAGAGAGATAAATACTCATTATTTTTTTCTAAGCTAATCTTGGTTATTCTGGAAAAAGTTTGATTTTATTGAACACTAAAAAATGTATTTTTGATAAAATAAAATTTTAAAATCCCCAAGTACACAGTAGAAGCCTAAGAACCATGTTTTACACATATACTTTAAACATATGCTACACATAAGTGCACAGCAACAGGACTTGTGAACAAATGACAGCTGTAACTCCGATGTATGCCCAACAAGTTCAGTCAGTGCCTGCCCAGTGACCTTTAAGGCAGCACTTAATAAAGGGAAACCTGGCTGTACCCATTGTGGCTCTTGACGGGAGATTGACACACTTTGTGGCCCCACATTCTTTTTAAGACTTACTTATTTTATATGCATACACACACACACACACACACACACACACACACACACTGTAGCTGTTTTCAGACACACCAGAAGAGGGCATTAGATCTCATCATGGATGGTTGTGAGCCACCATGTGGTTGCTGGGAATTGAACTCAGAACCTCTGGAAGGGTAGTCAGTGCTCTTGACCTCTCAGCCATCTCTCCAGCCCATGTCCCCACATTCTTGAGACCATGTCTATATGCACAGCACAGTCCCATCGCACAGGCATAAGCAGTGTTGTTAAAGATCAAGGCATGAGAAAGAGGTAAGTCATACCCAACTCCAGAATAAAACAAGACAACCTTAAGTTCATTCCTTCCAGGAATGCTAACATTTAAAAGCTGCCAGGGTGAAGCTTCAAGAAGGCTCAACATCTCACAATGTAAAAAGTGTTCTCTCTCAGAAGAGTAAAGAGTTTATATTACATAAAGTTGTATTTGTGTGAACCATGAAAACCCAAGGATGACTTAGAGATATTCTAAAGGTTGTCCCAGTGTGTACCCAAAAAGTGTGTATGGCAAAGTATTGTAACAACAAGAATCTGTTTAGTTCCAGTGCTGGGAATCAGACCAATGCATCATGTACACCAAAGTGCTTCTGCCAGTGAATCATACTCCCAGCTCCAAGGAAAGACACAGTACATTTCCATTTGCTATTTTCTTTCATGTGACATGAGACAAGCTATAACTTCCTACATGACTTTACACTAGAATACACACAATCCTGAGGGCCACCTGTAGCTCTGCTTACCTGAGCCGACTCATCCTTAGCCTCCTGGAAGCTTTCAGATACATAAATGTTATATGCTGACCGAGGTCTTTTAGGTTTTCCAAGCAAAATTAATTCCTAAATAACAAAAATTCAAGTGTCAGATACAGTCACCAGGAAGCCTAACACTATCTAAAGAAACAACACGTGACAGAATCCAAGTGAACACTAGAACTATTCTGTTCTCCACCTTGTAGCCTCCTCCCTCCACTTCCCAGTGCAGGCACACAGCCCCCACCACCATGCCCAGCACGGTGAGATTTGTATATGAAGTATGTTTGTTACACCTTGGAAGTCACTTTTTCAAGCATAACATCTTTAAAAAGCTGTAATACAATGAGGCATTTATCCATACAGAAAGGTTTTTCCTTGACATGTTATTTTTATAGCTTCCATGAGCTGAATCATAGCATTTACATATAAATATAAAACCTTCTTAAAATATTTTCTTAAAGCCCCATTTTATCCTTGCAGGGCATCATCTTATTGGCCCAACACGCCTACGCAGAACCTGATAAATACAGAAGTATTTGTTCAGTAACCTTCTAACATTTAAAAGTCAAAAGATGTATTCAATTCTTGCCAGTTACCAAGAAATGGAACTATGGGATGGCAAACAGCATCTCTTGTGATACGTAGTGCACTATACTTTCCTATCTATTTTCTGTACTTGGAGAGTAGCAGTGTCTGAACTGAGAAAGTACTTAGGTAGGTGAGATGGCACAGCATACAAAGGTGTGTATTGCATAACCCTAGAAAAGATCAAAGGACAGAACTAACTCCACAAAGTTATCCTCTGACCTCCACACTGGTACCCCTACCCCCATTACACACACATAAACACAAACACACACACATACAATAAATGGGAGAAGGGATCTAGGAGATGTTAGGAGACAAAGGGTATTAAATGTTTAAGGTCTTACCTACATGGGTTTGATATAGAAATTGTAAGAACATTCCCTAAATAAAAATGTAGTCTGACTTTGAAACAGTGGACTTAAGGTAAAAATAACACGAGTAAAATCCAAAAAATTTAAAAACACAAATGTTTTGACAATTATTTCTTCGAAAGAAAATAGAATGCCACCTTGAGGAAACTCCTTACATGAATAACTCCTCTGATATGCTAATGAGGGAATCATTACAATCACCTGTAAAATCATGATCCTCAAATGTGGAAGTTCTCTAGAAGGTTGTGCCTAACCAGAGCACCCAGTAGCACTCTGCTCTAGTAGTGATCACCCAACCCTACTGTCACTGACACAGGGGACTACCCTGTGCTGATTCTTCTTCACAGGGGACATCATGTCAATGATACTCACTCTCTTTTTTATTAATGCTTTCTTTTTTAGACGTTTCTGCCGGGCTTCTTTCTCAAAGCCCATAAGTTGACTTGGAGTTAGCTGTTCTTTATACTTGCTCATGGCTTCTTTGTATGCCTTCCATTCAGCTTTAAAATCCTCTTCATAAGCCTGTGAACGGACACACATCATCAATGAACTGGTGCTGCTGAAGAGCTCAACCCATCACATCTGCCAGTGAAAGACAGCTGGATTCGGACAAAGGGAGATGACCAGCCAGGTGAAGATGTGCTCTTGGATACATTTTTCACAGGCTTGCTAATACTCAAGGTGCAAGGACAGCAACTGGCCTTCCTTCCTGACCACTGTCAACCACTCACCTGCACTCCACCCATCCATACCAACATCACTTACAAAACAAAAGGGAGGGATGACCTGTGTGGACAGGACAGCTAAGGGGGGAGGTAGTACTGAGAAGATGGCTCACTAAGTAAACTGCTTGTCATGGCCAGTGTCTATGGCCATAATGGGGGTGGGGAGGGGCAGACACAGATGGCTCCCTGGAGCTTGCTGGCCAATCTACTTCACTGGCAGGCTATGAGCACAAGCAGAGACCCTGTCTGTCCAAAAGAAAAGGGTGCTGAGTTGCTTAGTTACAAACATGCACTCTATCTACAAAACTGCCAGCGAGCTAAGAACATGAATGCTTACCTTTTTTTCTGCTTCTGGCAGCTCCCTCCACAGGGCTGCAATTTTTCTAACGAGTTCTGAAAGTTTTGCATCTACAAATCAGAATGGAATGAAAATGGATGTCTCTTAGGGGTTAACTTCTACAACCCTTTGAAAATAGTCTAGCGGCTCTAAAGGCAGGCTGCTTACAAGCATCTCTACACATACATATACACATACAATTTTATCAGGAAATGCTAGGAAATTTTTTTTAGCTTTAGGAAAAATGTTACGGATTACCAAAAACAGTCCTTGAAAACCCACTGCTAGGGTGAAATAAAGCACTCAAGTAACCACTTTCTTCAAACTGATGACATCTGCATTTCAATCCAAATATTCTGTCATGTCTTTTAAAATTTGTTAATAAAACCCAAACAAACCACAAACTAGTGCTGCTCATACAATAGCATCATATACTTTAATTACAGAAATACCATTTAGATATTAACACTGTTATAAAATTAATCCATTTATCTCCATCTCTTCCTCGGTCTTAACTGGGGATACAACAGCTTTATCAACCATGTCTTAGTAACAAGTCTTACATTTCAGAAGACAGGGGTATGGGTATGAACATGTCTCTCTCTCTCTCTGGTTAAGATTTATTTATGTATGTGAGTACACTGTAGCTGTCTTCAAACAGAACAAAAGAGGACACCAGATCCCATTACAGATGGTTGTGAGCCACCACGTGGTTGCTGGGAATTGAACTGAGGACCTCTGGAAGAGCAGTCAGTGCTCTAACCACTGAGCTATCTCCCCAGCTCCCTGAGCATGTCTCAATCTCCTATCTACAATAGGAGAATTTTAGTATGGTTTTCACTAGTGTCCTGTGTAAAAGAACTTTGGAAATCATTAGGACTAACTTATTAATTCAACTATTACCTTTACACTATATATTCAAAATGAAGGCCCTACAAGCCTTTCATAGGCTTTGTGGAAAACTTTTCTAATTACAAATCCCCCGAATGACTTTCAGGAGCTCAGATAATTTTCAGTGATGATCTATATAGGCCATTATTATACTGTATAGAACACTTCCGGGTAAGTATTTTATTGCACCACAGGACATTACAAACAATGTCCTATGGCAGAAGCAACTGCCCAGGACAACTTTATCTTTTTTCTCTATAGTGCTCTTCACTCTACATGCTAACTTTTTAAGACTCATTCATTTTATGTGCTGTCTTCAGACACACCAGAAGAGGGAATGGGATCCCATTACAGATGGTTGTGAGCCACTATGTGGTTGCTGGGACTTGAACTCAGGACTTCTGGAAGATTGCTATTAATCACTGAGCCATCTCTCTAGCCCTCTACATGTTATTTTAAAAAAATATTCTTCTCATTTATATTTAAGGAACTTCTATTAGTTAAAAAGTAGTTAAACAGACTACCAAAGAAAATGACTGTTGCTAGATGCTCTGGCAGTGCAAATCAAGATTTCTGTTAAAAAAAAAAACCACTCATCAGAGACCATAAGCCACAAACTCCTTACCTGGGTGTTTAGCTTTAAATTTGGGTAGCTGTTCTGTAGAAAATCGAAGGTATGAACTCATAGGTTTCTTTGGATAATTACCCAAGGTGGAAAAACACTTCGTAATACTGACAAGGCTACACACGAGGAAAAGAACCAAATGTCAGATATGTAACATTCATACACAGACTTCAGATTCTAAGAACAAAGCCAGCCAAGGTGTTATATATCCAATACCTTCACCTAAAATGCTAATAACTAGCCCAGCGGTTGTAATACAGGCCATTAATACCAGCACTCGGGAAGCAGAGCAGGAGGGTCTCTGTTAATTCAAGACCAGTCTATTCTACAAACCCAAGTTCCAGGACAGCCAGGGCTATGCAGAGAAATCCCGTCTTTAAAAAAAAAAAAAAAAAAAAAAAAAAAGTCAACCAATCAACCAAAAATCCAAAATGCTAATAGCTTTAACGTGCGTTTCCCTTCCCTCTGCTGTGCTAAGAATTCAATTAAATGCAAGGGCTTCAGTTGTATAAGCACACTTGAAAATGCTCCACAACCGACTACTCCCGGCCTTAGGACTTACTCTGTAACACCCTGCCCTAACCAAAAAAAAAAAAAAAAAAGACGCTGCAGGGCTGAAGCCTGTAACAGGGCAGGCTTGAGTGACCTAGGCAAACCAAAGAGGGGTCTACAGGGGGTGAATCAAGTCCTAGAATCCTGGGTGACCTAGACAAACCAAAGAGGGGCCTGCTGGGCTGAAGCAAGTTCTGGCATCCTGGGTGACCTAGACAAACCGACGAGGAGGCTACAAGTCCTGGGAGCCAGGAAAGAGTAGGCGCGAGCCTTCCGCGCCACAATTCCAGGCCCCGCCTCCAAGGCAGAAGGAAGGAGAGCCCTAGGCGCCGAAAGGTAGAAGGTGACAGGAATTGGGGTCCGGTACCAAAAGGAGCGAGACCCCCAGGCTGCCCGGAGGACTCGGGTGGAACGAGGACAGACGGATGATGGACCAGCAGCGACCCTTGCCCGCGGCCTACCTGACAGGCGAGAGTATGCGGCCCCCGCAGCCCGCGCACATCTCGACTCCCATGCGCCCCAGTGCTCTTAGCACGCCCCACATTCCCCGGAACAGCGCCATCGCTCGGGCCTACGACTGTTGGCCCGGCGCCGTCCGGCCTATCCCACACAACACGGTGCCTACACACTGCTACAAAACCCGCGTGGGAACTCCGGGGGCTTGTTATCATGCCCGCCACGCGCGGGGCACTGTGGGAAGCCCGAACTTCCGGTCTGCGGCGGGAGGCGGGGCAGACGGAAAACGGTGCGCGTCCCCCCACCGGTCAGTGGGCGGGGCTGAGGAGGGGGCGGAGCCTGCGGCTAGGCAGAGAGCCAGCTTGATCTGGAGACGGTGTTGCTGAGCCGCAGGCCCCGCCGAGGGTTCTGTTGGGCGGCCTGCAGGCTGTTGCTGGCCCAGGGGGACTTCATCTGCCAGTTCAGCTTCGTGACGCTGGTGCTGCGGCTGGTGTCACAGTACTGCTGATGACCCAACAGCAAACTGCGTGTTTCATCTGAGCCCGCAGGAGAGCGAGCGCACGGGGCAACTGAGGGGTGGAAGAGAGAGGGAGGAGTGGTCATGAAATGGATCGCCTCATCTTTAAAATTTAATGGAAAGGAATGGGGGTTCCCAGGATGGCCCAGAGTCTGGCAAGCTGAGTTCAATCCCCAGGACCTGCATAAATGAGAGAACCAACTCAAGTTGTCCTCTGACTTTGACATACACACACAAACATGTCCACAAAAGAAAATGTGTTACACACACATAAAAAAAAAAAAAAAAATCAGTAAACTGAGCCCAGCTTGGTGATGCAAGCCTGTAATTCCAGCACTTGGGAAGTAGAGGCAGGCATTCAAACTCATTCCCTGCTACATACCAAGTTCAAGACTACAAGAGACCCTGCCTCACAAAACAGACAAAAACAAAACGAAACAACTGACCCTAATAATAGCGACAAAGCAAACATATTCTAATGTTAATATCTGAGCAGGGAATGCCAGAGCCCTGAAAACCATTTCTCACTTCACAGATCATGCGCACTAGGTGAGTTTGCCTGGGCCACACCACTGAGATTGTATGACAAGGATGGACTTGGGTTAGTGTGCAATTTGTGTCCTACAAATGCCAGATTTTTTAAAAATGCATTGGCATAAGAAAGATTAGGAAAGGGCTGGAGAGATGGCTCAGTGGTTAAGAACACTGACTGCTCTTCCAGAGGTCCTGAGTTCAAATCCCAGCAACCATCTGTTCCCAGCAACCATCTGTTGACAACCATCTGTAATGGGATCAGATGCCCTCTTTGGGTGTTTCTGAAGACAGATACAATGTACTCATATACATAAAACAAATAAATAAATCTTTAAAAAAAAAAAAAAAAAAAGAAAGATTAGGAAAATCTAGAGATGTCCAAGGGCTTCAAGCTGTTAAATATGTTGCTGAAGGTCTGGGAATTTAGCTTAACTGGGAGAATGCCTGTCGAGATGCAGATAAAACCCTTGGCATAGATTCTCCCCAGCATCGCATAAACAGGGCATGGTGTCTTAGGCCTCTGGTTCCAGAATTTGGGAAGTTGAGTTAGGAGGATCACAAGTTCAAGGTTATCCTTGTCAACAAAGTAAATTCAGTCAGGCTAGAGACCTTGTTTCAAAAGTAAACTAAAGTAATACATAAGTAACATTTAAAATAACTCTCTCATCCTTCCGCTCGCTGGTGGATGCTTTTACTCCCAGCACTCTGGAAGAGGCGGATAGAGCTCTGTGTACTAGAGTTTGGTTTATACACAAGCTCCGGTGGGCCAGAGTTAACAAGAGGAGAACCTGCCTAACCACAGGCTCTTCTGCTACATACCTGTACTTTTTTTTTCCTCTGAAAAGAAAGCAAAATCTTAGTAGTGAAACATGAGCTGAGAGTCTAATTCCTTTCTGCTGCTTTGAAACATAGTCTCCTTCAAACCGCAGAAGACCACCCCCACCCCCTAAAACCTCTCCTACGCTCGCTCACGCTTAGTGCTGTTTCCGGTTTCATTCTCTCTTGAAAGTAAAGGGGACTCAAGGTTTGTCCTTTCAAACCTCCTGTCACAGCAGCAACAAGCTCTTTTGTGTTTAGTTTGCTCTTGAAGTCTATCCAAACAAGTATAAAAATACATTTTCCCATAAAGGCACCAAAGCAGAGCAGTAAGAAAGTATAGCACCTTGCTAAAATGGAGGCCTGCATAGGAAATAATTCCTTCTAATCCCCTGTCCAGTGCTTTCTAAAATAATTTGCCATTATAAGTCAAGTCGAACATAGACTTGTAGTGGTTTTATTTGTAGATGCATTACTTCACTGTCTTTGAACTATAAGATTTTTGGTTTGCATTTAGATCTACTTAAAACAAACAAACCCCCCCCCCAAAAAACCCAAAACAAGCTTAGCACAGCCTGTCCCCAGATTCTGCCTTCTGTGCCAAATTCTGTCTGTCATAGCTTCATAGTTTCTGTAATCTATGTAACCAAGATCTCCCCTTTCAGCTCTATGTCCACCGACCGGCTGAGTGCATTGCCACATGGTTCCCGAATTCTACACTGATCACAAACCTTTTCTAGTCATTGCCTTAGGACATTTCTACCATGGTGTCTTACTGAAACCCGGATTTTAAGACTCTGTGAACAAAAGTAATGATTTTTCCATTCCACTGATGTAGTCTTTGTAGAAATAGAAAAGGACTACCCCAAAAATCAGTCCATGGGGTTACAGAGATGGCTCAGTAAGCACCTGCTTCCCAAGCATGCGGACCTGACTTTGGAACCCTAGCATCCGCAGGTGAAAAAGCCAGTCATGACAACGTGCTCGTATAATCCCAGAGCTGGGGAAGAGGAAACAGATACCTAGGGCTTGCTGGCCAGCCAGTTCAGCCAAAGTAATGAGCTCCAAGCTCAGTGAGAGAGAGAGGCATTATCGTCTGACTTCCATGAACACACACACATGCACACTCGAGCACACACCCACATGATGTGTAAATGCTTCTAGACATGCATGGAAGTGTGCCTCTAAGTAAAGGTTAACCAAAGCAGGGAGCTTTAGAGGGAGCAACACCTTCCAACAAGTAGCCCAGACACACAGAGATCTCCGGGGGGGGGGGGGGGTGTTGGTCTCCTTTCACCATTACCTGAGTGTGGACCTTGGTGGCTGTCACCTCCTGACATCCTTCACTGATGTCAGAATGCAGCTTCCTGGCTTTCCAGTGTTGGACTGGTAACTGACAGTTCTCCAGGAATCAAACAGGCCTGTAGCATCTGATGGGTCTGCTGAACATCCCAGCCTCGTGGACCAAGAAGCTACCGGCAGCTGTCATGCAGAGGGCTGTCGTTGAACTACTTATCTCTGTGGAGTAAGCTACTTTAACCAATCCGATTTTGGTAATATGTGTGAGCATGGTAGATGGACAGACAGATATGTGGACAGATAGATGGGTGGATGGCCAGCTGATGATTTGATTAAGGTAGATGGATGATACATACATGAATGGATGGATAGACAGACTGATGGATGGATGTATAGTGGGTGGACGGATGGACAGACATGTGGATGGGTAGGCAGGCAGGCAGATGGATGAATGGACAGATGGGATGGACAGATGGATAACATGGATGTGAAAAGATTAGCATCTGCCCAATTGTTTAAAATAACATTTGTTTAAAAACTTGGCCCAGCGAGGAAACAATGGTTTCTGTTAAAAATTATCATTTTCGCCGACTGCCAAGTGCTGTGTGAGCTCAGTGAGAATCTATTCTGGGAGTCAGGGTTGCACATACGGACACCCCTGCCTTTTCAGACCCAAGCATGTTTGTCTCCAACTGTCCGTCAAAGCCCGTTTTCTGGGGATGGGCTGCACCCCTCCCTCTGTGACAGAGAACAAAGGACAACCAACAAGCCAAAGAGTACAATAAACACTGTGTTCATGGAAACAGCTAGAAAGTAAACGATCTCTACATTAAGTCTACGAAGGGCGGTTCTATATGCAAAAAGTGGTCCTGTGTAGACATGGGAAGCACATTTTGGGATTGTGTATATGAACGTGATGGTTTGGGTTTCGCTTAACTGATACTTGCACAGCAGTCAAGCATAAGGTAGCACTGGTAATTAACACCAGTGACCACAGGCCTGGACAGTTCCATGTTGAATAATGGAGTTAGGTGCATGGATAGTCTTCACATAAAAGGAAAGATCTTCCTAAAATGAAAGAGTCTTATTTCTATAATTATGATGGGGAAATACCTTAGCCACAGTGGGAGATTAAACCCTGCTAAAGCAAGAGTGTGTGAGACAGAGCACCAAAGCCAGCAGCTCCCAAGAGAGGATCCTAAGCAGAGCACAATGTCATAATAAAAGAATAACCTCAGAAAAGTGACTTCATCAAATTGGGGGCTCACAAACTGCAGAGACAACCCGAGGAAGCCCCATTAATCCCCAAACATTGTTAGTGTGACTGCATAGCACATGTGTAGGTTGATGTCAAGATGACACATGATTGGACAGTAGAGAGTGGGGCGGGGACAAAGTTTTTGTAAGGCGGGAGAGAGGAGGAAGGAGTGGAGAATCTAGATGGAGCCGGCAGATGGAAACTAGATGGTCCAGATCAAGGTGAACTACATCCATTTTATCTTGTCTAGGTGGGTGGTTTATATTATATATTAATTGGTAGTGAATTTATTGTTTGGATGTATTGCAGATTGAGAATTTAACATATAAATCTAATTGCTAAATTACAAGTTTCTGAGACCTTGATTTTACCGGATCATGGAGGACAGGATGTGAAAGCAATGGCTGAGAGGCAGCTGGAGCGTGCAGATCCGGCTCTGTTGCCTGCACACAGAATGAGAACACAGGGGCCTGTGGAACGAGATGTGTGTGCACCAGGCATGGTAACTACTGGCCTAAGGAACCTCATGGAGAGGGCAGCTTGTGGACCGAGTGGCAGGGTAGCAGCCCTGTCTGCTTGTGCCACGTGGCCCTAATGGTGCTGGCACTAGCTCGGGATAAAAGGTTAAAAATTTTAATAGTCACCGCAACACATGCTAATCTACTAAAATAATACTTTTAAGAGAAACCAGCATTCCCTACTAGGTCAAGGCTTTATTTTAAACAACTGAGCAGATGCTAATCCATTTATCCATCCATCTATCTATCATGCTCACATGTTGGGAGTCCCAGGCAGAGCAGAATGTCTCCTGGTGGGACTTCCCAGGAGAAGAACCAATAGCAACACAGAGTAAGACCATCAACAAAAAAGAAGCCAGCTGTGGAAGTTGGAGTCAGCTGGAGTTCCCAGTGGTGAACTTTCACTCATAGCTGAGCTTCTGGCTCCTCCTTCCCACTGCAGGCACTTTCGTGGCATAAACAACAACCCATCTATTCGAAATAGAGGGCTCTCAAGGATGCAATGTTTTTACTCTTGGGTTCTCTGCTCTGTTCTCTGTCACAGAGCTGGTGGGAAGGATGCAGTTCATCCACGAACAAGGGATAAGTTTGTTTGAGACAAGCATGCTTGGGTCTGAAAAGGCGGTGGGGGGGTGTATGTGCAATTCTGGCTTCCAGAAGATATTCACAGAGAGCTCACGTAGGACTATCTACTAATGTAGTGAACCCAATGTATATGACAACCCAACAGATGTAACATAATAAATAGATGCTTTTTCTGACTTAAAGGAAGACATATTTCTAGAAATACAGAATACTCTGAACACTGCTTGCAAAACTCATTTGGCAGCAATAACAGACCAGTGGGGTAGAAACTGTCATCCTCTGGTTGGGGGAGGAGGATAGGATTGTTCACAGGAAAGCTATAAGTGTAACTACTTGGACTGGAGTACAAACATGAGGACCTCAATTCAGTCAGTACCTGTATGTGACCATTGCACGTGATTCATAGATAGTCTCAGCACTGGGAAGCAGATACAGGAAAATCCCTGGTGTTGCTTACCAACCTGTCTTGTCTAATTGGTGAATCTCAGGTCCCCACAACAAAAAAGGGTGGGTGGATGGCTTCTGAGAAGTGATCTCTGTGGTTCATCAGTCATGTTTTCTGATGGTCTTTAGTGACCCCTGTGAAAGGGTCACTGGACTCCCTAGACAGGTTGCAAACCAAAGGTTGAGAAGAGGAAGGAGAAAGAAAATATAGATCAGAGAGAAGATCTGCTGGTGTTACCAGTTCCTACCTAGTCTACTGAGTTTCTGAAACGTCCCAAAGACAACGAAATCTGCAAGCAGCCTTAATTACTGAGGGGACATCAAATCAGTCTAGTGTAATTCCTATAGTGCATTTAAGAATAAACACACCTTTGCTGTCTTTTTGACAGTGTTAAGAGATTTATTCATAAAGGATAAAAACCGGAAACAACTGGGGCTGGAGGGGTGGTTCAGTGGTTAGGAGCACTTACTACTCTTGCAGAGGACTTAGGTTTGGTTCCCAGAACCCACACCCATAACTCATTCCAGGGAATCCGATGCCCCTTCTGACTTTGGTGGGCATCAAACATGCAAGCAGGGCACTAAACACTCATTCAGGCAAAACACTTATACACATTCAATCAAGCCTTTCTTCAAACGATAAAACCCAGACCCAGTCGAAATATGCCTTGATGGGTGAATAACTAAACAAGTTAAGTGTGCCAAGTCAATGCAATGCGACAAGTGACGGAAAGGAAATGAACAAGCAGACACACTCCCCACAGAAGAGTCTTGCTCATTCCTGAGCAAAGGTGCCAGGCACATAGGAAAATATGATACTTAACTGCATTGATGTAAAACTAATGTGTGGTGAGTCGAATAAGACTCGTAGCTGCCTTACAGACAGACTAAGATGGAAGAAGTCGGCTCCATGGACCACCAACCATCTCTCCCAAGTTTTAGATGTGTCCAAAGTCTTTGTTTTTGTTTGGTTTTGAGACAGGGTTTCTCTGTGCAGCCCTGGCCAGCCTGTAACTTTCTCTGTAGACCAGGCTGGCCTCGAACTCAGAGATTCACCTGCCTCTGCTTCTCGAGCACTGGGATTAAAGGTGTGAGCCATCACCCAGCATGTCCTAAGCCTTATAATAGGTGGATGACAGGGGTGTGCATTCTCCAGAACACACTGGATAGGAAACCTAAGATTAATGGAACCGGCTGTCTCTACATCAGCCAAAAATAAAAAAAACAGCACAAATAACAGCGTTTTCTATCTCGAAGTCAATTGTCCGAGTCTGCAGGAGACAGAAGCAAAAAAGATGAGCAGGTCCAGAATTCATATTACAGAAAATTCCTGGACGCTGACTTAAAGATCGGGAGAAATCCATAATGGTTACATTGATGTAATAACGCTATTAATAAGCTAACCCAGCCTCTGTGTCTGTCTGCCCTTGTGTTCTGGCAAGTGCCTCACGGATGCCAATGACAAGGATTTATTGCTCACCCTGTGCCCAAGCACTTTACATAACACACCACTAAAGGTTTCACAAAGCCTGCAAGGTGCTGGTTAGTTTTGTTGCTGTTGTTCTGTTTTTTCCCTACTGTATTCAGAGAGCCGTATCTGCCAGGATTATCGTTTGCATCAGCAGCTCTTAAACAAAATTACCAGCTCCAAAAGTATAGTTTGCTGATTTTAATTGATATTATATACAATGTGTGCATGGTATGAGCAAATTCATGAGGCTCTAGCTTTAATGTGTGTGTGTGTGTGTTTGTGCATGTGTGTATATGTATATGTATGTTTGTGTGTATGTGTGCTTATGTTATGTGTGTTTGTGTGTATGTATATGTTTGTGCATTTATGTGTATGCATGTGTTTGTGTGTGTATGTATGTGTGTGTATGTATATGTGTGTGTGTGTATACAAAAATGAGTGGATGTCAGATGTCTTCCTCAGTGTCCATCTTATTTTTGTAAGCAATGTCCCTTGCTGAACTTGTAGTTCACCACTTTGGCTGGACTGACTGGGAATCCTCCTGTCTCCCCATTCTCAGCACTGGGATAATACAGTGCGGCTACTGGGGATCCAAACTCCAGTCCTTGTCCTTGAGTCAACTTCACAGCATCACGAATTTCGTCCCATCCTTCCTTTGCATTTTCCAGAATCACTGTGTAACCTCAAGGGCATTTTTATCTAAGCTCTTAATTTTCATGATTTCCTTAATAAGACTTGGCTTTATGGGTGCCCAGGCATTAAGAAAGAGTACAGGCAGAAGTAACATTATACCAACTGAGCAGGTTGTACTTCTGGATTTAAGAATAGGTATGTATATATGTATGTATGTAATGTGTGTATGTATGTATATGTGTGTATGTGTGCATGTATGTATGTGTACATGGATGTGTGTGTATGTATATGTGTGTGTGCATTTGTATATTTAACAATAACTAATGAAAAATAGAGAGCAAGGAGGGGTATATGGGAATTTGGAGGGAAGAAAAGGAGAGAAAAGGGGAGGTAATTATAACCTCAAAAAGTAAAAGAAAATTTTAAAAGTACAGAATATTAAAAGGTTGAGGCACTGGTGCTTCTAAGTACAGAAGAAGCAAGTTGACAGTTTTTATTTTTACTACATATATTAGTGGGTTTTTCCAAAATGTATTATTAACACATTATTTTATGTAATAATTTAAAAGGTGGGCAGGAGAGATGGCTCAGTGATTAAGAACATTGATTGCTCTTCCAGAGGTCCTGAGTTCAATTCCCAGCAGCTATATATATGGTGGCTCACAATCATGTATAATGGGATCTGATGTCCGGTTTTGGTGTGTCTGAAGAAAGCAATAGTATACTCACATACATTAAATAAATAAATAAATAAATAAATACATACATAAATAAATAACGTTTTCCGTTTCTAAGACAGGCTGGCCTATGTTGGACACTGTGCTAAGTTCTAAAAATACCAAGATGACTAAGGCCAGGCCCATCTGTTCCAGTCTGCCTGGGGGAGCAGAAGATGGCTTCCAAAAGCACGTGACTTTGGAACTGGAACGGCTGTTGTCAAGTGCCGAAAGCGTGGGGTGCTCCCTAGAAAAGGGAAAGCTGCAAGTCACAGTGTGTGCGAGGGCACGGGTGGGGGGGGCAGGGGGGCTGCTGCAGAGAACAGATGGGAGAAGGACTGACTGACTGATTGATGACGCCACTACGGAGGGGTCGGATTGGGAAGAACAGAGCCTCGTGCAGGTCAGCAGAGATGGCGGAGCAATTGTAAGGAGCATTGTGTGCGGTCAACAGCTCTACTTTCCCCTCTCCATCTCTCACAACGCTCCGGTTGCCCAAAGCCAGGCTTCGTCTCGCCTGAGCTCTCGCCCTCAGCTTGAGACACTGTAGTAGCTTCTCGTAATAAGTAAGTTCTGTGGGAAAGGGAACTGCTAGGCTCCAGAACTGGTAGCTGCAATCACACTGTTATCCTAACAAGTTTCTGGATGAACTGAGAGAGGTTAGCAAACCCTCTACGAGAGCAGGACCCGTGTTTAAAACTGAACTTTTTGTTTTGTTTTAAAGATTTATTTATTTATTTTATGCATGTGAGTTACACTGTCACTCTCTTCAGACACACCAGAAGAGGGCATCAGATCCCATGACAGATGGTTGTGAGCCACCATGTGGTTACTGGGACTCGAACTCAGGACCTCTGGAAGAGCAGCTAGCGCTCTTAATCCACTGAGCCATCTCTCCAGGCCCCCTGAAGTAAGTTTTAAAATAAATTATATCTTACAAAACATCTAATATTGATATTTTCAGGACCCAGCACTCACATAGGGCAGCTCACACTTACCTGTAACTCCAGCTCCAGGGGACCTGACACTGTGTCCTGGCCTCTGGGCACCTGCATTTGCACATGCACACATACACAGAATTAAGACATAACAAAAACAGATCTTTGGAAGAAAATAGTACTGCACTAGAAATTCTTTCTACCACCCAAACTCTCAATCATTATCACCAAAAGTCATTGGTGAAGGATTATTGACCACAAGCTTAGAGAGGGTACAGAGGGGTGTCGAGATGGCTAAGTGGGTGAAGGGGCTTCGAGCAAGTCTGAGTTCAATCCCTGGGACCCACATGGTGGATGGAACAGATCTCCTCATGTGGTTCCTTGATCTGGACAAATGCACACACGAATAAATGTGATTTTTAAAGAAACAGACAAGGTTCTTACACTCCTCCACTAAAACGAGTGGTTAACTACAGACAGTGTCTTAATAAATAAAATCAGATGCATTTCTACCAGGTGCCTCATTTGTAAAATTCAACTGAAGAACCAGAAAAGGGTTATAAAAGGCCTGCTTTGCTCAGCCACAGGTTATCTGCCAAGTGTACAAGAAGCCCTAGGCTCGATGCCCAGGGCTTGTCCTAAAAGTGTAACAGTGTAACAGGGCTGTGACCCTACAGGAGATCAAATTTTCAGACATCATCAACTGGACTAGAAACTGAGCCCTGTGCAAACGGATGGTCAGTAAACAGATTCATAAAACACTTCCCAGGCAAAGTCTCCTTTAATCTGGGAAGGAAATTAATCTTCTGGTCATTCCATCTTCAAAACAAAACAAAAACTCAAGCACAGAGAACTGGGTAGCAGTACAGCCCCATATGAAAGCATTTATCCACCATGTAGAAATTCTGTATTGTGGCAAAATAAAGGCCAGGAGTGTGACTCCGTTGGTGGACGTTTACCTGCATCCACAAAGCCATGAGTTCTACCACACACGCCTCATAAACCCGTGACCCTAGTACTTAGAAGGTAGGTAGATGCAAGAGGACCCAAGTTTAAGGCCATCCTCATGTTCTGTATGTGCGTTCAAGTCACTGTTTTTTTTATGTTGATAAGCAGATGCTGAGGTGCAGCCTAGTGGCAGGATTGCAAAGAGGTCTCAAAGCAAAGGAAAGCAAACCAGCTCAGCTTACCCAAGCATGTGAGTGAGGCTGGTCTTCCAGGAACCAGAGGATGATGAGACAGCAGAGGGTAGGGGGATAGAAAGGAGGTAGCACCACTTCCTGTGTGTGTGCCATTTAGAAATACCTACAGGTCCACTTCCCAGGCTCCCGACCCCCTGGAAGCATCATGACGTCAAATACAGAGACCCTAGCTCCCTAAGACTCTATGGGATTCCGTGAATCCAGTATGAAATCCACGTTTAATTTATGAAAAACCGAGTGGAATTATGCTTTATAATATTCTATATTTACATATTTTGGGGTTTGGGGAAGTCCAGAGGACAACTTTTGGGAGTTGGCTCTTTCTACCGGGTGGGTCTGAGGGATGTTAACTCAAGTGATCAGGCTTCACAGTGAGCATCTTTATTCACGGGGCTATCACCCGGGTCCCTGAAAAAAACAGTTGTAAAATTTAACCCACGTTCCGTGTTAGTATTAAGCAAGAATGACGGACCCATTTGGTGAGCTGGTCTATTCGTCCCTGGAAAGTACGAATTATTTTAGTCACTGAAAACTTTGTGTTCACCCCTGAGGAGTCTGGATGGGAGCAAAGACAAACGGGTTTAAAGCAAGTTTCAAGCCGTAAAAGAAAAAACCAGAGAAGGGATAGGGAGATGCTCAGTGACTAAGACACTGGCTGCTCTGGCAGAGGACTAGACTTTAGGTCCCAGCACCCACACCGGGCAGCTCACAGCTATTTATAATTCTAGTTCCAGACCTGCTGCCCTCTTCTGGCTTCCTTGGGACCAGCAAGTACATGCACACACTTAAAAAAGAACTTTAAAATGAAAATACAAGGATACTTCCAAAAATTAATACCATACAAATGGGAAAAAAAGTTTTTATTTGTTTTGGGGATGCGATCTCTTACACTATAGCCCTGGTTGGTCTAGAACTTACGAAGGTAGAGCAGGTTGGACTTGAACGCACAGAGCTCCTCCTGTCTCTGCCTTCTGAGTGCCGAGATTAAAGGTAGGTCCACCATACTTGGCACAAAGGAATTTTTTTAAAATAAAAGATAAGAAGACAAATCTCTTACTTTCAAAATACACTAGATACTATCTATAGATTACATATATAGATACATATATAGATATGAGAACACCCAACCTCAGAAAACATGTAGCTTACACTGAACAGATAGTGACGTGTGTTTTTGTTCATGAGATGGCTACTTCAAGACATTAATTAACATCTCTGTTTCTCGAAGACTGTTCCCTTCCACATCCATCTCGAAATTCATTCAATTATTTTACAACCGCTCACGGAGTTATATTTCCTAAGAGGACAGCCTCTGTGGCAGCAATAACAAATCTTGATAAAATAACAATGGAGTTAAATCTTTTGCTGCCAAGTATGCCCATCAGATTCTTAATTGTTTACATCGCTTCTGCCCTCATCAAGGCTACTGCCGGTCTTCCCGACACTCCTGTGTGACGTGCCTGTGAACCAAGGACAACTTGCGTGTTCGCCGACCTCAAATATCGAACTTCCTTCCTTTAAAAACCTAGACATATAACTTGCTTGTTCAAATTCATCTTTAGCTGGCAATTTATAAAAATGGAAGTATCTTTTCTCAAAAAAAAAAAAAAAGGTTGAAAACATATAGTAAAGACAGATGCTTTTCAAATTGTGGTGGCATGAAAATTCTATTTTAGAGATTCCAGACTTCAAAACGCCAAGCAATGTCATGGCAGCCATACGGAGAGTCACTCTCATAAGCCAGCCTGGCGGCTCTTCAGATCCATCAAGACTGTTCTTTAGGGTAGGGAATATAAGCCCACACTCCATCCGGGACATTCACAATAACCCATCTTAGGTGTGGATAAACCCTAGCTTCTAAATTCTCATCTGCAACGAGGGGTTGAGGTAAACCGCCTCACAGCAGACAGTCTGATAAAGAGGGCGCTGACCTGCTGCAATGACATTTATGGGAAAGGCAGTTAGTGCTTAAGAGAAAGGCCAAGGTCAGAGGTGAAGTGGTCAGGGGTTCAAGGTGCTTGCTGCCAAGGCTGATGTGACCTTAAAGAACCAGGTAGTGGAAGGAGCCTACTGGCTCCTACAAGTTGTCCTCTGATCTTCACCCCCAAGTAAATAAGTAAAAACATTTCTTTTAAATGCAAAAAAAAAAAAAAAAAAAAAAAAAAAAAACCCAACCAACCAACCAAAAAAAATCCCCAAACTAAAAAAACCTAAAAACTCCCATCTTCCAGCTAGTTTTCATGCAGTTCACAGGTTTTGATCCTTAAGAACAGCTCAGTTTTGGTTTTTGCATTAAGTCATCAAGACGGATAGTAGAAAAAGCATTTTATTTATATGGAAAAGGCTACAGTCAGATCTGTAAAAGGTGTCAATAGAATATTGCCTATACAGAAAAAAAAAAAAGTCAAACGTGAAGAGCAACAACAACAAAAAATAAAGTCACACACCTTCCTACCTAACAGTGCAATTAATTCACATTGCAATAAAGTTAAGTCAAGTACAATCAAACCCAAACAAGTGTTTCTCCATTCTAATCAGTATACTGAGAATACAGTGTGCAGATCAGTTCCGGTTTAAGAAATACGCATTCAACCCACAGTATATCCTAAGACAAGGGGAGGGGCAACAGTTAATTCATCATCGGCTGTTGGGGGTTTCAATACTGTTCATGGGTGGAGGGGGGGGAGTCAGGGGTTGACATAGAATATATTTAGTCTATACAGTAAAAAAATACAAATTATAAAGTGAGCTAACGAATGAAATCTGAATTCAGATTTGTAAAAGTGTCAACATCTTGGAGAGCATGTGCAGTGCTTCTCGTGAGGAAACGTTTCAGAGAAGGAAAAGCACGTCTGGTTGCCTTTCAGTCACGTCGAAGATCTTGCTGGAGATGCTGGGGTCCAAGCGTCTCGGAAAACCGAAATAAACGTCCTCGTCAATGAGCACAAAATGCTAAATGCTCTCAGCAGAGTTTCAAGGGTATTTTTTTTTTTTTTTGGAAGTTTGTTTTGTCTTGCTTCATAAACACACTTAAAATGAGTAAAAACCAAAGGGCTCGTGGAACAAAGGACACGGCAAATGGCGCCCGACTTACTGCTAACGCTGGAAAAGACATAGATTTTACCGTACTCTGGTACGAGTGGAAGTGCTCTAAGGTTTACATTGCATATTTCTGAGTCCATTCTCTTGCGTGCCTGTTGTATCTATAGGCATATAAAGAGAGAGAGAGAGAGATTAAAAACACAGCCATTTAACCTCTGCCCACTCAGAATTGGGTCTTCTGCCTCCTCATGGGGATTGTCGTTTAGTTTGGGGGGAGGTGGGTAGCACAAATGCTTGCACATATAAAAGCCAAAACAGACGACTTTTGAATTTCTAGACTCTTGAGCAGTCTTCGTGAAGGTATATCTAAATTATATATGTGTGTATATGTATATAGGCATATATGTGACACACATATGACATCAAATAGAATATAGAAGGTGATCTAGAGGGAGGGGCATCTCCAAGATTCAAGAGAACTCGTGCACCAGGAGGACGCAGTAGTTTGAAGGTGAGGTCAGCCTGTATGGGCAGAGAAATAACTTCCCCTTTGAGAAAGGTTGGAAACAATGGCCAGTGGTTTCCAGTGATAAATGCTTTCCATGTTTAATTTAGCAGCTAGAAATAACAAGGTCACAGCTCAGACACCGAGCTTGTACTATTAAACCTATACACTAACCAAGAAAGAGATTTGGTTTTCTTTTGTTTTTTGGTTTTTTTTTTTAAAAAAAGACAGTTAAAAAAAAAAAAGTCTACTGGGGGAAAGAAAAAAACCTGCAGTTAAAAATACACTTCAACCATCAGAGACAGGTGGCAAACTCTATTGAAATGCACACACCCAGGAAGTGCACAGCAGCAAACACTTACTTTTCTTTGTCTGATTTATAGATCTGTGCAATATCTGGTACTAAGGGGTCGTCTGGATTAGGATCACAGAGCAGCGAGCATATGGACAACAAGACTGGATTGGAGAGAGAACATTCCATTAGGCGATGCTGCTGCCACGTTGTAAAATGTACACAGCTAAACATGACCACACTGGATGAAAGGAAAGTGGAAGGGGAGAGGAACACACCGAGACAGGAGCGTGGCTAGGTGACAGGTGCCTTGACAAGCCAGAGGCCCTATCAAAAAACCAAGCCAAACCAAACCAAACAAAACAAAACCCCCCAAACCAACCAAACATACAAAAACAAAACCAAACAACTCCCCCAAAAACAACAACAACAAAAAGCCAAACAGCATTGCTAAAATAAAAAAACTCACCTGAGGGTTACATTTTCTATTAACTTCAGTCGGTAGCTAAACATCACTTTTAAAACTTCTGTCTTTTTATTTCATGTGCATTGGCGTTTTGCCTGCATGTCTGTCAGATCACTCCCTGAGTGAGGCTCTTATATATGGAACGAGTCTGAAACCGTTTGGACTTCAGAGCAAAGTTTCCAGAAGCTAACAATACTCATTCTTTTTTAAAATCAATTTCAACAATTTATTTTATGTATGTGAGTACACGGTCGCTGTCTTCAGACACACCAGAAGAGGGCATCAGATCCCATTACAGATGGTTGTGAGCCACCATGTGGTTGCTGGGAATTGAACTCAGGACCTCTGGAGGAGCAGTCAGTGCTCTTAACTGCTGAACCATCTCTCCAGCTCCCTAATTATTTTTTATAGAAAGACACAGCATCAGCAACTAGGCACTGAGCACTTTGCAGTCCACCATTTCTTTAAGTGACACTGGCCCTTTAAGGATGGAGCCGTTTTGTGACACCGTTCTAAGAAAAACTGTAACAATCTAAATAACTATACACAGAGTCTTTCCTTTGCTCACTTTTTTGGTGAGTTCATTGCTGAAAGATTTTCTGAAAGGATGCTACACAAACATTTTAGGTCAGAAAAATGACCAGTTATAAATCATTTACCCGAAGGCCTCTGGCTTTACCCAAGACTTGAAACAGTTACAGCTATGAACCTTGCTTCTGGTTAAAAAAGAAAAGAAAAGGTATCCCTTCTAAGAGCAAGCTATAGAGCTGAGCTAACGCTCAGTTGATAGAGAGCTTGCCTAGCGTGCACAGCGCCCTGGGTTCCATCTCTAGCATCTAATAAAGCCAGGCATGGAGGCTCATGCCTGTAATCTCAGCACCCAGGAAGCAGAAACAGGGAACCAGGAGTTTCATGCCTCGTGAAACTTGCAAGGTAAAGCTACCTTGAATGTGAATGTCATAAAAACAAAACAAAACAAAAAAAAAGCACAGTGTTACTTCAGGGGTAGACATGTGCAGCCCGAGCAGCTCCTTCCAACTGCCACGCTCTGTTCTATTAGAGGGAAAAGACCAAAAATAAAATAAAATAAAATAAAATAAAAAATTTGCTGGCACCATCTACGATATTTGCTGGTGGTGTCTTAAGGATCTGTGAGTTCAGCAAAGAATGAGGTGAGGCCACCGTGGAAGGACGGGCGGGCACCATCATGGATCAGCACGAGTCAGGTGCCAATCGTGGAGATGCTAATGGTTATTGAAGCTAGAGATGAGTGCTGTCTGCACAGGATCACTTTGCAGTACAAAATATACCTTTCCTTTTTAATTGATATTTCTTTTTAATGTCTTCTTATTTTTGTTTTCTCTAGACAGGGTTTCTCTGTGTAGCTCTGGCTGTCCTGGAACTCACTCTGTAGACCTCTGTAGGCTGGCCTTGAACTCACAAATCCACATGCCTCTGCCTCCGGAATGCTGGGATTTAAAGGTGGGCACCACCCCTGACTGGCTTAATTGCTAAGAGACACTTTAATGAATGGGACAAGTCCCCAGATCTGTTTGCTGCCCCCCACCTTGAGACAGCCAAAACCTTTTCACTGGTATAGCTCTTGCTTTTCTTGTAAAGACAGAAGTGCAACTCTCAACAGGCTTACTAGAAAATTCCTTACTCTAGCAAGTTTTAAAGATTTGTTTTCCATTTTTAATCAGGTGTGGGCCGGAAGACTGGGTCTTCTGCTGCTGGAGTTACAGGTGGTTGTGAGCTTCCCAAGTCTGGTGCTGGGAACACTTAACTCAGGTCCTGTGAAAGAGCAGTATAGGGCTGGAGAGATGGCTCAGTGGTTAACAGCACTGACTGCTCTTTCAGAGGTCCTGAGTTCAAATCCCAGCAACCACATGGCAGCTCACAACCAACTATAATGGGATCTGATGCCCTCTTCTGGTGCGTCTGAAGACAGCTACAGTGTCCCCATATACATAAAATAAGTAAATCTTTAAAAATATCATTAAAAATAAGGTTTGAAAAAAATTAAAGTTACACACAGGCTTATAAAAAGAAAAGAAACAAAGAGCAGTGTACACCTGTAGTCACCGAGCCTTCTCTCCAGCCCTTAGTTACAGTATTTTAAATCTCTGTTTTCATTTTAGATGGCTGGACCGTTCATTTCCCCCAACCCTGCCTGAACTTCAAAGTTTACTAAAAGCCAGAGTGACTGAAGGGTTACTAGACAAAGCAAAATCACAATAGGAGAAAGCACAGCAGGTTGAGGTGTTTTGTTTTAAAAAGTTTGTTTCAACTCTGGTCCCTAGATATTGCACAATTCCCACCCCCACCCCCCATGCCTATTTTTAAATCTGAGAAACAAAATTACCTTTTGATACAGTCAAAGCAGGCGACCACTGGGACCTCAGGATGTCAAGACAAATACTCCCGTTACTGTTTATATTTGGGTGGTAGATTTTTGTTGTGAAAGCAATCTAAGGATAAAACGGAACAAAAGAAGTGTGTTGACTGCCACAAACGGGAACAAACAGAACCCGATCCACTCGAGGGTAAAACGTGCTCAGCTTTGGAACAGAGGTACATGCAGCTCAACCCCTGGGAATTCGAAGGAGACCAACTTAGTTTAATCCCCTTTTCTCCTCCAGTGTCACTCTGGCTTTCATCACACCTCTGAACACTCCTCTTAAACCTGACTGACAGTCATACCCAGAAGGAAACCTGGATCTATAAACAGGACACGGAGTCTGTCAGGGCGGAAGTGGAAGAGCCGCTGTCCTGTGACGTCATCCACATGATTTTAAGTTGGGTGCTTTCAAAGTGCTATCATTCTTTGCCTAGTTCCTTTCCCCTCCTTCACACCCTCACCACTCGCCTCCTCTTTGGATTTTAAACCTCAGAAAATGTGTTTTCATCCCCTACTGCTTTCCAGTGTCCCCACTGTGGCTCTCACTGTGAGGGGGCGTGATGGTGCTCAATATACGTTCACCGAATACTTAAGAAAGAAAACCGGGTCTGCTTTGGAAAGGTAACACCCTGGATGGAAAGGTCTGCTTTTTTGACTGTAAAAACATCTCAAACAACTCATATCTCATAAGGAGGGAAAGCCCAGGAGCCTAGCAGTTATAGGAAAATAGTTGACTAAGAAAGAGTATTCTAGGGTCAGACAGATGGCTCTGTGGCTAAGAGTACTGGTTACCTCTCCAGAGGACCCGCGTTCAATTCCCTGCACCCACATGACAGCTCACACCAGTTCTGTAACTCCAGTTCCAAGGGATCTGACACCCTCTTACTGATATACATGTAAGCAAAACACCAGTGCACATAAAAATAAATTTTAAAAAGAAGAGGAAGAGGAGGCAGAAGAGGCGGCGAAGGAGTTCTTGTCGCATAAGACCAGCTCCAGACAAACAGTAAAGATCCCTGCTATGGGGCAGAAGAGTCACAGGATAAATACCTTTGGTGGTTTAAAGGGATAGTCTGTCGGAAAGTGGACAGTGAGGAAGAAGACTCCACCTTGATAGGCGCTGTCGGGCTGAAATTACACGAGAGGACGCATCAGAGTCTGGCCACGGCAGGTACTCAACCCCTTTGAACGGTGCCCCGGGAGTTAACAGGGCGAAGGAGATGCATCTTCTTCACAATTCCACTAGTATCAGCTTGTTAACAAAGAACCATGATCCTTGCGCCAAGGAATTTACGTTGAGAGCAGGCCCCTTCCCGGGTATGAAGTTACCCAAGGTGCCCGCCAAGTTCAAAGGAAGGCAGACGCGCATGCGCACAGCAGCGTGATGGAACCAGACAGATCGTGGAACCACACGGTATACACAACGAGGACTGCTGTGAGCAAGAAGGATTCTCTAGAGCGGTCACCACTGGCTTTAGACGGTTACAAGTAATACTTGCCCTTTTCATTTCCAAATATTAAGTTATAATGTCTACACAGGTACAACCAAAGAGAAAAAGTAAGAGGGTTACCCACGCACCACTATACAATTTACCTCAATATTCATTTGCTCGTACTTTATGTTGTAGAAGATAACACTCCAAAACCAAGCTGGATAAATTCAGTATTTGTGATATGTTGAGTTAAGAATCAATTTTAGCAAGGCCTGGTCACTGCTTAATGTATGTGTATGTATATGTGTGTATGCATGTGTATATGGATGTGTATATGCGTGTGTTATATGTATGCACACAAAATATACATAAAAAAGAGAAAGATTAAGGGGGAAAAAACAAAAATAGCAAAATATATCCCAAATTCTACTTTTTTTGTAAAATATATGTATATGACTGTATACATACATATGTTTTATGTGTATGACTATGATATTATCACGCACACCAGAAGAGGGCATCGGATCCCATTATGAACGGTTGTGAGCCACGATGTGGTAGTTGGGAATTGAACTCAGGACTTCCAGAAGAACAGCCAGTGAGTGCTATTAACCGTTGAGACATCTCTCCAACCCCGTCAAATTGTACTTTAATCCCTTCATATTTACTGGAATGCATCATGGGTAATAAAAACAGATCTGTCATTCTTTCAGTCCTTGAAGTTCTGCGTGAAGATTGGAGGACAGTACTGTCTAATTAGTCTTACTACGTTGCTTAATTCTAGTTTATTAAATGTAAAAAAAAAAAAATGCAAGCAAGTGACAAAGAAGTATGGTCCCATGGAGAGTCGAGTGACAGATGTTACAGAAGCCTGTCTGTGCCGCTGCAATACGAGGGGCACTCAAAGCAACAAGTCACAAGTGCTACAAGTGACTCACCTGAGAAATGCCTCAGGGGCCACGGCTCTGATAGGGACGCAAACCTTTGGATGGGGGGCTTTGAGGGTTCCCGCAGATAATGAACACCAAACCGAAAGAACTACATGCTTTCTGGAAGCTGCTAGGTGAATATGCTGCACTCTCCCCTCTTAACTTCATAGACTAATTTAGTCATTTAGGATAATTCCCCAGGGACTCTTCTTTGAAATTCAGCATCATTTTTCCCCCAGTTGGGATTATAAGGCAAACGATTTCAAAAAGATGACTGAGTACATAAAGCATCCCAGGGGAAGTATGTAAGGCCATTCGGGAAGGATATTTGCTCGAGTGTTCTCACCAAGCGCCTGCTCTTTCGCTATTAGCATTTTGTTCATGGAAAGGAAAAGCCCGTCTCATTGTCACTGCTGCTTCTCAGGTGGAGGGACAAAGACAGATAACAAGGAGGGGCCAGTGATAAGACAGACAGTCTCTATGACCCATGATGAGACCTACTGCAAGCTGATGCTTGCCAGATGCAGCGATTCCACTCCTGGGTCAGACTTACTTCAAACCTCTGAGAACTGTGGGTGTGTGAGGAAGACCACACCTCCCTTAAAAAACAACTGAAGCTGTATTAAGAATTAATAAGGCCAGCACACAGACAGTGTGCACAGAGAGTGTGACCTTGCTATGTAACCATTAGAACAGGTAAATAGCGTCGTGACCCGGCAGGTATTGGCCAGCCATGCTTTAGAAAAATCACCGCCAACCCTCCATCATGTTTTGCTTCCTGAGTGATTCAGAGGACGAGAATATTCATCCTGAGTCACGAACATCTCACAGGTCAAAAGCCAAGAACTCAGAACAGCGAAAGGGGGAAGTGGAGGGGATTAACCCACACGTGTGAGTTGTACTTACAGGCCCCATGATGGTCGCTTGCCAATGGAACACTGAAAATACAGAGGAACAGGAGTCACTTACAGTTGCTCAAAGCCATCCTTTCCAAGGGCAGCAAAAGCTAACGACAGAGTGAACTTACGGTCATCTCCCACGGGTCCCGCTGAGCAGTGAGCAGGTGGATCTCGCTGTAAATCACTTAATTCCTGAAGGAAAGCAGAAATACTTGCAGTTACTCCTTCCCTTTCTGGAGAAACAGGCACGAAGAACCCAGAAAGACACAGACTAGCAACTCCTCTTTCAATTATTTTTGGTTGATTCTATTCACCATGGACCCTGCCATTACGGGTAGAAGAATGAAGTTGTACTAAACTCCTTTATGAGAGAGCCCCAGCCTCTGAAAGGATGACGCGGAACAAGAGCGTTTTCCTTGACAATCCCCACTGTGCCCGTATGCAAGTTCACATATGTCTTTGCTATTCAGACGATACCAACAAGCAGGTCCTGGCTGGTACAGCAACTCGTGCATAAACTCCCCAGGTTTCATGTCCAGCCCCAAACAAGCAAGGACCATCTTCCAGGAAGTCACAGTCCAGTGAGTGGGGAGAGAGCCTGGGAACATGGGTACTTAAGGAATGACTTGAAGGAGCCAAGGATCTGTGCAAAGAGAGAAGGTGGGTTGGGAGAGAGATGGCTCAGTCCACAAAGTGCTTGCTGCCCAACCAGGAGGACCAGAGTTCAATACCCAGCACCCATGTAAAAATTTGCATGCAGTGATGAAAGCCTATAATCCTGCACTCGTGAGAGAGAGAGAGAGAGAGAGAGAGAGAGAGAGAGAGAGAAAGAGAGAGAGAGAGAGAGAGAGAAGATCCTTGGGATTTGCTGGCCAGCCAGCCTGGTTGAACTGGTAAGTTCCAGGTTCAGTGAAAGACCCTATCTCAAGAATAACGTGGAAAGCAGTTGAGAAACACACTGGACATCAATCAACATCTGGCCTCCAAATGCCCACACATGCATGTTTATTGGAAATCGCAAATACGTGTACATGAACAACGTATCAACACAGAGTAGCAAAGTAGTCAGGCCATGTTCTGAAACCTACAGCATAGATTTATGGCTCCTTCTCTAGCCTCAAGGCATTGAAGGAAAGGCTAACGGCAGACACCTCTTTCAGGTTGTCCAGCACTGTCCCAGAGATCCCAATTATAAGTGGCTCCATAGCTTTCGGGACATCACTTAACCATCCTAGCCTCTGCTGAGAAAGAACCGATCTTTCTTAAATAAGAAAGATATGAATTCAGTATTAAGTACCACACACAGAGAGAAAAGGCTCAGGGGCACTACTCTCGAAATAGACCTGAGTCCAAGGGGCTGGAGAGATGGCTCAGTGGTTAAGAGCACTGACTGCTCTTCCAGAGGTCCTTTCTTAGTCAGGGTTTCTATTCCTGCACAAACATCATGACCAAGAAATGAGTTGGGGAGGAAAGGGTTTATTCAGCTTACACTTCCACATTGCTGTTCATCACCAGAGGAAGTCAGGACTGGAACCCAAGCAGGTCAGGAAGCAGGAGTTGATGCAGAGGCCATGGAGGGATGTCACATACTGGCTTGCTTCCCATGGCTTGCTCAGCTGCTTTCTTATAGAACCCAGGTCTACCAGCCCAGGGATAGCACCACCCACAATGGGCTGGGCCCTCCCCCCTTGATCACTAGTTGAGAAAATGCCTTACAGCTGGATTTCATGGAGGCACTTACTCAACTGAGGCTCCTTTCTCTGTGATAACTTCAGCTTGTGTCAAGTTGACACAAAACCAGCCAGTACAGTTCAATTCCCAGCAACCACATGGTGATTCACAACCATCTGTAATGGGATCTGATGCCCCCTTCTGGTGTGTCTGAAGACAGCTACATTTGTACCCATATACATAAAATAATTAAATCAAAAAAAAAAAAAAAAAAAAAAAAAAAAAAAAAAAAAAAGACCCGAGTTCACTTACCAGCACTCACACAACAACAGCTCATTCATGTAACACTTGTTTAGTCTAGCTCCAGGGGATCCAATACTCTCTTCTGGACTCCACAGGCCAGCACATTCAAGTGTGGAGGCACACATAGACACACACTCACACACATAATTAAAGATGAAACTTTTATAATTTTAAAAATATTTATTGACTTTACTTGTAGCTGTCTTCAGACACAGCAGAAGAAGGCATCAGTTCCCATCACAGATGGTTGTGAGCCACCATGTGGTTGCTGGGAATTGAACTCAGCACCTCTGGAAGAGCTGCCAGTGCTCTTAACCGCCGAGCCATCTCTCCAGCCCTTAAAGATGAATCTTAAAAAGCAAAACAATATCAAAGACCATACGTGGCTAGGGATGTAGCTAAGGGGGCAGAGCATTTGCCTAGCCTGTGAAAGCCCCAGGCTTCATTCTTACCACCACACAAAGAAAAGATTATACCTGAAGAACCCGGTTTAGTTTGGAAGAACAAAAGTCATCTAATCCCGATGAAGGCAGTGCAGCAGACCACAGGGGATGAACTGGAGGGGGAAGGATGAGAGATGAGCCTGGGAAAGTAGGTTGAAGCCAGAGAAGAAATAGAACATCCACCCCACCTATCCCAGAGCATTATACAGAGTGCATTGAAGTTGGGTGGGCAGGAAGGGGGAAGGATCTGGTCAGAGTTAGGGGATGGAGAAGAGCCTGACAAAAACATACTGTATTAGACTCTCAAAGAACAAAAGAAATGTTGCTCCAATTTAAAGGGCCCTGTGAGGTCAAAGATGAGGCAGAAGGGTGGCAATCTGGAAGACTAGTTACCACCAGCCAGACAAGTAGGGGTGTAAGCTTGGAGTGGTGGAGTTCTTTCTAAGACATGTGGTTCTGACCCAGGACATTCTAGGGGCTTCCCTACCTCAGGAGCTGTAAGAACAAAGTAAGGAGCGGCATCGACTCCACAATGCCCCCACCTCTGGATCACCCGTCTTCGTGCATCCAATAATCAAAGAGAGAAGATGCCGGTTAACCTTAAGACACTACCAACCATGTTGTCCAGACTTCAGGAATAGAAAAACCAGAAAGATGGCAGCTCAGAGCTGTGGTGAAACCTGAGGCATGGCTGGGAGTGCAGTGCAAGCCCAGGGTCTGCCTTCCAAACCGTGTCCCCTCAATGCCTCTCGCTACTTTCATTTTGTCCCTTCTCTTCTTCTCTCCCCTGTACAAGCAAGACCGAACTAACTCAGCTCCTGTGTTGCTCTGTACACAGTTGAGCAAGAGGAGACACCAGTCTTCCGAGAATTCCCTGTGTCTAAGAGCAAGGCTTTGACATTTTAGCCTGGGCACCACCCCACACCTGGTGACCACAGAGAATGACTTTTGCTTTCCAGGTTTCAATTTTCTTTTGTATGATGTGACATTACTATTTCATCTACAGTTCCCATGACAACCGCAGGACAGGATACAGGTGAAGTGTGCAGCAGGGTCTCCCCAGCCTACGGCAGCCATAGGGATAAATGCTGAGACAAGATGGAAGTAGTTCTTGCCAGTTTTCCTGGAGCCAATTCATACAGTTTCGACAGTATGAAAGTGGGAAGGAGCTGTTCTCAGTCACAGTCCAATTGCTGGATTGCCTTCTATCATTTTTTTTTCTAATTTGGGATTTGGGAAGCTTCTAAAACTACTTGTGAAGTCTTCTAAACATTAATGTATCCAAACCTTTTTTTTAAGACAAAGTATCAATATGTAACCCCACCTAGCATGCTGCCTCCTCATTATGTAGACCAGACTGGCTTTGAACTCACAGAAATCAGCCTACCAGGATTAAAGGCATGAGCCAACACACCTAGCTCTAAACATTAATGTAAACAGTACTTGCTTGTATTCATTTTATAGCTGGTCAATCTGAAAAAAAAGCAGGCTCTCAGAGTGGCTTAAAAGCTATTAATGATCTGCATATACACATTTGCATCGTAATAATGTGCCAAGAATGAATCAGGTATAAATGCAAATGCACACTAATTACTTGTGTTTATTAACAAGATGAGCCAAAACCACATGTCAGCTGCAACAGCTTTGAACCATGTTCAAATCTCAAATGTCAGGCTGTTCTTCATGTGTCCTTAAAGTATTTACGTTTACAAGAAATGTCTGATTCTTATTTCTTCAAAGTCCTGATTCCACTTCCTCTCTGGAAGAGAGCATTAATCAACAAACTTAAGAAGTAACCTCTGCAAAGGCAGGTTCTTTAGGTATCGGCAGAAAGCTCACCCAAGGTAAGGGAGAACAAGCCGACAGAACATCAAACAGCCTGAACTACGTCCGTCAGGGAATACACAACCACAGCCACAAGTTCAGGCAGAATGAGCACCTGACAAGGGTGTGAAACACACGTTCTTCCCTCACCTGCAAAACTGCAGACCTTAAGTGCAGAAAGAGAGAAACGAGGAGACTTAGGAAATTCTGAGGTGACCTCATGAGGTGAAAGTGTAACGTGATGATGTGCAGTCTATGAGAACTGCCTCCAAGCATCAGCATCTACATTGGCCCTCAGGTCAGCTCAGCTGTCAGGGTGGTTTTAGGGGACACCAGGAGTCAAGGGCCGCTCAGCTATATGCCCTTTTCAAACTCCCTTATAGGCCTCATGGTCTTCCTCTCCAGTAAGTGACATCACTACGCATCGACTTCTGTCGTATCATACATTAAAAAAGGAATTCAGTGAGATAACTCAAGCTTAATCACCCAAATGATCAGCTACTTAGCCACTGTAAACTAATCACTTAACATGCATCCGAAGCTTCCACTGTAATAATCCAAGCATCCCTCCTTAGTCCTTAGCCTCTCTTCCTTTACGAAGGAAGCTCTCTTAAATGCAGCAACGATATTCCTGTGTTGTATTTGTGTGTTGACGGCAGATTTTCACCTAAACTTTTCACCAGAGAACTATATCAAACCCACCTCACTTGCATTTAGTGGGGCACAGTTTGACACTAATATGAAAATAAAATACCAACTTATATACATACACGAAGATGTTTTACGCTTACTCGTTTCTTATTAATGTACTTGAATAGCCTGCGGTGGTGCTAGTCACTGAGCGGTCTGTGTTAGCTTTATTGTATCATTCATATGTATTTGGTATTTTTACTTTCATAACTATTTTAGTAGGTCACGGAAACTTCACTTCGGTTCTAAAAGGAATCATCACAGATACCCTAAGAGTGTGATGGAAAATATTATGTTTGGAGTGTTAAAAACAAACAAACAAACAAACAACTCAGTGACGGTAACAAGATGGCCAGCAAGATGGCTCAGAAAGGAAAGGCTCTTGAAGTTCGCTCCCTGAGAACTCCATGGGGGAAAGAGAGAACTGATTCACGCGAGCTGTCTGTCCTCTGTCTGACCCCACGTTCATCACACACAGACTAGTGATAGTGAGTTAAATAAGCTTTAAAACAAGACAAACACGCTAGGGTTCAGCCGTCTCTCCACTAGTTCTAATCCTCTGTTCCCTAAGAGCTGACGCTGAATGATACAATTTGCTCCAGAGCACAGAGTCCTCACGTGAGCTGACAGCACTGTAAATCCTGCCTCGAATCTCAGATGCACCACAGAGAGTCTTCTGATGTTTGGTGGAACACTCGGGCTTTAGGCAGACCTCTTCCGAGCCACGTTCAGCCAAAAGAGCTCGGAGTACCCGAGACCAATCTTTTTACAACCCATGATGACATCTACACGTGTGCATGAAAGCAAAGCAGTGTCTTGTGAGGACAACGAAACACGCAATGGGTGGAGCACACGCCAGACCATGACCTGAACCAAACCATTGTCAACAGATGAGAATACTCCCATTCACAGTTCAACTGCAACGTGAGCACGAGGCTTGATGTGGGAGGGGTGGATGTTGAAAGACAACTTTGGGGAGGGCAATTTGGTATGACTATGACCCTGGAAAATGCATCTAGTCCTTGGCCCAGTAACTTACTTCATACAAATCACCATGCAGATACACACACACACACACACACACACACACACACACAGAGAGAGAGACTATTTGGCATAGCATCTTCCCTAAGTACAAAATACTGACAGCAACTATTGATCCACCAATAAGGGGATGGCTTACACCACACACCATGAAATCCTGACAGCCACAGAAAAGAACAACACAGATCCCACAAGCTGAGGATGCTGAACAAAGGTTACACAGCATTCAAGGAGAGTACAGTATTTATTACAGTCTCTGCTATTACAGCAGTTATACGGTCTCTGCTATTACAGTATTTACTACAGTCTCTGCTATTACAGTATTTATTACAGTCTCTGCTATTACAGTATTTACTTCAGTCTCTGCTATTACAGTATTTACTTCAGTCTCTGCTATTATAATATTTACTACAGTCTCTGCTGCCACAGCTTCCAGATTTGTATACTACACACACATATAAAGCAAGTGATTGAAAACACACACATGGTACTCAGGACAGTACATATCCTTAGAGTATTCCACTGCTCCTACTGTGTCTTCCTGTTTGAGAGAGGGTGTCACTACATGGCCCACACTGGCCTGGAACTCATATAGCCCCAGATGGCCATGAACTTAAATCCTCCTGCCTCAGCAAGCTTCTTGTAGAATTTAGAAGAAATGGAATGGAACTCCTTTTCTTTTCCTTTTTTTAAAAAAAAAATCTCTATATATATTACAAGCGGTTTTTCTTTTTGTTAACATCTTCTGATATGACCAGGAAAAGCTGAGTGACTGTCATCAACTATAGGATATGAAAAAGACTGACCAAGAAAATCCAGTGTGAGATCCCAGACAGCTCCATCCTAGAACAGAGAAAGGACAAGTGGAAGAGCAGAGGAAGCTGTGTCCTTCCTAAGCTATGTCCTCATGAAAGTAACCGCACTGTTGTTTACATAAAGCTGTAGGCATCAGAGGAAGAACGTGCATCAACTACCCATATTCTGTTGAGATCTTTCTGGAATATGAAAAACATTTCAAATTAACTAATGAACGTTATGGGTATTGAATCCAGGTCTTGTTTAACTTGGGCAACCACTGAGCTAAACTCTCAAAAGCCATTATTTTTAAAGGTTTATTTTATATGTGTGTGTGTCCCTGTGTCTGTAAGGGGGACATGGGCCCATGAGTGTCAGTATCCACAGAAGACAGCAGATCCTCTGGAAATGGAATCACAGAACGTTGTGAGCTGCCATATGGGTGCTAGAAACCAAGCCTGGGTCCCCTGGAGAGCAGCAAGTCCTCTTAACCTCTGAGCCATCTCCGAAACCTCAAAG
The DNA here is from genome assembly GCF_963924665.1 of Micromys minutus. NCBI lineage: Eukaryota > Metazoa > Chordata > Mammalia > Rodentia > Muridae > Micromys > Micromys minutus. Next base: position 14,250,150 of record NC_137960.1, on the reverse strand, counting down.
ACCATTTTTAGAAGTCAGAACTTCGGAGCCAAATCTACTGACCTTTGCGAGTAGCTGTGTAACCCTAAGAAAATAATATCCCTCTGATTCCCAAGTGCACAGCCTGAATGTGGAAATATCCCTGGTGACCTTGAACTCTACTGAGTTCTAGGAAAGCACACAGCTTAGTGTTGGGCACCTGTATGAATTCTTAATAAAGCTGATTGTCCCTCCCTTTCTTCCATTGTTAGAATGTCTTTTGCTTTTTATTTTCACTTATATTCCAAGAGAGACTCTCACTAGGTAAACAAATTGGTCTCAGATTCGCCACTCCCCTGCCTCCGCCTCCATAGCGCTGGGATTACAAGAGTGTGCACCTGGTCCAATTCTGAGTGTTGGGATGTTTTTATTTTCATTTTGAAATCAAGAACTTCCCCCCTTCTTGTTCTGCATCCCTGACAGGGTGCTTCCCACACATAGACATTTTTAAGTATTATTTAAGTCACGTTTCCATCAAATTTCAGAAGAAACGGAGGATGAATAGATTTGACAAACAAATAAAAAAAAATAAAAAAAAAAAAACCTCTCACTTCCCTGACAGGTGTGTGGGTTGCTTGAAGTAAAAAGCACAGCGTTGACTTGAGAACTGTATAGTTTGCTTAACATGGAGTGTGCCCTTTGTCCTAATGTGTCACTATACATCATGGAACCTGAAAATGAATGCCAAGAGGCTATCAACCTACAAGATATTATCTGGCAAAGATCTCTGGTGCATGGTGTGTAAGATGCATGCTAGAAAAGTCTCCAAGCTCAGAGAGAACAGCTGTTAGAATGTTCTCGGTTTTATTTCTAGTTTCGAAAACCCCAAGACCCCATTCCCTCCTGTTTATTTTGAACGCTGCTGACCAACTTTGAAGTGACTGCTTCCGGTAGCTCTTCCCAGTGCAGTGGGGGGGTCTGTGTTGAGCTAACCTCATCTCAGAGTACGTGGGACCCTGACCACTGGCATTGCTCCAAGTCAGCAGTGGCCAAAGGGTTATGGTCTGTGGTGTGGATGGAGATCTTACAACAATGTATTCCCTGCCCAGTTTAACTGCCTGGGCTAATTATGAAAGTTCAAAGGGTTTTTCCGCACACACTCTGTCCTAACATGCACAATTCAAATTTTGTCATTTTGTCTTAGAATCTGTCTTAAAGACCAAATGGTGATCAAACCCTCTCAAGTCTCCAAGAAGACAAGTTTGATGGTAATTACCCAAGACACCGAGTTCAAAGCGCATGCCTGCATTTGTAGGGGGGAAAAGGGGTGTCTTTTTAAAGAATTATTTATTTATTTTATGTATATGAGCACACTGTAGCTGTCTTAGACACACCAGAAGAGGGCATCAGATCCCATTACAGATGGTGTGAGTCACCATGTGGTTGCTGGGACTTGAACTCAGGACCTCTGGAAGATCAGTCAGTGCTCTCGACTGCTGAGCGATCTCTCTAGCCCCAAAAAGGTGTTTTCATAAGATGTGGTCTGGAAGGATAGGAAGAAGGTCATGAATTCTTAGACACGTGAACAGACAAGTAGCCCAGGAAACTTACTTAAGAGCCAAACTAGTCTCAGGGGTGACCTTAGGGGTCTGATCCTCAAAGTTCAGGGCATCTTTCTGGGACAGAAAAGGGGCTTACTATAGAACTAGTCAGGATACCTTAATCGATGCAAAATGCCTTTATATCCAATGCTAACACTGAGGAGCTGCGGAGATGGCTCAGCCTCATAAAGTGCTGTATGCCTGGCACTCACAGCACAGCTGGGCACAGCAGTACCCACAATTCCAATGTTGGGAAGGCAGAGACAGAGGACCCATGGGCTCACTGACCAGCCAGCCTAGCTCAGTCAGCAAGCTACAGACTCAGTGAGAGACCTCTTGTCTCCAGAAGGAAAGGAGTGCACCGGTATGGTGGCACATGCTTTTAATCTCAGCACTGGGTGGCGGAGGCAGGTGGATCTCTGAGTTCAAGATGGTCAACACTGTGAGTTATAGGCTAGGCCAAGCACTACATTGGGTATCAAAGACCTATATCCAAAAAAAAAAAAAAAAAAAAAAAAAAAAAGAAAAGAAAAAAAAGAAAAAAAGAAAGAATAAGCAGATAGACAGACAGACAGATAAAGTAGAGAGACCATGTTGTCAACCTGTGACCTCCATGTGTGCACATCGGCATATAAGCACACACATGCACACACACACACACACACACACACAAAATGGACCCAAGTTCACCAAGGATATGCAAATTAGAATCAAATGCTAATCCACCGTACTCACTAGAATGGCTAAGAAGACAAAGTATCCATGTTGGGAAACGTGAGGCAGGTGGGACCCTTAGTCTGTGCACACAGAAAACAGGTAAGAAGCAACATCTAAGCCCAGATATAGTTAGTGTACCACAAAGCGGTCCTACTGTGGAATACACACCTAACACACATAAGTTCACCTTAGGGGTCTCATTGGCAATAGCCCCAAACCAAGGACAACCTGAACGTCCACCAAGAGCGGCAGACCTTGCTGTGTGTTGAGGCAGTGTCTTCGAAGAAACTTGAACTCCATGAAACAGTTCAGATACATGTCTTAAACGATATACAGGAGACACCAGACAAAAGCGGCCGCAGTATAGGTTTCCCTTTAAGGGCAGTTCAAAAACATCGACTTACCTGAGGGCAGGGAGAGCTAGGGAGAGATGCCTCTGGGGTTCCTGTGATGGACTTCCTAAGTGTTAGGTTCACAACTGTCTTCATTTTGTAAAAACCCTTCACCTTTCTGTATACTGTGCCCATGTATTTTGTAGCTCACCAGAAGTTTACACTGTTACTTTAAAATTTGTTTTTAATGGTGTGGGGGGGGGGGGGGTTAGTAGGGAGAGAGTGGAAGAGGGGGAGGTTCCAGGTGATTATGAGTCCTTGGATCCTCTGCAAGAAAAGCAAGTGCTCTTAAAGACTCTTCCATCTCTGCAGCCCAGCACTGTAAGTTTTTAAATGAGGCTTGCCTTAATGAGTAACATGATATTAAAAACAAGGATGTATGGAGTTCACATGATGTGAAGGATGGCTGTTAAATAAGGACATCAGCTACACATCAAGGCATGGTCGCGGGGTGAAAACGCGCATGCCCTGTAGACAGGCTGGGTGAAAACGCGCATGCCCTGTAGACAGGTGGTTCAGTTTCATTGCAGAACTCCAAAGGAGGAATGGACTGTTGGATAAGAGGTTTCTTCGCCTCTGAGGCAACGCTTAAAGGAAGCTAACCTTCTATATCGGAATATAGACCAAGCAGCGAATAAATACCATCAATACAGATGAAAACACTCCTGAGAGGAAAGGGGTCTCTGCCAAAGAAGTGATTTTCTAAGTTCGTGTGACGGACCTGCAGTAGGGGGTATCTAAATTTCAGAGTGCAAACTATTAATAGGCGATAGGCTAATGTCCTTACGGCCTGACTAGAGCTACCACCACCACCACCACCAAAACCACCACCACCTCCTCCAAAACCAACACCACCACCAAAACCACCACCACCACAACAACAACAAAAACAAAACAAAACAAACAAAAAGCCCCAACCAACTAACCAACCAACTGAACAACAAAATAAATAAACAAAATAAAAATAACAAAAACCCCTACAAGGCTGGGGGAAAAAAAGTGTACTTAAGGGATTTCTAGAGCCTTCTGCTGCGGCTAAGCATGTTCTATTCCAGTGCAGAGTTCTATAATCAGCAAGATACAAAGAGAAGCACTTCAGCACTTCGAGGCCTCAACTGAATTTAAATGGGCACAGATGGAGTGTTTATAACACACCCCCACAATATGCTAAGTGTTCTCCACAAAACCAACCAGGACACGGCCCTTGCCTCTGGGGACTTAACGTCTAAAAGTAGAAGAGGCCCACCTCATTCAAAGAAAACAAACAAATACAGGGACAGCAAGCCCGGACTGGAGAGAAGGAGCCTGTGTCCATCTCCTGGCTTCAACATCATCAGCGTCAGCAGAGGGGCAGAGCAAGCCAGGGCGGCCCTGTTTACCCTAAGATTTAACGCGACGCTGTGCAGTAAATATTTGTGCGGAACTGATGCTGAGCACACTGGAAAATGCTGTTGTGGTTGTCTCTCCGTAACCGGTAGAAGGTCTGAACCTGCCTAAGATACACTGTTAATGGCCGTATCCAGCTGGCTGAACCCTGCTACGCACCGGGACTGGTTTATGGGCTCAGATTTAAATCATCCAGGGCCAAGTACAGGAGACCATTATTTCAAAACCCTTGGCTTCACCAGCAATTAATAGGGTAAAACACTTCTACCTCAAAACCCCAAACAAGCCAAAGACCCTTACAGGACTGCATCTCCCGACCCCCTAATTCAGTGTTACCTTAAAAAGGACATGTGAGCTACATTTGTCTGCAAATAAACATTTTATGGGCTTATAGTCCACACACTGATATCTCACCTGGAAGACTAGAGCTCTCTCAACAGACAGATGTCAGTCCAAAGTGTCTCCTGACACAGGTCCTCTCTACGCATCTGAGCTAAAGGACATCTTGATTTTATACCACATGGTTTTTCTCTAGGAAGATTTCAAAATCAATTAGTTTCATTATAGGAGCCAAGCTCACTTCAACAAGCTGGTCCTGGCTACTTCTCACATCGGGGGTGTCTGTCAAAGGTTGTTTATATCAGGGTGTCTGTGACTGTAGGCGTAAGTACGCTTCAGACTCAGGTCCGCATGGAAGCCATAGGTTAACTTCCTCAAGCCATTGACCTTGTCTTGCAGTTTTTATTAACCATTAGTGTTTGTGGGCGCATACACCTCTATGTGTGTGATGTATATACACATGTGAGCATCACACTGTTGTGCACACTATGATATAAGGGGCCAACTCTTGGGGCTGATTCTCTTCCTTACCACGGCAAGTCCCTGTTGTTCCTGCTTATACCAGGTTGGCAGAGCTAGGAGCCTGTAGGTGATTCTGCCAACTCTCCAATCTTGCCCTAGGAGTGTTAGGAGTACAGATGTGTGCTACCACATCTGGCTTCTCTCCATCCATCTGACCCAGGTCATCAGACTTGTATAGCAAGTGCTTTACCCACTAAGCCATCTCAGAAGCCCTGCTTGCTCTGTGTGTGTGTGTGTGTGTGTGTGTGTGTGTGTGTGTGTGTGTGTGTGTGTGTGTGAAGACAGCCTCTCTCATAGGTCTACAACAAAGTTTAGGCAAGCTGGCCAGTGAGCCCAGTGAATCCGCCTGCCTCTCCAGCACTGAGATTACACACACACTTAGATTATTTTTTTAAGGAATGTTTCTGTCTCTTGTTTTTAGATTTCTTTCTTTCTTTTATGTATGTATATGAGTACACCGTTGCTGTCTTCAGACACACGAGAAGAGGGCATCAGATCCCATCACAGATGGTTGTGAGCCACCACGTGGTTGCTGGGAATTGAACTCAGGACCTCTGGAAGAGCAGTCAGTGCTCTTAACCTGAGCCATCTCTCCAGCCCAACACACTTAGATTCTCATATGGACACTCTGGCTCCCACTCTTACGTACAGCAGGCTTTCCCCACACTACGTCATTGCCACCGTCCAAGGCTGCTTCCCAAAGAGATAATATAGACAAAATCCACAAAGGCAGGAGGTGGGCAAAGAAAGCAATGACCCTCGGGACCAGAGTCCAGTTTAGAATAGAATTTGTAGGTAAGGTTAGGGAGTATGTCCTACCCAATGTGTCATCTCAGAAGTCACTTTTCTAGACTTCCGAGCAGACACAATGGCTGCATTCCCCAACTGCTATCTTGCACCCAATTCCGAGCAGTCCTTTTATTTTATTAGCTTTTCACCGAGTGTGCGAGCATGTCTGTGTGTGCACACTCATATGAGTGCAGGCGTCCGCATACCGTGGGGAGCGCGTGCAGGTCAGAGCACAACCTCATGTGGGTCCTCACCTGCCACCACTGTTTGAAACAGGGTCTCTGTGTACCCCGATAGCTGACTCGCAAGCTTCCAAGGGTTCTCCTGTGTCCACCTCTGCAGAGGAGTGCTAGGATTATTTATTATTCTCCACACGAATGCTACCATACCTGGCTTCACGTGGGTCTGCACATTTGGGTGTCAAATGCTTTACCCATTGAACCATTCCCCAGTCTTATAGCATCCATTGAGATAGAAGGCCCTCAGTGAGTTCCATAGATACATACAATTGCATATAGTTCTGGCTGAGGAATTCCACAAAATATACTTTAGACAAATCTAAGTTATATATTTATTTATTTTAGAAAGTTTTGAAGCTGAAATGTTATTTATTCATGCCAGTGACCTAAACTCTATTTGGTCATCTGATTCCTTCCCTTCCTGACTACTCCAGCATCTCATATTCTCTCACTATTAAGTACACCAAAGTGTTCTGATTCTCCCTGGTCCTTATGCCTCCCCAGAAAGTTCTAGAAGGCAACTGAATGCAGGCCAGTGGAGGTCCACAGGGTAAAGGCATCTGCTGTAGTCAGAGCAGAGATCTATCAGGACAAGGAGTTGGAGAGATCTCACCAAAGCATCCAGGTGCAAACTGGCTGGCAGGAGGAGGAGCCTGAAGAGACTTGAAGCCAGACAATCTTTTTAAAAATATATTTATTTATTATATACACAGTGTTCTGCATATATATCTGCATGTCAGAAGAGGGCACCAGATCTCATTACAGATGGTTGCTGGGAATTGAACTCACGACCTCTGGAGGAGCAGCCAGTGCTCTCAACCTCTGAGCCATCTCTCCAATCCAAAGAAGCCAGACAACCTTGAAGACTTCACTTGAAGGGCCAAGCAAGGGGTGGAGATCAGAGCAACTCCAGAGAGTCTCCATGGCCCCTGCCATGGACACAGTTAAAAACACTTTGTAAACAGCTCTTTCGATTTTTCCACCTAACACAGTGCTGACGCCAACATGTCCACAGGACACCAACCATGTCAGGTCTTTGCAATAGTTTCCATTCATTGCAAAGTAAGGTTTACAGCTGGGATGGCAGTGTAGGCCACTGGTGGTTCTCGGAACTCGAAATGCTGAGAATCACGAGTTCGAAGCTGCCCTGCGCTACACAGTAACTTTAAGGCAAACTGAGATTACACAGCTAGGCCCAGACTTGAAAGGAAGGAAGGAAGGAAGGAAAGAAGGAAGGAAGGAAGGAAGGAGGGAGGGAGGGAGGGAGGGAGGGAGGAAGGAGAAAGGGAGGGAGGAAGGGAGGGAGGAAGGGAGGGAGGGAGGACAAACAGACATCTTTGCCCTACCCAAGATGACTTTCAATTTCCCAAAATACTATCTTGCCTGTACTGTATGGTTCAACATGGCTTCCTCTTAGGAATTTTCTTAATCACCTCCCCTCTCAACTTACACACACATTCATATCCCGCCCCACTTCTCATTAATTTTACCATCCTCTCCCTTTATCTTCAAGTCTTACCTTAAACATCATTTAATTAGCAGCTTTCTCTCACCCTCAATTCCCTGTTCTATGCCCAGGGTCCCTCGCTTGCCTTTGCAGGACATTCATCAGAATAACACTGCACACAGAGAAGGACACAGCATCCTGCCCAACCAGCCGTTTCACGGCTTCACCAGGCCGACTCTGCACGGAGTAGACGATTCTCAGCATGGCCTCCAGGCACCAAGGCCCCACGTCCTACTCCATCTAAGCTTTCAAAAGGCATGGTTATCTGCTCCAAACCAATCAAGTCTAGTGTCTTGAGTTAGTTCTATAGCTTTCTGTACAAACAGGGAGTCCTTACATCTTTTACCCTCCTCTAGGTCTCCATCCAAGTCCATCTTTTCTACTGAAGAGCTCCTAATTTCCTCCAAAAGGATTTGTCCTCCCTGTCTGTTACTGCCTCCCAGTAGAGATACATGATTCTTTCCTCATGGTTGGTATTTCCCTCCATCTATCCACTTATAGTTACAGTTTTTATCCTACCTTTATTACTGTTATAGTACTTTCCCATGAATCTCCTCACTCATTTAGTATACCTTGTATCAGAAGGTATTCCATAAATGTATCACTAGGGATCCCTAAAACTCTGCCCATAGGCAGCTTTGTAAGGCAGCTCCCTCTAATTACCTGGAAAAAAAACCCTTAAAGGACCAAGACACCTGTCAAAGAGATAGAAGCTAAACAGAATTAGAAAACCGAATTACAGAATCAGCACGATACAGAAACACTAATCTGCATCACAAGTAACTGACCAAGGATCAGAAGACTCACAACAGTATATTACACTTTGTGATGCTAACACTGAAATTTTCTTTTATCTTAAAGACATCAGAGTTTGTCTCCTGTGGCTGAAGAGCACACCGCTCAATTTTATTTTTTTAACCTGTGTACCAAGTTCAGATATTTGCTGAATGAAAAAAAATACAAATGACATTTAAGTTTGTTTGAAAGTATAAAAGGCAGGCTCTGGATATCGATCACTGATAGAGCCCTTTGCATAGCATGTGGGTCAATCCCCTATCATAGTGAGGAAGAGTTAGATGTTGTTATTATGCATACACTTGCACAAACACACACATGTATAATGGACACAGTGCACATATACACAGAAGGGACCATGGAGAAGCTCGAATTTACTCATCAGCTTGACCTGGTCAAGGTCAGGTGATAAACCTAGAACAAGGTTTAGACTGTCTGAGCTCTTGTAGAGCCCTCTTCTCACCCGGATCCACTCACCCCAGGATCATGACGGCTGGGGTGCTCCACTCCCCAGGATACCCCTGTGCAGAATCGAGCAAGGCTATGTGCTCAAGAGAAACAACACACAAGAGTAAGCAAATGAAAAGAACCTCTCTCTCTCTCTCTCTCTCTCTCTCTCTCTCTCTCTCTCTCCCCCTTTCCTCTCTCTCTCTCTCTTTCTCTCGAGTGCACTTGCGTTGGAGCTCACAAAAGTGACATGACACTACTTTGTAAGTTTTGAGTAAGAAGTATCTGTGTTCAAACACACTCTCAGAACCAAGGAAAACGTGACAGGACTGCACACCTCACGAAATGCACGGCAGATTCTAGACATAAGGAATGCGATACACATCACCTCTCCCCCGCTTAGTCTTATTTGCTTGTTTTAAATGGTTGTGATTTTATCATTGTGTATGCATGGGTGTACTGCTTGATTGAGTGGTAACATGTCTGGAGCCTGGGGAGGCTAGAAGAGGGTGTCAGGCTCCCTGGAACTGGAGTCAGTCAGTTGTGAGGCAGTATGTGGGTATGGGAATCAAACCAGTGTCCTCAGGAAGAGCATCTAGTATCTTAATCCCTGAGCCATCTCTCCAGCCCCTATACTGCCTTTTGATTGCTACATTATCAAAACTTACCACTTAGTTCATTTTAACAAAGAGAGGTAGTGTTTCAGGGGGAAAAAAGTCAAAAGAAGAGAGAAAACCTATTTTCAAAGGGTATATAAAACATGAAAATAGCCACCAAGTACTTGTTATTAAATATCACTTTTCACAGCTCTATTCTTTTTTAAAATCTTAATTTTATTTTTATCTCTCTGTGTACAGGCGCATGTGTGCAGCTTCTCGAAGAGACCAGAACAGGGTATGAGATTTCCTAGGGCTGGAGCTGCAGCCAACTGTAAACCTTCAGACAGGGTATGGATGCTGGAAACCAAATTCCTTGGGAGTAACAGCAAACACACTTTGAGCCATCTCTCTCTCTCCAGCCCCCAGAGTTTGCTTCTTTAAAAACAAAAACAAAAAAACAAAACCCATTACAAATGGCTGTGAGCCACCATGTGGTTGCTGGGAATTGAACTGAGGACCTCTGGAAGAGCAGCCAGTGTTCTTAACTGCTGAGCCATCTCTCCAGCCCGAGTTCCTCCTTAATAATTGGCAAAGAGTAGGTCCTTAATAACTGTTTATGTTTGAAAAAAATCCATCCTAAATCGGGCACGGAATTGCACACCAATGGATCCCAAAACTTAGGAAGCTAAGGAAGAAAGAACATGGGTTTGAGGTCAGCTATACAGAATCTGTCTCAAAGTAACAATAATTAAAATAATCAAGGTGCTACTCTTGAACACTAAGGCGGGGCCTCACTGACTGTATACTTTGTTGCTACTTGAGGCAGAAAACAATGAGTGTCTAAGGGTTGACACTTTGTATTAACTGGAAATGTGTCTAAGCACAGAACTTTTTATCTTGTGTGTGGATGACAGGCTGGCCCTGTTTCATGAAGAAAGAGTTGGAATTTTTGTTTTTTTAAGATTTTTCTAGTATATGTGAGTACACTGTAGCTGTCTTCAGACACACCAGAAGAGGGCATCAGATTTCATCATGGATGGTTGTGAGCCACAATGTGGTTGCTGGGATTTGAACTTAGGACCTCTGAAAGAGCAGTCAGTGCTCTTAACCACTGAGCCATCTCTCCAGCCCAGAAGAGTTGGAATTTAAGTAAAGGTTTTAACAGAGATTTCAGCTCAGGTGGTAAGGGAAAGATAATATATATACCCAAGGGCAGACAGACGGACAGACAGACAGACATTACCTGAACAAGTTTAAAGTGGAAGAATGGATGTGGATGTGACCCTGTCCATTCCTTTGAAGAGGATACTTTATACCTGAGAGCCTTCCCATTAAGCAATATGGTATCCCTTAAGATAAGCAACATATACAGATCAGAAAGAGTGATTGGCAAAAATTACCCAGGAAGAGGCAAGACAGTGGGATCCTGAGCTTCTAGACCTTACACTGCTTCCTCTCCACCCCAAGGAGAACACATGTGGAAGGCCATTGTGCTATCTGTGTGAAGCTGAACCAGAAGCAAGTAAATGCACATGACCTCAGCTTCTGGGGGGGGGGAAGGCATCACACAGACCAAGACAGTCTGCATTCCCACACCTGTGTTCTCTGGTGGGTGGCCCCCAAATTACAAATCCAGGCCTACTGAGTAGTAACCAAATGCTGCTCCAGGACTTTGATGGTGAGAGATGGGCCAAGTCACGTAATGACTGTTTTCAATAAAATATCATTTTTTCCTGATATTGAAAAGGGGGTGGGGTGGGGACCAACATATTGCTAAGCAACTGTTATCTTCCTTGTATCGCTTTTCATTAGCAACACTGAGTGAAAATACAGGCCCCAATGCTTTTAGTGTACTTCGGGGGAGCCTAAGGGGCCGGGATGCTCCTGGCTTCCTGGAGGCGATCTGCAGCTATCCTTTGGCTCTTATGTGTCTGGCTCCCGTGAACAGACACCAACAGTCTCATCTAAGTCTATGCCATTCACCTCCTCAGAGAGGGGTCTCAGAACGTTTCAGCTACGATAAATTACCTCATCTTTCTGCACCTTTGTTACCATAAAGAAAAGAAAAAAAGTACAGACAGGAGCAAAATACTTTAATTTTAATAAAAGGAGTTTTAATCACAGGGACTTAAGGACAGCAAAATCCCCACCACGGACTCTTCCTTGAGAAAGAATTCTGCTTCCTCTCCTCTTGAGCCAAACTGACCATCTACAAATAATAAAGATACTGGGCCCCTGTGTTTTCTTTAGGGCTATCTCTCTCCTTCTGTAATCTTGCACTGGATCTTCTAATGTGAATTACTACCCAAAGCCACGACAGGCACTTAAACGAATGGGGCCCGTTCACAATTACGGCAAGTGAAAATTCCACAATAAAATGATACCCTTAGACTGTCTAAAGAACTCCTGAGTAGTTGTTTCTCTAAATCCCCCTGGAGGAGTCAACATTTCCAGGGGTATAGGGAGATGAATGAAGCTGTTACTCTCCGGTGTTGAGTGACGAGGGCCATCTCTGAGGAGCAGGGTGACCGAGCATCCCTCAGAGCTGAGCTGTGGTGGCGGCTAAACATGCAGAGTCCTAATTACAGGGTTGAACATCATCTCGCTGAGCACTAAATAAATTCATCTGGCTTAAATCATTCTTATGCGTTTTACCTTTGAGACAGGGTCTCCGATAGTCCAGGCTGGCCTCTGGCTCAGTATGAAACAGAGGACGACCTTGAACGGATCCTTCCTAACCCTGTCTCCTGAGTGCTGGGATAACAGGAACCGGACACTGTGCCAGGGATCTGTGTATTTCGGTGAGCACTGTGCCAACTGAGCTAAACCCCCAGCTCCTTGACTCCATGTCTTCCAGTTAAAAAAAAAAAAAAAAAAAAATCCAATCACCCACCCAACAGCATAAAGGTCCGTATGCTGGAGAAAGAAGTCTGTGATTGTGTCATCTCTGGGCAGACTGTCCCACCTGGAATCCAGTTCCATTATCCCAGATATGTGATCCTGTGAACCCCAATTAACGTCTCTGTGCCTTTGTTTCAGACATGGGAATAAGACTGTTTCTAGCTCTGCGGGCTCATGAAGGATCCGACAACTCACGGCGGGTAAGCTTCCGGCACGGTGTTAGGCAGAGCAACCTCCGAACATGGTTGTGGCTGTCAACCTTTGGAACATGTATGGGTAAGAAAACGGAAGTCTGTCACAGAGCCAGGAACAAAAGCTGGGTCCTCTCTTGCCCTTGATGATGGCACAGGTACAGGGGGTCTGGCTGCTTAAGATGCGGTGTTTACCAGACCAGCACAGACACTAGGATGCAGAATCATACAAACCGAAACCAGAGCAGCTCAGAACAGTTACAAAAACTGCATTTTAATTTACGCTCGCGCACACGATTTAGATTAATTATTAAAAAGCCAAATGTCCAACTTTTGGAACCAGAGGCAGCTTACTTATTCCTGTGGTGCTGATGGCTGAACCCGGAGCCTTGAAAGCGGTAGATGTCTTAGCACTGAGCCACACTCCCGGCCCCCAAATGTTTCATTTTGGGACAGAACACTATATAGGGAAGGATAATTATCTATGTCACGATATTTGTGAAAGAAAAGCCTTTTGTTTCACTCTTCAGAAGACAAAAAAAAAAAAAAAAAAAAAAAAAAAAAAAAGCCAAGGTCTAGCACACACCACGTAGTGTGATTATTACCTAAAATTCCTTCTGGAAAGTAAACACAAAGAGAGAGAGAACACGCTGCTGATAACTAATGGCTGCATTAGGATTCTTTCTCCCCTAGGTCTCAAAGTGTTCAGTGTTGTACTGTAACATTTATCGTTTAAAAAGTGATTTTTTTCCCCCAAAGTAAAGTGTACTGAGGACTGAAAACCAGTGTTCACAGAAGAAACACCTAGAAAAGAAACTAACAACAGACACACAACTGAAAGCCGCCCTCTTTTGTCAAATCCGCCACGGGCTTCTTCCCTCAAGATTTTGCTCAAACTTTATCCCTTCAGTGATTTAGGCGGCTGTAATAACATCGTTCTCTGTGTCTAAAAATAGGCCACGGGTGTGTAAATTTATGAGCTGAAATGCAGAACTGGTACAGGGTGTCTAAATTAGAGCATTAAATCCTTTAGTCTACTCCAGCATGGGGATATATTTGACGCGCCCCTGTCCACATGCTTTGTAGAAAAGACACAGTCTCAGTCCCGCATCTTTGTTCTTTTCATAGGCGGAGAAACGAGAAGCTGTGAACATTATTCTCAAAGGTGCCAAATCACTTCTCAAGAGACTAAGCCTGGGCAAAACTGGTCTCAATTCCAGCCTCAGGTTTTCTCTTCAGATCAAGAGGAGAACATCAAGGCTTTTGACCTTTCCATGCTAACCTCACCTCAACCTCGAGGTTCAGCATCTTTCCCCTGGCAGCCCTGGGCTCTGCAGTGACTGCTCCCTGCCCTAGGGACTGTCTCTTTGCCAGTACTCTCAGCTACACCACTGCAGACCTGGGGTTCCATGAACTTCAAGGCCTGATACTTTAGGAAAAGAAATAGCATTGCCCAATGGCCTGAAGTTTTCTGCTTGTTTAAAAGATATAAAAAGAAGAAGAAGGAGGAGGAGGAGGAGGTGGCGGCTAGGGACTCAGCAACGAAGACCACTCACTCCACCTCCAGAGGACCCAAGTTCAATTCCTAGCACCTCACAACCACCTATGGCTCTGGCATCAGGATACCTGATGTCTTCTCTTTCCTCTTCTAGCCCCTGTGACCACCCCCACACATGTGGCAAGTACTCACAGACACACACACACACACACACACACACACACTAAAAATAAATCTTTTTTTTCAAGGCCAAAGGTTAGCATTGAACTCCATTTGTTGGACTGAACCAGAGTCAAATGAGAATCAGAACACGGGATGTCAGAGGGGGCTGTAGCAGCTCATGGGGGCAGCTTGTTCAACTTGGACTTGGTTCTAAGCAAGATGACAGGCGAGAAAGGAAAAAGACGGTAGAACCAGTTAGGGGTGAAGGGGTGGCTGGCATGTATTTATGAAGTGATATGATTTGTGACAGGAGCATGGAATCATATGACCTTCAATGTCTTCTCCGAAATGCCAGTTTGTCACAGATTTGCCATCAGTTGTATTTAAGGCTATCTTCATACCAGACAACTCTGTTTAACACACAATATCTTTAAAAAAGAAAAGAAAGAAAGAAAAGAAAGAAGATGTGATGTGGACATTTGCCATACTAACATAAGTCAAATACATGGGGCTTAGCATGAGCAACAAGACATATCAAGACATACACATACAATATCTTGTTTCTCTGGATGGATATATATATATATATATATACTGTAGATAACGCCTATGGCATCTAAGAGTTACTGGTGTGTGTGTGTGTGTGTGTGTGTGTGTGTGAGAGAGAGAGAGAGAGAGAGAGAGAGAGAGAGAGAGATAGCAAAGCCACATTGAAATGCCACCACCGTGAAAGGAAGCAAAGTTCGAAAACTTCCAAATGGGAACCAACAGTACATTGGCGTTCGGAAGTCTGCACGGTCATGAAGACCGCAGCTTCAAAATTAGGCTTGTTTATACGGTTAAAAATAAAGTGGAACCATGTTATCTTCCAACGAGAAAACGTCATTATTTAATAAACGCTGATCTTACATTTTTATACTGAGTTGACCTTCAGCGGTACAAAGAACAGCGACGGTCTACACAGCTAGGGCTTGAACCAAAAAAAAAAAAAAAAAAAAAAAAAAGAACCCAAAATGTGGCTGCGTGGAAAAGTTGCTGTCCTCTGTACCGAAAGATGCCTGACTGCTACCACTCTAATTCAGAACATTTGCAGTCAAGTGTAGCTGGAAAAGGTTGAGAAAACGTTTGGGGAGCCACCCATTTTCCGTGTGAAATCAATTACCAAACACATTATCCACTGTTGGCGCATTTGCTTCCAAAGCGCTCCCAAACACCATGTTCCCAGCAGCAAGGACTACCAGTGTAAAATGTTAAAAGACACTCTCAGTCAGGGGACGGGCCAACAAGAGAAATGGGTGCGGTAAAGAATACAAAGAGAGGGTTGGGACAGACCCTATGGGTTGACTGACCCTTCCGATTGTCTTCCTCGTTCTCTACTCATGCATCAAAGCATCCAAACAATTTAATTTGTGGTTCTTAGTGTTGTGTCTTCAACTCGACATCTAAGTTTATCACGAGGGCGTAAAATAAAACAAACAAACAAAACCAACAAACCTGCTTGGCTTGCCTCGCTCTGAATCACAGCCAGGAGGTCATCTTGCTGTGTATCAGCAACTATGTTCTCAGTACAGCTATGTGACCTGAAGTGGCAGCTGTGTGCAGAACCACCAAAATAGCAGGGGCAAGAGCTTTCTGCTGGCTCCTCCGCCCCAATCCCGCTTCCCCAGTCTTTTCCTCCTACTGAGTACCAGCCTACTGCAGAACCCAGAAAGACCCAACCCCACTCTGAGAATAAAGGCCGTAGGCCCGCCACACCTTCCTTGTCCTCAGGAACCCAGGGTACGAACACAGGAAGGAGGGCTCCCGGAGACACTGTGTGGACCCACGACATGATAGGGGGCGCAGGCCGCCCCCCGTTGCAGCGCAAGCCCCGGCCCAGCGGGGATGCACACACCCCGGGACAATCTGGCCATATCACGGGCACCCGCACCCGTGGTTCTAGGTTCAGCCTGGAAAGGACACGACCGGATCGGGTCGCCCCGGGTTCCAAGTACCCGGACCCTGCAGATGCACGCCTCACCTGTGCGGGGCCGATCGGTACCCCGGCCTCCCCAGTGCCCGCGCCCCTCCCACGCCGTGCGCCCGGGGCTTCTGGGGACCTCTCGGGGACACCCAGGCCGGTCCTGGCCGCCACTCACTTTCTGAATCCGCTTCAGCGCCATGGGGCAGGCGGCGGGGGCTGCGGCGGGTCCGCGTGTCCCGGGCTGCCGCCTCGCGGGGCTGCTCCGTGTGCGCCCGGGCGCGGTGCGCGAGTGTGCGGGCGGCGGCGCCGGGCTCTTTTGTTTCCGCCTTCGCTTGCTGGGAAGGAGCCTGCGCCCTCCCCGCCGCGCCCCGCCCGCCTGGCACACTGGGAAGTGTAGTCCCAGGCTCGGCCTCTGCCGCCCGCGCGGGCGTCGTCCGGTCACCCGTGGGTGACAGTTGCGACCAGGCTGCCGCTACTCCCAGCAGCCTCTCTGCAGAGCAAGGTCTAGAATGTGCAAAAACCGGGACAGCGGGTGAGCTGTCGGCTCTTAGGAGCTGCTGCGAACCACGGATCGCTCCTCCTCGCACAGACCCTGCAGCGGATTTTAACTTCCTTTGCAGATATTTCGGTCTCCTCCGCTCGCCCCTGGGGGCGTGAGGAGTCTTCGTCAATTGCATTCCACCTTTTTTTTTTTTTTTTTGAGACATGGTTTCCTTTTATGTCTTTTTGTTTCCACCCCCCTAGAAATGGGATTGCAGACAGCTTCCCACACACCCGACCCTTACATGGCCTCCGCATCCGAACTCAGGTCCCCAGGTTTGTGCAGTAAGCAGTTTACCCTCTGAGATGTCCTCCAGTCCCTTCTCAATCCTTGTGATCTCAGATCTTGTCCTTTCAACCATGACTTCTTGGCTGGGCACCTGCAGGATGAGTTTTCGCTTTGGTCAGTCTCAGATTTCTGACGGCCTTGGTCAGTCTTAGGTTTCTGATGACTAAAGTCAACCCATTCCTTATCTGAAATGCTTTTGAATCACGTTTTGCTTCTCAAAACACTCAGTGCCCCGGGCTTCTACAGTGTCACTGCAGCTGGGTCGGCCACATCTGGGAAGTTCTCTTTTCAGGCTTTGCAGGGGTCCACGGAAGAACAACCCCATGCCTTCTGCACAAACTGGAGATGGGCTGCAGCCCAGAAAGGTCCGAGGGGCTGTGTTTTGCAGAGGTCCACTCAAGCAGTCCCTCTCCGTCTGCACATTGGTCCACTTTCCCGTTTCCACGTCCCCATCAGCTTCTCTTTCTCGTGGCATGGGCCTTTTGCAGCATTTTCCTCTACTTGGCAGTGTTCTTCCAAGCATTGTTTACCTTACTCAAGCCATGCTCCCACCCTGTGTGAGTGAGTGAATGAGTGAGTGAGTGTGTGTGTGTGTGTGTGTGCGCGCGCGCTTGTGAAATTATTTCCCAGGAGCTGTACACCTTATTTTTTGAGGCAGTGTCACTCACAGGGACCTGGGGCTCACTCACCTATTGGGCTAGCCTGGCCAGGTGTCTGCTGTCTTTACCTGCTTAGCACTGATTTTACACACAAGCCTCACCATGACTACATTTGTACATGGGCACTGGGGATGGAACTACGGCCCTTATGCTTGCTGATCAACTCTTTATAGGTTGTGTCTTTCTCCACCCATTATTATTATTATTGTTGTTGTTGTTGTTTTATTTTAATAAAAGTGGCATTAATGCAATTCATTTTTTTTAGCTAGGGACCAAACCATAGATCGACCCTTCTTGTCAATCATGGAACTTGGGGTCTCATACACACTAGAATAAGTAAGTACACAGTGAACCATTTTTCATTGATCATACACCCAAACCCAGCTCAGGAGTGTTAGGAAACACTCCTGATCAGAGAGACTTCTGGAAAACACTAGCTAAGTCCTGCCTTCTACAAAAGCTGTACCGAGACTAGCTGGACGCGTGAGCACCATCCTGGTGCTCTGCAACTCTAGGACTGGAATACTACCACCTTTCTGCCTGTATAAGTGGAGTCGGAGACATGCAGTCTGGTCTCTGACTCCTGCTGCTTTTGGTGCTGCGCTCCCATGCTGATGGCTTTTGAATGTCATGTCTGAAGTGAGGCCATGATCATCTGCTACAATCACGGAAAAGCATCACTTCTCTGTAACTCACTGCCAGACGATTCAGACAATTCTCCTTCCTGCAAGATGATTTGGTGGTTGGTAATAATATACCCACCAAAAGCACACCCTCCAGTGTCCCTGTGGCTGGGAAACTTTACTTTGAAAGTCACTGAGGGTTCAGGACATGGACACCAAGTGTTCTCCCTTCTTACAGATTGCTCAAAGAGTCACTGATTAGATCATC
This sequence comes from Micromys minutus, assembly GCF_963924665.1. Classification (NCBI taxonomy): domain Eukaryota; kingdom Metazoa; phylum Chordata; class Mammalia; order Rodentia; family Muridae; genus Micromys; species Micromys minutus. The sequence continues at coordinate 14,231,765 of NC_137960.1, read as the reverse complement.
TTCTTTTCCAAATGATGTGCATGCCTAAAGCCTCAGCTTTGTGCAAAATGCCCATCAGAATTCATCACCGACTCCTTTTCAACTCTAGCTCGCCTGCTGCCATTGATGAAGGCTTTGGTTTTGTTTATCATTCATGGCATAGAAGGACTTCTTGTCATTTACCCAACAAACTCTACATATCCTTATAGACATAACTCAACAAAGCACACCCCAGGAGAGTTTCCTGTCTGCTCACCAAGGTGGGGAGAAGTAAAGAGAGAGAAAAGGAAGACAAGACAGGAGAGAGAAGGTATTAGTCAGGATATATCTGGTAGCACGTACATACATTAAAAGGAGATTCTTTGTGCATGATGGCACACACCTTTAATCCCAGCACTTGGGAGGCCGAGGCAGGTGGATTTCTGAGTTCGAGACCAGCCTGGTCCACAGAGTGAGTTCTAGAACAGTCAGGATTACACAAAGAAACTCTGTCTTGAAAAAAAAAAATCGTGCATGTGTTTGAGGGTGGGGGTGAATTTGTTAGATTAGTATATAGGATTTGGTCCCTGAAGTCCATTGATGGCTGTCCTACCCTGGAGAATCTAAGAATCTGGTGGTTGCTCAGTCCATGAGGCTGGATGTCTCTGCAGTACCAATGTGGTGCTGGAGGCCTGGAGAGCTGCTAATCTTCAGTGTCTTGGAAGCCCAAAAGGAGTCAGTTCTAATCTTGGTGAAGGAAAGGGATAGAGTGGTTGCCAGCAAGAATGAAAGCAAAAGGAGTGGGGGACCATCCTTTAGTCGCCTTTTATCCGGGCTGCCACCAGAAGGTGGTGCTGCATTTAGGGTGGGTCTTCCTGTTTCGAATAATCTGGCTAAGAAAATGGCTCACTCAAGTGCCCAGCAGCTTGGACTTAATTGCTTGTCCAGTCAACTTGACAATCAAGATTAGCCAGCATAGAAGGAGGGCAGGGGAGGAAAGAGGAGAAGGGTAGGGGAGAGAAGAGCTGAACTCACAGGGAGGTGATCGGCACCCAACACACCTTCTGTTCCTATGTGGATACAGGGACAGGATGTGTTACATCCTTCCACAGAAATCAGGACAGGCCATACACCGAGAATGCTCAACAAACCAGGAATGAGTGAAGAGAGGACACATCCCCATGCTTGGTCCCAGGTCCTGCTGAGAATACTCGTGCTATCACCTTAAGCTGGTAAATTTAAACCGTAGTGTGTAGATCTGAATGTGGAATAGAATAACCAGAAAACCTTGGAAGGGCCAATGTCCAGGACTCCAGGAAGACTACCCTGAAGGGTGAGCCAGGCTGTTTCTGAACAGAAGTTCCTTCAAACCAGTGACCCTTGAGCTTTAGCATGTTTGGTATGTGGACCACAGTCTCTTACATCCTTGCTCTGGGATGGGAACTTGTGATGTTGATGCTGCTGGGTCTGGACCACATGCTGACACTCACTGCTCTGAATCTTCCAAACCTCTGCATTGTAATGGTAGTATATAAATCCACCCTAAACTCGCTGGTGGGTGTGCCCCCGATTTGCTACTGTCCCAACACTGTGGATTCTTAAGTGAAAGAAACACACACACACACACACACACACAAAACACACACACACACACACACACACGGCCTTATTTTTAATATAGCCTAAGCATCTCAACAACTGGGCCACTCACAAACTTCCACGTTGCCAACACCACCCCTCTGGTACTCCTGAATTATTACTTAGTAAAATCCATATTCCATCCTGCTACCGCAGACCCAGTTGGGGAGAAGTCCCTTGGGGCCACTCTTCCCTGTCTCTTACATGATTGTCACTCTGTCTTCTGCAGCTCTCCAGTCTGATCCTCCTGCTTCTCTGGCATGGAAATACTAAATCCTTCTTCTCTGGGCTCCCCTGCCCAGAGAAATTGAAAGTCCCACCTTTGTCTCCCTGCCTTGCCATTGGTTGCCAGCAAGTTTATTTATCAGTTAGAGCCATCTGGGGGTGGGGTCCCATGGTGTCTTACATGCAGCCGTGCAAATTCCCCATATAGTTTAGCATAATATAAGCAGTAAAGCAAATCCACCACACTGAATCACTTGAGGACTTGTTCGGAAGGAACAAGTGTCTTGAACATTACTTCGGACGTGCGTCTGGCCTTGCAGTTGAGTAAGACCCTAGTTACCTTTCTCACTGATAGGGCAGTGGCAACACAAGGGAGGGACGGTTCTTTTTCGATCACAGTTTGAGCCAAGTTATTTTGGATGGAGGTCATAGGGGCAGGAGAAGGCAACTGGATTAAGTGCATCCATAGTTAAGAAGCAGAGAGAGCTTGGCTTCCTCCTCGGTATTCAGTCCAAGACCCCAGCCCATAGAGTGCACTGCCACACTCAGAATGGATCCTCCCTCCTTGCCTACAGCTTCCAAGAAGCAACCTCATAGATATATCTCAGTGGTATGCTTCTGTAATAATTCCATATGTAGTTGACAATTTGGGGGTGGGGGAGGGGATGGCTCAGTGGGTAAAGTCTTTGCTGTGCAAGCATGAAGCACTGGGGTGCAATTCACAGTTCCAAATAAGCCAGGCATGGTCCTGCATGATTCCGGGGATGTCTCAGTGGGTTTTAGTTTACTGGCTAGAGTCCCAGCACTGGGAAGTGGAAACAGAAATATCAGGAGTTCAAGGTCGCCTCATCCTTGTATATAAAGTAAGCTCAAAATTATAAGAGACTGTCTCCAAAACAATAACAACAACAACAACCACAAAACCCAGCAACAAAGACTTTAACCTAAGGACAGCATCTGAGGACCTCTTAGTACTTGGGCCATGGCCTTTGAAGAGTCATCATTTGAGAACTTGTCAGAAGTGTAGGCTCTTAAGACCCAGATCTGACCTTCCAAGTCATGCTAAGCACATAGAGCTGTCTGACACCCCACACCCCCCCAACACACACACACACATACACACACACACACACACACACACACACGGGGGGGGTGTTTAATAAATGATCCTTTTGTAAAGGTATTGAGTATTGGCAAGGTAGAAGAGACTGTCTCCCCCACGTTGATGATGGGAGTTTGAAATGGTTGAGTCCCTCTAAATGCTAAACACGGGGTTACCAAAGAGTAGTGAAGATGGCCATCCACACAAAAAGTCACCCGTGAGTATTCAGTCTGACATTTTTCATAATGAAGATGAATAAACAACAACAGAAATCCATCCACTGCCAAATAAAAACAAGCTATGTGGCCTGCTGTAGGGTGAATATTATTCTGCAGTAACACAGAACAAACGTCCCAATGTGCCAGTGAGGAGTCCAGCAGAAGAAAAATTACACGCTGTGCGATCCTGTTTATGTGAAGTGTCCAAGTGGGTTGAAAAGTAGATTAGAGGTTGTCAAGGTTCTGGGGAGGGGGGAGGCTGGACACGCTTGGAGATGGGACTTGTCTGGAGATAATGAAATCATTCTAAAATTAGATTATGGCTATTACCACAGAACTCTAAATATGCTTAAAGACATTTTATTTCGAGCTTGATCTTCAGGATGCATAATTGCATCCCAACAGAACTGATACAAGGAAGGATGTTCTAGGCACCATGATCAGACTTGAAAAGTTGTCATTGCTGTCCCTCTGTCTCCTAGATTCTTCCCAGGGCCGACCCTACCTCAAAGAGTGTGGTTTTGTGTTTTCATCTAAGCAAGAAAAGAACTAAGAGTCCACAACCCCCTACCTCAACCAGCATCTGAAAAGCAAGAAGATCCCCGACTGGAAACTCTGTGGTTATATTTGAGAAACCCCAGTTGAGGTTCAGAGTCTGAGGGATGGGAGAGGGGTACCCACACCTGCAGGGCTAGAGGACAGCCCAGTCACAGGGTGCTCACAGCAACTCAGCTACGTGTGGTCCAATGGCATCAGTTCCCTCAGCCTAAGACCTTTAATCAGCCCCAGAACAGAGTAAATACTGGGTCTTTATGTGTGTGCTTCTCTCTCTCTCTCTCTCTCTCTCTCTGTGTGTGTGTATATATTTGCACGTGTGCACACATGGGTCAAACTTGTGTCTCTTCTCCAGTCCTTCGGTAACTTGTCTGAAACAGGGTTTCCCACTTTTGGCTGGAACTGGTCCATTTGGCTAGACTAGATGGCCAATGCACTCCTCCAGGAAACAGTCTGTCTTTGCCCCCCTAGCGCTGGGGTCCCCAGCTCACACTCGGGTTCTAATGTTAGCTAGACTGAACCATCTCCCCATCCCTGGATGCAGGATCTTGATGGATAAATGTCATGGTTCAGAAATTGAATGGAGGAAATTAAAACATACAGAGAAACCTTCAAAGAGGACTGCTGATTGGGTGGAAGAGATGTCCAAAGAGGATCCTGAAACCAAGCAGGGAGTTCCCACAATGATACATCTACTTAATGGAGCCCATGGCATGTGGGTAATTCTCAAGGACCTTGAAGGAGATGGCACGGTGACTGAGTCAAATATCCAAGGGACTGTAGTGATTGGGAGGACGTCAGCCGGGAATCCAGGTTGTACATCCAGGGCTAGGGGAGGCCAGCTGAGGGAGGCGGGGCTGCCGGGACTGCCACCAGCTCCTCTCTGAGGATGTTGCACTTCCTCTGTCTGATCTCTGTCTCTTTCTTTGCAAATGCCTAAACAGCTCTGTGAGTCCTCTCAGAGGCTGTACTACCCAGACACTGACCTGGAGCAGGCTACCCAAAAATTGTCTTCCCCCAAGGGCTGTCGGGAGCTCCCGTCGGTCCTACGTCAGCTCTTGGCTTCTAGGCCACCCGGGCCTTCATACACAGCAGAACCTTTTCCTGCTTGTGATTTAGAGGTCCCAGAGCAGTAAAACCAGAATCCCCAGGAGGCGGGGCTTTAGCCGGAGAGCTGGGAATGGCTGGCAACAGGTGTTTGGCTCGCACACGTACAAGCATCACTCATCGTTCCTATGTTCCCAACAGCTGTCTGGGGTGCTGGCTCCTGAATCCCACACTGTCAGCGGCAGGCCAGAAGACTTTGGGGTTACATCCTTCGGTAGGGGCCCTCTGCTGTCTTTATAGGGCCCCGTGTCGACTGAGGCCCCGTTTGAAATTGGTACAGAAGCGTAATGGAGGTGGAGCGAACTGGAACCTTCTCAGGAGCAATGAGCTTCCTCCTGACACGCTTCTTTCTGTTCCGTGTTCCTTACAGTCTCTCAAGGCTGTCCCCGTTTGTGGCCATTTCTTACCTTTCTAATGTTAAAAAAAAAAAGACAACTAAATAAACAAGCAAACACCCCCCCCCCAAATAAACAGTATTGAGCAATGAATAGCCAGCAAACGCATGCTTAAATATTTTTGTTGTCTTTTGTTTTTGTTTTTGTTTTTTTGTTTGTATATATCTATGATTTTTTTATTTTAACTGATGAACTCTGAAGAGGTACAATCTATCAGTGGCCTTAACTGTAATTCATTATAAGAAAGTTGTCACTGGCCAGGTGTGGTGGTGCACGCCTATGAGCTGGACAGGGCAGAGACAAAGGCAAGAGAGCCGGGAGTTCTAGGCTACCCTTCACTGCATTGTTAAGGGCAAGCCTCGGCTGGATGAGTCCCGGTCTCGAAAATGAACAAAGAGAAGAAGGAAGGGGGAGGAGAGAGAGAGGGGAAGAGGGATCCGTCTTAAGTAGACCTTCTCCAACAGAGCCAGGGTCTCACCCATCTTAGGCGCAACATCCAGTAGACAGGCTCCTTGGCAGTCCACGCTGAAGCAGGAAGTACCGTGAGACGGAGCCAGGATGTGAAGACCTGGACTGCGGACTGGGTGGTAAGGGTGGAGAAAGCCTGAGTGTGTCTGACAGTGAGAGGCGGTAACTGAGTTCATCCCGCAGTGTGGAGAGTCTGGCGCTTTTTCAAAAGACATTGTTACGAAGCTTGTAGGAGAGCTGGTTAGAAAGAACGGCCTTCTGGGCTCACTCACAAGGACGGGGCCCTGAGTTTAACCCACAAAAGTCACATTAAAAAGGCTGGGAGTGGTGGTGCACACTTGTTATCTCAGCAGATCCCCGGGGCTTGCTGACCAGTTAGCCTAACCTACTTAAGAGTTCTAGGCCAGCAAGAGAATCTGTCAAGAAATAAGGTGTCTTGTGAGTGTAGGAGACCTGAGATCTGGCTTTTGGCTTCTACACGCGTGTAACCCCACACATACAGAGACAGACAGACAGAGCGATCGAGTAGGGGTGGGAGGCACTTCTAATACTTAAACAAATTTGGAAACTGCTGACTTGGCCCACAGTCCTTGTGGAAAGGAATTTTTTTTTTTTTCCAATTCTAGTAATTAAATTATTTCTCCAGTACCTAAGAAGTCTTGTGACTGCCACAGGAATTTTCAGAACTGTAGTCTCTTTCTTCTTTGGTGTGGATCTTTGTGTTGGGTTATGGTATAAACCCTCCCATCAGAGACTCTCAACCTGACCCTGACACAGGGTGACTCTGAGATCATTCCCTCCGTAGAATCACGCACAGCTATCAAATAAATAAGTCTTTTGTTGCTGGAGGTGATTAATCTGCTCTAATTGCCAACGGCAGCAGGTGAGTTCCTTGCTAACTCTTGGGCACCCCTAGCCCAGGCCTGCAGAACTCCTGGGTCATGATCCCCAACTCTTTTTTTGTTTTCAAATACTTATTTATTTCATGTATGTGGGTACACTGCCACTATCTTCAGACACACCAGAAAAGGGCATTGAATCCCATCACAGATGGTTGTGAGCCACCACGTGGTTACTGGGAATTGAACTCAGGACCTCTGGAAGAGCAGCCAGTGCTCCTAACCACTGAGCCGTCTCTCCAGCCCCGATCCCCAACTCTTACATGTTGGCTGTCTCTCTTTCCTGCATGTCTCAGGCCTGATAGTTCTGCTTTCCTGTCGTGGCAGTTCTAAATCTTCTTTCTCCTAGTCCCCTTGCTCGGGAATCCTAAAGCCTCACCTCTGTCTTTCTGCCCAGCCATTGGCCGCCAGCAATTTTATTCACCAATCAGAACCAACTGGGGATAGGAACCCTCAGGGGCTTACACACAGGATTCTCATGCAATCTTTGGAACCCAATTAACATAATACAAACCTTAACCCAAATCCACATCATCTTTGGTGCCAAGATTTATTTCACTGCATTGCTCATTCTTTAGCGTTATGTAGGACCGTATATTGCAATTTACAGAGGGAGAGAGGGATATTCATAATCTCAGCCCCAGTATAAGCCGTAATAAACGTGTTAATTTTGTGAGAGTTGTTGAACAAGTCTAGGCCACACAGCCCATTAGCAAACAAACCCACTTCCGAGAACCCTGAGACATAGCTGGCTGTGTTTACTGCAAAGCTGAGCAGGATCTAATTATAGGCAATAGACCCAGAACTGATTTTGCCATCAATTAAGAGAGACAAAGACTCTAGGAACCACCTACCTACCAGGATGGTCACAAAAAGGCAGGGGAGTGCCTGTGCTTCTCTGTGCAAAGGGATATAGGTTTGTTAGACTTAGCCAGGAAAATATACTTCAAAATATATACCCTGGTGTCATCCTTTAAAGTATTTAACTTACTTGTTTATTTGGTGAGCACAAATGTATGTGCATGTGTGTGCACATAACAAGGTTCTATGATGCATGATGGATCTCAGAGGACAAGTTTTGGGATCAGGTTTCCTCCCTCCATCACGTGGCTTCTGGGAACTGAATCCAGGTCTTCAGGCATGGCAGGCAACACTTTTTTTTAAAAGGATTTATTATTTTATTTTGTTTGATTTTATTCTTTTTTTCTGTATGTGAGTACAATGTCACTGTCCTCAGACACACCAGAAGAGGGCATCGGATGTCCATTATAGATGGTTGTGAGCCACCATGTGGTTGCTGGGAATTGAACTCAGGACCTCTGGAAGAGCAGCCAGTGCTCTAACCACTGAGCAATCCCTCCAGCCCCAGGAGACGCTCCCCCCCATCTTGCTACCACCCCACCCCAGTAGCTTACTGTGCTTCTGTCTGTATCTTTACTCCCCAATACAAGGAGCACACTCTTCCCTTCTCTCTCCCTGACCATCCTCTACAACCAAGCTTTTAGTCACCTTCCCTCCACCCTCAGGACACCAGACATATCACCTCCCAGCAGCTCTCAGGGCCCCCTGGAACCTTGTGGTTTCATATCTAGGCCGCTGTAACACGGGGTGGGGGGGGGCACATGAGTCCTGGGTTTAGAGCCTTAAGTAGAACTCGGCCACAACCATGATCACACACTGTGGGATGTGACTGTAGATGAGCCAAGGTGGGCAAGCAGATGCCAACTAGGGAGGGCTCACTGCAGAGAGCCAAAGAATACCAGGCAATACTAAAAAAAAATGGCAGACACTCCAGTCTTTCAAAAGATGTCAGAAATAAAAAAATAATAATAATAAAGTACACAGTGTCCACTGCAACTCTGTGGATTTTACAACTCTATGAATGTTGCTTTGTTTCCCTAGCATTTATGTTTATAGAGGTGTAAACCCAGTTTCGCCGACTGAATTTTAGTAATACAAGTAGAAACTTTTTTTGGTCCCAAGTTCATTTGTAAATAAAAACAGCACAGGACACTGGTCATAGTGTGTAGGTGGGTATCACAGCAGTCTGTCTGTCTGTCTTCACAATAGCAGGAGCCTTTTCTATGGGGCCTTCTCAGAGGCTTGGGCACCTTTGGGAGCCTGAGCTGGAGCTGAAGCCTGGGCCTTAGCTGGAGCTGAGGCCTCTGCCTTGGTTTGAACCTTGGGCTTTGGTTGGCAGAGCCTACAACCCTTGGCCATGTAGTTTCCAATTGGCTTCCCAAGCTTGGGGTGAGCCATGAAAGCCAGGTGTCAGAGAGTCTGCGGCTGGGGCCCTTTGGCATCTTGGGCTTGATGGCCTCTGCGCGTGCGCTCACTGCCTTTGCACTGTTGGCCTGCTTCTTCAGACCTTTCTTGTTGTCCTTCTTGGCAAAGCATGTGTTCCCCAGGAACCTGGAGGTCCACCCTGTTAAGAGATTTGTATCTTTGTGACCAGGATTTCTTGATGCCATTTCTGTGCTGTTTTCAGAACTGGTTGTATGTGATGTGGTTCTTGAACTTGGCCATGTCTGCACAGTAACCTGTGGTTCCTGTGCTGCCTGGATTAAAAGTGAAAGAAAAAGACTCGCCGAAGCCTTTTTTTTTTTTTAATTAAAAAAAAATGTATTAGAACCTAAAGAGTAGGGGTGGGGAGGCTGGAGAGGTGGCTCAGTGGTTAAAAGCACCGACTGCTCTTCCAGAGATCCCGAGTTTAATTCCCAGCAACCACATGGTGGCTGATAACCATCTATTATGAGATCTGGTTCCTTCTTCTGGCCTGCAATCATATATGCAGGCAGAATGCTGTATACATACTAAATAAATAAATCTAGAAGAAGAAGAAGAAGAAGAAGAAGAAGAAGAAGAAGAAGAACAAGAACAAGAACAAGAACAAGAACAAGAACAAGAACAAGAAGAACAAGAAGAACAAGAAGAACAAGAACAAGAAGGAGAAAGAGAAGGACCACCTAAGGGAACTGCAATGAGGAACCCAGACAACTGATTTTTAACCCTCGCAAAGGTTATTAAAATTGTCATGATAGGACACAAAAAGCATAAAACTGCATAGAGAAATTGTGTCTGTTATAGAAGAGTAGAATTGTAAAAATAAATCATTCTCACAACTTCTGTTTTAAACACTTTTTTTTTTTTAGGTTTAGAAATGTTTAAAGCCTTGGTCATAATAGGTTTACATGAAGTTTATTTGTGATTATTAAGGGCAAACACCTTTTGAATAGAGTTCTATGGTTTATTAATGGTAGAAAAATGGAACAGTATGTTAATATGAAAAGTAAGAGAGCTATGTACGTTTATACTTGGTGATTTTTAACCTTCCAAGTTTTTTTTTATCAACTTATATTCCATGTTTTTGATAGTGTGTGGGAGCTCAGTTAGGTTAAGAGCCCACATTTTACCAATTCTGGTGGTGTGTATTTGTATCCAGAACTCAGAATGCTAGGACAAGGAAGGTAAAACCTCAAGTACAGCTGGGGAAACACTCAGACCTCATCTCGCAAAAGGAAAATAAACATAAGGAACAAAGGAAGGGAAGCCAGAGAATAGGAAGCTTCTAATTAGCACCCCCCCCCATAATCTTTGACCAGCTTTGTGCTGGATCTTACCTGGGAGGCTTTTAGTTCTGTGGATAGTAAGACACAACAGTTGAGATCCAGGAAGCCTTGAGCTGAGTCTCTGGGCAGGCTTTGCTTCTACCTCCTGCCGTGTATTAATAATGTCTTTAAGAACAGATCCAAAATAAACAAACAAAAAGATGTGAGAAAACTATTTTCTCTCTATCTATAATCTATCAATCATTTATCAGTCTATCATTTATTTATCATTTATGTATTATCTATCATTTATGAATCTACCATCTATCTATTATCTATCTGTAATTTATCTATTAATCTATCATCTATCAATTTCATCTATCTATCTATCTATCTATCTATCTATCTATCTATCTATCTCTCCCTCTCTCTCAGTGCTAGGATCAAACTCCAGCCGCATCTGGCCTAAGCAAGCACTCTCATCAGTAAGTCACACCCCAGCTCTTCTTTGAATGTCATAGCATCGAGTTAATCCCCAGTGGATGTGTGTGTGTGTGTGTGTGTGTGTGTGAGCGTGAAAGCTTCACTACTGTACCCATGCTCTGGATTCGTGAATGTCAGGCACACGCACGCACACACACACACACACACACACACACACACACAGAGTCTTAGTCAGGGTTTCTATTCCTGCACAAAACATCACAACCAAGAAGCAAGTTGAGGAGGAAAGGGTTTATTCAGCTTACACTTCCACATTGCTGTTCATCACCAAAGGAAGTCAGGACTGGAACTCAAGCAGGTCAGGAAGCAGGAGCTGATGCAGAGGCCATGGAGGGATGTTACTTACTGGCTTGCTTCCACTGGCTTGCTCAGCCTGCTTTCTTATAGAACTCAGGACTACCAGCCCAGGGATGGCACCACTCACAATGGGTTGGGCCCTCCCTCCTTGATCACTAGTTGAGAAAATGCCTTACAGCTGGATCTCATGGAGGCATTTCCTCAACTGAGGCTCCTTTCTCTTCGATAACTTCAGCTTGTGTCATGTTTACACACAAAACCAGCCAACACACACACACACACACACACACACACACACGGCCTTATTTTTAATATGCCCTAAGCAGCTCAAAGGCTGGGCCACTTCCAAGCTTCCATGTTGCTAACGCCTCCCCTCCAATACTCCTGAATTATTACTTACTAAAACCTACATTTCATCGTTGCTACCCCAGTCCCATTTGGGAGAGGGGCCTTGGGGCTGCCGTTCCCGGGCTGTGTCTCTTACCTGGCTGTATGCTCTTGTTTCTCCAGCTTTCAAGCCTCATCTTTCTGCTTCCCCAACATGGTGATTCTAAAAAGTTCTCCTCACGGTTCCCTTGCCTGGAAAATCCAAAGTCCCGCCTCTGTCTCTCTGCCCAGCCATTGGCCGCTGGCAACTTTCATTCACCAATCAAAGCCAACTGGGGGCAGGAACTTTACAGGCAGAAGTTTGGGTTCCGGTGTAATTTGGGGAAATACAAATAGCATTAGAAGCAAACATTTGAGACATCTGAAAACCTCTAATATTAATTCTTTTTTTAAAAAGATGTATTTATTTTATATATGTTAGTAAACTGTAACTCTCTTCAGATGCACCAGAAGAGAGGGCATCAGATTTCATTACAGATGGCTGTGAGCCACCATGTGGTTGTTGGGAATTGAACTCAGCACCTCTGGAAGAGCAGTCAGTACTCTTAACCGCTGAGCCATCTCTCCAGCCCCTGGGGAGTGCGGTCTTGCCCATTCTTTTGTTAAGCGGTGCTGGGAACCCAAGAACAGTGGTCAAACTTTTGGTAAACATTTGAGATGATGGCTGTGCTGTGTGTCAGAGAGGACAGAGCTCTGGCAGAGCAGAAAGGGCATGGGGTTTGGACATCGTGGTGAAAGGGGAGGAAGCTTGTGGCAAGGAAAGCGGCTTAGAGTAAGGACGCTGTTGAAGGAGTTCACCACGACCTCTTTCCTGTCATTATCTCTCTGCGGGTTCGTCATACTTGGACTGACAGTTTCCACATTCTTTCACAGAGGGTGGGTTGCCCCTTGGATGCAAGAGAACATTTGCTTTGCTGAAACAAAGCACTGGGATTTTTCTGTTACATCGTGTCTTTTGAGCTTAGAAAAAAAAAAACTGAAACAGTCAGGAGAGGTGCCCAACAGAGGCAGAAGCCAGGGAGCTTCCTGAAGCCGTAAAAACAAAAGTAGGAAAGTATGTCACAGATCACATGGTCTCAGACTCTAACTGACATGAAACTTCCCGGACGACTAGCATGCGCAGGGAAGATCATCTGAAGAGAGGGGAGCAAGATTCTTACCCTCCTCCTCAGAATGAGCCTGTTTGCTATGCTTTACAGACGGTTGTGAGCCACCATGTGGTTGCTGGGAATTGAACTCAGGACCTCTGGAAGAGCAACCACTGCTCTTAACCACTGAGCCATCTCTCCAGTCTTTATTTACACTCTTGAAGGGACTGGTTGGTGAGGTCTGTGTTGTCAGGAGCCAAGGAAGACCTTGAGCTACAAAACCAACAGGGAAGTGAGAACAACAACAAACCACAGGCCCCCAAGGAGTGAAGTAGATCCTCCCACAAATAGTCTTGCCGGGAAACCACAGGCTGGACCAACATCTCGATTATAGAGGTATCTTGGAATGATGCCATGCTGGATTCCTGGCTGATGAAAATTATGAGGTAATGATTAAGGATATTTGACGCTGCTATATTTCGGGCAATATTGATATATAAATAAGCAGCTGGTGTGTGGACTGGAGAGATGGCTCAGTGGTTAAAAACACTGACTACTCTTTCAGAGGTCCTGAGTTCAATTCCCAGCAACCACAACTCATAACCATCTGTAATGGGATCCGATGCCCTCTTCTGGTACGCCTGACGACAGCTTCAGTGTACTCATTCATACACATAAAATAAATAGATAAATAAATCACTTTTTAAAAAGTAGCTGGTGTGGTGGCCCAAGCCTGTCACCCCAGAGCTCAGGGGGTATAGACAAAATGGTGCTGTAGACTATTCAGTGAGTTCAAGGGCATCCCGAAACCTGTGTCAGAAAAACAGAAGTTTGGGGTGCAGCTCACTGGTAGGATATTTTCCCAGCATGCACGAGGGCCTGGATTCAAATCCCCACCACCAAACAAGGCGAAGGGAACTCCTCCACTGGCAAAGTGTCTGCACCACAAACAAGAGAACCTGAGCTCTGGGTGTGGTAGTGGGTGGCCGAACCCCTTACACTGAGGAGGCAGAGACAGGTGCATCCATGGAACTTGCTGGCCAATCAGATTAGCCAGCTGGCGAGCTCTGGGTTTGCAGCCTCTAAAACTATGGTAGGTCGGCTGGTGCTGGAGGGATGGCTCAGTGGTTAAGACCTGGCTCTTCCAGAGAACCCAGATCCAACTCCCTGCAGCCACATGGTGGCTCACAACTATCTGTAATTCCAGTTAGTCCCAGGGGATTGGACACTTTGCCCTGGCCTCCGCAGGTACCAGGCACACACATGGTTCACAGGCATACATGCAGGCAAACACCCATATACATATAATTAACTGAAAAAACAAAAAACAAAAAAAAAAATCCCACACATAAATAAAAATAACTAAGTGGAAGAAATAAAGGAAGACACCTGGTGTCAGCCTTCAATTTCACAGGAATACTTGCGCACCTGCACACATACACATAGGTACCTCTATATGTGCACAAGAACTTAAGCGATTCTTTTTGAAAGGAATTATTTATTTTATGTACATGAGCACACTGTAGCTGTCTTCAGACACACCAGAAGAAGCTATCAGACCCCATTACAGATGGTTGTGAGCCACCATGTGGTTGCTGGGATTTGAACTCAGAACTTAAAAGCAAAAAGAAGACCTTAAACGAAGTCCCCTTCCAACACTTCCTTTTCCATCCCCCCTCCCCCCCACTGCTTCAGTCTTCCTTCCTTCCCTGTTTGCTCTTGGGTCTCTTACAAGCCCGCCTCATCCGAAGATGCTTTCTTTCCTCCGGCATTCATCTTTGTGTAGCACTGAGTGAAAAAAGGAACTCTAAGAAGTTCAAATTTTGGAGTCAGAGAGAACTGAGTTTGACTCCCAATCTGTCTCCGAAGCAGCTGGGGAGACTGAATCCGTTACTTAGCTTCCCCGAAGGTCACTGTTTGGTGGGTATACAAGGAGTATGTGCTGTATTGCGCTGGGTGAGAGCTAACAGCCTCTTAGGCAATGCCAGCCACTGAACACTCCTGCTGGGAGTACCACAAAGAAAACCAACCTTTCTCTGTAGATTTAGCTTACAGCCTGCACAGCTCCACCCACTGGAAGGTGCCTGCCTGTCTCCTTGTTCAGGGCTCCTTCGATTTCACAGTCTTATCGATCAAAAAAAAAAGTTACAAGGAAAGATGTGTCCTACCAAGCCTTGTATGGCTCTGCCTTCTAGAACTCAGAGACTTTATTCGCAGTTCACAGTTGTAGGATTTCCTTCTCTTAGCTGCCAGATCTCCACAGCGAACTGTGGGCATTAGCTCTTGGTGAGGGTGGAGGCTTGGCTCAGTGCAAAGCTGAGTAGAAGCATCACGTGTCATCATCTTATACATAGAAACGCCAAAGATGCCACTTTAGAGCCATTAGCACTGACAAGTGAGTAGTAGCCAAGTATAAAATCAAACCCGCCGCAGCAGTGGTTCTGCCAGCATTTCTGTTTAATAGTGAACTATCTGAAAATCAAGAATGCAAACTGCTTACAGTAGGCACAAGGAAACCAAGTGCCTAGGAACTATATTTAACCAAAGAGGCGAGAGATTTCACACATGCATACACAGATTTACACACCTACATCATTCACACTTACAGACACATATACATACACACACGTATACATACACACAGAGACATACACACTCACCCATATACACACACACATGTATATGCAAATATATTTCTGTGTATACACACATATACACATACATGCACGCGTACATACACACATAGATATAGACACATACAAGCATACACACACATCAAAAAACATGTTTTGTAGAATGAGATCATTGACGATATTAAAACATTCACCGAGCTACAGACTTGGTGAGATAAATTCTCCACAGAACTGGGAATAATAGTTGTCATCGTTATGGGGATAAAAGCCAGTCCCTGTCTTGAGAACATGTTACAACAAAGTCATAGCAATCCTAATAAGATAGTAGTGTCAACTGAGGGCTTTTTTTTTTTTTTTTTTTTTTTTAGACAGGCTCTCATGAGGCTCAGGGTGATCTTGAACTCACTCTGTAGCTGAGGCTGGCCTTGAACGCCTGATCCTCCTGCCTCCACTTCCCAAGGGTTGTGTGTGTCACTGTACCTGAGTGTCAACTTATTTCTGGTAAAGGTGCTAAGGGACTCACGCTGCAGAAAGGACAACTTTCTTCATTTAGATTTATGAATATTCATTATGTTCTCTGGATTTGTAATTCAGTTCCCTGACTGCGCTGCTTAAATGGTTCTGATTTCTGTTTTCCTCTGAGAAAGGACGGTTCACATCGCTCCTTCCTGTGCCATTAAAGTACTTTTTACAGCAATGACTTCATTATGTAAGTACGTTTGGTTAACATTTACTAATTATTCACAATAACAGATTTCATTATGGTGATATACATACATATATATGTATGTATGTGTGTGTGTATGTATGTATGTATGTATGTATGTATGTATATCCATTACTGACTCTAGTTTCTTTCTCCCTCCTTCTAACTTTCTTCCTGTCCCTAACTAGTCTTCCCTGTACTCTCATGACATCTTTTCTTCACCTTTTTATGACTCAGTTTCATTGTTTCCAGGACATGTGTCAGGAACATCTCTCTCTCTAGCACCACTAACTGCCTCCAGAGCCTCCAGGAGGGTGGGCCTTGGGAATCTCTCCCCAGTAAAAAGGTTTTACTGGTAAGCCACACTGTCTTCCTCTCTACCTCTCTCCTCTGGCTCCATAACCCACCCCCACAAATAGCCCCCTCTTCTGTCTCATCGTAGAGGTAAATCTAGATTCTGCATACAAAATGCTAGATTTTCTCTTTTTATACTTCCATTGCCTTTCTTGTACCCCTACACTTTCCTTTTAGACTTCTTCCTCCCCCTCATAAAGCCCCCTCTACTCTCACAGTGTGTGTGTGTGTGTGTGTGTGTGTGTGTGTCAGTGTGTGTGTGAGCACTCGCGTATATGCGAGTGTGTATATGTGTCTCTCTCTGTGTGTGTGTGTGTATGTGTCTGTGTGTGTGTGTGTGTGTGTATGTGTCTGTGTGTGTGTGTGTGTTTGCGCGCGCAAGCACCTGTGAGTTGGAGGAGGAGGAGGAGAAGAAGAAGAAGAAGAAGAAGAAGAAGAAGAAGAAGAAGAAGAAGAAGAAGAAGAAGAAGAAGGATGATGGGAAGATTCTTGATCACTGGCAGGTGAAAATGTAAATTAGTATAGACATTATACGTAACATAAATGTTTTCCTCAAAAGATTAAAAACCAAAATATTGTACGGATCAGTAATCTCTTCAGCACATCCAAGTACAGAAAGACATTCGGATGTAGAATCAAAAACGGTTCTCATAGGAACCGGAAGTGGAAGGCAAGCTAAGCAGAAGGGCAGGTCAGCCGATTCCACTTTACAACGATGCATTCCCATAACTCAGCACTAGAGGGCAGGACAGTCCCGAGTCCAGAGCCAGTCTGAGCCACTTTCTTTTTGTCTGAGTGGCTGTCTGCTTGTCTACCTGCCTGCCTGTCTGTCTACCTGTTTGCCTGTCTGTCTGTCTGCCTGCCTGTCTGCCTGTCTGCCTGCCTGTCTATTTATTTACTTACTCAATGTACCTCCCACACATCCCAATAGCAGCCTCCCCCTCCTCTTGTCCCAGGCCCACCCTCAGATCCGTCTTCCCATGACCCTCCCCGCCTTGGAGAACGGGAAGCGCCCCTTGGGTACCACCCTGCCCTGGCACTGGGACAGCGAGTCGCAACAGGACTAAGCTCATCCAGGAAACCCTACTTTAGCCAAAACTACAAACAAGAAACAAAATCCCAGAGTTAAGGCAGGAGGGAGACGTCCTGGTGTGCCGTCTGAGGAAGAGTGACCACGAATGGAAGCTATAGTCTGAGGACCTCAAAAAGCCTGAACAGAGAAGTATGATTTTTTTTTTACCATGAAAAATAACTGATGGAGAGGATGTGTAACCTGATTAAAAATTTACATAAAATCACAAGATGTGCACATGTATCCAACACTTGCCACACCGTTAATGTGTGCTTTATTTCCTGTCTGTTACAGTTCATTTAAAAAAAGGAAACACTGGTGTGCATGTGTGTGTGCGTGCGCGCGCGCGCAGCGGGGGCGGGGAAACTGCAAAAAAAAAAAAAAAAAAAAAAAGTAAAAAAGGAAACAGTGTATGTTATTTAAAATTCCTTCCGTGATGCCTAAGGCCTGGGCATGAGATTAAGGTTACATACTTCTCTCTCTCTCCTTAAATTATGACATATTAGACATTTGGAAAATGTAGACATTATGCACCCCAATTGTATGCACACCACCTATATTTAACGTTTGTGTGTGTGTGTGTGTGTGTGTGTGTGTGTATGTATGTATGTCATATTATGTGTTTTATATGCATGCAGTATTGAATGAGCAGATAAAGCTATACTCAGTATACTTGTTTCTAAAGAGATTGTTCCTGTGCCAGAGTGTCGTATTAATTATGAATGCTACTCAGATTACTCTTACCCCTCCTGCGGCAGCATGCATCCCTCGCCTCCCGCCAAAATGCTCTGGATTATCGAAAGAAAGAAACACACACGCTGCCTTATTTTTAATAAGCCCTAAGCAGCGCAGTGGCTGGGTCACTCCTAAACTTCCACGTTGCTAATACCTCTCCCCCGGATACTCATGAGCTATTACTAAAGTCTATATTCCATCTTTGCTGCCCCAGACCCAGTCGGGGGAGGGCCTGGGGCCACTCCTCCCAGGCTCTTTCGTTGTTTCTCCAAGTCTCAGACCTGATCTTTCTGCTTCTCAGGCATGATCTTTCTGGCCCAGGGAATCTAACGTCCTGCCTCTGTCTCCCTAGCCACCAGCCGCCAGCAACTTTTACTCACTAATCAAAGCCAACCGGGAGCAGGGACTTTCAGGAAGACGTGTAGGTCCCTGTGTAACACCGCGGTTTTGTGTGACCCCCTTAAAAAATTATTACTTATAACGTATTATTTAGTCCTGCTGCGACTTGATGTCCCAGGAGGAGTTGGTTCCCAAGGGAGGTTTCCCCTTCTCCAAGGGGAGGGGATAATGGGAAGAGGGATTTGTGATTTGTGAGGGTGGGACTGGAGGAGAGAAGGGGGGCTGCGACCGAGATGTAAAGTGAATAAATATATAAATTTTATTTATATATTATAAATTTATATATCGTGTGTATAAATGTGCACTGGTTGTATGTGTAAGTACAGGTTGCTCTGGAAGGCCAGAAGAGGACGTCAGACACTCTGGAGCTGGAGTTACAGAGAGTTGTATGTAATAAATAAATAAATTAAAAAGAAAACAAAACTCAGTGTGATTACATTGTTCTGATAATCAGATGCACATTCAGTGGCATCTGACTGTTATTTTTAAACCAGCTGTTCCCTGGTCAGTTAGGGGGTGAAGCATCTTCTACTGTTCAGGTTCCTGCATGCACAATACATTTGCACATCTTTCACTGATTAAAATGCCACGTTCGTGGAGCTCCAAAGAGCGGGTTTTCTCCTTCCACCACGTGGATCAGGGGGATTACACTCAGGTTGTCAGACTTGGTTGCAAGCCCCTTCACCCGCTGAGCCATCTTGCTGGCCTTTCTTTAAAAAAAAAAAAAAAAAAAACCTTTATTCTTCTTTATACATTCTGCATATTAGATGCAAGTGTTAAATATTTATGTAATCAGGTTCCCAAGGGATCTACACAATCAGCTCCCTCTCTTCTGAGTTTGTGTTTTTTTCCGGAGCCTTGTTTAAGAATTCTCTTCTTATCTCAAGGTTACTAAGATATTCTGGGAGCTGGAGAGATGGCTCAGTGGTTAAGAGCACTGGCTGCTCTTCCAGAGGTCCTGAGTTCAATTCCCAGCAACCACATGGTGGCTCACAACCATCTGTAATGGGATCCAATGCTTTCTTCTGATGTGTCTGAAGACAGCTACAGTGTACTCATATACACACAAAAAAAAAAAAAACAAAAAAAAAAAAAAACAAAACAAAAAAAACCAATGTTCTGAGTTTTGTTTGGTTGTTTGCTAGCTTGTTTTGCTTTTTATTTTTGTTTTTGTTTTCTTTAAAACCTTGTTTTTGGTTGAGTTCCAGGTTGGCCTATAAATCTGGCTGTCCCTGCCTTCAACCATTGAATGCTGGGTTACAGTGTAGTTATAGGCATAGGTCACCAAACCTACCTAGCTTTTCTAAGCACTTTACGGTTTGTGTTTTCTTCTTGAATTTTAACTGGGGATGTATGTGGACTATTCCATGAACCTAGTCTGTCATCTTCCCTGTGGTGGACAGTGTGTCCTGCCACTGTTTAAGCTGTCTCTGGTGTTATTATAACACATTGAATCATGCTATTTCATGTTACTTCATGCTATACTGTGTCTCTGGTGTTATTATAACACATTGAATCATGCTATTTCATGTTACTTCATGCTATACTGTGTCTCTGGTGTTATTATAACACATTGAATCATGCTATTTCATGTTACTTCATGCTATACTGTGTCTCTGGTGTTATTATAACACATTGAATCATACCATTTCAATTGCTTTGGCTTTTAATGAGTTGTACTCAGCTTATTCTCTATTTCTTCGAGACAGGGTCTCACAGTGTAGTTTAGGCTAGCTCGGAGCTCACTACTTAGCCCAGGTTAGCCTCCAACTCCATCTTCAGTCTCAACTGTCTGGGGTTGAGATTTCGACTGTGAACTACTAGAATGAAAGTGTTCTTTTATTGTTTTCTATGAATTTGAAGCTCAGCCTGTCAAAGTGCAGAGAAACCATGGGGATTTGGTTGTGATTGTGTTAAATGCTCTGGGGAAACACTGACTTTGCTAATGCAGGAATCCTGAGTGGTTTATATGCTGGCTGCTCCATCTATACCTGTCCTTGTATGTGTTTGCCTGCTTGTGTGTGTATGTGTCTATGTGGTATATATATGTTCACATGGGAATGTGCACATGCACATGCTGGTATATGTGCACATATGTATGAGTGTTTATGGCTGCCAGAGGTTGATGCTGGGTGCCACCCTCAGTCTCTTGCCACCTTATTTTTTGAGGGTTTCTCTCTGAACTGGAGCTCACCTATTTGGCTGTGTTGACTGAGCAAGAATGAGGGTGTTCTAGATGCACATCACCTGTTCTGGTTTTCCCCATGGGTGTTGGAGCTCCAGAGCCCTCCCTCATGTTTGTAATGGCTGGCTCACCTCATCTCCCTGACCCCTGTTTGCTTGTTTTTTATTTTTTAGCTGATTCTTTAACTCTGTGTATCTTCTATAATACTTATGCCCTGAAATTTTAGTTTGGTCTCTTGGATTCAATTATTATCTAAGATTGCTGCCGCTGCTGCCTACATCCACAGTTCCAGAGTTTAACTGGGCAGGCAGAGGTGGCACACACCTTTAATCCCAGAGCTTGGGAGGAAGAGATGGGCCGATCTCTGTGAGTTCGAAGCCAGACTGGTCTACGGAGCAAGTTCCAGGACAGCCAGGGCTGCACAAAGAAACACTGTCTTGAAAAGAACAAAAACGGGCTGGAGAGATGGCTCAGCTGTTCAGAGCACTGACTGCTCTTCCAGAGGTTCTGAGTTCAGTTCCCAGCTACCACCTCCTAAGACTCATGTGCTTGATGCCCAACCAGTGGAGCTATTGGGAGATGGCAGACTCCTTCAGAACAATACTTAGCTGGAGAGAACTAGGTCATTGGAGGTGTGTTATTGATGATGCTGAGACCCAGGTCCCCTCCTCTTTCTTTCTGCTCCCCAACCAGCCCGATATGAGCACACTTCTTTTGCCACGAGCTCCAAGCAAGATGTATGCACCATGCTGTCATAGGCCTGAAGCAACAGAGCTGGGTCACCATAGATTAAAACCCCATTTGTGAGCCTCATCCCCCTCTGTGAGTGCACACACACAAGACTAAGAGCTCCAGAATTTGTCTGTGTCCAGTTTTAATCATCAGATAATACTACATGTTTGTAAGCACAAAAATGGCTGTCCTTTCTCAGCTCTCCAGTTTTTTTTGTAAAGACCGAGGCTAATAATTTTATTTAGCTATTTTATGTACGTGAATACAGATGGTTGTGAGCCGCCATGTGGTTGCTGGGAATTGAACTCAGGAGAGGGGTCTACTGTGGTCTAGGCAAAGATTCAACTCTCCTGTTTCCGGTGCTCTGCCTCACACCTCCGTGTATGAGGTTGCACCCTTTGGACACCTACAATTCAAATACTCTCAAGGAACCCAGCACCAGACAAATAAGCAAAGAGTAGCCTCCTGTGGTGATAACACTTACCTCACCGAAGTCATTAAATCATTAACCTCAGGACTGGAGAGATGGGTCAGAGGTTAAGAGCACTGGTTGCTCTTCTAGAGGTACCTGAGTACTGATCTCCCACTGGGCTACGTTGCCCAGGCTCCCTGTCACAATACTTGGACTGAAGCTAAAAATCTTCAAATTGCTTCTCTCTGTTGTTTGTTTGCTTCTTGTTTCCATATTGGATGGTTACCTCAGAAGTCTGCAGACTTTGGCTCTTTGGTCTCAGTTTGAAGTGATGGGTGGGTATACTTTAGGGCCCTTTGTGTATGTCAACATTTTTCGTTGTTGTTGTTTTTATGCCCTCTTCTGGTACGTCTGACAACAGCTACAGTGTACTCATTCATACACATAAAATAAATAGATAAATAAATCATTTTTTAAAAAGTAGCTGGTGTGGTGGTCCAAGCCTGTCACCCCAGAGCTCAGTGGGTATAGACAAAACTGTGCTGTAGATTATTCAGTGAGTTCAAGGGCATTCTGAAACCTGTGTCAGAAAAACAGAAGTTTGGGGTGCAGCTCACTGGTAGGATATTTTCCCAGCATGCACGAGGGCCTGGATCCAAATCCCCATCACATGTCCTCCTCAGGTCTTGCCTCAGCAAAACATCACCTGAGTCTGGATCACATGACACAACCAGAAATTTCCACTTCAATCGTTCTTTCCTTTGAAGGCTTGAAATGACTTTTATGCTAAATTCTCTTTGAATTAAGGTCCTTTCTAGGTTCCCCCATTGTGTTTTTTAATTCTCCACTCTGTTTCTCACATCTCATTTGTCACTGAAGTTTAATCATAGGTGTAACTCTCCGCTTTGCGGGTTTGAGGTTAATAATAGCTCTGCTTTTTCTGCAGCATCTCAGTATTGTACTTCCTTCAAAAGCCTTGCTGCAACAATCTGTTCTCTTTTTCTCCCTTTCTACATTCAGCCATCTCCTGCTGTGTGTTAATCTACAGAGGGTAGATGCTACCAAACACATACAGGGTTAGATATACTTTGCCATAAAGGGAAAAAAAAAAAACAGAAGTTACAAGCTTTTAAATTCAACAAAAGAAACTCACCAACCAACCTGAAATGAGCATGACACATAGAACAAAGCATCGCTTTTTAAAAGAAGCTAAAAATAAGAATTAATTTAAATTTATGGAACATAGACTTGTCTGGTGCCAGTCCAAACACAGTAAGATATAGTAAAAGGAAGACCAATTGGATTATAAGTAATAACATTTCTATCTTTCTATTTATCTATCCATCTATCTATCCATCCATCCATCTATCTATCTATCTATCTATCTATCTATCTATCTATCTATCTGATATCTGAGATCATGTCTTACTGCGTAGCTGAGGCTAGCCTGGAACTTGCTATGAAGGCTGGCTTTGAACTCAGAGTGATCTTCTTACCTCTGCTTCTGGGGTACTGGTACTCTAACCAAGTCCTGCCACAAGTTGTATTTATAGGACATACACATGTGTTTCATACACAGAGCACAGCCAATTAAAACTACTCAGAAAACGAGTGTAAGAGCAGAAAGACTCTGAGAAAATCCGTATGAAAGGAAAGTCATTCTGGACTGGAGGTCTAGCTGAGCTTGCCTAGCATGTGCACAGCTCCAAGTTTACTATCCAGCATCATGAGACAAGAGAGAGGTAGGACACACCATACAGATGGAATCTGAGCAAGCGTGGAGGCTGGAATACAGAGACAAGTGGGGAAACTAACAAGAGGGTCAAATGCCAGGCAGGTGAGGAGACATGGATGGCAGAGGAAATGATAAGTACCATTTGTGTAAAGAAGGGCCCTGGGCTGGAGATGGCTCAGCCGTTAAGAGCACTGACACAGCCTGCTTTGCGTTGGGCAACTACTCTTGGGTATGGTCTGCCCAGGAGTGTGGTTGATCTCCTCAGTGACACTCAACTAATTTTACCTTTCCCAGAAAGTGCTTTGTGGTTAGGGATTGGGATTTTGCGCCCACTGCTTCTTCCTCTGTGCTGGGAGTTTGTCTGGTTTTACATCTGAGAAAGTTGTGCATGTGTCGCCACTGTTTCTGAGTTTGTACGTGTATCAGCCATGTTGTGTCTGGAAGTCCTCCATCCCCTTTCTGGCTCCTCTTCCGCAGAGCGAGCCCCCTGAGTCTGAGAGGGAGGTTTGATAAAGACATCCGGGCTAAGACTGAGTGTTCCTGTAAGGGTCCATGACTCCCCAAAGAATGATACCCGGGACTCACAATAGTGTGTAAAGGCTAAGATTGTCTTATTCTGCGGAAGTCCAGCATGCTGGGGTCTCACATTATCAAGATAGACAACCAAGTGAGCTCACAGGCCTGGTTTAAAGCACATTAGGAGATGTGGGGGGGGGGTAGGCAACCTTTATCTAACTCCATCTCTAGGGACATTCCATGAGGAGGTGTGGGGGCTGGAAACTGTTGCTGAGCCCATTGTCTTTGCCTCAAGCCAGATGGCAGGGCAGCTTCTGAGGCCTGGACTTGCCCGGTTCTCGCAGACAGACTTAGGCCTGAACTGCCAATTTGAAGCCTGTCATGGAGTCAGCCTGTCTTGTTCTGAAGTCTCTCATTGTCTGCACGGTGTCTAGTCATGGGGCCTCTTGTCAGTTCCCATTCTCCATGAGAAGCTTCTTTGATGGTGAGGGTTGAGCGGTGCTCTCATCTGGGCCCCAGCCTAGTGTGGTGGCTCTGAGTGCCTGGTCGAAATTGACCGTGTGTCACAAAAGAGTGGAGAAGAACCTTGAAGGAAAGGCTGAGAGCAGTGGGGGACAGAAGAATTACGCATTCGGTGTTCTTAAAGCTCTTAGCTGTGAGCGTGTGCCTCGACTTTAACCCTGAGCATATGTTCTTCTCTGTCTTTTCCTGGAAGGACATCTGAAGTCCCCTTGTTTTCTTTCTTCTTCTTCTTCTTCTTTTTTTCCTGATAGAGTTGCTTTGATCAGTTACTGTCTGCTGTTTGATCCCACCCAAAGGTTTCCTTAGATGCTTGGCTGGTTGGAGCTGCCTCTTTGAAGTCTACGGGTGCTGAAATCTTTCAGGTTTTGATGAAGTTATCAGTGAGGAATTTGGAAGACTGGTTCACAGCGCCATGTGGTTGGTCTAATGGCCACCTGCTAGCAAGAAGTCCGGAGAGTGGGCATTCTCCTGAGGCACCAGGCAGGGGTGCACCAAGAAAGGTCGGGGTGGGGGATGGGTGGCAATGGGCTAGCGGGGCTGTTCCTATTGCTTCTCATTCATTTCCAGTGTCCTCTCCTCAGGTGGGTGGGTGTTCATTCTTCTTGTCCATCTCCAGTTTCCTCCTAGGGAGTTTTGATGGCACAAGGGCAGTACAAAGCAACCTAGTCCTGTAGGAAGAAGAAGTTGGTCATTATGATTAGGATTAAGCTGCAGATTATAGTCCAGAAAACAGCCTCTCAGATAGGAAGCGGTCGGTGTCCGTAAGGCCTGGTGGCATCCAATGTCAAGTGACAGTGACTAGAAGAGCACTTAGCAGATGCTCGGCAAAAATGATGGGATGCCATTGTTCAGGGAAAGCTCCTGCTGCGGGCTCTAAAAGTGCAAAGTCAGAATGGAGATACTAAATGACTCCTAACCAAATGGCACCAGATGGGCCAGATCTTCTGAAAACCCAGAGTCCGGGCTGAGTGAGTGTGGCATAGCCTCTTCAATCCAAATCGCTATTTTGTTGCGATATCCTCTTCAACCTAAATAAACCCATTCAATGAAAACACAACTAGTAATTAGGAACACAAGCTGCACGCATCTATATTGGGCAGATTTACCACTACACTCTCTATTCCTCTCCTAGGAGATCCCTTATAACGTGTCGTTTTCTCCAGGCCTCCTGTTCCCCCTCCTCCTTCTCCCCCTCTGACCCTCCTCTTCCGGTTTTTTCTCCCTGACTCCTCCTCTTCCGTTTCCTCTCCTTTTTTCCCCCACTTCCTCTCCCTGTCCAATCATGTATTGACTTAACATAAATCTACAAGTGAGCTGAAGTAGGAGCCGAGCTGGCGTTTGCTTCAATTGTTACGGAAGTGCAAGAAGTGCAAGGGTGTGGTGTAGTTAGTGGTTTAGTGGTTACCTAGCATGTCTGAGGTCTTGTCCCCAGAGCTGTCAGGATCTGCTTCATCTTAATTTCCATAGTCTTGAACTGTTATTGCAATAACACTTTTATTCCCACCCAGTGAGAGCCCTTGTCCTATTTTGTAAAATCGGAGGCTGCTTCAGTTTCTCGAACCTCCAACAAAGGCCATTAGAACTGTAACCGATTCGGCAGGAAGTCTTCCTTTTGACAAGTGGATGGCCAATGTTTTACTGTCTCCGAGATGGTCTTATTTAGTCCCGGAGTTGTAAGGGTTCAGGAGGGTCAATGGGTGCTCTAGTTCCATTCTTATGATAAATTAACACCCCCCACCCCTTTGAAATTACACTTGGCATAGCTTAATTTACAACAGACATTTGTGTTTACAGCAGCATGGGCCAGACAACTGCAGTGTCTATTACTTTACTGACAAACAAAGCTGATGTGGTACCTGTAGCTGCGCCGTGGATCCTGCCATTTGCCACAACATAGATAGAACTCGACAACGCGTTAAGCAAAATAAACCGGGTGAAGGGACGCAGGCGTCTTGTAGTTTCACTCATAGATGGGTTCTGAAAAGGCTTTCTTTGTTCAGAGAAGCTGAACCCATGGCCACTGGAGGCTGGGAACAGTAAGGAGTGGAGGGATGGGTGCTCAGCTATAGCTGAAGAGCAAGAAGCTGTGTGTGCTGTTTCACAGGAGGGTATCAAGGAGCGCAGTCACTTTGTGTATCTAAACAAACAAATGGACAGATGGACAGATGAACAAAAAAGGTTTTGAATGCTTTCACCATGGCAAAATGACAAGCGTTTGAAGATTTTGATGTCTGCACTGATTTAAACGCTATCCCACTATACGACGAACATATGTACCCCCATCCCACGTGGTAGTCTGTTGAACCCAGGGCTGTCCATATGCAAGACAAGCAAGCGCTCTCCCACTGGGCTACCCCCACCAACGCAAACTGGTTTTTCTGTTGTTATAGCCTTACGTCAGTTAAAATTTTCATTTAATGAATTAAAAAAAATAAAAGCCAACACTGTAGAGAGGTCAGGAAACAGCTGGCTTGAGCATCTCACTGGGTAATGATAACACCAAAGCATGAGCCGTGGGTCTTCTATGCTCTCGGATCAGGGATGACGACGGAAACTCAGATTGTACTTCCCAAGGCAGGGAAATACACATCTCATTTACAGTACAGCCTCGGCTGGTCCCAAACTTGTCATCTTGCTTTATCTTTTTGGTTCCAGTGTTCACCCACAGCAACCAGGAGAGGGGCCCGTGTTCACCCAGGCTGAGGACTGAACTCAGTCCGGAACTGGACTGTCCGTAGTCCAGCCTTCCTGACCCTCTGTGGTGCTTTGCTGACACAATCCTTCTTATTTAATCTGCGGATGTAGCTTCATCTCACTCTAAAACACTCACAGAAAACACCGCCTCCAGCAGTTATCGACTGGGTGCCCCGTGTCCTACCCTGCCGACACATAAAGCTAACCACGGAAGAGAGTAATCTCAAGAATCTCTGCACAGATCCAAGCTGTCCCGGGGAGGTGGTTAGCAGGCTTAGCAGACCAATGCCAGCAACCTCAAGCTTGCTTGGAAGAGTTTTGTTTTTGCTTACAGTTAATAAGGTACATATTTGTCCTTCCTTCTGGGCCAACCACTTTGCTCAGACTTGTCAGGGACACAGAGGTAACCATGCATACAGGACAAAAGGGAGACAGAGCAATTGGGAGGTGGAGAGACTCTCTCACATGTCCAAGAGGATGAGAAAGGCCAAATAGACAAGAATCTCTGGCTTCCAAAGGGACAAAGCCCAGACTGGGGTAGAAGGTATGTTGCTTCAAAGGGTTCCTAGGATCCAAATATAGCCTGTCTCAGCTCCAGAGCCTTATACCCCAATTATGGCAGCAGCCGCTGGTGTCGTGTGACTGGAGACAGCATTGGAAGCTGTGACGAGGGTTAAGAGTCGTCACTGGAATGGGAGACCATGGCTGTCAAGGGGCTGACTATCACTTTTTAGTAGGAGTGGTTGTCTGAGCACCACTGTAAACAGTGGTCAGTGAGCTCCACCACTGAGAGGCGACCCTAAAGAGTGGGTGGGGGACTTCCTAGAGAAATGGCTCAGCCATTATGAGCACTTGGCGCTCTTGCTGAGGACTTAGGTCCCAGTACCCATGCCAGACGGCTCACAACTGCCAACTCCAACTTCAGGGGGATTTGATGCCTTCTTCTGACTTCTCTGGCTGGGCACCTGTGCTCACTCATGTAACACATACAGACAAGAAGGCAAACGCATACACATGTTAAAAATAGAAACATCATTATGCGTATGCATTTGTGTCTGTAGTGGGTCCATGAACATGTGTGTAGGTGTCCCATCTCCTGGAGTTGGAGTTACAGGTGGTTGTGAGCTGCCCAATGTGGATGCTGCGAACACAAACTGGGTCCTCTGGGGGAGCACTAACTATATACTGAAGTGGAAACTGTGAGGGTTCTTTGGCCAGTCAGTTGTGTTGGATGGTGTTTTGTTGGGACAAACACGGAGTGTTTTCCTGAAGTGGACATGGGAAAGACTAAGGCCAGCTCATGTAGGAATGTTTCACTGAAGCAGACTCAGGAGAGATGATCTGCTAAAGGAAACACGTGAAAGGACACGTGATGAACTCTACTAACAACACACACGTATTGGTCTGTCTTACACTGCGTAGTTGAGCTGCATTTGTCAGGACTCCAAGGACCCGGGCTGATTGGATGCCTGTGCTGAGTCAAGGCACGTGGAGAACACATGATGTTTGGAGGGTATAAATAGGACTCCAGAGTGACAGAGAGAGAGCTTGGCTTGTTGGCACAGCTAACTGTGTAACTCGTGTGGGTCTCCAGTCTTCCCTGATCTCTGCTTTGCTGAGAGAGAGGCACAGCCAAGAACTTCTCCTGGTGTCCTGTTGGTCCTTTCTGCTGCTTTGAGCCACGACTGAGTGAGGCCTGGATGTCTCTGCCTGGTAGGGCCACCATTGCTGATTCATGTTGGCTATCCCAACTCTCCCGGATTGGACAGCTGGTGTATCTGGGAAGTGTTTGCAAGCGGATTGAGCTTCCGCTGCTGACCTGTGAACTGAACCGCCAATTTCCAGACAACACAGATGGGAATTGCTCCAAAGAAACTTTCTAAACAGGTCCACTGTACCACACCTCTACCTTTTCTTTTTCACTACTGGTAGATGGTGGGCTAAGAGGGAGGTTAAAGCGTTTAAGAACTGCCATTAAAAATAAGGTTTGAGAAAAAGCTACAATACACTCCTAATCTCTAAGCCACGTCTTCTGCCCTCAAAAGAGGGGGGTGGGGACAAATGAAACAGGTGACTTTGTGTTGGGGTGATGGGCTGTATGAGGGACCTGCTGCATCTCAGGGCACAGCACCTCCTCCTGCTGCACCCTGAGCTGGTTTAGAACGGCCTGGACAGAAGTGTATGGCTCTTACCTTTGCAGTCCTGGGGTAAGGCACACTAGGTGAGCACAGAGACAAATGCATAGAAATGTTGTTGTTGTTGTTGTTGTTGTTGTGTGTGTGTGTGTTTCTGCCAGCTGAGCCACAGTTTTAGTGCTGATTGGATACATTACAGCCAAACCTGTCAGGGCAGGTTATTCGACTTGTTTTCAAGGTTGGAGAAGAAAAAAAAAAAAAAAAAAAAACAACCCAAGTTTAGCATAACAGACAAGGTGAATCAGAATCCAGAAAACAAGTAAAAAGCAAGAAAACAAAACAAACAACACACACACACAAACAAAATAAGCAACATGGATTTTCAGGTTTGGAGAGGAGACAGGGACATTGGCTTCTGGCAATTATCTTTGCAGCCGCTAAAGCCGCACTCCTTCTCAGGTGTTAACTTGAAAAGTATTTACTGAAAAGTATTTACTGACTGCTGCTGCTCTAGGAACTAAACATTAATGACCAAAGGTTTCAAACTTTCCCCCCAGGGATTAAGGATACTACAGGTGATTACCCAAATCAGATGTCCAAACCACAGGAAAGTCACAAACGTCCATTGCTCAAAGTGACCCCGCTTTGGTGGGTGGTAGTGGTGGTGGTGGTTGGGGGCGGTGGTGATGGATGGGGGTGATGGTGGGGTTTGGGGGTGATGGTGAGGGGTGCTGGTGGGGGTTGGGGGTGGTGGTGGTGGTGCTGGTGTTGGCGGTGGGGGGCGGGGGTGGTGGTGATGGGTAGGGGTGATGGTGGGGGTTGGGGGTGGTGGAAAACACAAGCTCAGTGACATCAGTACCCAACCAGCTGAGTGGTCTTTAAGTTAGGGTTTGGTGTTGTCAGTAGCAGAGTGTGTACACTAGGTGGCGCTCAGAGCCAAGAGGGATCATGAAATCATCTGATTTTAGGGTTCTGAGGGATAAAAATGAACATTCTCAGAAGAGTTCACAGTAGGGATGGTGTGTTGGAAACATGACAACGGAGAAATATGAAGACACAATAATGAGCTGTCATGTAGCCAGATTGTGTCAATAAAGACGGAAGAATAAGGATACTGGGCAGGGTTGGTTGTGTGTGTGTGTATATGTGTGTATGCAAAGTTGAGGCAAAAGGATTGGGAGTTCAAGGCCAGGGCTACTACATAGGGAGATCCTGGCTCAAATAGGAAACACAAAAGAAAACAAACAAAATAAGAAAACAAGGGCCGGAGAGATGGCTCAGTGGTTAAGAGCACTGACTGCTCTTCCAGAGGTCCTGAGTTCAAATCCCAGCAACCACATGGTGGCTCACAACCATCTGTAATAGGGTCTGATGCCCTCTTCTGGTGTGTCTGAAGACAGCTACAGTGTGCTCATATAAATAAAATAAACAAATCTTTAAAAAGAAAGAAAACAAACCTAAATAAACCCAGAAAAAAAAAAAAAAAGATTGTTCAAAGAGACAGATGGCGTAAGAGATTGTATTTTACAGAGACAATCCGGGCTTGTGATGGTCGCGATAAGTTGATAACAGTTTATCTCCAAGCCATAAGCAGGCAAGTGATGATAAAAATCCTTCTCGATGAAAAAACCAGGAGCCAGTGAGACGGCACAGCAGGTACCGAGCCTGTCTGACGCCAAGCGCTGACTGTGTAAGGTCCCCAGACCCAAGCGAAGGATCGAACCTCCACGTGCCACACACACCATTCACACTGAGGAATAATGCATGACAATCTGGGAAATCTACACAACAATGCAGACTAACCTAAGGCTTTTGTAAAGACATTCTGGTTGTCCTGCTGTTGGGATGGGTCGGAAGCGTGACTATTCTGTCACCACCGACACAGAGGTACCAACAGGAACTGTCATCTGGCCTGGTGTTCTCCCAGCACGTGCGATGTGGAATGGCTTTTGGTGTGCAGGGATATGGTAGTTAATAATGACTGTCAACCTGACAGGATTGAGGACTGCCTAAGGGAAACCTCTGGAACTGTGTTGTGAGCGAGGTTCTAGATGGCAAGATCCTTCCACAGGGTGGCACCAACCCATGGCACAGGGTCCCCGATGAGTTTTTAAAAACGTGAGCTGAGCATCCGCAGCCATTTGCTGCTTCCCGTCTGTGGGATACACGTGAGCCGCTGCTTCGTCATTTCTTTCTCACGATGGACTCGAACCCCAAACTGTGAGGCAGCAAACCCTTCCTTACGTTACTTCTGTGTAGTTTTGTCTTAACAGGAGAAAAGCAACTAACTCAAGATACATAGGTCACACTGCAAGCAGCACGTCTAGTCGACAGTCTTATTGACAAATGAAAAATCTTATCTTTGCTCTACAGCTACGCTGGTGATTTCAGCTAAACTATTCACGTGAGCAACCCCTCTACGGAACTTTTTTTTAAAAATATTTATTTATTATATATGAGTACACTGTAACTGTCTTCAGACACACCAGAAGAGGACATCAGACCCCATTACAGATGGTTGTGAGCCACTATGTGGTTGCTGGGAATTGAACTCGGGACCTCTCTGGAAGAGCAGTCAGTGTTCTTAACCACTGAGCCATCTCTCCAGCCCCAGCCCAGACTTCTTAAGCCCCTTTGCTCAGGAAAGGCCGATGCATATTGGAAATTTATCTTTTGGAATTTTTCTTCAAAAAAAAAACCAAAAACAACAACAACAACAAAAAAAAAAAAAAAAAAAAAAACCAGTATGGTTGTCACCTACTCATGCAGCACTGCCCTTGGTTTGGACTCATGGCTCATGGTGGTAATTGGAGCAGAGGTATAAAGCAGTCAAAGCTAACGCTCATTCTCCATGAACCCGAAGTGCTGAGCTCACTATCAGACTTAAAGTTTAGTCACGCATCCATGTGTGTAGACATAACAAATACATTCTAGAACTTTAGACGGGATCTTGGCTAAGTGCATCTTAGACTTTGTGACTTCATAGGGACAATGTATGGCTGCCACCTTATTTTGTCAAGAAAAATACTTAAAGGAGTTGATACTTTCAACACTTCATTGTGGGGTACTTCAGCACCACAGATGTTGGTATAGAGTCATAATAAATTCATGCTGGTAACTTATTTCTCCTTCCTGGATAGCTGATTGTCCTTAGTCATAATCCGGGGACAAATATGTCACTTAGCGTAGTCATATCTATTTAAAAAGCTGTGTGACATGAAGCAGTTCTGTCTGTCAGGGAGAAGTGTGTTGTGGCAGCTTTAGGCCTGCATCTCTAGCGTGTGAGAGGCTGAGGCCGGGTCTGTGCTCTTACTGAACTACACAGTAAGACTCTCTAATAGATCTTGACAACTAACAGTACAAAGAGAGCCTACACCACTCCTGCAACCAACTGGGGACCCTCGTCCGTGTTTACCTTAAAGCCAAGTGCCACCATCATGGGTAACTTCTACCTATTTGGTAGTGTTATCACTTATGATATAACCCTTATTGAACAGTGCCACAATTGAAAGCCCATCTTATAAGTTGTGTCACAAACTGTGATATTCAGTTATGGGGTGTAGACACAGCTATCTGTCGGACAGATGTCACTGCATCTCTAAACATGGCTCCTCACACTGGAGACACTACTCAAGATCTTGATGCAGAAAGTTACGTCCACATTGTCAGCAGTTTCCCCTTCCTGGGCAAAATCGATGAGAGACCTCCAGCATCTACATGAGGACATGCTCTATACAAACACAGGGCATTCCCACTCCTGCTTGAGGTCAGTGAATGGAACAGAAGATGGTGTACCAGTGGCTCGGGTTGTCAAATGTGGAAGATACTTGGAGCCTTGGGCGCTCAGGCAGAAGAGCAGCTATTGCATATTAATTAACACATGCCTTCAAGCCTTTGTAAGAAAAGAAGATGGATCTGTCTTATCTTCAAAGACAGTTTCTTTGCTAGCTGAAGCCAAGCACTCAATTATCCTGAGTGGGAAGTAAAAGTTCCCTATGACTGATGGGAAGTTGTCACTCTCAGCAAGGTAGTGAGCCTTTGAGATCCCCATACTTGACGGTAGCTGTCTAACCCTCGTCGGTGGCATCAGTCTGATGTCCTGCTCTTCAACACTGGTGCACGTGCCGTCATATTCACAGGTGCACGTGCTTGTGTGTGCTCAAGTGGGGGCCTGAGGTTGCTAACAGTCTTCCTCTATAGCTCTCCATTTTATTTACCGAGTCAGGGCTCTTTGCTGAACACACTTTATTAATTATGGCTGGTGTAGTCAGCTTGTTCTGGTCTCCCAAGTGCTTGGATTACAGGCGAGCCACCATACCTGCCTGGCTTTTATGTAGGTACTCTATCCAGATCAATCTCACCAACACTCTTTGTGACTACTTAACCCACATCACTGTGACCTAGATTTCTGCTAGTGGTGTCTACAGTGGATCAGTCACATATCCACAGAGATGAACACAAAGGAAGTTGTTGCCCCTTTATTGGTGACCCGGGCAAGTTTGAGGAGAACAACATCTGGTTAATTCTGACTGAAAACATTAAAGCACACGAGCTGAACCCATGCCATCGCCTCAACTGGGAGAGTCACGGTCACGGCGGGGTTCTCTCATGGTGTATGAAATCAACGCAACTCCATCACACCCTATTATGTTTCAAGTTAAGAACTAGCAAGAAAGAAAGATTTTTCACCTTAAACTTACAAGTACAATGTACATGTACATGATTTTGGAATAATTTAATACTTTAACCTCAAGATACAACTACATCCTAAGACCATTATTTTAAAGGAACGGATCCTTACAAGACCAAAATAACCCATATAGCATGAGGTTGGCTTAGCCTTTCTCTGCTTCTTTCAACAAATGTGCACCACGATATTTCAGTAGCAAGGCCGATGCCATGAATATGAAAGCTGCGATTTGCAAGTACCAACCACATCTAGAACCCGGGGAGGCCAATCAGACAGTGGGTCGGGTGCCATTCTAATTAAATGATCAGGTGACATCACAACACGCTGGGGTGCAGCCTCGAAACTGTCTATTAAGTTTCCTTCTTCTTGATGATCAGAGGTCCCACGTTGTCTCCAGTCTCTTCGTTGTGCTTTATGTGAGCCCCATCGCAGAACGGGAACTGGAAGAGAGAAAGACTGTGAGATGCCACATCACTCTGTGCTTGGCAGCAGTGACACCTGACTCCCACACGTCAGCGCTGTGTTTCTCTTGGCCAGCACGTGCACTTCACTGAGCAGGAGAAACAAACAGGCAGGAAGAAAAACCCACTGTTTCAACTTCCCTCTGATGTCTGGTGATACAGGCTAACCACTTACTGGCTACAGTTCTAGTGATCTATGCCCACTGCCTAATAATTGTGATGATGATGATGATGATAATGGTATGCTGAGGGTTTTGTGCCATGGCTCTATTTGCAAGAGTTCAGTTTATTGTATTAAAATCAATTTGTAGTCAGGTGTGGTGGTACACACCTGGAATGCCAACACTCCAGAGGCAGAGGCAGGAGGATCAAGAGTCAAAGGCCGCAGCTTTTAGAATATCCCCTGTTCTAGCTGTTCAGGACCACATGAAGGTCAAGCTGTACATCTGTTACATATGAGGATGTAAAGCAAATAAGTTTAAAAAAAAAAAAGTTAAAGGCCAGCCTAGGCTACATGAAATCTGTTTCAGAAAATAAGAAAAAGAAAGTCAATTTGCTACCTTACTTCCGTCCCCAGTACTTTTCTGTTCATGGAGACATTTTCTTCTGAAATATGGTTTTCAATGTTCATTCATTTTTACTAATTCCACACCATGACATTTTTGTGTCTTTGGTGGAAGAGAGGAACAAGCTAATTTATGCCAGTGTTTTCTAGAGTAACTTGTACAGGACACAGGCTTCCTTTTGCTGTGCTAATGAGTCAGGGAACCCCCTGAGTCATGGCAGGCTTTTTAAAAAACTAGTTTAATTTTATGTGTGTCTACTTTGTCTCCACGTGTGTCAGCGCCCCATGTGTGTTCAGTGTCCACGAAGGCCAGAAAAGGGCATCAGGTTCCTAGAACTGGAGCTACAGTCATGAGCTGCCACAGGGCTTTGGGAACAGGCAGGGCACTAGGTTGTGCCTATTCTTGATTACGCCTGAGACGCTGACATCTTAACAAAGTCCATATTTACTTTATGGGACAGGTCAATGTAAGGCCATTTCTTCCCTCCCAGCTCTGCAACCCATTTCCCTGGCTCCTCTCAGCGATTGCAGCTCAGACTTGTGGCATTTGTTTTTTGGTAACACAGGCTTTCACCGACTTGGACGCAGAGTTTTAATTATTCTGTTAAATGGCAGCAAAGGTCAGCTGCTAATGACTTAATCCAAGAGTGTCTCCATCAGTGCCCACTCACCTGGCTATACGGCTAGGCTGGCTCAGCACCAAAGCCAATCCCCCCCTCCTTCCCACTCTGGCCCTGTCTCTACTTTCCCCCCAGGCCTATCCCATCTCAGGACTCTGCACTGTCCAAGTGCAAAACATTCCTTGATTCTTCCCGGATCCGCCTTGACTCACCAGTTCCGCTGCCTGCTGCTGCCACCGTGTCCCTACGATGTGAGAGCCTCTGCTGCCGCACATCTCCACTCAGCCGTCACCTCAACCCCACTGCTGAGGAGACATCCGCTTTCCACCCACCCAGAGTTGCTTGTTTCTGCTGAAGGTTTGGCTCCCTTTAAACTACACACTTAGATCCAATAGTTTCTGCCCTAGTCTGCCTGATTAGTCATGGCCAGGGCTGGGGACATGCCAGCCTTTGGTTAAGTGTGTGCTGCTCTCTTGGAGGACTGAGTTTGGTTCCCAGTATCCACGTCAGGTGGCCACAGCTGTCTATCACTCTAGCCCCAGGGGCACCTAAACTCACACACATACATACAATTAAAACTAATTAAAAAAAATAAGTCTTTAAAGAAGTCACTGCTTTCTAATGGTCCTGTTTATTTCTCTCCACGTCCACAGCCAGCATCCCACTGTATCTAAGTCTGAAAGCCCTACAGTCCAAACCGTAAGGCAAAGTTCTTATACTGCTTCTTCATGGACTCATCCCTGGAAGGCCTGAGTCCTCCCCCACCCACTTTCCTCACGACTGCTTCCTTGCACATCTTGAGAAAGCGTTCCTAGTACTTGCATACACTTCTGCATGTGTCTCCCGATGGCATAAGCACTCCCATTCATCAAAGCACCAGACCTACCCAGTCTGGGCTCCCTGGGTCACTGACGTTTGCATGTAAACAGTTATGAAATTTACATTTAACATCACTGCAGTTTTACTTCCTCTGCTTTAGGGAGCATCGAGAATGGAGCCTACTGTAGGCACAGCTCTTATAGCAAGTCTAGTCACAGAACTCCGGGAGACTATGTCCTCGTAGTCCGGGAACCCATGGTTCACACTCCAAACCATCCTCAGAACACAGAGGGACAGTGACATCTCCTAAGCTGTTTCAGGACCACATGGCACTAATCTACACTTCCTAGGACTAGGGTAGGGAGTGAAGGGATGGGAAGCAGAGCAGGAGAGGGCGCTAGGATCCACACGACATGACAGCCGAACGGGGAACTCTTAGGGCTTGGAAACTGAATCAGGAAGAGGTGACGGAGGACAGTGTGGGATGGCAAGGAACAGACTGACTGTGATGACACAGACTCGTAACATGGCCCAGAAGCCCATTTCTTAGCTAACTAAAGCTAAAATACAGACCCCCCTCCCCCAGAGCTGCAGAGAGGGCTCAGGAGGCAACTGTGCATACACTGCTCCTGTAGAAGACCTGAGGTGGAATCCAGCCCTCAGCACTCATGTTGGGCACCTTATAAAACTCAAGCTCAGGGAATGTGAGGCCTCTGGCCTCTACAGGTACCTGTGTTCGGGTGAACATAACAACACACACACACATATACAATATTACCTAAAAATTTTAAATTAAAAAATAATTAAATACTCTCCTAAACACACTGTCTACTAGGTATGAGATAGCCCCTTCCATGCTCATGACCCCTGACTGCGTCCCACTGTGACTTGTAAGTCTCTCATACTGTAACTTCAGAAAATGGGATTTAGTGAAAAATCTCTCTTTCTCTCTTTAGACCAAGAGACCAGACTCATAGCTTCCGGAAAGCTCCCTACCTCTGCCTGTACTCCCAGCTTGCAGGCCTTGGCCCGTAAGCTTTGGAAATGTTTCCCACAAATGTGAACAGCAGCAATTCAGTTTTAGCACTGGGTCTTTCTGGACACCTGCAATTCTGAAGTAGCCCAGCGCATCACCCTGTAAGGATGTTTAGAGAGAGGATCCTGGTGTCCATGTCTAGAGCCCGCAGGTGGCACAGACAACTCCTCACTACTGCCAGGTATTAGCTGCAGGAACCGCAGTTAAAAGAATGCCTAGGACATTTAGCAGTCGGCGGTCTAAGCCAAGGGAGGTGCTGCACACCCATAACCCACACTCAGGGGCAAAGCAGGAAGGTTGGTGCACTGGCTGGTTTTGTGTCAACTTGACACAGGCTGGAGTTATCACAGAGAAAGGAGCCTCAGTTGAGGAAATGCCTCCATGAGATCCAGCTGTAAGGCATTTTCTCAACTAATGATCAAGGGGGGAGGGCCCAGTCCATTGTGGGTGGTGCCATCCCTGGGCTGGTAGACCTGGGTTCTATAAGAAAGCGGCTGAGCAAGCCAGTAAGTGACATCCCTCCATGGCCTCTGCATCAGCTCCTGCTTCCTGACCTGCCTGAGTTCCAGTCCTGACTTCCTCTGGTGATGAACAGAGATATGGAAGTGTAAGCTGAATAAACCCTTTCCTCCCCAACTTGCTTCTTGGTCGTGATGTTTGCGCAGGAACAGAAACCCTGACTAGGACAGCTGGCATCAGTGCAAGGCCAGCCTAGCTAAAGTGACCCTCTGTAGGCTCCCGGGCTGCACAGCGAGATCCTGTCTGTCACACACACTTTGTTCAGGCTGTTTCTCACTGTGCCCAGGCTGCGAACTTTCCTCCTGAGATCTCCTTGGGGACGAAATCCCAAGAGTCAGTCAAAGAGTAAGAAGACAGTTACTCAGTTGAATTCAGCGAGGGCATGATGTGCTTTCATGTCATGGCAGCTGTACATTTAAGAAAATAGAATCCACAAAAGTGTGAAAAGCTGTGTGTGCTGGTATGAGCCGGCAATCCCAGCAGAGGCAGCAGGAAGGTGAGTCTGAGGCCAGCCTGAGTTACCTGGCAAGGCCTTGTCTCAAACAAACAGACAGCTGGACGGGAGACCCAGGGAGGAACAGACTCCACAAGAAGGAAGAGGGTTTTCTACCAGCCCTGCTCTCAGTGTCACGTGGTGTGGCTCTTACCTTTTTAGACCTCCAGCATCGGCAGTACACGGCCTTATCTCCCAGATCCTCCATGTCAAAAGCGTGCACCACCTTCGGGTTGTCTTTCTGGATCTGAAGATTCACCATAGCTTTGGTGCGATTCTCTTTAGTGTAGAACTTTTTGTAAGCCAGGTAACCCAGAGCGGCTGTGCCAGCAGCAAAGGTAACGGCCGCGATCCACTCAACTGCAACAAGCAAGGACAGGGCTGTTGTGAAACCTGACAAGCATATGAGGCTTAAAACTCCCACGTCTTATTTACGTGTAGGTTGTGTGTGCTCATAGCTCAAGTGTTGAGGTGAGAAGGCAACTTCTGGGAGTTGGTTCTCTCTCGCATCACATGGGCCCTGGAAATCTAACTCAGGTTTTCAACCTTGGTAGCAAGCACCTTTGCCTGCTAGGCCATCTTGCCAGTCTGATAAGGATTTTTTTCAGTGTCAATAAACAAACCCAACACCGTGGAGTAGCTATTCCTAAGGCTTTCCACAGCTCTTACCCATACTGATGTGTTTTTAGTACTGAGTGGACAGCTAAGTTAATATAAAAGAGGGGGAAACCAAAGATTATTTTCCCTTCTCTAAGACAGAAAAGGGAAAGAAAGGCTTGATAATCTCTGATAAACCTCGAGTTCATCAACCTTTTCAGCAGTATGTGCACCTGCAAGGACCAACTGCTTAAAGAAAAAAAAATCTGAAAAATAAGGTTGAGGTTATAAAGAAAACAGAAAGGTTGAGAGTTGATGCCGTAGGCAAAATGAGTTTTAAAGAACAAAAGCCTTCAGTGGCATTGAGACGCTTTTACCCAAACCCAATGCAACTCTACCTCAACACAGAGAACCACAAAGATCACCTCCCCATCACCGAGCATCCCCAGGATCTGCCTGGCAGGGCCGGCCCTAGCTCTGAAGTCATTCAAAGGTCACGGAGGATTTGCAAATTGCCTTCTCTAAAACATAAAGTTGACAACAATCATCTCACAAGGTAATTCAATAAGTTCTATATTTCTAATTTCTTTCTAGGTTTCCTAACACTTCATTTTAAGCAAAGCCTTATTCTATTGTCTAATAAGAAGTTGTTGGACTAACAGACCATGCATTTGCTCCTTCTGCATCCAAAGACTCCTTAGAAACCCAGGAGCTTAGCGACCACCCTGACTCCAAGCAGAAGCCAAGGTCTGTGTTATCTGACTGGCATCAGCCATGGTGGAGAGTTTCCTGGTCCCAGCATGAGGGGCTGCAGGAAGATGTCTAACAGGGTCTGGATAAACAACTGGACTGCTTCCTAGCACTTCCTCAGTCGCCTCTTTGGTGTTTAAGTTCCCAGACTATCAAATAAGCCCTGGGGAGTAAGTACAAAACCACATTTTATTGCCAAACCTAATCCAAGAGTACTGGGAACCCCGGGATGATTCTACAGGCTCCTGAGTCAGACTCCTCACAGGTGGGATGGATCTAATGGTGCCACACAAACCAAACTGGAGCTCAATCCTCAGGGCCCTGTGCTCATGCCAAGCCCTTCCATCTCAGTCCTGTCGCCTTCTCACAGCCCCCGTCCAGTGCTGCTCATGGGCACTCTACAGACCATGTCTTCGTGCTCTGACACCTAAAATAAACATTAACTATTATTTTGTTGTTCTCAGGTACCATATGACCAGGGGAGGTCACTTGACAGCTTCAAACCTTTCACCTCAACAGGAATATTTCTCTTTTTATAGTCCTTGGAACCGACCCAAGGCTTTGAGTGTAAATGAATCTTGTAGTCAATGTTCACGCTCAGCTGTAATCTACTGTGATCTGCCTCACTCCCAGCCTTCCTTTTCAACGAATAATCCTGGAAGCAGCAAGATCCAATAGGAAGTCACTGGCAATTTAGGATGGAAGAGTTTGAGACCAAACTTAGACATCAAACTTCAAAAGATGAAAAACTCAATTTCACAGTGTTTGCTGACATTGTAAATACAAGCTCACAAAGCAGCTACAACTCCTCTCCTCAATTAAGATAGCACAGTTTCTTCAGTTTCTTCAATGTTGTGATCTTAGGGTTTTTTTTTTTTTTTGTAGGAACTTATTTTGTAGGTAAATTATTAATTACCCCACCCCTGATGCCTATTTGTTGGAACAGAGCCCAGCCTCTGCCTCCTGAAAAAAAACCGTCTGTTTATTTTAATGATCCCTACAAACCTCAAATGCTCCGAGATTCGGAGAACAAGTGGTTGGCATTAATTTGCTTTAAGGTATTAAATCCATTTTCTTTTCTCAGATTACCAATTTAATATATAGGATGACATTATAAAACAAATCCCAGATCAATGTTTACCTTCTTCAGATTTTTTGAGTGGAGAAGAAATGACAAAGGAAGTGACAGAAAAGTAGCCATTCCATGGTAGACACAGCAGACACACACCCTAGATACATAAGGGACATCATGGGGATCAACACACAGGCTCTATAACCAAACATCTGGCAAGGGCATTGGCCACCCTGACAAGTGTCCCAGCACTGTCAGTGTGCCAGAGAAACAGAACCGGGTTAACGCCAAGTGAGTGCTTTAGCCTCACAGAACTACACAAGGTTTTGTGTGTGTGTGTTCTATTCTTCTTTCTTCCCAAATTCTAATTTTCTAATCTCATCAGGGACAAACTGCTAGTTTCCAGAGGGAAGAAAAATGTTTCTATTTTATCATCCATTGCCGTGGCCTCAATCAGGTTCTTTCAGGCAAAAAGTGCCAAACACCCCTGGCTACTCTAGGGTAAACACGGAAAGGGAAAAAGAGATGGATAAAAATTGATTCAAAAGCCAGCCCAGGAGAAGCAAAGAATAAATACCCAGTGCTTGGTGGATCTAGTCTCTTCAGGCTGGGAACATCCACAGTGTGGCAGAGGTCTCTCTCTTAGGATTAGTGACACCCACTGTTAGCCTGGGGTCCTGCATCTATCTACCATCAGAAGCTCCCTGTGGTCCAGCCTCTTCAGGTTGGGAACACTCAAGTGTTAGTCTTGAGCGCAGGGTTAGTCTTAAATTCACAACTGTCAGAGGCAACACAGCACTCTTTCGAGGCTGAGACAGTAACTTCTCTCTCGTGGTACCTTTCAGCCTATGGGTCAGAATGGGGACTCCCCAACAGTGAGCACTTTCCTGCCTCCTCCGAAGCTCTCTTCTTTCCTTTGCTATACACAGTTCTCAAGGATGGGTTTTTCATGTAGATCCATAAAAGCTCATTTCTTCTACAGAAAACCATTAAAGGAAGGTCAGAACCTGGCAACAGGGCAGCCACACTCTGCTTCCTCATGCTGCATCAGGCCTGCTTTACAGCCTCCGCTTTCTCTTGGATGTGCTTTCCTAAGTCCACAGCCCTCTGGATAACTGATCCCTCCGGTCTGCTTTATTTTGAGGGCTACTTTGCTCTCACCATTCACTAGTTTCTGCCCAAGGGACCTTCACCTACCCATTACCACCAACTGCCA
The DNA here is from genome assembly GCF_963924665.1 of Micromys minutus. Classification (NCBI taxonomy): domain Eukaryota; kingdom Metazoa; phylum Chordata; class Mammalia; order Rodentia; family Muridae; genus Micromys; species Micromys minutus. The sequence continues at coordinate 14,189,708 of NC_137960.1, read as the reverse complement.
CAGAACCAGAATGTGCTTGGGTCAGGAGAGGGGGAGGGGCACTATGTTGTCTTCCTCAAGGTTTGGCACAAGTGGCAGTCAGTACCGAGGTAGCAGTAAGTAGTGCTGGGTGACCAATTCGCCTTCATTTTCACCTGTTTCTTTCATGGCCCTGATGCTCCTATACCAAAGAGCCTTTTCTAGACTTATGTAAGATTGGCTTTCTCAGTGGGGCGCCCCAGGCACCCACAGAGATGCACCGGTTGGGAGAAGGTCCACACAGATAACAGCTTATTCTAGCTACAGCTCCCGATCCTTGGCCTCACTGCCTGCTTACTAGTTTCTTGGTGGGACCTGTGCATTTCTTTTTAAATCAGGAAAAAAAATCCATGAAATAACTTTCCAAGACTCAAAAACTTACCGAACTAATACACTGTGATACAAAGAACTGGAAAAATATAAAGGAGTCTGAAGAAAACAAGGATGGATATATATATATATATATATATATATATATATATATATATATATATATATATATATATATATATATATATATAATAAAATAAAGATTATGAACACGCTGGCCAGCATTGGTGATGTGTCTGTGACAACCAGGTTTGGGACAGACAAGATAGTACAGGCAAACACATAAATCCTCTTTACAACCTGTGGCCAGGCCCCCCCCCCCCAAAAAAAAAGAAGCTACAAGAGAAGGCAGGACCTTTGAGACAGGCTTAAGGCAAGAGAAATGGATCAGCAGATACCTGGTGCTTGCTGCCAAGTTTGCTTACCTGAGTTTGATCCCTGACCCCCACTGTGGGAGGAGAGACTAACGCCCACAAGTTGTCTTCTGATCTCCACCGAGGTGCTGTGACCCACATCCCCTAAACTCAGACAAGAAAATCTAAGAGGCTGGTAAGATAGCTCAGTGAGTAAAGACCCTTGCTGGGAAGGCCAGATGACCCAAATTCTTCATGACTGAAGAGTACTCTACAAAGCTGTCCCGGACCTCTGCTCGGCAGCATGCAAGCCCTCCACTTCATGGGTATATGCATGCATGCACATACATACATTCTGGAGGGAGACAGGCATCGAATGAATACAAATATAGCACCTGATGTGTAACACTAGCCCTGGGGTCTGGATTCCCAGAACCGGCAAAGCCTGGGTAGGTACGGTGGCTGCCTGTAAGACCCTGCCTTAGTACAGTGGACAGTTATAAAAGAAGGCGTGCACAGCACACACGTGTGAATGTAGACATAAACACGAACACACAAAGGAACTGCTTTAGGGGGTTGGAAAACTATCTGTTGGTAAAGTGCTTGCCACGGAAACACGAGGAACCACGTAGCCAGCACCTATGGAAAAATGCTGAGTGTAGTAATATGTACTGGTGTGTGTGTGTGATGACAGATGGATCAATCTTCTGGGTTTGGGTAGGCCAGGCAGTCTAACCTCAACAGTGAACCCTAAGCTGGTGGCTCAGAAAAAGGTGAATGATATCTGAGGAATGACAGGTTGACCTCTGTTGGTATGAACACACACGCATGCACACATGCATGCAGGGGGGAGGGCAGATATTTGCTTTAGCTGGCTTCTTGGCTTTAGGGGTAAAAAGGTGAATTAGGATTAATATTGGCTGCAAGAGTGGAGCTTGTTTTACAAGTAGTGAGGTGTGACAGCTCACATGTTTAACCTAGCACTGGGAGGCAGATCTCTGTGAGGTTGAGGTTAGCCTACACTACTCAGAGTTCCAGCCCAGCCAGGGGTTGTCTCAAAGAAACAAAGGAACAAAAAAAAAAAAAAAAAAAAAAACTAAAAAAAACCAAACAAACAAAGACAAGCATTGGCAAAAGCTCCAGGAAGCACAAGACAATGCTGTCAAGGGGGGAAGGCATTAGTCAGCCTAGTGGAAATGGAAGGGTTAGAAATGACAGTGGACTCTGGGAAGTGCAGGGGTATGAAGAGTGAGTTCAGAAAGGCCATCTATTGGGCAAGAGTCACAAGACTGCATACGTGGGCAGCGAAGGCCACTTCCCAGAAACCACCTCGAGCTCACTGGTACGTTCCCAAACCAGCCCGCGCTGACCGTGGCGAAGGTCTCTTCTGCACTGCCCCTCTCAAACTCACTTATTAACCATCTTCCCTCTGCAGCCCAGGCTCTCCTTCCCCAGTACACTGAATCCTGCAAACACAGACATTCTTTCTCCCCTTAACTTTTTTGTTTTCCTTTTAACAGTCCTGTTACATAACCCAAGCTGGCCTCAAACTCTTGATTCTCCAGACTCAGCCTCCAGAGGGCTGGGAGAGGAGGTGTTTGCAACCACACCTGGCTGTAAGTCAATACTTTGTTTTTCAAATAAATACGAGTAGGCATGCAACTCTGGGGGTCCTGGCTGTGGCTCAACTGGCATACTGCTGGCTTTGTTGATACAAAGCACAGAGTTCAATCCTCAGCCCCAGATAAAATGGGTGTGATACTGCATGCGTATAATCCCACCACCTGAGAGGCAGGGGCAGGAGGATCAGGAGTTCAAAGTGATCTGCTACACAGCAAGTGAGGAGTAGCCAGGGCTGCATGAGGTTCTACGTAAGAAAGACAGATGAACAAACCACAACCGTTTTACAGGACACACCAGGCAAACATTGAAAGGTATATAAACATACAACAAATTTTTTAAAAAAAGTATATTACAGGTGCACTTAAAGGAGCATGGGGTGCTTTATCCAGAAGACCAGGGTTCTTCCCTCCCCCTGCATCCATATGTCTACCACCAGTTCCAGGGTTACTGACACCCCCTTCTGGCCTTTGTGGAAACTTCATGTATAGGACACATCAACATACAAGCAGGCAGAACACCCATACATAAAAAGGTAAGTAAAACATTTTTTAAAAAAGGTGGGGGAGTGGTAATTTGCAAGACATTCTATGTCCCCACTCTGTGGTGGAAAAGGCTATAGAAGAGACTTGTAAAGTCTTTGGGACTCTCCCTATGGTCTTCATAATGATCTCTATGTTTTTCATACTAAAAAGAAATACCCAACACAACAAAGGTGAGTACTTCAAGTTGAATCCAATTGGGGGCTTCACCAAGAAGTTTCATATTCCTTAGATAGTAACAGACTAATGGACAGTCACATTTGAGCTTCCCTGTGCCCATAAATCAAGGCAAACTAAACCCTTACCTTTTGGCTGTAGGAAAGACTAGCCTGCAAATTGTGACAAGTTCTTGGGGGTTCACCTCCTCCATCTTCAATAACTTCTTACCTACATCAGAATCTAGTGTCTGCTTACCAAACATGATCCCAGATTTCACAAAAACACATCTTGCAATCTTTTGTTCAACCTCACCCACGGCAATAGTGTTCCTACAAAATTAAATCAACTGTACCACAAGTCACGTATTTGTTTTTTATGCAATAGTCTTATTGCCAAGAACATTGTTTTTCCAGGTGTGGTGTCAGGCCTATAGGTTCAGCACTGCAGAGATTGATACAAGAGGATTTGAAGGCTAACTTGGGCTATAAAGATCATGTCTCAAAAAGACAAGACAAGACAAACAGATCTTAAAAAACCACAAAGAAAATCTAAACTCACCAAAGTACATGTATTTAAAGGAGTCCCCAACTGGCTAGCCTTTAAAATAAAGTTTTCAGAGAATTACCTTTTTTTTTTTCTTTTGTCTTTAGTACTTTAAAACTATATGCATGGGCCTTTAGCATGATGGCTCAGTGGGGAAGGATACCTTCAGCCAAGCCTGATGACCCGAGTTTGATACCTGGGACTCACACGGTGGGAAAGAATCGGCTTCTATGATTTATCCCTTCACTTCCACAAGAGCCGTGGCACCAGGTACAGATACACTCAAACAAATGTTAAAAAAAAAAAAAAACAAAAAAAAAAAAAGCAACTGTTCTCTCTCCTACCTGCCCAATCAGTTTCATCGACATTAAGTAGAACTTTCCAGTATCTAGAACCAACCTACCTACTACAAAATTAAGGTCCCACTTCCCCAGTCAGTCACTCTGTGGGTAACCAGGCTAGAGGGGCAGAGTTCACCCTCAAACACCCCTGCCCTTCCTGACACCCTGACATCGAGGACTGGTCACGTTAGGGATGGTTACAGAACCGAGCAGTATAGATCCCTTAGTTGCTGGATGAATCAGTGGGGCTCACTGTAACTACTTTTTTACTTTTACTCAACTAAAGGTTAAAGGTAATCAAACCCTGGGGTGTGGCGTTTTATATTTGTATATCATACAGGTTGTGGACAATTTTAACAGTTGATTACCAGGGACTTTACACTAGCCAAGTTTCACAAATTCTCTCAGTTCCAGTCAGATTTCTACCAACTTCTGTTCCCAAAGCTAGGGAAAAAAGCTATTTTCAATTGTTTCTCAGACCACTGTCACCAGCGGCCCGATGCAAAGTACGTAAGAAACTTGGAAACTGAAGAGCTTGGATTGGGTTTCTTTACCTAGAACTAATTACAAAGCCAGCAAAACGTCTACGACGTGACCAGTTCCCGACATCAGGGTCTCAAGAAGGGCAGGAGTGTTTTGGGGTGGACTGCGCCCCGCTATCCTGGTTGCTCACAACGTGGCTGGCGGGGGAAGTGGTCCAGGGTCGGGATGCCGGCCCACACCAGCATCTTGCCGGCTCCCGGCAGGCCTCTGCCTGCCCTTGTGATGGTCAAGGTGACAGTCCGGATAAGGGTGTCGGGGACCGGCAGTGGGCGGCTCACCTCGCACAGCGGAGTCGGAGCTGAGGCCCATGGCGCGGGCAGCGGGAAGGCCGTGACAGGACCGCGCGGGTGAGCGCTGGGGACCGCGGAGACCTGGGGAAGACGCGGCTTCGGGGCCCACTCACTTCCACTGCGCAGGCGCCGCGGCAAGCTGGGAGCGCGTGTGCCGGCGCGCCGGTAGAGCCGCGCATGCGCAGCGGGCCCAACCAGGCAGACCGGTGAGGATTTGACAACCGCGGGATAACCCTGGGCACCAAGGCGGTGACTGCGTCTGCGCCGCTCGGGCGAGCCTATCCAGGCCGGGTTTTACAGGTGGTCCAATTGAGAGCGTCTCAGGTGACTCAGGACAAGTACCTGCAGGACTGTCTGTCGCCCGATGGCCTGCTGATCCTTTAACTTTTGGTAATAAGTAACGCAAGGCGTGGCCAGCTCCGCTGTGGGTCCTGCAAATCTGGCCAACTCCACTGTGGGTTCCGCAAAGACAGACTTTGCTATAGGATGCCAGTGCAGGCACACGGGCATCGAAGGAGCTGAGTCTAGCGCCTCCGCTAGCCACATTGGGCCTCCATCCCTTCTGCCTCTGACCTTGCCACTCATCTACCCAAGAGAGTCCCAGAAAGACGAAAACAAAAACAACTTGCTCCGGCTGGCGAGGCAGCTCAGCGGTTCTCTGCTTGCACAACGGTACAGTGTTTGCCCAAGATGCACAACGCTCTGCCTTCAGTTCCCAGCATTGCCATGAATAAATAAACATAAGTAGATTGTCCACTTAGAAAAAACGATTTAGAAGGCTGCAGAGGTTTAGATGCCTAGGACCAGCCTCGGCATGGAGAGGGGTTCTGAGGGAAGGAGTGTCTGGGAGTGGCGAAAACAGGACTTGAAGTCAAGTCATGGGCCGGAGCTGGGGCCTTGGTTCTGTTGAGATGGCTTTTCAGATTGCCTACAGACCCTCCCTTCCTCCCTCCGTCCCTCCCTCCCTCCATCTGTCTTTGTCTCTCTGTCTCTCTGATCTAGACAGATTTTCTTGCTATTTTAAAAGCTGATTGAGATAGCTCTCTCTGCTAGTAAAAATTCTAAAAAGCTATCAGGAAAGCTGCTGTAAAAAATTATTGGATCTTCCAACCATGTCAGAAATCCTCTTAAGAAAATATTCTTGAAGAGCTGTTGTCGCTCTCCAGAGACCTCCAGGTAGCTAGAGGAAATTCTAAGGAGCTGCTATTGCTTTCTCCTAGCTCATCTCATTCAGACCAAAAGTCCAGTTTTTTAGTTTACATCTCAGTTCAATTATTTATTCCCGGTTCCCTTTTGATTATCCTATGAATCGGCATCCCCAGCCCTCAGCCCTTTGATTCTTAGGAGACAGCAACACACATTTTCTTTTAACAGCAAAAGAATTCAGAGATCTTCCTGACTCTGTTTCACACAGATGCAACGCTAGCTGGGTGGCATCTGTACTGAAAAGACCAGTTCTACCTGGGCCTGGATTTGCTGTGTCCCAGGCTGACCTTGAGCTCCGGAATCTGCCTGCCTTTGTACCTTTCTGACAAGCCTGGTTCATTAGTGCCGCTGCCTTTGTTCCTTTAGATTCCTGAAGCCCCTCATAATTCACATTGCATCCTTATATTTTTACATAGTTGAGAAATTATATATTTAGAGTTATTTTCCTAGCCTTAAGGGCTGTCCTGAAGGCCCCAAGTTTACCATCTTGCAGAGACATTAGCCACACCTTCGCCTCCTGAACTCGTGCTGTCTCAGATTATCCTGGCTTTAATTAACAGTGAGAGGACATTCCCTGGAGGGATGTGAAAAAATGTATATTATACAAACAAGCCACAGAAGACACTGGACATTTGCCATGCTGGGCTCAGCAACTCCAGGAGGCTCACAACAGGGTCCTGTCCCAGGGGCAGGAACCATGTTACTCTGTTCCCACCAGAGCTGGTACCTGGAGATTGAGACATATACATCTTTTGCATAGGATCCACGTTTGAGTCCCAGCGCCCACGTCGGTGTGTGCACAACGCCCGTTATTCCAGTTCCAAGAAACCCCACTCTTCTGGCTGCCCTGAGCACAATTAACAATCTTAGAAAAAAAAATGAATTAAGATGACTGTCAATGTCTAACACATAAATTTGTCATGAGTACTTTGAGGTAGTGGTTGGGCTGGGTGCCAACTGGAAGGTGTGGGAAAAGATATCTTCACTCCGGATGCTCCTGTCTCTTTGATCTGGGGGCAGGACGTTGTGGGAGGTCTGCCTATAACCAGTTACCTCTCTGGATAGCCCTGCTGCGGGTCTCCCAGACCTAATGTGCTTTTCACGTCGGGACCAGTTCGCCCCCTGGAAGCTCTGAGGTGCGTGCCGGTGATGATGCAAGCAGTGGGTGTTGGGAAAAAGTACCATCCTGAGGCCTCTGAGCATGCTCAGTGTGGGTTGGCAGAGGGCTCGGACTCTAGACCTGCTCAGTTTGGCGCTGGTCTACCTTCTGGACGTGCTCAGTGGAAGGGGTGAACAGGTCTGGTCCGGTGGCTTCTGCGCATGATCAGTGTGGAGCTGGCCGGGTTCCAATGGGGTAGCCTCTGGGCATGCTCAGCGCGGCGGGGCTGGATCCCGGTGAGTAGCTGTTGCGCATGCTCAGAGTGGTGCTCGCCCGGCCAGAGCGCGCAGTGGGCGGGCAGAGGCGGGGCCGCGCGGCGCCCTTATCCCGGGCGCGGGCGGCCGGGGTTCAGAGTGCGGGCCGCGGAGCGGGCAGCGCGGTCTCGGCATGGGTCCGCGCGCTGGGCCTGCGCGGGGGATGCCGCCTGGTCCTCCCTGACGCCTGACGCCGAGTGTCGCCGCCCCGATGGCCGCCGAGCCCCCAGCGCTGCGCCTGCGGCCGCCGGGAAGTACCGGAGACAGCCCGCCGGTGCAGCGCTTGCTCGGAGGCTGCGTGCCGCTGTCGCATCAGGTGGCTGGCCACATGTACGGCAAGGACAAAGTGGGTGAGTGCGGCCTCGGGTTCCTTCTCCAGTCCTCGCTGTGCTCTGTCCCGGCAGTCCCCGGCCTCCGCCGTGCCCTGCTCTGGCAGTCCCCGGCCTCCGCTGTCCCCAGCCTTGGCGGTGCTGTGGGCTTAGCCTTCGCCACCCCTACAGTCACTGGTCTTCACTCTCCCCACCCTGGCAGTCTCAGGCCTCGGGATCACTGTCTCAGCTGTCCCCAGCTCTTCTGTCCCCACCCTGGCGGTCCCTGGCCTCCCATCCCGGTCACAGCTGTCCACGACTCTTCTGTTCTCTACCGGGCATTCCCCTGCCCCAGGTGTCCCGCAGCCTGGAGTCACCAGCTACCGCTGTCCTGAGCCTCCCCTGTCCCGGGGGATAGGAAGCCGGGCGCCCCCAGGAGCAGCCACAGGCTCCTAGTGGTTCGGAGAGGCGTGCCCCTTCGCCCCAGGAAAGGCGAGTGTTGATTGGAGAAGGCGTTGTTCGTAAAAATAAGGAACTTGGTTTTCTTTTCTGGACCGGGAAGTAAATTCTCCCTGGAGCTCCAGATCTGTTTATTACTAGGAATAGTAATTGCTAGAGGGACCCAGGCGTTTTTAAGATGCTAACCCATCGCTGGAGGGGAAGAAACAACAAACTGCTATATGTTTTTAAACTTGCCTTGGCTCATCCCGGATCACTCCCAGTCCCTTGAGGAGGATTCTCCAGTGTCTTTGATTGCGCTGGGAGGCGTGGTTCAGGCGGTGCAGAACCTTGCCTCCTGGGTAGGCTACACGCCCAGCTGTTACATAGACCAGTACACATATAAAATATGCATTCTTTCCTTATTCATTTTTATAGACTGTTCCCTGGCATTTGTCATGTGCTTTGTGAGTTCAAGATCTGTAGAACACCATAGGGTTTACTCCAGGGCAGAGACTGTAATTCAACCTGCTACTCAGAGCATATGGGCGCAGTGGACCTACCAAGTGTAGGATGAACTTGGGACCCGTGTGGATAGTGGATATCTGACCCGGAACAACCGTTAGGGATGGTTTGTGTTTTGCAGATCAAGTGATTCAGGTTTAGGTTGGTAAGGTAATACATTTATTTCTTTTCTTGAGTGGTGTAGAGGATTGATTCTAAGACCTTAGACTAGGTAAGAGCATTACCACTGACCTACATTCCCCAGGGCTTCTTTTTCTTTTAAGATGGGATTCCCTAAGTACCTCTTGGAACTCACGATAGCCTAGGCAGGCCTTGAACTTGGGATCCTCCGGCTTGGCTGAGGGTATAGGCATGAGCCTGCTAAAGGTGATACATTTTAAGACTAGCCTGGTAAAGCGTCACACTGATAAGGTGTCCCAGAACCAAACCAACACTCACTGTATATTGTGCTTGTGGGAAGCACACAGACTGGAGCCCAGCTGCGATCAGGAAATGTCGAAAGACTACGTCAGAGTTAGGAAATGGCACACTTGAGGTTCTTGGCTAAGATATTTCCTCCCGTGCATCATATCTGGCGTCTGCTTGCCCCTAATGATGGGATTCTTATAATCTAAAAGCCTAAGAAAGTGATCTTTTTCCTGGAGGTCCTGGAGACTATGCAAAGAACAGATCCGAGTATATCGTCGGTGATTGGCACCTGGGACTAGCCTAAGATGCTAGCGACCTGTTTAGAATCACCGGCGACTGGTTACAGAATGCCCTGATTGTGCCTTTAAACTCACAAACAAACAGCACCGGAAGAACTAATTTCTCACCCAGACTGCCTTTTGGGAGAATAATGGAGAATAATGGAGGTTTCAGAGAAAGTAGTCCCAATTTTACTATTAAGATGCCCCCCCACTCCTATCACTAGATTCTTTTGACTGAGAGAACGAATTCTCCAGGTTGTGCCAACAGCCTGATGTTTGTTCCTCTGGATACTCAGATGTTTACAGTATGGATATGTAGTCATCTTCCCTGCCACATACATAGATAGCAAGGTAGCCAGCAGTTCAAAGTTCAGCAGTTCATTATTGTCCCTCCACTGTCACAGATGGGTCAAGTTGCTTAGGGCAGGGTTCTCAGTCTTCCCAGTGCTGCGACCCTTCATACAGTTCCGAATGTTCTGGTAACCCCCCCAAACCCCGCCCCCCCCAACAATCAAACTACTTTCATAACTATCTGTAATTTTGCTACCGTTATGAATCGCAATGTAAATACCCACGTTTTCCTCCGGTCTTAGGTGACTTCTGTGAAAGTTTACCCCCAAAGGGTCACAGCCTCCAAGTTGAAAACCACTGTTTAGAGTTTACTCAGCACTGCCAAGGGTCCACTGCCCTATTTCTCACTAAGCTGTGGAACACATCGAGGAGGTTGTATTTCTTATCATCTTTAACTGCAGCTACTCACTGTGTAACAGGAGTTTTCTTTTTAGGGTTGATCTTGTCTCAAGGACAGGAAGAGAAAATCGAGGCACCCCTCTCTGTGACTGCCCTATGGTCAGTGACTGCCAGCTGCGTTCTGGGTGCCCTTGGGCCATTGTTTTGGGGCCCTTTCTATACGACCTGACAGCATTCTGGACCTTTGTTCAGACACTACAGTGGCAGATGCTGGTTTTTGGACCTGTGCCACATCTTGGGGTTGGTTAAACCATGTTCTATTTATGTGTAGAAGATGTTCCTTAGCCTGTGATGGGACAGTGACCCTCATCAAACACACTGCTGCCTGGCGGCTCTCTGGGAGCTTCTCTTCCGCCCTGATTCAGTCTTTTTTGAACAGTTGTCTTGGACAGAATGTGCACATCAGAATTTGCTTACCTGTTTCTCTCTGGCTAGATGTGCTTGTGTTGGCCATAGCAGAAGATGCGCTAGGACATTCCTGGACGCCATAGCTCCTCTTGCACGTCATACTGCTAGAACGCAATGGCTGCATCAATCTAAATCCCCAGTGTTCTCCAGTGTTCGTGTACACTCTCTTTTCCTGTCCTAGAATTCTATCACTTCACTTGAAAGCCCTGAAAATTTTAAACAAGTGGCTCAAAGCCTGAATTTGTACCTCGGCCATGTTTGGTGTGCAGAAATGTGGTGGTCTGTGGCGGGGTGGTTTGAGCTGGCACCGGTGGTAGGAAGCCTCATGCTGTTTCAAGTCATCGGTCTGCTTGTTCTGTAGTAGGGAGCAGGGAGGAGATGCAGGAATGGCAGAGGGAAGACTGGAGCCATGTTACCCAGTCTCTATGCTCAGCTGTTCACACAGGACGTTTTTTTCCCCCGAACTTCCTGTAAGTAGGTTGCATATGTCCTGCCATTTATATAGTGACACTTCTGTGTGGATTTCCTAAGAAAATCCACACTCTCTCCTGTAGCCAGAGTGTATTTATGCCTTGTGAGGATTTAAGGGCTGCAGTTCTGTAGCGGCGATCATCTCAGCCTCATTGAGCCTCATTTGAATAATGTGTTTTTTCCACACCCGCCTTCCTCAGGACAGCCCTCCATCCTTTACTGACCGAGTTCAGTTCCCTGCTTTAGCTTGTGACAAAGCCTCAGCCTTTCCTCTCTCTAATCAGGTGTTGCCACTGAAGAATACACGCCACACACTTTGTCAAATGCTTTCCAGTCTGAGTTCATGAAGGCTCCAGAGGATGCGACTCAGGGTGTACATTTCTGACCGGAACATTACACTCATCTGGAGACCCACAGTAGCTGTCTGACCTATATTTGTGGTTCAAGTAGGGTCTGACATTTTACCGTGCAGTTAGTATTTCTATCCCCCCCCCCCCCCCCAGAATGAGTGAGTTATCTGTAGGAGACACTGAAGGTCCCGTGAGTGTCTAGACCATCGTCGGACCTCACCATTAGATTTTGTGATGATTCTTGTCTGAAGCAGACAGTTGTGAAATTATGATTTTCTCCTTAATTCTGCCACTGCCATTAACAATCTGATTTCTAAGAAATCACCCCTCTTTACCCCTGCGCATGTGCATCCTTATTTATGAACATTTTGGGACTCGCGTGTCGGACCTGACCACAGAAATGGTTTTTCCTTTGTCCAGTGGGACTTCGTTTCTGTTCCACGTTATTGTAGAATAACGACATTACCCATCCCCAGCTGGAGAACTGGCCTTTTGTGCAAGGAACCCTGGCTCTCTTTAGAGGCAAATGCTGTTTCTGTTTAACCTTTTACTTCAGTTCGTTGATTGAACTTAGGGCCACAGAGCCACTTCCCTGACCCAGGAAATAAGCTTGGGTCAGGTCATGTATTGTATTTCCATGTATGCGTATGTGTGCCCGTGTGAGTTTAGATCCACCTTGTTGGTGAGGTGCCTGTGGAAGCCAGAGGACGTCAGTCCCCTGAAATTGGAGTTACTGGTGATTGTGAACCACCTGATGTAGGTGCTGGGAACTGAACCTGGGTTCTTCGTGAAGCAGTAAATGCTATAACCTTTAAATCTTCGCTCCAGGCCCAGGGTCAGACTTCCCATATGGACATTATGAGATTAGAAACTGCTTAGAAGGTTTTTTCTTTTGATTACATTTTTGTTATTTCTTTCCCCTCCCTTTTATAGTAGCCTTTATTTAAATCTACTTGGTTTGATTTGTTTCTGCCTAAACTTATTTTTCCCTTTCCCATTTTGTTCCCAAGGTCAACACCGTAGAAAGGGTCGGGTGCAGTGATACGTTCCTTTAAATCCCAGAGGCGGAAGCAGGCAGATCTCTGTGAATTGGAGGCCAGCCTGGTCTACATGGCAAGTTCCAGACCTAACCATTCTAGCCCATTTCTCAGCAGTCTTTGTAGGGGACACATTTCAGTATTTTCTCATGCATTCTTTCTGAGCTTCTTCAATAAGATACGTTTTTCCTCCTCTGCCTGGCACAAAGCGTGGTAAGTTTTCACCGGTGGCTTTAAAGCTCACGCCGTCACTTAAAAACAAATCAGCATCTTGTCTGTCAGCCTACACGGCTTCTCTTCCTGGCTCTGTGCCCAGGGGTGTTGTATGGACCACAGTTTATTCAGCAGGTGTCTTGGGTCTGCTCTGCCTCATTGCTCGGTGCTGAGTAGTTGGCATCAGGATGCTTGAATAACCATCCTTTCTCTTTGAGGCTTGTCTTGCTGTTTTCTGACCCTTTGTGACCAGGTGTAGGAGACCCGAGGAAGTCTAGCTGGGCAGAGCTTTTGCATTTCCCAGTTGCCCTTCCTCCTTTCCTGGTCTCTGCCAGTGAGTGCTAGTGGTCATAAGGGAGCAGTCATACACAGAGTCAATCCACTAGGCTTCCCAAACTATTTAATGCTACTCCTAACTGTTCTGACGCTTAAACAAATATTTTTTTTGGGGGGGGGACTTTCAAATATATAAAACAGACAGAATGGCAGTGAACCAGCTATGCCCTGTCGCTAAGCTGGTGTCGCCCCTGTGTGTGGAGATGGTGGTTTGCAGAACTGTTTCAGGATAGGTTCTGTCGTGACCTTCTGTACTAATAATTATGTATCTCCTGAAAATTAGACCCCTTTTTTGCCTACGTAGGATAAATAAAACGGTGGAATTCAGAATACAGTGTTTGGCAGTTACCGTCTCTGCAATGAGACCTGGTTTACGTGTGGGACTGACGTAGCAGCTGTGTTGGGAGACCTTTGTGTTGCTGTTCCTTCTTAGAGCACCGAGTAGACCGTTCAGTTATCACGGGTGCCAGTGTTCTGTCCTTTGGAGCAGGTTTTGGGGTTTTTTTTTTTTTTTGTTTTTTGTTTTCTCAGTAGTGCTTAGAATTGGACGTAGAATCTTTGGAACTAAGCATATAGTTGGCATTACATGCCCGGATCTCTTGACTGTTTTTAGCCATGCATTTATTGTATTTGCTTATTATGATGTGCATATGTGTGTGAGAGAGACGTGGTGAGCACATGTTCATGTACCTGGGAGTCGGAGGTTTCTGTTGAGTGCCTTTGTCCATATTGCATGCTTTCATTCCATTCCCTCTCCGTGGGCATAAATATGGTTATTTAAAGGGTCTGTTGGAGGGCACGCTATGCCTGTGTAGTAAAGCAACATCAGTACCTTCCCTACTAGGGCCAGGGCCTCCTCAGTCTGAGCTGATAGTACCAGAAGTTAATTCCCTTTTAGGAGATGGCCTTCAATCCACCAAGAAAAGTGGTCGGTCACTACCGGTCTTGGCACGTCTTGCTGACCAGTCGGTATTGCTACACGTAGAGCCCGCCGCCGAGTTCTGGTGCTGGTGACAGTTCTCTGCAGCTGCCTGCATAGCCTTCTGCACCACTGAGGGCTAGCCAGCAGAGAGGACGTTTCTAACCCTTTTCTACCTCTGTGGCCTGCAACTCAGGCACATGTTTCCCTCAGCCACCAGATCGCACACAGTCGAGTTTTCTCCACCTTAGCTTTGGAGGCTGAGCAAGAAATGTGAGTTCTAGACTAGTTGGCTAGCAAGCCCCGAGGATCCTTCTTGTTTTAGTCTCCCCCTATGGGAATTGTAGGTAACCTCGCTGGTGTTTTATGTGGGCCCCGGGGCAACGCAGAACCTCATGATTGCCCAGTCAGCGTTTTACCAACTGACTCATCTTCTCGGCCTACTTTCTCTGATTTGTGTGTATGTGCATCTGTGTTTGCATGTTCGTGTGTGTGTGTGTGTGTGTGTGTGTACATGTACATGCATCTGTGGTGCAGGCATGTGCAGACCTGAGTTGATATCAGTTGTCTTTCTCTATTGTCCCCCCGCCCCCATTGTATTTATCAGTGGAGGGTCTCACGGTGGACCACGCTTTCTTGGCTGTACGTGGGTCCAGGGCATCCACGTGTGGGGCCTCACACGCATGATAAGTGCTACCGAGCCATCCCCTCTTTGTTTTATGTTTTAAAAATGATTTATTTATTAACGTATGAAGTGGAGTCTCATGTAGGCCGGCCTGACCCGGATCTCACTGTGTAGCTGAAGACGAATTGATTCTCCTGCCTTCGCTTCCCAAGTTGAGGATTATAGGCGCACACTGCTGCACCAGATAGACACGACCTGTTTGTAACGCTGAGACATGAGGCTGTCACATACCTTCGCAGAGTTTGTCCAGAGTCAGATTGTACAGGGTTGCTGTGATAGATCACGAGGCGCAGGTTATCAGCGGCGTTGCTCTCGACAGACCTTTGCTTATGTAGCTAAGTGTGCCGGCCACGGAGTCACCAGCTCTTTTTGCCGTTGTAATTAAGTAGCTTGGGAGGAATATTTGAGTGTTGTTTACCCCTTTTCTCTCATCCGTGGAGAACTGCCAAGCTCATGCATCACTGAAGGCTACACCAGGAAGTGCTCCTGCCTTTCTCCCGAAGTTGGCACTGTGCACACACCTCTCAAGTCTTCTTTTCTAGGTTGGACTAGGTTGCCTGTGCCTCCGTCAGCGGATATTACCCATATCGTGGCTGCTACTTTTAATCATACCCCCAAATGCCATTCTCCTAAATTTGGACAGTGGCAGCTCCTGGAGGCTTTTGCTCCTGTGTCTTTTTGACATTTCCTGTTTCTTTTTTTTTTTTCTTTTGAAGTGTCTTTTCCATTTCTGGCATAAAACAATGATGCGGGGTTGTTTCGTGCCTTCTTCGTTCCGGACCCGGAACTAGAAGGAACTGTTTGTAGCCTTTAGCAAGGAGTGGCATTTCGAATCTGCATTCCAGGAGTGTGGCTCTGCTTGTCCTTTGGGCAGACACCCTTCGTGCATCGGGGTTACGTGTGTTTGCAGTGTGCATGTGTGAGCATGAATGCACGCCCTGGAGACTTCAGGCAGGGTGCCACTTATGCACAGGCTTGAGCGTCGTCTCCCCGGGCCTGTTATTTTGAGCTCAGCATCTGAAGGCTTCATCTCCCATCTCAATGAGGGCTCCGTCTTCTCAAAGAAATTATTGTGTGTACTCATTTTGAAATTCTAAATGAAACTCTCCTCCCTGGAAAACTGAATATGTATGTGTTACTGTATTAGCCTTACCTTCTTTTATTTGTTGTTTGAGACAGGGCCTCACCCGGTGGCTTAGGTTGGCTTGGAATTCCTGTGTAGTTCAGGCTCACCTAGAGCTCCTGTAGGCGCAGAACATCGCTCCTGGCTTTTTTTTCTCTTTTTCTGTGGATAACTTGCATGCCATTTGGTGCTCATGGAAAAGATGGCTTCAGATCCCTGGAACTGGAGTTGCGGACTAGACTATTGTGAATCATGTTGGTTGTAGGTGCTAGGAATCGAACCTGGGTCCTTCGGAGTAGCAAATGCTCTTCACCACTGATCCATCTCTCTAGTCCCTTTATCGTGTTTGTGTGTGTGTATGTTTATATAGTTGGAATTATGTTTGTTATTTTTTAAAGATGGAATTGTCTTATAACCCAGGCTAGCTTTGAACTCATTTTGAAGTCAGGTGACCTTGAACTCTGATACTCTTGTCTCCCGACCCCTTAAACTGGGATTAAAGGTATGTGCCGTCACCACTAACTTTTGCAATGCAGGGATTGACCTCGGGGGCTCTAGCAACTGGACAGTCACTATTACCAGCTCGTGCAGTGGTGTTTATTTGAGATTTATAGCCATCTTTGATGGGGCTTTTAGAAATCACATTTACACTATCTTATATAGAGCAATGGTTCTCACCCTTCCTAACGCTGCGACCCTTTAATACAGTTCCTCATGTTGGAGTGACCCCCTAATCATAAAATTATTTCATTCCTACTTCAGAACTAATTTTGCTACCGTTATGGATTTGTAATGTAAGTATCCGATATGCAGGCGATGTTTCACGGGGGTCACGACCCACAGGTTGAGAAGCATGCACATAGCACCTTGATGTAGAGACTAGCTCTTGGGAGGGTGATACAGGAGGCCCCAGTTCTAAGTCATTCCAGGGTAAACAGCCTCTCACCATCACCCTCTGAGACTGCCTTCAAAACAAACAAAAAGGAGTTGAGAAAGATACCATCTTGTTTCCTGAGAAATTTGATGAGATGACTGTTGCTATTTTTGTTTGTTTGATATGGTCGCGTTGGGAACAGTCACTAGGAGGCCATTTTGGCTGTGCATGTATTGCCTTCTCCTCCCTGCCCCCACCGGCTCTCTTTTCAAGGCTGAAGATTAAATCCAGGGCTGCATGCGTGCCAGGGGGGAACTCTTTGTCAGCAGCCCCCTGCCCCCTAGGTTTGTTTCTTCCTGTGTCAGTCTTAGTACTGTGTGTTTAAGAGAATTTGTTTCTTAGCCTTTGTGGCATTTGCTAAGGGAAACCTGTCTCTCCCCCTCCTCTGAATGTTCATTTATTCTTAATAATGATCTTCTATCTTCTTTTTCCTTGATCTGTTTAGTAAGAAGCTCACCTGTTTTCCTGGTCAGTCACGTTGGATGTGATTGATTTCTGTTTGTCCATCTTTGACAGGATTATTTATGGAGACGTGTTCTCACTGCATCCCCCCGGCTGGCCTTTAGCTCTTGACCCTGCTTCCTCGCCTTGGCATCCCGGGGCTCGCCGTGCCCAGCATCCAGTTTCTATTGAACTGGCTTTTTGTTCATGTGCACGTATTGAAAGTTAATACATCCTCCTCAGATGCAAGTGAGGTTCCTTTTCCTGAATGACAGAAATATTTAATGTCTTCTTACATTTATTTCTTTGGTGTAGGAGGGGATAGATAGGCAGGGGGCCCATGTGGAGGGCAACAGAAAACTTGTGGAAGGGTCTCCCTTCCCCCACATGGCTTACAGGGATTGAACTTAGGTCCTTAGGTTTAGCAGTAGTCACCCTTGTCACCGAGCCCTCCATCAGCGGCCGCTGTCAGACATATTGAAAGATACACATTTCATGGTGAGCTGCACTGTGCAAACTTTGTTTTGGCTTAGCACGTGGAGAGCTTTCTCGTTTCTCTTGTGGGTTTTGATCCCCATGTAATTGCAGTGGTGTCGGTTACTTCCCTATGGCATTTCTTCACGGGTCTTGCTGTTACTCCTGTGGTTTGAGGGCATCCTCTGCAGGATTCCAGTCTCTGCAGGATTTGGAACTTTGTCAACAGAGCGCTCTGCTTGAAGGGCTTGTGTGATCTGCTGGACGGTTTTCCCGCCTGTCCCCTTCTCCAGACGATCCTGAAGTGTGCAGGGTTTTCTCCCTCAGCTGGGACAGAAGTGACAAGGTGCTGGACACAGGGTCTCTGCTGTATGTAAGCTGCCCGATTCGTCACTGTCGGGGCTTGGTGTGACATGACAGTGCCTCCTCCACCAAATACCAGGAAATCTTTGTGAGTTTGTCTGTAGTTCTAAGTCTATTTTTGCTCCTTGTATCTCGAAGCTATGTTATTATAAGCTTTGTTACTTGTCTGTAATTTTGGTCTGTAATTTTGTATCCGAATCACCTAACCTTGTCATTAAGAAATGTCTTTATTAAATACTAAAATCTCTCCTTCCTTAGGGCTGGAGAGACTGCTCAGTGGTTAGGCTTGCCTTCCTCACCCACGTCAGTTAGCTTGCAGCCGATGTAGCTCCTGCTCAAAGGATCTGATGCCCTTCTCTGGTCTCTTAAGGCACCACCCCCACCCCACCCATTTAAAGATTGAAATCAAAATTTCTCTTAGTCAGGCAAGGTAGCAAATGCCTTTAATCCCAGCACTCAGGAAGCAGAGGCAGGCAGATCTTTGTGAATTCAAGCCCAACATAGTCTATGCAGCAAGTTCCAGACGTCCAGCCAGGGCTACACAGAGAAGCCTATAAGTAAACAAACAGACCAACCAACCAAACCTGGGTTCTGGAGCTGGCCATGTGATGTTCTGTAGTCATCTTCCTTAGGATGGAGCCTGCCAGTCCTGTCTCCCCAGCCCTCCCTTCCTACAGGGAGGCTGAATCCAGGGCCTCAACAGTGCGGGCAAGCATGCACCCATGAAGTGTGTCTCGAACCCCACTGTCTTTCTTACTTAACAACCAACCTGTGTCTTCGTCTGAAGTGTCTGGGGGTATGTATTTTCCCATGTATTAAGATTTCTGTTGTCTTTGCCCGTAGATTAAAAAAAATATTCACTTTATTCTAGAACATTTTAGTTTTGTCATAGTTCTACGATCTCATTGTTTAACACTTCCGTTAGTTTTTAAGTATCATTTATAATAATTACATTAAATAGAATATGCAGTTTTTATTATATGCTTTTTTGTGACACAGCTTTATTTCTAATAATAAGAGGAGTTCATGTTAGCTTGTACATATTATGTTCATCATAATAATTTCTAGAAGGAAAAACATATAAATTAAAATTTTAAATTATGTAGAATACTCTTTACATTAATTTGTTGTTGGTTTTTTTGTTTATTTGTTTGTTTGTTTTTGAGACTAGAAGGGTCTTACTCTGTAGCCTGGAGCTTGCTCTGCCAGGCTGGCCTTGAACTTGAAAGTGTGCCTGTCTTTGTCTCCCAGTCCTAGGATCAAAGGCATGTGCCACCACACCTGGCTACCTTTCACAGAAACTTTACGGTTGTAGTAGTATCCTTCCGAATGCTTACTGGAATGCTGAGTTCTTCCAACATTATTGTGGTCAAAGACTCAGCATCAAATGTAACCATCTGAACATACAAGAGCATCAGTCTGCACACTGTTAAAATGTACTGTTTGTTAATGTACTGTCTCTATGTGTGTCTGAGTTTTTATGTGCACCTGCATGAGTTTCTTTCAGTGTGTGTGCAGATGCGTGTGAAGGCAGAAGAGGGTGTCAGGTCAGCTGGAGCTGGAGTTGCAGGCAGCTGAGAGCTGAACCGAGCTGCAGGCTCTCTTTGCTGCTGAGCCGCTCTCCTGCCCAAGACTGAGACCTTGGGATGCCTTCAGCTTTGAGAACGCCATACCCACCGAATACTTCCTTGTCTCTAGCCTTTGCCAGCCACCATTCTGCTTTCTAAGAGCTGGGACACTTTAGATGCTCCATGTAAGCTGAATCAACAAGTACTGGCTTGTTTCCAGTGTTTTCTGAGGCATTTTGGTACAGCACCTTCAGGTTCCTAATGGCTTCGAAACAGGCCTTGGGTGTTAGTTCCAGTGGGGCTGACCTGCCAGAGGATTGTTCTCCGCTGTTTGACTTAGCCTTGAATGCTCCTGCCGTGCCTCTTCTGTAGGTATACTGGGCTGTTGCTGGCCCGGAACTCAGAGCTAGGGTTAAAGGCGTTTGCCAGCGTGCCTGGCCCTTTCCATTTATTATTATTACTATTATTATTATTATGTGTGTTTAGAAACCCCTTTGTAGCCCAGGCTGTCCAGGAACCTGCTGTGTAGACCAGGCTAGCCTCAAACTCAGAGATCCAGCTGCTCCCTCCTCCAAAGCGATAGGATTAAAGGCATGTGCTGCCATATCCAACTTTCCTTTATTCTGAGACAAGGTCTTCAAGCTCTGGCTGGCCTTGAACTTGTGATGGTCCTTCCTCAGCTTTCCTGGGTACCATAGCCCTTGGTATCGGTATCTCTTAAGGTCCATTTGCTCTTTTCTTCCGTGATAATTTTTTGACTCATCTCCCAAGTCGTCTTCATCCTACATGCTTTGGTTTTAGATTTTTTTTGGTTTGTTTGTTTGTTTTTGTTTTTTCAGCTTCGGGATCTCCTTGGGTTCTTTCAGCCTCTGCACTTTCCTCTGATTTCTGTAGCATACATGGGATTTTTGGTGAACATGCTTGCTTCCTAATTACAGTCATGTGACCGTCTTGCGTCAGCCTCTGTTGATTATGCACTCTTCCTGTTCTTCGGTGGGTCTTGCTGCTGAGCACAGGACATCCTGCTTACAGCACACTGGAAAGCAGCAAAGTGGATGCTTCTCCCTCTGAAGGGCCTGTCTCCTCAGGAGCTCGTGCCCATGTCTTAGTTAATAGCTGAGCATGGAGCTCACTGGCTGGGCTGGCTGGGATTTGTCTTTGGTCTTAGATGCTGAAGTTCAGCTGGGTCTTGGCTTCATTCACTTGGGTCTGGGATTACTACGTTCGGCATTCTCAGCAGACTTGGTTGTTTTGTAGGACTCGGGTCTGTCTGTGTGGGGTTGTAGTCTCCGATTCAGTCAGCAGCTTCTTCACACAGCCGCTTGCAGTGCATGATCCCTGCCTGTGAACAGTCTGAGAAGCTGACTGAGAAGGCCTGGAGCCTGCCGTGAGGGAAAAGGAGATGGGTGAGCTTCTTTCCTGGCTGTTGATGCCTCAATGTCCCCCTCTGGGATTCAGCCCAGGCGTCCTTGTGCCGGCGTTCTTCCTGGCTGCAGGAGGAGAGGGCACTCTGGTCCTCAAGTATGCCTTCAGAAACAGGTTTCCCGGCAGTCCTTTGTTAGACTAATCCTGGCATCCCCCAAATCTGGCCAGCCAAGCTTTCTGTCTCCCTTCCTTCTGGCCTGCTGATGTCTAGATCTTAGACACACTTACCTGAGACATCTGCTTTGACTCTTTAAATTCTTCATTCTCGCCACTGTTAAAAAGTTCATATCCCTTGCCAAAAGAAGTATAGATTCAAGTGGAACACTTGATAGAATTCTAATTTCATAAACTACATTTTGTCCCAGTTGTCATAATACTGTGAAAAATCCCAATCCGTAACGATTAAAATTTCAGTTTGCAGTGAGTGGTTGTTCCCAGTTCCATGGATCAGGCAGGTGTTGGTGTGCAGATGGTGACTTGGAAAAGGAGTTTTGTATTGCATGGGCGGGTCACAGAGAGGCAGGCATCCTTGACGTTCCATCTTGGGACCCAGCACAGCTGTGCACAGGGTATCCAAGTTGGGAAGATGAACTATATAGCACATGGTCAACTGAAACTCATTGGTGGCTACTGGAAACACGGTTTTCGTTGTCTATAAAAACGAACTGGGTCTGTATTACTATGTTGTCGTGGTTTTTGTTTTTCCATAATAGAAAGTTTATTACCAAAAAGTTTCTAGAAAATCCAGGGGCCATAAGAGAATCTCCCCGAGGGAGAACTGAAGGATGAGAAAGCTGTGTGACCTGTGGGTGTGACGCTCTCTCCTGGTAACAAGTATCCAGAAAATTGGCTGAATGTTGCAGCTTCTGAAACAAGTCCCAGTAAAGTTTTCCGCCTGTGGAAGTGCTTGACTGCCTGGAGCAGACACATCCTGGGAAACAGGGTCCCTTCCCCAAAGCATTGACTGCCCCCGATTTCTGTTGTGCAGGTATACTCCAACACCCAGATGGTACAGTTCTGAAACAGCTGCAGCCGCCGCCACGGGGCCCCAGAGAGCTGGAATTTTATACCACGGTAAGTGACGAAGATGCTGCGTTGTTCTACGTGCTTCTCAGTTTTCTGCTTTCACTCAGTGAGAAGTGAGTTTGGTAGCACGTTCCGGGTCCCCTCGTGACAAACAAGCTTCACACAAACAAGGCTCATCTTCCCGTGTTTCTTCTGCAACCTAGTGCTTTCCGATCGGCTTCGAATCATAGAGAGTCTTATTCTGAGTCACTAAATTGATTTCAGTCAACTGGTCGTGACCCGCAATTTGAAAAACACTTAACAGAGAGTTTGTCACTCTCAGAGACGCTAAGTGTTTGGTTTTGTTTTGTTTTTGTTTCTTTTACAAACAGCTTTTGAGAATCTGGTTTGCGTCATTAATCAGGGTCTCTGTACGGTGCAGGCTGGCAGGGGACTCCGGTGCCCCTGCCTCAGCCTCCCCGGTACCGTGTGTCACAGTGCCCCTGCCTCTTGTTCAGTGTTTCCCGGCACTGTGGGAGAAGGGCTCATTCCTGATGCCTAATTCATCCTATGACTCAGGACACTTTTTAGTGTGTTCACAGTGTTCCGTGACCACCAATTATTTCTTAACTGCAAAACATTTTAACCACGAGGCTCCGCCTTCCCTGCCCACCAGCCACAGATCGGCTTTCTTTCCATGAGCGTGCTGGCTTCTGTGTGTCTTCTCCAGGATGATGCTTGTTCAGATCTCCCTCTCCCCCCCTCCCCCCGCACCCCTATGAAGTGTGGTTCCATCCTGACAGTAGTGCACTGGATATGAGCCCCCCCCCAAACCCGCTCGTAGGTGGTGCCTGCCCCCTCTGCAGTTGGCTTTTCACCGTCTTGGTTGTGTCCTTTTAGACACAAAGGCACAGATTTTGGTGAGACCCAGCTTATATCTGCTCTTTCCCATTGCTGTCTTGAGAAAAGGTCTTATTCTCCAGCCTGGAAAACTTGCTATGAAGCCCAGGGTGGCCTGGAGCCCGCGGCAGTCATCCACACCCAGCCCTTTGGTTGGTTTTGTTTGGGCCTGTATTGATTTTCCTTGTCCTGATTAAGAGAGGATGAAGGTACCTCTACCCCACCAGGAGATCCTGTTTCCTCTGTCGGTACCCACGTTTCTATCCTGGGCTGTCTCTGACCCTCTGATAGAGCCCTTCCATGTTCTGACCCCCTAACAGAAGTGCTCAGAGGAGCAGTGTGCTCACTGGCTAGGGCTGCCATGACAAAGTAACACCATTGGTTTGGCCTGAAATACAGAAATCAAGCTTTTCACACTTAACCTTCTAGTCTGGCTGCAGCCAGGGGTTTCTTCTGAAGGCGCCCCCCCTCTCCTGCTCAGGGGCTGTCTCCTCAGATTTTCTTCTGTGGGTTTACAGCCTAGTGCACTTTCTGAGACAACCCTTAGCATGAGCCTTTGCTGTCACCATGATGATCTCCTTGCAAGCGTCTCCAAAGGTGCTCACATTCTAGACTTGGGCCGTGTGGCTCTTTGGTGGCTCACACATAGCTCACCCTGTAACAATGACTGATTTTTGAGAACTAAAGATTTGTTTTTTCTCTTCCTGAGGGAAATGACAAAGTCCTGGACCTGAAGACTGCAGTTAGACCATTGAGCAGTTTTGCGTGTGCGTGCGTGCGTGTGTGTGACTATCAGCCATGACCTGCATTGTGCGACAACCCCATGCACTGCCAAACATGGTTTGCTCACATAGTAGTTGGCATTTCTTTGGAGACTTCTGGTAGAAAAACAACAACTTCTTTTCTTTCCCTTCCTCTTAGATGTGAGTTTCAGCTTCTGGTAAATGAAATTCTGTCCTGTAGCGTTCTTACTCATAAAATAATGTGCCATGTAGATGTGTATTTAACTCTTGTAGCGTTCTTACTCATAAAATAATGTGCCATGTAGATGTGTATATTAAAGCCGTCCCTCAGATTTTACAATAAATGAAACTGTTCTCATAGAGATAAAATAAATATGTAAAAGATTTATTTAGTGAAAAATCCAGGTAAGTGTTAAAAATGGTTCAATGGGGCCAGCAAGATGGCTCAGCCAAAAGGGGAGCTTGCTGCTAACCGGTTTGGTTGGGATCTGGATGGTGGACACACATACACAGATCTATCTCTCCCCCCCACACACAAAATGAATGAATGTAAAAAATATACAAATAAAAGTGGCCCAAAGAGTTAGCCAAGGTACACCCCCCCCCAACCTTTGCCCTCCAGCCAGAATTTCTTGCCTGTGTTGAGAGAATTATTTTGAATTTGGTGTCAGTTACACACAACTCACACAGCAGAAAAAAAAAAAAAAAAAAACTTGAATAATGTTGACAGGGAGGACGAGCAGGAGAGTCCTCCCCACGGAGCACAGTGTGCTGCGGTAAGTAGCTGCTTGTCTTTACTTGGGGTTCACTGCCCATGCACCTCACGGCAGATGAGTCTGTTACATACACTTGGTCTTCTTGAGGCTTTATGGAAAGCTGACCAGCCCTGTCCCTCTGTTCCGTTCAGGTTTACGCTGCCGACTGTGCCGACGCTGTTCTCCTGGAGCTTCGAAAACACCTGCCCAAATACTATGGCGTCTGGTCCCCTCCCACCGCACCAAACGGTAATACATCTTCTATGTGTCTAGTGGCTCAGTTCACAAGCTTGACTCTGTGAAGGCTGGAAAAAAACATAAAACTGTTGGGCTTTGCTAAATGAAACCCACTTGCACACACTGTCGCCATTTCCTTAAAGGTTGTATCAAACATTCACTGATAAATCTGTTACAGTTTTTTACATCTTAGAACTGTGTTCATTTACAAATGACTGTTTCTTAGGCAAAGAATAAACCCTTAAGAACCCAAGCAGAAGTACCTCCCTGCACAGCTTCTGTCTCCTGCCTTATTCCCAACCCACAAACTTTAGTTTTTAGTGTTTTGGGAAACCCTGGGGAGAAATGTGAGCGTGTGGGTCTGTCTTGGAGTCTGGTGATCAGGTCACTTAATCAGGGCTGCAGGCGTTGCCGATGTGGGTCTAGAACCACCCTGTGGCACTGTCTGACCTTTGCTACCACTGTGGCTTCTTGGCTCTTCCCCATGGGAATTCCTAGATGAACAGCGGCCAGTCTAGGGCTGCTCAGGGGCAGAGCCACCTGTACTTCTCTAGTTCAGAAAAAGCAAGTGACTGAGGCTCTGTGGACTTCAGGGGTGTGCCACATACCTGAAGAGCTCAGGACTCGGCAGGCGTGTTTCCAGTCTGTTGTGGTAAATCTCCAACCCAAATGAGCCCATGCAAGGAAAACATGACTCAATTAATATGAACACAAGCTACACGCCTAGATTGGGCAGATCCACCAGTGCACTGCTCTGTTCCCCAGCTATGAGATCCTTGCGGTTTCTCCAGGCCATGGGCTTCTGCTCCATCTTCCTTCCACCTCCTCCTCTCCAGTCTTCCTTTCTCCCCTTCTTCCCCTCGCTCTCCCTCCTTCTTTCCCCAAAACTGTCGGCTCCACCTCTCTCCCATTGCCCAATCACCAGATCTCACGCCTTTATTTTACAAGTTAAGTGGGGAGAAGGTTCCCTTGAAGTCACCTGAGTTCGGATTCACTCCTCAGTCCCAGGCAGCCCCTCTTGGGGAAGCAGAATTAGCATCGAAATACAAACAGCACCAGGGCGATTGCAGATTTTTGGATTAGCAGTGTTAGATTCATCCACCCCTCTCTTTTCCAGTTTGTCTGTCTTGCTCCCTGACTTAAAGGTCTTAGCACCAAACACATGCAGATATTTATTTATGACTGAGGATAGTATTCTTAGTAATTACCCCACAGACCATTGTAACTTCACTCCTTTTTATTTTTTTAGAAACTAAGATCTCAATATGTAGCCCTGGTTGGCCTGCCTCTGCTGCCTGGCTGGTGGCATTAAAGGCATATGCTGTCATGTCATTAAAGGCATATTCTTGTCTGTAGTTTGTCCAACTCGTGCTTGTAGATGAACTCTGTATTGTAGCATCTAACCTTCCCCGTTTGCTGTGAGTGGTCCCTGTCAGGACTGCCATGAAGACCAGAGAAAGCAGCTTGGCTCTCTCTTGGTCGCAGTGAGCTATGCTGATCACTGTTGCTGAATGCAGGACAGTCAGTCCTGAAGACAGCGTGTGAGTGGAGATCTGGGTGACGAAATACTCGGCTGAGCAAGGTTCTTAGAAGGGACCGGAGAGATGGCCCAGGTTAACAGCATTGGCTACTCTTACAGTGGTCTTAGGTTCAGTTCCCAGTACCCAGAAGGTGGCTCATAACCACCTGTAACTGCAGGGATCCGATACCCTCTTCTGGCTTTGCATACATCATCTGCACATGGTGCAGATACATATATGCAGACAAAACAGTCATGCACATAAAATTCTAAAAAAATTTAAAAAGAAAATGTTTTTTTGAGAAGATCCTTTGGAAAGCTTGGGATAATAGTTATGACTTAGATATTCATGAACATAAGATATATATCTCCAGCACTTTTCTTTTTCTTTGGGTCTCTATAATTTAGGCTGCCTTGGAACCTATGCAGACTTGGTGGCCCAGAACTCACAGAGATCCACCCCTCTCTGCCTCCAGAGTGCTAGGATCAAAGGTGTGTGCCACCACGCCTGGTCATTTTCTCTTTTGCCATTATCTCTTTGCTATGGACGCAGCAGATAAAAACAAAACAAAAACTCCAGCATCAGAAAAGCAGTTCGAATATCTCTTGCTATATATTTTTTTCTGTCTATGATAGAAACTAATCCATAAGGCTTTCTTTAGCAGAAGCAAAGTAGGAAGACACTAGTGTAGCTGGCAACAGTGGGAACAGGAGTGTCTGTGTGGGAAGAGGAGAGACTTGGAAAATACAGTGCCGCGGTCGGGCGTGTGCAAGGCCCGCTTGAGCCCGGTAATCAGATTGCGTTTCGCTGTCTTAGCTCTTTTTGGCTTGAGATAAAAATCAATGTGTAATAAATAGATGTTCTTGTTAATGTTTAACTGTGGGCCAAGGCTTAAGATTAGCTACAGGGTGGAAAGTCTCTATTAACAAGTGCCCTTTAATTTTGTGGTTGCTGCGATGTATTTGTCTTACTGGGAAGGGGCAGAGCTTGCTCCAGGCACTGGGCCTGCATTTGTCTTTATTCTGGATATTGGTGTTCAGCTTGCTTGATGCTGACCTAGCATGGGTTTTTACGCCTGTCCATCATGGTCATGTTTGGCAGTTGATGTATCCATCCAGGCCAATCCCAGGGCTCAGTGAGCCGCATATGACACCAGACTCCATGCTGAATAAAGTGTCACTTCTGTTCCTCATGGGCAGCTCTGGTAAAGGCTTTCATGTCATTGACTGTGTGCCTCAGAGCAGTGCCTTGTCATGTGAGGCTCTCTTAAAGCTGCACTGACACATCCCTGTCACTGTGGGCCACAATGCCTCTGCTTCATGGTGGGCCTCTGATCCAGCAGTTCTCAACCTGTGGGTCACCCTCCCTTTGAGGGGGTCGACTAAGACCATCAGCAAACACAGATATTTATATTATGATTCATAACAGTAGCAAGATCACAGTTATGAAGTAGTAATGAAAATGATTTTGTGGTCGGGGGTCACCACACCATGAGGAACTACATTCAAGGGTCGCAGCCTTAGGAAGGCCGAGAGCCACTGCCCCGTTTTGTGTATGCCACTGAGGTACAGGGCGTGCTGGGATGGCATAAGAACATATGGTGGAACTGACATTTTAACTTAGTTTCCTGTACTTGTAAAAATTGCTTTAAGTGCTATCATTTTTGTTTAGGATTCTGTGAGTGTAAGTTGAACAAACACATTTAATTAAACAAGAAGGACATTTTATTATAAGGACATAGGGGTGTGTAGCTGAGTCGCGCTGGGACCGGAATGGAGCTCAGGACTGTTTCTGCACATGCCCCTAGTCCGCCAAAAGGATCACTCACTTTTCACATGTTGTGCCGTGACCTGAAGATCCAGACAGAGGGTGGTCACAAGCAGCTTGTCTGTCAGACATTTTTCCATCTCAATGGCTGTGATTGGGAGTTGGTTCCTGTGTGACAGGAACACTTCTGAGGTTTGTGGGTAGCACTGGAGACGGATTGCACCACGACACACCTTCGGCTGTCTCTGCTGGAGACGAGCCCTCATCAGTACTTCCTGTATACCTGGAGCCTCTTCCTCTTTCTAGTCAGTCCACAGTTCACCGATGTTCACATCCCACGCATGGAAAAGCACTGCTCTGCTCTGGACCCAGAGGGGCCTGGCTGAGAAGACATGTTTTGTTACTGGCCTAGAGTTACCTCCGGAGACTGTGCTGCTGCGAAGTGCCTTTGATCTTTACATAACCGAGTCTCAAGACTGACCTACTTTGACTCGAGCTTTGGTCTGCTGAAGTCACTGAAAGAGTTGCTAGCCAGTCTTCAGAGTGAGTCAGTGGTCAGCTTTATAGGCATGGCAGCTGTCAGCCTAACAGTCTGCCGTGCAGGCTGCGTCCCGCTTTCTTAGTTCTCTTTTCCAGAAGCTTCTGCTAAGACCTCCACACCCAAGCCCCAGTTCTCTCCTGAG
This sequence comes from Micromys minutus, assembly GCF_963924665.1. Lineage (NCBI taxonomy): Eukaryota > Metazoa > Chordata > Mammalia > Rodentia > Muridae > Micromys > Micromys minutus. The sequence continues at coordinate 14,161,283 of NC_137960.1, read as the reverse complement.
TACATGTGCATTCCTTTTGTGTGTGTGTATGTGTTGAGATAAGCTCTTGCTGTGTACCCCAGCCTGGCCGGATGGCTGTGTTACCCAGATCGGTCTTCAGTCCGAAGTCCTTCTGCCTCAGCCTCCTGGGTGCTGAGATAGCAGACTGTCCTCAGAGGCCTGGAATTCTACATCCCGAAAGCCGGTTTTGATGTTTAGAAAGGAAGATACAAACGAGAATCTTAGCTGCATGGTGTTTCGCCCCTGTGATCTCTGCACTTGGAAGGCTGAAGTTGGGAGGGCTGCTTGTTCAAGGCCAGCCTAGTGAGATGCTGTATCAAAGCACCAGAGTGCATGTGCAGGAAAGGAAACACAGCTGTGTGTTTGGGTGCTACTTGTTGAAGAAATGACTTAGTCTGTTATAGTGCAGTGGACTGGGTCCACAGTGTCCAGGGCAGTGGAAAGGTGGGAAAGGGGGTACCCTTGTTTAGCAGGGGCTCACTGTATGGGAGGATAATAAATCTGCAGGGCCCTGTCTAAATTATCAAGACACACATATTTCACACACACACACACACACACACACACACACACACACACAAATAGATTTCCCTTGAGGTGTGTGCTGAGCCTCCAGCTGACAGCACACTCTCACATCCAGCCTTACGTCACTATGACTCCTACGCCTCATCTCCGAGTGAACGATGGAGCCTCCGGGATCTATCATTTTTACTTGGAATGTAAGCCTGGCTGGCCATCGAAGCTCTTTCACACTGTCGTGATGGTGGAGCTGACCTTTCCCAGGTTCTCCATTCTGTGGCTGCCGTTTCAAAGACAGAAGCTTGGCTGTGTCCACCTGTGTCCTTTGCTATGGATGTGTGTGGAGTTGCTGTGACCAGGCCTGTTGTCAAGGTGCCTGGGCAGCCTGCTTTCAGGTTCAGGCCCCTAGGCTGCTTGTATTGCTCTTCCGGGCTGCTGTCCTCCCCTTGACTACAGTGCTACCTGCCTTGATGGAAAGATACCATTTACTTCTTTATCCCTTCATCCTCGGCAGGAAATTTATCGCTGCTAAGTCTGAGAGCCTTACATTTTCAAGGCCTGAGTTGTTCTCATTCAGTTCAACACAAACCTCTGTTGGCATTCCAAAATGGCGCCAGTCTGGGTAGGATGGGAAAGAGGGACATTAGTGCATAGGGCTCCTGTCACTCTGGCACCTTTTACCCAGCTGGGTTAGAGGAAATATACACTTTTCCTAACTTCACGCTTCACATGCATGCACATGTGTGAGCAATGACACACATGTAGCAGTTAGATAGAGGACAGCCTTGGGTGTTGGCTATCACTCCGCCGTGTTTGGGACAGGATCTCCTATTGGCTGCTGCAGAGGCCACATGGCCAGCCTGTGTGTTCCGAAGGCTCTTCCCTCTGCCTCCCTTCTCTCTGTAGGAGGCTCAGATTGCATGGGTTCTGGGATGCTAACTCCTCCTGGTGCTTGTCCGCACCGTGCCCACCCATCCCCCACCCCCAGACTTAGGAACTAAAACATGAACCATAATTTCATTGAGAATTTGGACAGGATTGTTTTCCTTAGGAACAGGGAGAACTGTTCTCTTCAAACCTAAATCCACGTTTTTAAGGTGAAGTGTGAGGTTTTTGTTTTTGTTTTTTTTTTTTTTTTTTTTTTTTGTGGCAAGTTTCCTATGGTGTGCAGGGTGCTGAGATGTGCCCGTGACAGAGCAACGGTGTGTGTGAGAGTAGCAAGAGAGAAGTTGGTGGGGTCATTTGGATTCAGCCCCCGGTTTACTGACGTCAAACAAACTTACAAAATCCTTAAAATACTAAGAAAACTTGGTGTGAGCCAGACAGTATTGTATTCATGGGAGTGTGCCTGCCTGCGAGTGTGCCTGCAGCTTTGTAATGCTGGACACTCCCTTCGCTCCAGTGATGTCTGGTCACACGTAGCAGGAGCTTGTCCGATGTTGGTGTTTGTTACTATGTTGGCTCTAGATCTACCAAAGTCTTCTGTTCTCTAGCACCTCCTCTTCTTGTTTCTCTCTGGGGGGTTGTTTGAATGGTAGGGTTGCCTGTCATTAATTAAGGTTTTCCTCTAACAGCAGATGTGTACCTAAAACTGGAAGATGTGACTCATAAGTTTAACAAGCCCTGTATAATGGATGTGAAGATTGGGCGGAAGAGCTACGACCCCTTTGCCTCATCAGAGAAGATTCAGCAGCAGGTCAGCAAGTACCCTCTGATGGAGGAGATCGGGTTCCTGGTGCTCGGCATGAGGGTAAGAGCGGTTTCCGGGAGGTGTGCATGTTTCTCTTACACAACACCATGGAGCTGGATGCTGATGGGTCAGAGCTGGTGTGCTGTAGAGTTGCGTCACCACGATGTACGTGAGCTACTAGGACGGGCGTTTTATCTGTTGCTCTCTGGTGTGTGGTCAGCAGCACTGGTCCTGACACGGACTAGTGTTAATGCGCGGTGGCCAGACCCTAAGACGGTAATGTGAAATTTTGTGTTAGAGAAGGTCGAAGTTCCGGTGTACAATAAAGATTAAAAGTAAACATATTCTTCGTAGTTTTTCTGTAAGAAAAGGGCTATTTATAGCTTTTGGCATTTTGAGACAGAATCTCACTGTGTGGCCCTGACTGTTCTGGAAATTGCTTTGTAGACCAGGCTGTCCTTGAACTCAGAGGTTCACCTGTCTGCCTCCCCAGTGCTGGGGAAATGAGTTGTTTTATAAGTAGAGAAAAAAAAACGACATTATTTTATATTTTTATTTAAAACAGTTTTATTTGCACAGAGTTCTATGAGTTAGCACTTAAACCTTTTTTTTTTTAAATCTTAACTGATACATAAGAAGTTTGTATTTCTGCTTTGATATGCACACATACTGTTCACCTCAGGCTAGTCGGGGGCTGGTGTCATCTGGTGGTGGGGTCTGCTTCAGTGTGTATACCCTGGGGTCACTTCTGAGGGGACAGAGCAGGAGCTACAGAGGCAGAGATGACTTGCTGTCGTCTTGGAGGGCTAGCACAGGGTTGCTCCTCACCTAGGTGTCACAACACAAATTCCAGAACAAATACGATGGGAAGGAAGAATTATTGAAGCTATTTCGCCAACGTCCCGCAGCTGGGAAATGATGTGGCATGTGATCCTCTAAACCAGTAGCGCTGTTTCCAGATGAGCCGGATGATTACCCAGTGAGCAAGCATGGGCAAGTGACAGATGGTCTTCCTTTTGAGTCTTAAACAGGAAGTATTGTGGGAGATTGCTAACGTGCCGGTGATAATCAGCAAAACAGTTATGACGTTGGACCCGATTTCTTGATCAATACTGTAGGAGGATCGTTCAAGCAGATCTTTGTCTTAGGAAACTAAACATGAGCAAGCACTTATGAAAAGGCAAAGGGGGTAGCAGGCTGGCTCACTGGGTAAAGGGCTGACTGTGAAAGCTGAGCAAGTTGATTGTTCCCTGGGACTCACTTAAAGGCAGGAAAAGGGAACCAGCTCTGTGGGAACATGGACTTGTTTGTAGAGCTCTGTTCAGTGTATATGTGAGAGAAAAGAGCCCAACAAATTGGACAAAAAGGGGGAAATCTAGCTGATTGTATTACAAATGCTAACTATGTTCCCCCAAAAAACTGCACGTTGCATCTAGGCACCTTCCCCCAATTGGTTCTGATTGGTAAATAAAGATGCCAACAGCCAATAGCTGGGGAGGACAGACAGGGGCGAGATTTTAGTTAGGATTCCTGGGCTTGGGACCAGGAGGAGAGAAGGGGAGGTTTGGGAGTGTTGGGGAGAGGAGAGGTGCCTGAAAAGAGTGCAGGACAGAGAGGCGAGTCCGCCCTGTGGAGGGCCGGGAGAGCACGGCCCAGAGGCTGTCCAACTGGGTCCAGGGCGGCCATGGGAGAATATAGAGTTTAGTAAGAAATAATTGGGATTAACCACATGGAAGTTAGGCAGTGTCCTAGCTACTGTGCTGAATACGGCATTGTGAAATATAAAGACTGTGTATGTGTCTTTTATTTGGGAACACAGATGATTAGGGCGGTAGCGACCCAGTGACAAGATAATTAATAATAATTAGTTCTACACATGCTCAATCCGTTCAGACTGGATTTCCTCAGGGCAGAACCACTGTGCTGTATGGCATGGTGATTTCTGCATTGGTCAGTTCCTCAAGGATTCTAATGTGGCCTTTGAAAACGTATCATTATTTTATTTTGGGTTTATTGTAGCATAGACTGACACCACTTAATGAGCGGTGGATATTTTCTCACTGAACTAAGTTTTTGTTATATACTAAAGTCTCACGCATACTTGACTCAAGTGTGCTTTAGTATCAGACAGTGTGCTTTCTGTTGGTCGTTTTTAAGGCTTTGGTTTTCCAGTTCTTCCTTATTTTCCTGTATGAACATTCCCGAGCAGAAACGAACCTGATGCTGAGCCTCCTTTATGGTTGGGACCGTAGGCACAAACCCCAGCACCTGGCACTTCAGGAACTTGAGAGTTGTTTATATGGTTTAAGATGGCGGGGCTGTACTGTAGATGTGTTTCAGTAATAAATTGCCTTTACTGTAGGTGCTGACATTTTGGTATCAAGCTAGTTTGGAGATATGACTTGGGATATTTTATGACCATGGTGACTGTAATTGCCATCTGGATGCCATCTGTGGCTGTCTTGTACTTGCTAGCCAATCAAACCGTGTGTGTGTCAGGGAGGCAAGATGCACATGGGTGCAGGAGCCTGGCCTCAGAGCTGAAGTTACAGGTGGGAATTGAACACGGGTCCTCTGCAAGAGCAGTATAGCCCCCCACCCCCTTTTCTCAGACAGTGTCTTTATATATAGCGTGGCTCCTCCCACCCCCGCCTCTGGAACTCATTGTTAGGCTGGCCGTGAAGTCACAGAGTTCTTCCTGCCTCTGCCTCCTAAGTGCTGGGGTCAAAGGTATCCATCACCACACCTGGGCTTCAGGACAAGCTCATAAGGGCTGAATCATGTCTGTAGCTCGTAGTTTCTTTTTCTTATCTGATTGCATTTGTTAATGACTAACAGGATCAGAATTATCTGTCTGTCTACCTACCTACCTACCTATCTATCTATCTATCTATCTATCTATCTATCTATCATTTTAGTTTTTCAAGATAGGATTTCTTTGTGTATCCCTGACTATCCAAGAACTCATTCTATACCAGGCTGGCCTTGAACTCAGAGATCCACCTGCCTCTGCCTCCCAGGGGACTCTAGAATAATTTTAGATGGAAAGAAAGACAAAAGACATTGTATCCAAAACACTCTTTATGGAAGCTTTTGCTTTTGTTTTATTTTATTTTATTTTTTTGAAGACAGCATCTCCTATAGCTCATCCTGGTATCTTTGCTGTGTAGGTGAGCTCACCTTGAACTTCTGATCTCTTTGCCTCTGACTCAGACCAGGTGCTGGTAATACAGGTGTGTCAGCCACGCCTGCTTTTATTGGTGCTAAGAGTGAGCCCAGGTCGGGTTGAAATACCACTGTGTTATTTTCTCCCACCCCCACTCCTCTCCACTTTAACGTCCCTTTCTGTAGCAGAGTTTTGTGTAACTTTTTGTTTTAAACTTGCCATGTAGCCAAGGATGACCTTGAACCCCTCACCCACTTCTACTCCCCCAAGTGTTGAGCGAGGCAGGTGTCTGTAAATTCAGCTAAACTTAAATATTAGGAAATGCTTTCCTCTTGGCTATGTAAATTCGGGGTTAATCTTGATGGCTTGAGATAGATAGTTCTATCATTCTAAACATCTTTGTTAGTGCTAGCAGCTTTTCAGAAGTGGGACATCTGAATGCTAGGTGCTCTTTCAGCCTGTGTTCCTGTGGCTGATTCTCTGTCTTTGGGATCTTGCACCTAGCTGCGAAACCACGCCCCATGGCCCGGGCGCCCCATATTGCTGTTTGAATGTCCACTGTTCTTTTATTTTGACAGGTTTACCATCTTCACTCTGACAGCTATGAGACACAAAACCAGCACTATGGAAGAGGACTGACGAAAGAGACTCTGAAGGAAGGTGAGCACCGGAGCCGGTCTGGCTGCTGCAGTCAGCAAGATGGCGCTCGCCACGTTTAATTCTCCTTTGGACTAACGAGGCAGCGCATAACCTTTTAAATTAGAAGTGCAGAGAGACAGAAGCGTGTTTACCATTATCCCTGGACCCTAATATACCCAAGTGTGGGTTGTGAGTGCCCTCCGCTTACACCCTCACTAGTGCCTTATAATACGGCTGCTGGCACACTTGCTTCCTACTCCTGTGATAAAATCCCTAAGACAACCCACCCATGAAGGAGCCTTTATTTTGGTTCAGTTTCAGAGTGTATCTGGTAGCTCCTTTGCTTTGGACACAGCAAGGCAGCAGACATGGGGAGCAAATCTGTTCCCAGGTGACCAGGAAGCCCTTTATGACCCCTGCCTCTCAAAATCCTACAACTGCCCCAGCCCCGTACTCAACATGGGGTCGCAGGAGCTATTTCAGAGCTGTTCTGGAGCCTCGTGCACTCATTCAGGTACAAAGAGCTGAACACTGTTGTCCAGTTCGATGCCAAAGCTTTAAATTCACACTCAGCTGGCCCGGCACGACACACGCCTGTAATCCCAGCACAGGTGGGATTAAACTATAAATTAATAAAATGTAGTAATTGTAACTGGTATTTAAATTGCTCATTACACAAGAGGCTTTAAGGTGCTGTTTTCGTGTGGGCTGCGTTTTAAAAGCTGCTTTTGTGTGGCTGGGTGACATTCGAGCTTCTAAAGCTACTGGTGAACAGGCAGGAGGTAATTTGCTTAATAAGCCCATTGACATGTGTGCTTTGGTAGAATTCTGGTGACCCAGACATTACAACAGGGCATTCTGCCTTTTAAGAATTATCTTATGTTAGGTTATTTTCAGCTCTATGAAACGAACTCCTGTGGAGTTCTCCGGAGGGCACTGGTGTTGGATACAGAAAATATGTCTTCTTGTAGTTTTGAGCTCTGTTCCTGTCTTGACATACTAGATTAAAGCAAACTGGTACTTAATTTGACTATTAAAAAATACAGATTTTACTTCCTGAGCTGTGGTTTCCTGGGCTGATTTAATTTCTTCTTCTTCTTCTTTTTTTTTTTTTAACATTGAAAATAGGTTAAAAAATACTATATTCTGATTACACTTTCGTCTTCCCCTCACTTCCACCCTGATGTTTTCACTTTTACCTATCCAAATCCATACCTTTCCTTTCTCTCATTGGGATACAAATATCTGTCTGTCTGTCTGTCTGTCTATCTATGGACACACACACATAGTGGTGGGACACATCTTTAATCCCAGTAGGTGCATCTCAGTGAGTTCAAGGCCAGCTTGGTCTACAGAGGTAATTCCAGGACATCCAGGGCAACACAGAGAAATTCTGTCTCAAAAAAGAAACCAAAAAAACCAAACTTTGTTGTCGGCCATCTACTGCTGGTCTTGAGTTCTTTGTATACCCAGTGAAACTCCACTGGAGGAAACGGATTTTCTGAGAGCAGTTATCAACTGGCGAGCGCTCCTGTGTCAGGGATGGGGACCCTGTGTCCCCTTCCCCTCTCGGGGCTGGAACCCCAGCAGGCCCAGACCCAAGCCAGCTCTGTGTGTGGAAGTTTCTGGGTGTTCATATGTGTGGTCCTGCTATGTTCAGAAGGCCGTGTTTCCTTGGAATCTTCCTTACCAGCTCTTACGCTGCTTCCTCTTCTTCATCCCCTAACCCCTCCTCCACAGAGTTCCCTGATACACGAGGGGAGGAACTTGATAGTGATTCTCATTGAGAACTGAGTGCTTCAAGTCTCTCACTTTCTGCACATTGTCCTGCTGTGGTCTCTGTATTTGTTCCCATGCCCCGCAGGAGGAAGCTTCTCTAGTGACACCCATGCTGAGCACAGCACAGCGTCATTCCAGGTCATCAGTAGTTGTTGGTCCCCCTAGGTCCTGGCCTATCTGGTCTCTGGTTCTTGGCCACCTGAGCAGTACTGGGGATGGGTTCCATCTCACAGAGTGAGCCTCACCTCAAATCAGACATTGGTTGGTTAGTCCCACCGTTGTATATCAAAGGGTTCATAACTGGGTTGTGTGCAGAACACGTGCGGTACCATAACCTTTAGTCATTAGGGGTAAAGGCTCTAGATAGGATCAGCCCGACTTCATGTCCAGCAAGTTGTGCAGGTATTTCAGCAGTAGGGCCTTACTTATCAGCTTCTGCATAGCAGTCAACAGGCTTGGCAATAGCCTGAGTTGCTTGGGAGTTCCCACAGGGTTTCTTTGGCCAACAACTCAATTAAATGTAACCCATTCCTTCAGCTGGAGGCCTCACTTGGTGGTGAGAGATATCCAGTTGGAGCTCTGTCTCCCAATTATTTGGCAATTTACTTTAGATCACCTTCATAATAGGAATATGTTTTAGGAAGCTTCTGTATTAGGTTTCCATACAACCTCTCGAATGGCCTCTCCCTGTCTTAGTCAGTGATCTATTGCTGTGGCCATGGCAACCTTTATAAAGGAGAGCATTTCGTTGGGGCTAACTCATGGTGGGAATATGGAAGTGTACAGGCAGACATGGTAGTTCTACCGGATCTGACGGCAACATGAAGAGAGAGCCACTGTACCTGGCTTGGACTCTCGAAACCTTAAAGCCTATCCCCGGTGACACACTTAGGCCACCCCTACTCCACAAGGTCACACCTCTTAATCCTTTCAATTACTGCCGCTCCCTGGTGACCAAGCATTGAAATCTGTGAGCCTGTGGAGGCCACACCCACCCACACACACACCCGCCCCCAGTAATAACCCTAGTTGTCCTCCCTAGAGTGATCAACTCTTCTCATTGGTCCCTTACTCAGGGTAACCTCTGTGATTACCTGTACTGTGGCCTGTTTATTGAAGACTGTCATTCACATATAAATGAATGCACCCTGTATTTGTTTATTTTGGGGTCTGGGTATCCTCACTGAGATGATTTTCTTTTCCCCAACTCCATCCAGTTACCTGTGAATTTTATAATTTCTTTTTTTTTTAAAACAGCTGAGTAATATTCAATTTTGTAAATGTACCACATTTCCTTTATTCATTCATCTGCTGACATATCTCTAGGTTGTTCCCAATTTCTGGCTATTATGAACAGAGCAGCAGTGAACGAGGGTGAGCAAGTGTCTCTGTAATAGGCTGAAGCATCCTTTGGGTAGATGCCCAAAAGTGATCTAGCTGGATCTTAAGGTTGATCTATTCCCAGCTTCCTGAGGAACCACCCCACTGATTTCTATAGTGGCTGTACAAGTTTGCACTCCCACCAGTAATGGATGAGGGTTGCCCTTACTCCACATCCTCTCCTGATGAGATGCATCAGGAGAGCTGCCACTCGTTTTATTGATTTTGGCCATCTGACCGGTGTACCATGAAATCTCAAGGCGGTTTTGACTTGCATTTTTCTGTTGAGTTTATTTAAAAGTTTGTCTCTTAGTGGGAACAAGTTATATACAAGCAAGTTGCCTAAGCTGTACATTCCCAAGTGTGATTAAATAGTAAGGTGTAATTTACTCTATTATTATTATTGGTGGTGGTGGTGGTTTGGGTTTTTGAGACAGGGTTTCTCTGTATAGCTCTGACTATCCTGGAGCTTATTCTGTAGACCAGGCTGGCCTCAGAAGTCAGATGTACCTGCCTCTGCCTCTGCCTCCGCCTCCCGAATGCTGGGATTACGGTGTGAACTAGCGTCACCTGGCCAAGGTGAAGAATTTTATCTGCTGTGAGCTCACTCTACAGGTGCAGGGGCGGCACAGTTTAACCCTGACTCTGATGTATTTCGCTACAGGTGTCTCCAAGTTTTTCCACAATGGCTTCTGTTTAAGAAAAGATGCGGTTGCAGCCAGTATTCAGAAGGTCGAGAAGATTCTCCAGTGGTTTGAAAACCAGAAGCAGCTTAACTTTTATGCAAGTTCTTTACTGTTTGTTTATGAAGGTTCATCTCAGCCAGCTACTACAAAATCAAATGATAGAACTTTGGCGGGGAGGTTTCTCTCCAAAGGACCCCTGTCGGATGCGGATGTAGTGGAGTGTAATAACAATTTCCACCTCTTCAGCTCCCAGGCCAACGGGACGTCAGTAGGCAAAAGCTTATCCAAGGCGTACTCAAGGCACAGAAAGTTGTATGCAAAAAAGCACCAGAGCCAGACTTCCCTGAAAGTTGAAACTCTGGAGCAGGACAACGGGTGGAAAAGCATGTCCCAGGAACACTTGAACGGCAACGTGCTCTCCCAACTGGAAAAGGTGTTCTACCACCTTCCCGCGGGTCGGCAGGAGATCGCGGAAGTGGAAGTGCGCATGATAGACTTCGCTCATGTGTTCCCTAGCAACACAGTAGATGAGGGGTATGTTTACGGTCTGAAGCATCTAATTGCCGTGCTTCGGAGTATTCTAGACGGTTGAGTCTTGCTGCAGTCTGTGAAGGAGCGGGCCAATCACCACGGAGAGCTGCAGGCGTTAGCCGTGCACCTGTTCTGCTCTGTAAAATAATTTGTATTGTGAGTCAGCGTTTTATTTGTCTTTATACTTTTGGTAGGTGTTTAACTTTTTTATATTCTTACTCAGGAATACTAATTTGTTCATTAGAAAACTATGAAGAATAAAGAAACAGGAATGTCGAGCAGGGAACGTGTGGGACACGGAGCAAACAGCTGTAACACTTGCAGAAATCACTACGCAGGCCACATAGCTTTCTGTAGCCAGTCACCATGCAATCTGTCCACCCAGCCTTGCCGGTGAGCCGACTCTGAACTATGACCTTACCATCCTAAGATCTAGAAAGTGTCCCTAAAACTGGAGAACATTTTACACAGAAAGGAGACTCTGTGGGTTCTCTATTAACGGCAGAGCGTGTGGCGTTTGAAAGAACGGTGCTCAAATGGCCGCGCTGTGCTCCACCAGCAGGGCTCCCTCCAGCCCCTTCCGTGCTCAGCGCTGAGCATCATGGGAAGAGGGCGTGGGTCACGTGGCCAGCGGCAGCTAGGGCGCAAATTTTCCTCATTAGTCTCAAGAGAGATTATGTGTAAAGAACACATTACCCTTTTTCTTTCTTTTTGTTCTAAAGAACCTCATTTATGGAAAAGTCTTCATAAACTATGTTGTGAGAGCTGTCATGAAGCAGAAAATGCTCTTTATTACCAGTGGGAGTCTTAGGAGTGGGGAATGATGGGAAATTTGTTTTTTTTTTTTCTTTCAAGTTTTGAGAGTCTTTTCCGTTTTAAAAATCCATTAAAAAATGTATCCCCATTTACTTAGCATAAACATTTCTCAGAATTGGTTAGACATCAACAGAACGCCGTGCCCGGTGCACTGGAGGAATCCTGCTTAGGTCTCACCCCCGTGGTGCCTAACAGAAAGATCCTAGTTAATGTCACTGGGAGCAACAGGCACCTGACTTTTCCTTGGGGGGAGAGGGTGGGAAGATTTGTAAGTGTCATGCCTGTTTTTACCAGTTCCACCGTTTTCAAAGTAACAGTTTATCGTGAAAGCATTTTCAAACCCGAGATTCAATTTGCAAATCCTTTTGCTGTGGAGCTGGGCTTGCTTGCACTTTGACCCTCTGATGTGATAAAATAACCGAACAGCTTGTCCCTTCTGGACAGTAGCTTTGAGTTATGACCTGACATATTTTTTTTCCCTCCTTTTAACCGGTTTTCCCTGGAGAATTACAAATCAAACTGCTAAATCCAAGAACCATTTTCTGTAATGTGGAGGGACTTTTTCAGTTCAAACGTAGTTGGAAATGCCCGCACTCAAACGGGAGCCCGGAAGGAAGGAATGGGTCATTAACCGGAGTAGGTCTGGTTAACGTGCCTTTTGGGGGTTTTCTCCAGGAGGCTGCAGGTGCTCGGCAAGAACGTCACATTCTCTGCCCAGGTGTGGACTGACTATGGCTAATTTTGTTTCTCCCATTTTGTGGGAGTGAGTTTCAAGTGATAATTATTACGAAACTTGAGTTTTACCGTTTTTCTTACAATATTGACTCGTTATCCGGGTGTGATTCAGGAACTCTCAAGCCTATCTGGTGAACACTATTTTGAATCTTAAGAGGCAGTTTGAGATGGCATCGGCCTATACACAAAGTATTAGGAAACCCGTATTCGAAGCTTTGGGAGCACTTCCGCTCAGTTAAGTCTTTGATCTACAGCTGTTTCAAACATTTTGGAAGCCAGCATCCTGCCTTTCCCACAACTAAGTTTTGTCTGAATAAAACAGGAAGTGATTCTTATCCCTGCTTCTCAGGGAAGGGATTAGCATTCGGTTCTTCTCGTTTACATTTTACCTGCTGCCCACCTTGTGTTACTTTGTGCTCTTTGACATGATGGACATATGTGTGACATCATCAACACGAGCGTGACGTCAGCAGCCTGTGGCGGGCGTTTTCCTGTCTGTCCTGTCTTTAAAAAATGATGCTGAGATTTGCCACTTTGGGGAAGAGGCATCTATCATTAGCCACACATATGTGAACACACAGATAATTAAGGAATAAGCAAATGAGGAGGCGGTTTGAACCCCACCCCCAACATTAGTGTGTTCCTTATGGGATGCAGTCGCGGAAAGGACTTTTAAAGAAATTGTGGGTGTGAATACATTTCTCAAATAAAAAGCTTAAATTGTAAAATAGTTTTATAATAAAGTATTTACATTAATTATTTTAATATGGATAGAAGTTGCATAAATTATAATTGTTGAATATTTAAAGTCTTACAAGAGAGTTTTGAAAAGTGTATGTAAGTGGCTTTGATGGCCGTGGTGTTAAACTAGTATGGGATGCTTTGTTTTGCGTGTTTGGAGGGGGCCTGGGCACTCTGCCTGTCCACACTACATACAGATTGCTACTGTGGCCCTGCAGGCTGCTTAGCAGAGTGAGTACCAATTCGCACACGCCGGTGTCCTGTGATGCGGATCTTCACCATCTCACAGTGATGCCCTTGCTGTCAGGCCTATGAACTATCGAATTGATAACATTTGGGGGGGAAATGAATTTCCATAATTACTTCCGTTGCAATCTTTGTGTTGATTTTAGAATTTGTAATATGTAGGTGGGAGGAAGGGCTGAACTGTGAACTGACTGGCTCTGACTGTTAGTACCACTCCCCTTGAGGTCTGATGTCTAAACTGGCTTGCTGAAACAGCCATTTACACAGCTGTCCTTCTCTTTCAGACCTTTGACTGGTTTATTTTGTGTATTCGTACCTTCCATTGCCCTTTGTCTTGCCCCCTAAAATGGTCCATTTACCCAGAAACATCAAGTCCCTTTTAAGAAAGGTCTGTTTGGTTACCCTCAGGGTGGAGTCTGGGGGTCTGGCCCCTCAGGTCACTCAGACTCAAGCCTGGACCACCTCAAGCATTCTCAACCACTCTCCCTGACGTGTGCATCTGTGAACCAGCCAGGACTGACCATTTCAGGCACCCTGCCTAGGTGGAGAGCCTCATAGGGACGTCTTTAAAGCAGAGATACACAGACACCCGTATTGAAAGCTGTTAAAGATAGTGTTTTGTGAAGATTGAGTGCTAAGTAGTGAGCTACAACCGAGGCAAGATAATTTGGGGGCGGAGATTGAGGGAAGGTGAGCTGAGGTTAGAAGCCCAGAACAATTGCCCCCAAGTTGGCTCTCCAGCTGTGTGACAGTTACGCATAAAACAACCTTAAAAAGATGCTCTTAAGACATGTTCGTAAAGGTACGTTCAGCCTTCACCTTTACAATAATAGCACAGTGTGACCGTGGTAGCTCCTCACTAGTGCAGACCTTTTTAGACCTCACATTTTCAAATCACTGGGATCTCAACTTTGTCAGCGGACACGGAGGTATTTCTTGACTTCAGAGCGATTCTATTATCACATCCAGTACTGGTATCTTGAGAAAGATTCAGCATCTTTGCTGTCAACGTTGTGTCTTCCTGCTTGTTTGGATAGCTTCCGTTAAAAGCTACCATGGTTTGTGCCAGTGAATCGGAGAGACAAGTTCAAACAAACAAACAAACAAAAAAGTGTGGTTAAACTTTGGCCTGGTGTCTGCTTAAAAGTTTAATTATTGAAGGTGGGGTTTCTGGTGCCCTGTAGACAGGGAAAAGGCATACTCGGACACTAGGCTGTGGATCTGTGGTGAAAGATGGGAAATTGCGCCCACGTTGTGTTTGAAGTGGCATCCAGGCAGCAGTGCCAGTCCCCCTCACTTGATGAATGAATGTATTGTTGTACTTTGGTGTAAATGTCTCTGGCTTTTTTTCTTTTCTCAGTGTTTGTAATTTGTACTATTGATGGGATATTCTTGGAGTGCAAGGCTCATCACTGTGTTTCTAGAACCATCTAATGTGATATACCAATTTTTATAAGCGATATTTAGATAATTCTAATAACTGTACATTCAACAACTTATTAAAATGTTTTGCATTGGAGTTTTTTCCGTTTGATTACCGCGTCTGAACAAATGAAGGCTGGTGTGAAAGATATCCGGGCTAGAGAGATGGCTCAATAGTTAAGAGCACCAGCTCTTCTTCCAGATGACCCAGGTTCAATTCCCAGCACCTTCATGGCCGCTCACATACGGTTTGCCTTAGAGGACAGTTCCCCCTACTCTTCCCTTGTAACTTCAGCTCCAAGAGATCCCACCCCTTACATACACAGACATGCAGGCAGAATGCCAGGGCACATAAAATAAAAATGAATCATTAACAACAAAAAGACAACTGTTTGGGCACTGTGGCATACACATGGCGACGAAACAAGCCAGTCCAGGCCAGATTAGGATTTTCTAAAGGCAGGCTTATTGGGAAGCTGCTCCGGGGCTCCAACACTAGGGTTGTCCCCATGGGGAGGAGTTGCGGGGAGAGAGCCAGAGAAAGGGTGTTGGCAAATGTTTGGATCATGTAGGGAGGAGCCACGGGGGAAGGGCAGCCCAGCCCCAGGGCTGGAAAACTCAAGGTTGGGGGCGGGGTATGCCAGCTAGGACTGAGGAATGCTGGGAGAACCTGGGGGCTTGGTCTGCTTTGCTATGTATAATAGGCACATCAGTCCCTTGTCTTGGGGGTCTGAAACCAAACGGCGCATGTGAACTGCTCGTGCTGTGATAGACTTGAACAGCAGAGGACAACTTTGGAGAGTCAACTCTTTCCATGTTGAGATCTGGGAGGCTTCTGTGGCATCTTATTGCACATCAAGCTATCTTGCCTACCCACACTTGGCTTTTAAATGAGGCTAGCCTTGAACTTTCGTTGTTGATGAGGATGGCCTTAAATGGCTGATCTCCCTGCCTTCACTTCCACGGGGCTGGGTTTACACCTAGATTGAGATTTTAAAAACAGTTCAGTAAGTCTTTCTCAAGACTCTGGTTCTCTCTGGAACTGAGGAAAAGCAAGGGGTTGGACCAAGTCGCTCCACAGGACTATGAGGGGATCTGGGCTGACCGCTTATAGAGGGCACGGCCCCTCCTAGTCAGAACCAAGTCAATACTCAGCGCTCACACCTGCCCTGTCAAATATTGTGTGGGATTTTGTTTTGACTGGTTAAAACTGGCTGCCTAGGTCCCGAAGACAGCAGAGCATCGTTGCTTTCAGTTGACACAGCTAAGTACGGAGACAAAACGCCAACGTGAGCGGAGAAAAGCCTCCGGGTGTGGAGTTGGCAATGCGAGGTGGGCTACCTGGCCAGAGCTGGAAAAAGAAAACTGTTGTGAAGAGAAACCACGACCGAGGCAACTGTTATAAAGAAAACATTTCATTGGCGCTGGCTTAAAGTTTCATAGGTTCAGCCCGTTATCGTCAAGGCAGGAAGCATGGCAGTGGTACAGGAAGATATGCTGCTGGGGGGGGGGGGCTGAGAATTCTACACCTTGATCCAAAGGCAGCAGCCAGGAGGACTCTCTTCCTCACTGGGCGGAGCTTGAGCACTAGGAGACCTCCCCAATGCCCGCCCACACAGTGACGCACTTCCTCCAACAAGGCCACACCCATTCCAACAAGTCCTACACTTCCTCCTAATAGTGCCCCCTCCCATGGTCCAAGCATAGTCAAACCACCACAGAAGGTAAATTTATAAGCATTGGGAAGGATGTCCAATAGCTAACGATTATTCCACCCAGTGTGTTTCTCGTGCATTTCCCCCAGAGAAATTTGTTTTTAAACAAGCATTACTGTTTTGTGTTGTAAGCACTAATATCTTGTCTAGGAATTTGTACACTTTTCACTGGGCTTTCGGTTGGAGGCAGATTAGGTGGTTGCTTATCCTTTAGGGAGAAGTAGTGTTCTGCCTGCATTGGGGCCTGGGCTTGTGTTTGGTGACAGGTTATTTTTCCACTGGTGAAGTAAGCCAATTCAAACCAGATTAGAATATACCAAAGGTTTATGGGGAAGCTGCTCTTGGGTGAGTTCACTGGCCTCAAGAATTGAGGCCAGAAGAGTCACCATGGGAGGGGTGTGGTCGTGAGGAGGGGGAGGGAGAGAAAGGGTGTATGCTCAGAGACCGAAGAGAGAAACCAAAATATCTGGATTATATAGGGAGGAGCCTCTGGGCGAAGGACAGACAGGCCCTGGGCTAGAAAGCTCATGCTTTGGGGCAGCCTATGCCAGGACTGATGGATGCTGGGAGAACCTGGAGGCCTGGTCTGCTTTGATATGTAAAATATGCACCTCAGCCCATTGTCCTGGGGTCCCAAACCAAACAGTTGGAACTTCCTAAAGAGCGATCTTGTTGAACGTGGGAAGCAAAAGAATGGGTGTCTTGTTCAGTCTTTCTAATAATCTCTGCTCTGAACCAATCAACTCTCAGGAGGTCAGAATTAGTCTGTTCCAACCAAGAGTGGGGTCCCATGACCTACGCACTACCCTCTAGGTTCCACTTGTGAATGGTTCTTTCATCCTTCATCGTGGTTGCATGGGGGCTGGGCTTCTAGCACCCAAACCACCTCCACAGTGGAACCACGTGCCTTGTGTGCTTTCTGAGTTTGTTTGTTTTTTTTGTTTTTGTTTTTTTTTTTTGCTGAAATTCTTGAAAGAATGATGTGCTTGCTGGTTAGAGTCATCTGAGAGGAGGGAGCCTATGTTGAGAAAATGCCACCATAAGCTTGGTCCTCAGGCAAGTCTGGGAACATTTTTCTTCATTCATGATTGATATGGGAGGGTGCTATCCCTGGGCAGTATAGGAAAGACTGAGCAATACTCACAGTATAATTCAGCTATGCAAGAACCAAGTGCTTCAAAAATACTCAGATAAAAATACTCAAGATTCATCCTTGGTAATCCCTAACTCAATCATCCTTTCCCATCTGGTTTTGCATATAATTTGAAGGCTACTTTGGTTTTTTTTTTTTTTTTCAGGCACCACCCCAAATCGATTCTATTAGCGGATCTGGGTGAGTTTGACCTTCCACACACATCCAGCCTCTGCCTTCCCCTCGGTGTTTCTGGGGGCTCCAACCCTAGCTTGCCTCCTCAGCTACACCCTAGGCTGCTCAGCAGAACCCTGACAACTTCAGAGTTCTCCATTGTTTCATCCTAGAGCAGCAAGAAGAGCCTCTAAAATGCAAACCAAGTGTTTCCACTCTCGAGCTCAGTGTCCGACAGTAATTTCTTCTCTCACTTGGGTGGGATCTGAAATGCTCAGTATCTCTTCCAGAATCTTCCATTCCCACATCTGTGACTAATTCTCTTATCTCATTTCCTGCCACTCCTATCAGATATGATACCTTTCTGACACAGCACCTGCAATTCTGTTAGTGCAGCCATGGGGCGTGGGGGACAAGAGGGGACATGGATGGCGTCTGACTGTCACACACCCTCTGAGCTTTGTAAGCTCCAAGTGTGTCACACGGTCAGGAAGGTTCCCCCCCCATCCCCCGCCCAGCAAAAACCAGCAGGTGCCTGGGGGGGGGGAGGTTACTGTCTGTTTCTGATTTATGGCCTCAGGAACTTGATGCGATTGTTCCCTTTATTGGTCAATGACATCTAGTCATCTAACCTAGAGTCATCTGGGAGGAGAATCACAGCGGGAATTGTTTGGAATGGGTTGTCCCATGGCAATGTTTGTGGGGCATGGTTTTTGTTGCTTTAACTGATGTGGGGAAATTAAGCCTGAAACTGTGTGGCACTGCTCCTCCGTTCAGTTTGGCTCCCAGGACTGTGCAGGAGAGAGCTAGCTAAATGTTAGCCATGCGTGTGTTCCTGCTCTCTCTGCCCTTGGCTGTGGATGTGATGTGACAAACAGCCTTGAACTTCCGCTGTCTCAGTTTCCCCTGCAGTGATGGACTGGAGCTGAGAGCTAAAAAAAAAAAAAAAAAAAAAGTTCTCCCTGCAAGCCGCTTTCTGTTGGGTGTAAATCAGTACGCCACCATTTTGTTGTTCATGGTTGCTTTTGGGGCTCTACTGGGGCTCAGAAAATGGTATCTCAAAGTTTGGACCTCCATCCTGCTAAGTTCTGAAGACTCAGAGCCCAGGAGCAAGTCCCCTTGTGCCCCGCTGGCTCTGCTTCCTTTTCCTTTATGGAACAACAGGAACTTCTCCAAAGGCGGTCATAAAACTAAAAGTGGTATCATGACCGTCCCCCAGCCATCGAGAAATTCTGTGTGTTGAGACTCCCTCCTCTCAGATGACTTTTACTTGTTACGTTGACAGAAAACAAGATGGTACAAATGTCTACTGAAGTTGGGTTGATAACATCCAGCCTTGTGGACAGTCATCCAAATAAATCCCATGTGTATATTCTAGAGAACCCTGACTGGTACAACCAGGGATGTCTTCATCATCCAGATTCAGGAAAGGAAAACTCACACTCCATAACTTCAGGGAGTACAAGCCCGATCACAGATGGGTTAGTTTACTGTTTTGCTTTAGCTCTTGGTCACCCCTCCCCTTCACTCCCCTTCACTCCCCTTCCCTCCTCTCTCTTCCCTTCTTCTCCACTCCCCTCCCCTCCCCTCCCCTCTTCTTTCTCTTACTTTTCCTTCTTTGGGGGTGAGCACTGTTAGGGATTGAACTCAAATCCTTACGCATGCTAAGCACATACTCTACCATTAAACTATGACTGGAGTCTCAATGTGTAAGTGTGTGTGTGTGTGTGTGTGTGTGTGTGTGTGTATGTGTGTGTGTGTAAGATGGGTGTGTGTGAGTGTGGTTGCGTAGGTAAGGGCTTGGCTGTGAAATTCAGAGGACAGTTTGCTGCTACTGTGGGCCGCAACTCGAGGGGTGGGTGTGGGGTGGGTGTGGGGTGGGTGTGGGGTATGAATTACCCTCTCACAGATATCCTGCCATCAGACATTCACATTACAATTCATAATGGTAGCAACATTACTTTTATGAAGCAGGAATGGAAGGATTTTGTCGTGTGTGTGTGTGTGTGTGTGTGTGTGTGTGTGTGTGTGTGTGTGAGACCACAACACGAGGAACTGCATTAAGGGTCACAGCTTTAGGAAGGTTGACAATCACTGTACTGTGGGTTTCAGAGAGTAAACTCACAGGCTTGGTGGCAAGCATCCCTACCCACCGAGCCATTCTTTGCTGTCTCTGGAGCTTTGTTTTAGGGGTTCAAGAGAAGGAAGAATTAGGTTACTAGGGATATAGTTTGGATGACTCTCTGTCTTGATTGGTCGTTTTCAAGTTAAATAACCCCTTCCCTACTGTGTTCATCTCTTCCCCTGATGCCTCTGAATTTAGTCTGAGCCTCACCCCCTAAGGCTGCACAGCCCTCAGATTGGCACCACAAAGCTGGACAGAGGTTGGAGTCATAATGCACATGTTATTTCTAGTTGTCATCACAGCTCCCTAAGGCAGGTTTGCCTTTTGGAGGCTGGCCCCAAACTCACTCTGCACAGGAAGGATGACCCTGAACTCCTAACTCTTCTGCCTCTAGTAGAGTGCTGAACTACAGGCATGCTTCACCAATCCAGTATCCCCATCCAACAGTGGAAAGGAATTCAGGAGGAGGTCGCCATGGTTTAAGGTCCTGTTAATAGTAATAATCAGCCAGAATGAGAAAGTAAGTTAGGCATTTGTTTTTATGTATTACTATTATTAACACATTTCAGTTTATATAACTGCCAAACAGGTCATTTCTCCGAATGAGTTTAAGCTAGATTTAAAATTTGCTCATCTCAGCTCTCTGAGCTATTTGGGGGGGGGGTTCTTAATTAATTAATTAATTAATTAATTAAATTAAACAAATGCTGTCTAGTGTGCTGCTGTGGCAGGAAAATCTGTAACAGAATTAAATGCAGAAAATAGCACATACATGAAAAATTGTGGGTTTCTGGGCTCCTGGAATTCATGGAGGTACCCTGCATGGCCAAGGTGAAGAAATGAGGGGTGACTTGGTCCCTTTCGGGAGAACTGCATATCCAGGCACAGACGTTTTAAATGTGTGCCGAATTATACTGGCTAATTTGCAACATGATGTCGGTTTTCTGATGTTGCCAGGCAGCCCTGAGAGGAAAAAAAGTAGAATTCTGGGAGTGTGGCCAGATTATATAAATATAAAATATCAACCTGTACATAAGCACATACGTTAGCTCTCAAGATTCGCCAGGGATAGAAAGTGTGTGTGTGATCTCCCACATGGGAGCCCCAGAGCTTTACTAACATTAGTTCAAGATATTTTTAGTTAATTTTAAAATTTAAATGTGAAAGGTCCAAAATCTTGTTTTAGCTTTCCGTCGCCCTAAAATTTCCGATTTAATGTAACCTTGTAAAGCCCTGTTTAATGTAAAAGCAGCGCTCCCTCCCTCCTCTTGAAAAATCCCTAGTGACACCTAGTGGCCAATTCGTGTACTGCAAGCTGAAAGTTGAGTTGCTGATACTCTGATTGAAAAGGTCTACCACAAGGATGATGCCAACCAGCTTCTAATATTTGTGGACTATTATTAAAAGTCACTCTTAAAATATTATTCACACGCTCGTATAGGGCTCTTACTACATAAATATTTCTAGATGAGATGTCGTGGTTTTAATCAATTAATTTTGGTTTGGTTTTTCGAGACAGGGTTTCTCTGTGTAGCCCTGGCTGTCCCAGAACTCGCTTTGTAGACCAGGCCAGCTTGGAACTCACAGAGGTCCTTCTGCTCCTGCCTCCCTGAGAACGACACTTTTCCTGTATAGGAGAGTTCATGTGGAGCCCGGGATGCTTAGGTACTCCTGGTGGATGCCAGAATTTGGTATCTAGCCTACCTTCATGAAATAGAATGCTTTGCTCCAACTCATGACACCAGTTTACATTTAAAGCAGCTGGGGAAACAACAGATGAGTGACTCAGAGATGAGACTTTATAAAAATGGAACAATACATGAAAACAGAGCACCGGTTATCTTTGGGTATTGGAAGAATCAACAAGGGGTTTCCTTTTAGGGGTGTGTATCTACTGTAAGATAAAGTACCCCGGGGCTGGAGAGATGGCTCAGCGGTTAAGAGCACTGGCTGCTCTTCCAGAGGTCCTGAGTTCAAATCCCAGCAACCACATGGTGGCTCATAACCATCTGTAATGAGATCTGATGCCCTCTTCTGGTGTGTCTGAAGATAGCAACAGTGTACTTATATACAATAAATAAATATTAAAAAAAAAGATAAAGTATAATGAATTGGATTTTAAAAAGTCAACATAAAGTTTCAAAATACTTTTAAAAAGTGCTTGAAAAAAACAAAACAAAACCAAACCAAAACCCTGACTTCCCACGACTACCATTTCTCTTTCTTGCTCTCCTCTAAGCGCAGGCAGTAACTCCTGCAGTCTAGGGCTCCGGGATGTCTGGCCTCAGCCTTTTGTGATTCTCTGCAGGAGACTCCACAAGCTGTCTGGCTTCATGGAGCTCAAAATCCAAAGATTCATCAGTGCGCCATAAAGTGAGTTTTATACTTGCAACATTCCGGAAAAGCAGCGCTTTATTGCAGAAAAACCATCAAGAGAAACAATAATTTTCATAGGGTCATGAAAATAAGAATGTATGATACACAGTAGCTCAATCTAGAGCCCAGTCCTGACTCAATTTTTTAAAGAAGAACTTGTTTATTTTACCTTTTGTTCTATGCGTTTCTGTGTCTGTGTGGGAGTATGTGTGCAGGAGTGCGGGTACCTGCTGTGGCCAGAAGGGGGCACTGGTGTTCAGAGAACTGGAGTCGCATGCGGTTGCCCTCTGTGGATCTGGTTACTGAACTTGGGTCCTCTGCAGAAACAATATGTGTTTTCAACCACTGAGCCAACTCTCCAGCCCCCTGCCTCTGATTCTTACTGCCCACGTGACATGGGAACAAACCATTTAACTTCCTCCTGAATGGGGCCAGCTAGTTCCTGTCGCCAGTGATAATAAAAATATTTGTTGTGGGATTGTTGTGGGACCTGGATGAACTGAACATTTATGGTATTGATTAAGTGATCAGCAAATGCCAGACCTTGTGGATCTTGTTTTGCTATCAACGGTACTTTCTTAGAGTTGTTTGTGTGTGAGATCTGTCTTGACTGTGACTCTGGAGATGGGGACAATCTGATGCCATTACTCCTGCAGTTTTGGATGAGAACAGTCAGGTGGACTTTTTGTTTGTTGAGACCTCATAAGGCTAAAAAGCTAAAGAAAGGTCAACTTAGTGACTAGGAAGCCTACAGGATGGTAGAAAATCTCTGCCAGCTGTACATCTGACAGGATTGATATCTGACTGTGGAGGTTTGAATATGCTTGGCCCAGGGAGTGGTACTATTAGGAGGTGTGGTCTTGTTGAAGTAGGTGTGTCACTGAGGGCATGGACTTTAAGACCTATGTCCTTGCTTCCTGAAAGACAGTCTTCTCCAAGCTGCCTTTAGAACAAGATGTAGAACTCTCAGCTCCTCCTTCACCATGTCTGCCTGGATGCTGCCATGCTTCTGCCTTGATGATAATGGACTGAACCTCTGAACCTGTAAACCAGCCCTAATTAATTGTTCTTTTTATGAGTTGCCTTGGTCATGGCGTCTGTTCACAGCAGTAGAACCCTGACTAAGACACGCACTATATGAACAACAACAACAAAAAGTCAAACAAATAAACAAACAAAAAACCCCAAAACAAACTATCTTAAAAATGGGCTTTGGGGTCTGATGAGATTGCTCAGTGGCTAGGAGCACTGACTGCTCTTCCAGAGGTCCTGAGTTCAATTCTCACCAATCACATGGTGTCTCACAACCATCTGTAATGGGATCCAGTGTCCTCTTCTGGTGTGTCTGAAGACAGCTATAAGTGTATGCATATACATTAAATAAACAATTACATCTTTGAAAAACATTTAAAAATGGGCTTGGAATCTAAGCAAGGAGTTCTCAAAAGAAGAAATGGGAGGGGGTGAAACCCAAAAGAACAAAAACAAAAATGACTAAGAAACACTACAAATTGTAAACGAAGTGCCAGTGAAAACTCTGAGATTTCCTCTGACCCCAGTCTGGATGGCAGAGGTCAGCAGAAGCAACAATAAATGCTGCAGGAGGTGTTGGGGGAAGGGGACCCCCATCTGCTGTTGATGGGATTGCAAACTGGTCTGGCCACTCTGTAAACCAATGGGAAGGACTCCCAAAGTAAATCCACCATAAGCCTCAGCTGCACCACTCCTTGGCAGACGCCCAGAGGACTTGAAATCCTACTCCATGGATACTTGCTCAGCCATGTTAATTGTCCTTCTAGTTACGATAGCTAAGCAGCGGAAACGACCTATGTGTCCTTCGGTGGGCGAGCGGATAATGAGAATGTGCTACATACGAACTATGTAATGATAATCTTCAGCTATAAAGAAAAAAGAAATTCATGAACCTGACATGATCAGTGACCAGATCTGGAAAGATCACATGGAATGAGTTAACCCGTAAACAGCAACATCATGTTCCCTCTCGTCAAAAGCTCCGAGCTTCAAATGTTCCTGGAACGAGCTCTTTTCCTCCTGGCCCCAAGTTTCCAGATTAATGGCTCTGAGGCTCATTTTGTATTTCCAGATACCAAGGCTACTATATACCTAGGCATGGTTTCCAACTAGATCATAAGTCCAATACCCCGTTTATTCTGATCTAAGTCGGGTTCCATGCATGTGTTCTCCTCACATGTCCCTGGTCACTCTTCCCCAGGTTGGCTCTATCCCAGAATTCAATCTGCCTACCAGATGTCCCACCTTCTATTCTAACTTTTGCCATAGAGCATTGATTTATTTTATTTAATTTTTGATGACATATTTTATTTTTTAATACAGCCATACAATAAACAAGGTATTTTCTCCACATGTTCTGATAGGAGTACCTATTCTGGCGTAACTACAGAGACCAGGAAAGTAAAGAGAGAAATAAGATCAGGGAGTATCATCAAGAAGATAGGGGTCAGCGGGGTACAAGTGGTTCGAAGGAGCAGAAGGGAAAACAGGAAGATTTTAATTAGGGAGGGGAAGGGAGACAGAGAAGGAGAGAGAAGGATAGAGTAATAAGACAGGTCTGAAAAAGCCATAGGAAATCGTACTATCCACCCAAAAGAGTCCAATAGTATCTGTATGTTTGTGTACAAATAGAATATATAGTTTAAATGAATTTCCTCATCTGGCTGAGGATACTCCCTCCAAGAGCAAAGAGCATCTAACAACCCCAGCATCAGGCATGGGGGGACTCCTCTGAGTTGTTGTTAGGGTTTTCCAAGAGACTCCCAAAACACAAGCTTTTGCCCCTGTCTTTTGTTTTTCCTCCCAGACTGTGTGCTTCAGACACAGGACCCTGAGGATCTAAGCTGGTTTTGTCATGAAAGTCTCCTCTGGGCTAGTAATGACCAAGCCTGGGCATGTAGCGCGGTCGGTGGGTCTTGGAGGCTCGGGACAGCCGCAGGCTCGGTGGCAGCAGCAGAGGTCAGCCTCACATTCAGGACAGTGCAGCGAAGAAAGGAAGAAAGTGAATTACAGGCCTGTGAGCCAGGATGTGCAAGAAATCCCCTTTCCGGCTCTGAGAGACAGGAGACAAAGAAGACGCTGACTAACAAGAAGAGGAAAAAAGGAGGCCCAGGCAGCTTTCAAGAAGACATTGAAAAAAGAAGCGAAGGTAGAGAGGAGCCAGACATCACGGTTCCCAAGTTCAAGAAAACGGGGAGTCTGACATGTCCTACATCCAGCACACGGAGCAGGAGGCCCAGCGTGTGCTGTTTCTTAGCAAGAACCAGGCCACTCGGCAGCCAGAGGTACAGACAGCTCCCAAAAAATCTGAGCGGAAGAAGGCGTTCCAGAAGCAATGACTTGAAAAGGCCCAGAAGAAAAGGGAAGCAAGAGCAGTGGACAGATTTGGAGCAGGAGATGTTCAAAGATACCCTGAAGTTTGGAGATGTTATGTTACAGCCCCGGAGCTGACAGTTCAGCCTAAGAGGAGCACAATCAAAGATGAGCCTGGGAAGAAATCGCTGATGCTGAAGGTGCTTTTGGGCCCTGGTGGTGTGTCTGCAGCTCCTGCCACCTCACTGGTCCTCCAGCGGTGGCCAACAGCTGTCTAATTGGACTAAAGACCTGCTCAACACGAGGGAAACCACGTCTGTTATGGAAGTTCAGCTAACTACTCAGGGCTAACGAAGTCATGGGCCTTGGGGAACATAGAACCATCATTTTACTAAACCAGCATACTCAACCATCAAATCTAAATATGTATCCTTCTAGGTCCCACTCTTCATCAAATAAACTTCTTATAATAAGCAGAGACCACCATTGCAGAAAACACAACTCCTCAAAATGCACAGAACAAATGACCATGCAATCCAATGCATGTGCACACACACACACACACACACTTACACATATGCCCCTACACACACACACATATACACACATGCAAACAACACAACTAAAAACCACTGGTCATTACTAAAGAGGGGGTGAGAAGGTTGTAAGAGCCAGATTAATAGGAAGTTTGCTGTGAGGTGGCATTTCCTGGAAATGCCAGAGAAGCTACACCAATGAAGACTCATCAACATGGTTGCATAAAGATGAACCTAACAAGGAAAACACTAGTAAATATGCTGAGATGGTAGGAGGAATCTCATGGGGCCTTTTTAGACAAAGAACTAGAGGCAATTAAGTAATGTAGAGAGCAGGGGTGGGGAAGAGCCTCACAGTTCGTTATTCAATACCAAGTAGCCAGCCCTGAAATACAAATACATTATGAGTAACAATACATATCATATATCATATAGTGACATTATATGAACTGAACATATTGTGTTTATATGTTTAAGAATTTACATACATACACACAGTATATGAAGGAGTGTGTGTATGTGTGTATAAAACAATAATTAAAGAAACAGAAGCCAAGAGTCTGAGAGAGAGTGAGAACGAACGTGGGAAGTGGTGGAGGGAGGAAAATTATGTCATTATATTTGAATCTGAAGCACAAAACCAACCAACCAACAACAAAAGGACCCGCTACTGGATAGCTGCCCAAAGCGCTGTCCAAGGTGCTGAAACCACAGAGGCCATCAGGGAGTGACAGTTGGAAACCTGAAATTAGAAGTAGTTGAAGGCGCATATATCTTTGTTGTGTATTAAAGTGTCTCTGGGGTATATGCCCAGAAGTGGAATAGCTGGGTCTTCAGGTAGTATTATGTCCAATTTTCTGAGGTATCGCCAGACTGATTTCCAGAGTGGTTGTATTAGTTTGCAACCCCACCAACAGTGGAGAAGTGTTCCTCTTTCTCCAAAACCTCGCCAGCATCTGCTGTCATCTGAGTTTTGGATCTTGGCCAATCTGACTGGTGTGAGGTGGAATCTCAGGGTTGTTTTGATTTGCATTTCTCTGATGGGTAAGGATGTTGAGCACTTCCTCAGATGTTTCTCAGCCATTCGATATTCCTCAGTTGAAAATGTTTTGTTTAGCTCTGTACCCCATTTTTTAATGGGGTTGTTTGATTCTCTGGTGTCTAGCTTTTTGAGTTCTTTGTATACCTTGGATATTAGGCCTCTATCTGATGTGGAGTTGGTAAAGATCTTTTCCCATTCTGTTGGTTGCCGTTTTGTTTTCTTGACAATGTCCTTAGCCTTACAGAAACTTTGCAATCTCATTAAGTCCCATTTGTTAATCTTTGACCTTAGAGCTTGAGCCATTGGTGTTTTGTTCAGGAAATTTTCTCCTGTGCCTATGTGTTCTAAGGTTTTCCCTACTTTCTCATCTAATAGTTTCAGTGTATCTGGTTTAATGTGGAGATCTTTGATCCACTTACACTTGAGCTTTTTACAAGGAGATAAGAAAGGGTCTATTTTCATTCTTCTGCATGCTGAGTGCCAGTTGGACCAGCACCATTTGTTGAATAGGCTGTCCTTTTTCCATTGAATGTTTATGGCTCCTTTGTCAAAAATCAGGTGACCATATACATGAGGGCTCATTTCTGGATCTTCTATTCTATTCCATTGATCTACATGCCTATTACTGTACCAGTACCATGCAGTTTTCAGCACAATTGCCTTGTAATATAGCTTGAGGTCAGGGATAGTGATTCCCGCAGATGTTTTCTTGTTGTTGAGGATGGATTTCACTATTCTAGGTCTTTTGTTATTCCATATGAAATTTCACATTGATCTTTCCAATTCAATGAAGTACTGGGTTGGGATTTTGATGGGGATTGCATTGAATCTGTAGATTGCTTTTGGTAGGATGGCCATTTTTAAGATGTTGATCTTTCCAATCCATGAGCATGGGAGATCTTTCCATTTTCTGAGATCATCCTCAATTTCCTTCTTTAGAGGTTTGAAGTTCTTGTCATACAGGTCCTTCACTTGCTTAGTTAGAGTCACACCAAGGTATTTCATAGTTTTTGTGACAATTGTGAAGGGTACCTTTTCCCTAATTTCTTTCTCTACATGTTTGTCCTTTGAGTATAGGAAGGCTACTGATTTGTTTGAGTTAATTTTGTATCCAGCTACTTTGCTGAACACAACAAAGATATATGCACCACAATGTTCATAGCAGCTCTATTTATAATAGCCAGAAGCTGGAAAGAACCCAGATGTCCTTCAGAAGATGAATGGATACAAAAATTGTGGTACATTTACACAATGGAATACTACTCAGCCACCAGAAACAATGACTTAACCAAATTCTTAAGAAAATGGCTGCATCTAGAAAATGTCATCCTGAGTGAGATAACCCAGTCACAAAAGAACAGACATAATATGCAGTCACTGATATTGGGAAGCTAACCCCAGAGGCTCGCACTGCCCCAGAAACAACTCACAGACTGTATGAAGTCCAAGAAAAAAAGAAAACAAAACAAACAAAAAAAATAGTCATGCTCAATCCTTACCCACCAAGAACACATTGACAAATTCCGGGTTGTACCCTGTATCACATGTACTGTCTGCTCATTGTTAAAAAAAAAATCTTTACACACCAAGAAAACTTTGTCTATTTCCAGGTTGCATCTTGTTTTGCATGTGCTTTTTGCTCATTGTAACTGGTGGGATCTTGATCACACTATCAGACCTTAAAAAAAAAAAAAAAAAAAAAAAAAAAAACCAAAAAAAAAAAAAACCAAACAAGTACTGGCAAAAATGTGTTATATACTTTTATGCAAAAAATGCTTAAAATCTGTACATTTATCTTTGTTCTTTAAAATAAAGTTGTTAAAAAAAAAAGAAGTAGTTGAAGGCATACATACACCAACTACTCAGCACACGTGGAGAGGCCATGGCTCCAGTTGCATATGTAGCAGAAGACAGCAGTGTCTGGAATCATTGTGAGAAGCCTTTGGTCCAGTGAGGGTATATTTTCCCACTGTAGGGGAATGCCAAGGCACTGAGTTGGAGAGGATGATTGGGAGCTAGTACACCTTTGTGAAGACAAGTAGAGGGGGAGGGGCGATGGAAGCAGGGTGGGTGAAGGGGATAACATTTCAAATGTAAAAACAGAACTTATCTAATAAAAAATTAAAATAAAAAAGTAGTTGAAGGCATACATACATACACACATACATACATATGTATCCTCACAAATACACACACAAGGAGAGAAGGGAGAGAAGGAAGGATGGACAGGAGAACCAATGAGTTTATTTCTGACAAGCTGGAAATCATGGAGTTAGGACAGTGATTTACACTGCATTCAGAAGCACATTTTGCATGTTGCAGAGCTGTGGTGTGTGTGTGTCCACACGTGCACATATGTGTGAGTGTATGAATATGTATGTACTTAAGAGTGTGGCTGTATATGTGAACATGTGCATGTATGCGTTGGTGTACACATGAACATGTGTGTGTGTGCGTGCACGTGTGCATACATGTGTGTTTTGGGGGAAGGAAGTTTGTATTTGTTGAAGCTCTTAGTGGTGTCTATCACTCACATTTGTACCTAATCACTCGGTAGTTGGTATTCATGACCAAGCAACAAGGCCGCTGAGGATGAGGACAGAGTCACGTGCACTCCTGAGAGGATGGAGGACAGTACCTATGTCTCAGCTCAAGCTGTCATTATGAAGAACTGTAGATGAGGTGGCTGAAACAAGAGGTAGGTATTTTCTCAAAGTCCAGAAGTTTGCAGGTGTGAGATTATGGGTGTTAGCATGATCAGGTTCTATTGAGGACCCACTTCTTGGATTGCAAATGGCCTCTCCTTGTGTCCTTACCATGATGGAGGCAGTACAGGACTAGGAAGGTTTTCATAGAGTAAGCTCTCTGGTCTTGTACAAGAACCCTAACCCCCACCACAAGGCCTCTTAATTTCTCCCAGAGTAATTACACATAGACTAAACATAGTTGACATGAGGGCTGGAGAGATGGCTCAGTGGTTAAGAGCACTGACTGCTCTTCCAATGGTCTTGAGTTCAAATCCCACCAACCACATGGTGGCTCACAACCATCTGTAATGAGATCTGATGCCCTCTTCTGGTGTGTCTGAAGACAGCTACAGTGTACTTACATATAATAAATAAATCTTTAAAAAGATAGTTAACAAAAAAAAAAAGATAGTTAACATTAATTTCATAAAGAAAGATTTGCATCCTACTTTTTTTTGGCTTTTATTTAACCTTCTAAGTCTACTTTTGACCTATTTTTCAGGTCCAGACTTCTAAGCAGCATAGACTTTTTATCTCAGGTGATCTGTTGGAGGATTTCACAGGGCCTGAATCCTCCACAGATTCTGAGAATGGAGCACGGGGTATATCACTTTAGTATATCCTTCACTAAAGGACACAGGCCACTCTCTGTCTCTTCTGAAGCCCCTCTTCATCATGAAGATATGAGGCACATTAGATGGTGTTCATTTCCTAGTTACTCAGCTTGGTGATCATGAAGGTTGAGTTCTATTCAGTAGGGTCTGTGCAGTGGTGATGTCATCATTCCGGTCACCCCTTTAAAAGGGAGAGTTTTCTATGTCCTTCTCAATGTATTCTTCTTCATGTGTGTGAGTGCAGGTGTTTGTGGAGGTCAGAGAGCACAGTCTCTGTGTCTGTTCTCACCTTCACCCTGTTTAAGATGGAGCCCGTTGTTTTTCCACTATGTAAACCTGAGGATTTATTAAAAAGCTTAGAGATTGTGCAGAGAGGGTGAATATACACTGTATTCACACAGGGTTGTGAATTCTTTCAGGAGATCTGGGAAAGGATCAATACTTGTGGGTCTTAGCTACAAGGCTTTTCCTTTTTAGTCTGTCCAATGGGTAGAGTTTGTAAGGACCTTGTCATTTTAGCTTTGATGTTGATTCCTAACAACACCACAGGGATCATGTTGCTTAATAATGTCTCTGCCTTGTCATGTAAACTGCTAGTTGCCATAGCAACATGATCTGATCTAAAATGATAAATTTTCACCATCATTATTACTCTCCAAGACATGTCTCTGGTGAGTGTCTAAAGCCATGTGTGTGATGGGTTTGACATCTCTGGCTGCCTGGCTCCCACCTTGATCATTATCTAGCATTGTCTTAAGGATGCTCAGGTGATGTGTTGGAAGCATCTGGCTGCTCCACTTTTACTATGGCCACTGTTTACTAGTCTAGATTCCAGATTTCCTGTTGGTTTTTGCCATCAGAAAAACTAATTTGAATTAAGGTTGCTTAATGTTCTGTGTAGACATATGATTTTTTACAACCTACTTTAATAAGGGTTCACCTCTCCTCTAGACCATCACCCACCTGAGCTAGTGAAAAAGAAAAGTTATTCGGATGTGGAGGAAGTAGACCTGTTTAGAAATAGTTATTTGGGGATGATTCCAATCTTCATTCTCAGGATATCAGCAGTTCAGTCTACTAGCAAACCATCAAACACAAATCACTAGCTGCAGATCAGTCCAGTCAGAAGACACCACACACGATTCAGCAGCTGCAGTCCAGTCAACTTGGCAGACACCACACACGAGTCAGCAAGCGTTGTTCAATCCAGAAGAAACCACAAGGCTCCTCCAACCAGCCTGAGTGTGGAAGTGGCAAGAAGTCCCAGGAGCCTCACGAAAAGTTCTTTGTCAAGTATTTCTCTATGAAACCACCACAAGTGGAGCTCAACAATGCAATGTAAGGTGAACCAATATGTGTGTGTTGTCAGTGAGAACTAGCGAGGCAGAGAAAAGTAAAGCAGTGTTCCAGTTCCCACCATCTGTGAGGTCATATTTACATTTCTTCTAAACATCACATATTTTTTCATGGGTCTGCTGTAGCAAAACATCCTTTCTCCTGTGCGTCCCAGCAAAACATCTTTTTACATAACTGACTTTCCAAAGAAACCAGAAGTTGGAATTATAAAGCGAAACCCAACATTTTCCTTCTGGCTTGTCTTGCATCATATTTATTTAAAACTTATGTGGTGAAGATTTCTATTCCCCAAAAGCTACAAACTATTTAATAAAAACCAACAATCAGGCATAAGAAACCCCTTTTTTAATTATTGGTTAGGGGAGCCCAAGAGACCCCCCCCCACAAATAACAGTTGTGGGTTTTTTTTTTTTTTGGTTGTTGTTTTGTTTTTTCTGTTGCTCTTGGTTACCTCCTGGAGATCTAAGGTAAGGTTTAAGGTCTTTAGCCTATTGTTAAAGACATAATCAAACACAGGCCTTGGAGGATTTGACCTGGGTGTGACCTTAAATTTTCCCTTCTGAAGTCTAACTTTCATAGTACCAGAAGGTGCTATGCAAGCTGTCAAGGGAAGGAAGCAGTCAGCAGTCCTATCCAGCTGTGATGTCTATGGACCACAACAGTGACCATCTAAAAGCACAATAATGGTGTTCATATGTTGCTAGTAACCAACAGCTCTCCAGTTGGACTAAAGGCATACTCAGCAGGAGGAAAATCATACCTGACACTAGAACCTAGCTGAATACTAGTGAGGTCATGGTTCTTAGAGTTCAGTTTTATGTCTGATTCTCTACCCCCACCTTACTAGACCAGTGCCATTCCTTCCTAAGTTCTAAAACTCCTCCTTTTGACTCTTGGAGCATTAAACCTGGCCTAAGCAAAGGGAGTGGAATTCCCCATTATTCAATCTGGGTTCCTGCAGAGTCTTTTGAACTCTGAGCTTACTTTGAGGCTAAAATCAGCTCAACTCCATGTTTGAATGTGCCCAGATTTTTCCTGTACTAATAAGGCCAAATGTTCTAACATCTATGAAAGATGTATTCTGCATTTGAAGTTATACTCTTGACTTCTCCAGCTTCCTGATGGTGCTGGCTAGTTCTAGGTCAACTTGACACAAGCTAGAGGCACTGGAGAGGAAGGAACCTCAACTGAGAAAATAACTGTCTTAGGGCTTCATTGCTGTCAACAGAACTTATGGATAGTCTCTATATAGTAAGGAAATTTGTGGATGTCTGTAGTCCAACTCCCCAACAATAGTCAGTAGCAGCTATGAATGAAAGCCCAAGGATCTAATGGTTGTTCAGCCCCACAAGGCAAGCAGGCAAAGAGAGGGGGGGGAGGGGGGAGTCTTCCTTCTTCCAATGTCCTTATGTAGGTCTCCCACAGAAGGTGTGGCTCATATTAAAGGTATGTACCACCACACCTGAATCTGGGACTTGCTTTGTCCAAGATGACCTTGAGCTCAGAGATCTCCTTGCCTTACTCTTCTGGGATTCATAGCCAATATGTCTCAAGATCTTTATGTCAAGATCCAGGTCAGAAACATGTATCTCCCAGCCTCAAGATCAGGTTCACGGGCGAGCCTTCCAGTTCTGGATTGTAGTTCATTCCAGATTCAAGTTGACAACCAGGAATAGTCACTACAACGACTCCATAAGTATGAGTTGTAGGCAAGCCTGCAGGGCATTTTCTTAATTAGTGTTTGATGGAAAAGGGTCCAGCCCATTATTAGTGGTGCTACTGTTGTAAGACCCGAGGAGGTCTTAGCTCAGGATCGTGACCCATAGAACACAATTAGACAACAGGCCGCTGTAATGGCAAGAGGTTTAATAATTTTATACATATGGGGCTGCTCAATCTCGCAGGGAGAGTTAACCACAAACTTAGAAAGCACATATTTTTTATATTTTACAGTGGGCAAACCAGCAATTGAGTTAGCTGTCTTATTGTTTTATTTTATTTTTATTTTTTTTTTGGAACACAAGCTGCACACTTTTATTGGGCAGATTTACCACTACACTCTCTATTCCCCTCCTATGAGATCCCTTATAACTTCTCCAGGCCTCCTGTTCCTGCTCCTTCTCCAGCTGTCTTATTTTCATTGGTGGATCTCAGGACAAAGAATCTTTACAGGCATCGGCTAGCCTACTCAAGGGGCTGTTCTTGGCTTAGTTGGTCATCATCTCATCTAGTCCTGCACCTGACCTTGGGAAAGGGCCAGTTTGGAAAGTCCCTAAGAGGGGGAAAGGACTTGGGTGGTTGGGCAGAGTCAGGCTGACTCTTGGTGGTTTTTCTCAGAATTCATCACAGGGAGGGGTAGTGAGTCTTTTTCTGAGAATTGTCATGCCTGTTTTGGCTGGTCTCAACTAAGCCTGGTCATTCTGACCACCAGCACCCTGTTTCTCTATTACCAGAACCCCGACTTTACAGCTTTGTTTTTACTTTATTTCTTCACTACCCCTAGACAGTTGGACCTGGGATCTATAAGAAAGCATGCTAGGCAAGCCATGAGGAACAAGCCAGGAATAACCTGTGTAACTCTGCATCAGCTCCTGCCTCTAAGTACAAGTTCTTCTTGAGTTCCTGCTCTGACTCCCTTCAGTGACAGACTGTGATGTGGAAGTCTAATAAACCCTTTCCTCCCCAGCTTGCTTCCGGTCATGGTGTTTCACCACAGCAGGAGCAATCCTGACTAAGACACCCATGCTTAATCTTTTTCTCACTTCTGCTTTCTTCTCTTATTAGACCACAGATCGCCAATTCACGTGCAAGTCCTCAGCTTACAACTCATTTTGCATTCAACGTGTGTACTCTGTCCAGCACAATGGGATCCCTGTGGGTTAGGAAAATGGGGGCCACGTTTCTCAGGTGACTTGGCTCATCTTCCTATGTCGGAAGAATGAAGCTTTTTATTTCTATTTGTCCTCGGAGATATTACTTAGTTTGGTTGGGTTATGGTTTCATCTCTGGTGTTTGGGTCCAATGAGGAAACGGAAACTACACAATCAGTTATTTGGTCAGGAGATGTATGACATAAAAATTATGAAGCTACCCCCAAAAGTAACTACATTGTGGTAAATTCAAAAGACTGTGACTGGTTCCTGTGCCATACTGCTCCACGCTGCCCCACCTCTCTCTGACTTTCCCAGCTATCTCCCTGCCAGTGGAG
This sequence comes from Micromys minutus, assembly GCF_963924665.1. Taxonomy (NCBI): domain Eukaryota; kingdom Metazoa; phylum Chordata; class Mammalia; order Rodentia; family Muridae; genus Micromys; species Micromys minutus. The sequence continues at coordinate 14,126,563 of NC_137960.1, read as the reverse complement.
AAGTTTGCTCACATTCTCCACAGCCTGGTAAAAATCATGACTCAGCAATCAATTTATCAAACAGATTTATATGTTAAATTCTCAACCCACAGTCCATACACACAATAAATTCACTACCAATTAATAAGGATATAAACGGCCCACCTAGACAAGATAAAATCAATCTAGTTCACATCGATCTGAACCATTGTCCTCCAAAGTCTCCTTCTTGATTCTTCTCCTTCCTCCTCTCTCCCACCTTACAAAACTTTGTCCCACCCTACTCTCTACTGTCCAATCATGTATCACCTGGACATCAACCTACATAATTATATAAGCAAACTTTACAGATGCCACAGAGCTGAGAAGAAGCTTGCACACACATTGCAGTAAATATTAAAAAGTGGTTTAATCTTTTATCTTGAACTTTGCCGGCTCCTGTGGGGCCATCTGGCACTACGGGGATCTCTTACCTGGTGCTCCATGCCACCTCTAAGAACTCAGGCACGGTTCACTCCACTGCCCCTACTGCTTCTGTCCTGGGTAGATATGTTGTTTTTACTCATTTCCCCTTGCCATGTTGCCAAGCCTTAGACTCACATATCCCAACTCTGTGGTGGTCTTTATGAGCTCTGCCACTACACCCTTTGAACTCATTAAGTAGTCACATCAAAGGACGCACCAAACTATCTTGATCTAATAGGTATAATACAATTTGCCAACCTAGATGAGTCAAAGGATCTTGTACAATTCCATCCCTTATAAAACTTTTATAACAACCTTATTTATGAAGAGATACGCTGAGAGAAACATGCACATCTGCCTTCATCTTTGTTTCTCCTGGAATTTACCCCTCCTCTCCTCCTCTTCTGTTTTCTTAATCTTTTCCCTGCCTACCTCTCCACTGTCCTGCTGGGAAGCAGCTGGGGCAGCTCTTCTGGGAAAAGGACTGGTCACAGCCAATGAATGGCAGAAATTTTTGAGGTTTTGCATGGGTAGGAGATGGTCGGCAGTTTCTGGGCAAGCAGCTCCTTAGGACCAGCTGTACACAGTTAACTGCATGCTATGGCTAGCATCTGTGTTCAGAAGGTTATATCTAGGCAATGACTATGCAAGACAAGGTCAGGGCTTCCAGGATGAGGGCTGGGCCTTCTGAATACACAGCTGGGGCCAAATGCTCGATGTTTATGACTAAACACGAAGTCACAGGAAGCAGTAAGAGAACCTCTTCCTTTTGGGTTATTGCTAGTATGTTTGTCCACTGCAAAAGAGGAATACACAGAGAAATTGACCCTTGTTGTTGGTTTGTTTTCTTTTTTTGTTTCTCAAGACAGGGTTTCTCTGTGAAGCTCTGGCAGTCCTGAGACTTGTTTTGCAGATCAGGCTGACCTCACCTCCCTCTTCCTTCCAAGTGCTGGGGCTAAAGGTGCACAGTCCAGCACAGTCCAGCTGAGGAACGAATCACTTAGTGCAGAATGTGAGCTGAGTGGTGTTAAACGATGCAAGTTGTGGCTTACTTAATCTACACTCGACACACAAGGTTTCCTTCTCTATGCTCATAATGACCATTGGACAAATGCGAGTTAGACACTCTGTGGACACTGCGGTTCAAACAACACAACTATTGCTATGCTAAGGTGCTGTCTCAGTGATGAAGTTGAAGACTTCTTGGATGCAGAATAGGTGTCGACTCATTTCCTCCAAAAGACTCCTTCTGCCTGATGTTGGTACCTAAGCAGTGGTTGTATTCTTTGTGGTGAAGGGATAGGATTTTTCTTATTCCCCTTCTGGACCTGCTGTGCAGAAAGCTTGGCCATAAGCCATATTTTTCTCAGCTATTGGTCAATTTCTGGCTCTCCCTCTTGAGAGTCAGCTAATAGTGAAGGGCACAAGTTACTTGGCAGGCTTTATGTGTCAGCTCCTTTTCTGTTGCTGTGATAAGATCACTTGAGCAAGACAACATCGAGAAGGAAGTGTTTATTTGGCATACGGTTGTACAGTCGAATACGGTAGGAGTCACGGCAGCAGCCATGCAAGTGTTTATTTGGCATACAGTTGCACAGTTGATTACGGTAGGAGGCACAGCAGCAGCCATGCAAGAAGAAAGCTGAAAGGACTCATTCTCGACCGCACGCATGAATCAGAGAGAGTGATACTGGGATGGAAAGAAAGTTTTACACTTTCAAAGCTGGCCCCCTGGTAAGGTACTTCCTTGAGCAAGAGTATCCTTCATAAACATCCCTAGACAGGGGACAACTGGAAACCAAGTGTTTAAATGCCTGAGTCTTACAGGGGTTGGGAGTAACACTCATTCAAACCACCACAGTTTATTCTTCAACATCTTCTGAAGAAAATAGCAAGACATCTAACGTTTGCTCTGTGTAGATGCGATATTGACTCCCTGTGGATTCAAGCCCATTTTGGATTAAAGCTGTCACAGGGGTGAGCAGGCTCCCTGCTGTCTTAGAAAGGTGCCCAGCCATAAATGATTCATGTTAAAGTGGAAAATTATCACACAGAGGATGGTGTTTCTGGTATGTGAGAAGAATACACTTGCAATTTGGTGGAGGGATTTAACATTTAAATGTCGGAAATTCCATCACAAAGTGGATGAGTGGCCTGAATGTAACATTCTAACTGTGAACCAGCCTCTTCTTTTTGTGTGGGCAAATCAATACTTTTATAGGTGGAAATATGTTTTCATTGCCAGCCGCTGTGTTCTCTTTCCCCCACTCTTACTTGAAATTGAATGTTTTCCAACTCTCTGATTAAATTGCTTGTTCCTTGAGATACCACTTGCCACTTACAAATATCAATACCTGAGGGGGACGGATATCAATGCATCTGACAGAAGACAATTAAATCTTGGTGAGTGTTTTTGCCTCATCTGGATGGGTGTTTTTGCATACCTGTATGTCTGTTTACCACATGCAAGCAGTGCCTGAGGAGGCCAGAAGAGGATGTTGGATTCTGGAGACTGGAGTTATGGAGGTTGTGAGCTGCTGTAAGATCCTCAAACCCCCATGCTCTGTCCCAGGAAAAGCGACACCCCAAATCACTCATGAGAAGCAGTCTTGATGCAAACTGCAAGAGGATTTTTATTCCAAGCGTGCTGGGGCCTACAGTCATACACCAGGCAGGGGTAGAGGACTTTGGACCCTGAGTGCAGGACTGGGACAGCTTTTATAGGGTTCGCAACAAAGCCCGAGAATCACAAAACAATCATGGCAAAGCCCACAAATCATAAACCAATCATTTATAATTATCTAAGCCCGTGCTTTCTAGGCCAATCATTGTAAACCATCTAAGCCTGCGCTCCAGGGACCAATCATGTTAAACTATCTAAGCGCGTGCTCCATGGGCCAATCAGTTCCCTGTAGTCTCGGAGGTCTGTATTTGCGGGGTTCCCTGGGTGGGGGTGACAATGGCAGTCAGAAGTCACTAGGCGGGGGGTTTCCTATGGTGCAAGCAGTTTTCAGAAGCCAGATGAGTGGTTAGTCAGCTTATCTCCTGTTAACTTACTAGGCCCGGCTTGAGTATCCAAGGGCCTGTCCTACGTCCTTTCACCCCGTTTTATAAAGAAAGCAGGCTCCAAAACAGCAAGGAGTGTGTTATATCTACTTACTGGCAGAGAGCAGGGTCTGGAATTTGAGGTATTTAGGGCTTCTTAGGCACGGGGGTTAGGGCTCCTTCAGAGTGAGGTAGCTTGGGGTCTTTGGAGGGGTTAGGCTCTATTTTTCTATCCTTTCACTGCTATGTTGGTGCTGGGAATCAAATCTGGGTCCCTTGGGAAAGCAACAAGGGCTCTTACCTGCTGAGCCATCTCTCCAGCCCCATTATATCTGTTTTGACTTATGGTGGCATGGATCCTGGGATAATCTCAAACTCACTATGTAGTCAGGATGACCTCAAAACTCTGGTCTTCCTGCCTGGATTACAGGTGTGTGCAACCATGCAGGGTTTATGTGGTGCCAGGGATTGGTCTATACATACCCAGCCTTGGGTTTGCTCATAAATGAGTATTATTTCTTAACAAAACAACCCTAGAAAGCATTTGAACATTTTTTTAAAGGGTTGTCCTCCTATGTATGTTAAGTCATTGGTTGTCTTCATATCTGTTTTTTTCTTTGATGAAATTAAAAAAAAAAGATTTAACAATATTGGTTATAATTGGTTGGGTTGGCAGAGTGAGGCATGCTGGGAAAGAATTTACAACCCAGGAGGCTGTGAGTTCTGCCTTTCAGCTCACAAGTCATTTGTTGGTATAACAGTTGGTTGCAGGCTTAGTTTTTTCAAAACCTTTAATAAGGGTTCTTAAACTTTTCCACCTCCCTTCTAACCCACCTACCTGATGTCAGAGAGAAGAAATATTAATAGGAAATGGGGGGTGTGGACCTGTTTAGAAGTAGTTCTTTGGGGAGATCTCAATCTTCACTGTCAGGACATCAGCCTTCCAGTCCTAAGTGCCAACATGAATTCATAGCAGCTGCTGGATCCAGAGGAAACCTCAAGGCTCGGCCAAATCTGAAGGAGTCTTCGGAAAGCAGCAAGAAGCAGCTGGAATACCAGGAAAACTCTCTGGTGCTTTTCTCTCTACGAAGCCACAACAAGCGAAGACCAGCAAAGCACCGTGAGGCATACCAATACAAGAGCACCATCAGGGAGGACCCACAGAGCGTTTGTAAGGCAAACCAATGTCAAGAGTGTCCCCTCATTGTCCCTGGGGTTATATTTACATTCTTTCTAAACATCACACACCCTCTCAAGTGTCTGCTCCAGCAAAGCATCACATTCTCTTCCGTAAGAGAGCTTCCAGGAAATGGCAGGACACAACGAGTCTCCAAAGAATCGAGAAGTTTCCACTTCAGTTGTTTTTATTTATTCTTTCCCCTCTCGCGGTAATACAAAGATACCAAGATTTAGGTTGAAGCCACGCCCCTCTTTGAAACAGTTTCCTGTTTCAGGCTGGTCCTCCAGCTCATTATACAGCTAGAGATAATTTTGAACTTGAGATCTTCCTGTCTTCACTTCCAGAATGCTGAGGTTAAGGTTGTGTGGCACTACACCTGGTTTAGCGGTGCCGCCGGGGATGCGATGCGATGCAGGCTTCAGGTCTGTCAGCCAAGCACTGGCTCAAATGAGCCACATTCCCCGCCCCAGCGGGAAAGCGTCAAAAAAACAAACAAACAAACAAACAAACAACAACAACAAAAAAACACATTCCCCTCTCTCTGGGAATCCTACCTGGTTACTTAAAGGTCATGTGTCTTTTCTTTTTCTTAAACCTCTGACAGGAAAGGGATTTCCATTTTCTTCAAGAATTAATCAGGGTCTCTGTTGTGTGAGACTGACGTCAGGTCTGGCTTTCAAATCCAAGGTTCTTTTCAGTCTTAAGAGACTGCCCACTTCTGCTTTCACCAGTTAAACTGGTCATGCGTGGTAGGCGCAGTGCAGTCAATGAACTACTGCTTAAGCTGGTCCACGCAGGAAAACATGAGGGCTTTCTGATGAGGTCTTTTCTTCCAGCATATAGGATGGTATCGTCACACCCACAGTTAATGCTCACCGCGTTTTTCATGAAATGATTACCCTGGACAACTTAATGAAGGAGCAAATGCTGAGAAATCACGGTCGTTTGGGCTTTGTGTTCCAGGGGCCAGGATCTCTTTAAAGAGCCTCGTCCCACAACAGGAGGAAACACTAGGACATGCGACTGGGTGGCGTTTCAAAGCGAGAAAGACCCAGCGAATAGCCCAGACAGGCGGAAAAGGAACCTGCGCCCTTAAAATAGAAAGAGCTGGGCAGTTTTCTGTAAATGACATCAAAATTACCTGCCTATTTCTACCTGTAGTGAAATGGGCTTTGCATACGGAACACAGGTTGGGGATTGAAAATTGGTGCGTTAAAAAAATAGCCATCTATTTGGAAGAGTTATTTCTCTTTTGCGCCATAATAACTTAAAAAGACACTCAGCAAAAATGGCATGCCCCGTGAGCGCCCTGACCTGGCTTCAAAAGCCATGGTTTATCCTGGTCTGGCGGCTGGCTTGCAATCCGGTTACTCTGAAGGGTGAGGCAGGGGGGATGGTAAACTCAAGGCCTGTCGGGGTTGTATTATAGATAAGTTCAAGCGTGGGAAGCTTAATGAGGAATTAAGTTTCTGTCTCAAAATGGAGAGAAAGAAGGCTCTGAGGGTAAATTACTTGTCTCCAAACATGATGACCTGAGTTCAGTTCCTTAGACCAAGAAGATGGTGGAGGGAATGAACTGACTCCTTCACTAGTACATCAGTGCGCACGCAGGCACGTACACACGCACACACAACCCCCTCCCCCACAGAGTCTTATAAAAGTTTCAGAAGAGGACTCTGGCTGTACCTCGGTAGAGGCGTGCTCTCCCAGCATCTAACATGCAAGAGACCCTAGGTTCAATCCCCAGCCCCACAGGAAAGGCAGCCAGAGGGTTCTACATATGTGTTGTGCACACGTGAGGAGCGTCGGGATGTTCAGCACTCTTAACTAAAGACCAGGGGCTCAGACTCCATCTCGAGAAGATACACAAGCCCTCTCGTCCAGCTCCCTGAAGCACCTTTTAATTTAGTCTCCCTAACCAATGCACCTTCCTCTACTTCATCCCCGAAAACGCGGATGCCACAAGAGAGCTTTGTTGGGGAGCATCCATACCGATCAGGTTTTATAAGACTCTTGCCCGATTCTAGGGTCCAGCTTCCTTTCACTTTGGGGGCTGTGTTGGCTGCTGCTTTCTCATGAAGGATGGACCGAGTAGGAACCTTCTTACTTTGTGTTTCAGTTTAGGGCTGGGTAGATGGTCTCAGTGAAGAGCTCTTGAGGAACTACTGGACAAGCTGCTTAAGATCCTGATGGAAATGAACTGATCAATGTATTACGTTTTTACACTTAAAGTGCTGGTAAGTGGACATTTACTCAGTGCCGGGGACCATGGCTGGGGTGCTTCGTGTTATACTCTGTCACTGAAGTACACCTTCATCCATACCGGGAGGAAATTGATCTCATAAACTTCCACTCCATGTGCTGTAACAAATACTAGGAAGCCGGTGCCTTAGAAATAGTAGCAACCCACTTCTCACAACGGAGGGGCTGGAGGTCATGATCGAAGCTCTGGCATCTGGCAGGTTTAGTATCTGGTGAGCCCGCATTTTGGTGCACAGGCAGCAGCTTCTTGCTGTGTTCCTGGTTGGAAGATTGAGGCTTCCTCTGGAAGTCTCTGCCCTTACAGCTTAACCACCCACAGCCTCCCCACATTAGATACTCAGTTTAAATGTATTAACCTGGGGGACAGAGTTGAGGTCATTTCAAGGATCTATCTATCTATCTATCTATCTATCTATCTATCTATCTATCATTTATTTACACTCTTGGGATCTGCATGTGGGAGGTGTCAGATAGAAAGCTGGTTTCTTAGGGAGCAAAGGAAAGACTGCAGCCTGCTCAAAATCCTAGTTTAGATACAGACAAGAGTCAGAGGGCCAAGAGCGAGGTTAGAAGTCAGAGCCCTATAGAGGTGGGCGGGCGTGTAAGCTATGCAAGCAGACATATGCTGGAGAGCATCTCTCAGGGAGGAGCAGTCCTGCTTGGCATCCAGCCACAGTGGCGTGCAGAGGATGGACCATTATGCTGAAGGGGTCCCCCATCTTACCATTCAGGCCAAGCCATCCTTCTTTCACACAGAACCAGGTGGAGGGGAGCAGGTGGCTGATAGACTGGTCCCCTTGAAAAGGTACAAGATGCAAATACAGGTTGCTGACAGGTTAATGTGACCACGGAGAGGAAGGAAAAGGAGGTCTCCTGTCTCTGAAGCAGAAAGTCTGACTGACCATCAAGATGACTACGAGTTAAAAATCAAACAATTCTTGGGGTACTGGAGAGATGGCTCAGTGGTTAAGAGCACTGACTGCTCTTCCAGAGGTCCTGAGTTCGATTCCCAGCAACCACATGGTGGCTCACAACCATCTGTAATGGGATCCATTGCCCTCTTCTGGCATGTCTGAAGACAGTGACAGCCTACTCATATATGTAAAATAAATATATATATATTTTAAAAAACAATAATTCTTGGGCCTCACTCGAGTCAGATAGGGATAAGTTAAAATGAAGCCCGTGCATTTAAAACTGGAAGTTGGCACAGTTAATCTGAGAAAGTCTCACCTGACTCCTGGAGTCATCTCCCTAGAGGTCTTGCAATGCCTACACCTGGCACAATTGTGCTGCTGTCGATTGGGGGAAAACAGTTGAACCCATGAGATTTAACAGCAACAACAACAAAACAGTACAAGGATGAAAACCAGAGAAAACTCATCACCAGTTTAGATTGACTTTTTAATGAGCTCACCTTAAATTGCTTGACCACAGTGCAGCTGTGGGAGCCAGCATCCAGATGTGCTCTCTCTTACATTGTGGTCACTGTCTTTGGTCATTGGTGGACCCATGGCTGTAAATCATCAGTACAGCCTGTGCTGGCAGAGATGTGGCAGCTGCTCTAGCCCCACCCATGCAGGTGGTCCTAAGATGGTTTCATGGTTTTGCTCTTGCTGCTGCAGTGGGCCAGGCTTTCTGGAACCAGTGGTTGGGAGTATTCATAATTCAGGTCAAGAAGTGGGTTGTTTATAAGATTGAGTGCAGCTAGCTTTCTGGTTTAAGTTTAAATGGAGTACAATAAGTTTTTGTTGATTACTATTAGGTCTGGGCTAATCTGACTCTCAAGGGAGAGCCCTGATGTCACACTGTCAGGGCAACTCAGCAGGCTGGGATGGAGCCCGAGGCTAGAGTGTGGAGCTGAACATTCTATCTTAAATGCTGATGGCTGGGCTGGTGGTGCATTGCTTAAACAAGGTCCTTTTGTCAGATCACATGATCAGTATTCTGTGTGTGGTTTGATCATTCTCTACGACTGGGATGGTTTGTATGTGCTTGTCCCAGGATTAGAAGGTGTAGCCTTGCTGAAGTAGGTGTGTCACTGTGGGCATGAGCTTAAGACTCTCACCCTAGCTACCTGGAAGTCAGTCTTCCACTAGCAGCCTTTAGATGAAGATGTAGAACTCTCAGCTCTTCCTGCACCATGCCTGCCTGGATGCTGCCATGCTCCTGCCTTGGTGATAATGGACTGAACCTCTGAACCTGTAAACTAGCCTCAAATAGATGTTGTCCTTTATAAGACTTGTCTTGGTCATGGTGTCTGTTTACAGTAGTAAAACCCTAACCAAGACAATGACATTTCTTAGCTTGTCCCAAGATCCCTAGATTTTTCTATAAACTGCTAGTTCTAGAAGTTAATTTTTAGAAGAGAATTCTCCATACTACCATGCCCTTAAAAACTTACATTCAAATTACCACAGCAAGTTTGCATGTTGCTCTTACGTTGTGCTCAGATCACAGTGAATTTTAAGAGCCAGTTTGGTGGCCATAGGAGAAGCGATCTTAGTGAATTGGCATTTTCTGAGGAAAGATTTTCTCCCATGGGATCTTTTGCTCATCACTGAAGAGCTCGTGCTGTTATGGAAATAAGCAGGGAATATTATTGGGAATAAAGACAAGGCTAATGCTGTGTCTAGTTAGTATTTTATTGCTGTGAAGAGACACCATGACCAAGACAACTCTTGTAATTGGGGCTGGCTTTAACTGGGGCTGGCTCACAGGTTCAGAGGTTCAGTCCATTATCATCAAGGTGGGAACATGTCAACATCTAGGCAGGCATGGTGCAGGCAGAGCTGAGAGTTCTACATCATCTGAAGGCTGCTAGCAGAACACTGGCTTCTAGGCAGCCAGGATGAGGGTCTTAAGCCCATGCCCACAGTGACACACCTACTCCAACAAGGCCATGCCTACTCCAACATGGCCCCATCTTCTAATAGTGCCATTCTCTAGGCCAGAACCATCACATGTTGCAACCCAGCACATTTGAACTTGACCATGTTTTAGGTGATCTTTGGAAACTTGTTTAGGGTCTTAGGATAGAAGTTTTCTGCACTCAAAAGGAGAAAGGAACTTTTACCTTTCTTCATGGGTTTTTTGGTTCAGATACTGCATGTAGAAAGGTCTAGAGTGCTTGACTCATGGAGTTCCTTTGAATAGTGTTTGTCTCAGTAGTTTTGTGCACAAGCATGCTTGAACAAGGACTTCAAGCTCAACACGGATGTTAAAAAGGATGCAACATGGGGTACTGTATCAACACAGCACACATTCTCAATGATTGTGTCTTAATACTGAGTTGAGCATAATTATGTCCTAAAGGAGCGCCAGTACAGTGGAAACACACGTTCACACACACACATCCACTTGTAAACAAACATTCAAGTGAAACTGAGCATTAATCCAGGCCGGAGTTCTGTGGTCAGAGTCTCCCGGCAATGGTGACATGGTGACGGAATTCCCCTGAAGCAGATAGGGCAAAACTAAAGCTACAAAACTGTGGGGGCATTGCATAAGCGGAGAGGGTTGGCAAGATCCCTGTGGGGCTAAGACTCCAGTAAGTAAAGGAGCGAAGGGCTGTAAGCCAGGGAACTGGAAACAAAAATATGTGTGCGCATGTGTGCGCATGTGTGCTGTCTCGTGCCTGGAAGGTCTGAAGACAGCTTGGGGAACTTGGTTCCCTCATTCCACCACGTTTCTTGGAACTTAGGCTATCATGCTTGGAGGCAAGCACCTTTCTCTGACGAGCATCTCTCTGGTCCCCAGGCCAGGGGATTTTCCTAGTAGGTAGACAGATGGATCTGGAAGGAAGACTTGTGAACACAAGAATCAGAAGGGATTGAGTTTGCAAGGCTAGCTGAAGTGGAGAAAGGTGTTGGATGACTTTGGTCACCCCACCCCTACTGCCTCCCCACTGGCATCTTACGGATGTTCACTTCCTGCCACAAGGGGACAGAATCTCTGTCGGGTTCTTGCTCACATGCGTCTATATCAGGAAAATGCTTTTTTAAAAAACTAAGTGATATGAATGCAAATGCATCTAATGTTTAAAATATGCTGACCTGGATTCAGCAAAACCTTTACTTTTTTGTACTGTGTATAAACAAGGTGGCTTATAGTACCAGAGACAAAATTATTATTATTATTATTATTATTATTATTATTATTATTATTATTATTATACCATTTTTTTTGGAGATGAGAAACTAATTTTCTAAGACACTAAGCAGCTTCCTGGAGAACACCTAGAACACACTTGAGTTTAGATTGAAGCCTGCAGCTCCCGTCTGTAACTAACCCTTCATTGCAGAGTTGACGGAATCTTACTGTTTTAGATTGCTCTCAAATTTAGTAACCTCGTGCTTCAGCTCCCTAAGTTTGGGGACCACAATTGTGCACCACCATGCCTGGATAGATTCATTCCTCACAGACTTCAGTAAATGACTAACTTATTATAATGGCGTGACTGTGTGTTTATAGATTTTAAGCAGAAACATCGCTCTTCATTGTCCCCATAGCCTGCATGGCCTTTAGCAATGGGAAAATTGAAACGGCCCTCTGAATGCTGGAGGGTGTTATTCAGGCTTTGGACACTAGGTGGCAGGCATGCTCTTGTTAAGATTTGGGGAGCAAGTTTGCAGCCACCTCCTGATCGGGAAGATGGCTCTTTTAATTAGAGATATTCCGCACACAGGATGTTCACACTGAAGCACTCATCTATTTTCCATCCCCAGGGAGCATGTTTTCACGTTATTGATGGTTTGGCTGGGGATGATTTCGTGTAGTTTTTCAATTCATTTCAGTAATGGAATAAAGTCACCGGATCTTGGCCTCTCGCTCCTCAGTGGTGAAGAGCTGGAAATAGATTAAATGTGAATTTAGGGCCCTGATGTAACAGAAGTGCTGGGAGGCAGAGGCAGGCATATTCTTGGAGTTCAATGGTCAGACAGCCTAGCCTAATTGATGTGCTTCCGACCGAGAGACCTTGTTTTCAAACAGAAGGCAGGGAATGTCCTAGTCAGCAGTAACTCAGGTTGTCATGATGGTTCATGATTGTTAATTGATGAGGAGCTTCCAGCCCCCTCTGGGAAGCACCATTCCTAGGCAGATGATCCTGGGTTTATAAGAAAGCTATGTGATGGTGAGCGGGGAGCTAGCCAGCAAACAGTTTCTGCCTGAGTGCCTGCCCTGAGCTCCCTCAGTGATGCACTGTGTCTTGGAGTGTAAGCCAAACAACTCCTTCCTCCCCTAAGTTGCTTTTGGTCAGAGGATTTTTTTTTTTTTTTTTAAATCACAGTCACATAGATTACATTATAAAGGAAAACAGTTTAGGAAGATGAAAAACACTCAGCATGGACCTCTGTCCTACTCTTACACACACACACACACACACACACACACACACACACACACGCATACACATAAACCTATCTATTTCTATTATTTCTATCTATTATCTATCTATCTATCTATCTATCTATATATCTATCTAGTATATCTACCAATCATCTATCAATTATATTTTTCTCCATATCTACCAATTACATATATTTATCTATGAATAATTTATTATATCTATCTATCAATTACATCTATCTATCTATGAATCATTTATTATAAATATCTATGTATCTATCAATTATATCTATCTCATAGCCACCTATCTATCATATATCATCTCGATCTATTATCTATTTTATCTATCTATAATCTATTTATCTATCTATATATCTATAATCTGTCTATCTATCTATCTATCTATTATCTATCTCTGTCTCAGTTTAACTGGGTAGCATAGCAGCCTACAGCCGTGGCTTTAGGATCACACAAAGGACTCAGCACCCCAAGTGCATGGTTCTGTTTAGACTGGCAAGACATATCTGCCTCTTCTCAGGCTCCTCTTCCCACCGTTAGGGTTAGAGTGTGTGTGTCACCTTCAGAGGTCAGCAGCATCCTTCTGTGTTGCTTATGAAGCAATCCACTCCCAGAAGCAATCGACAAAGTATAGGGCATGAAGCACTGGGCTGGGTGGTGCGCACAGAAGTTTAGGGTCTTCCATCTTGTGAAGGGGAGAGCTGCAGTATGTGGGGGCGTGGAAGTCCACTGGCTACGGAGGGCTGACACGGCAGAGGGAGGAACATGATTAGAGGATTCGGACGTCCATAAAGGACATCTAGTGTGTTTTACAAACCTGCCAGAGTGCCCTAGACTTGCTGCTTAGTAAGGAAGAACTAAGTGTCCAGTGCCACTCATCCTGGGTGGGACATTAGGATGTCAGTCACCCTCCGTCATTGTTAGAGGCACACTGTGCAGGAGGATTGATACTGTCCAGGTCCCTGGCAAAGCAGAGGCTCTTCTTCATGAAGGTCAGGCTGAATGGCATCTCTAGGATGCTGCAAGAAGAGATTAAAAACATAGTGTGAATGATCACCCAATCTGAGGCAATCACCCCCCAGACTAGTCAGTGCCGTGGAGGGAAATTCCAGTTGAGCCTTGCGCTGAGTAAAAATAAAATACAAAAGTAAAGTGCGAAAACAGTTTGATTGATTATAGCTTTCACGTTGAGTACTGTGTGTTAGTCGGTACAGGCTTTAAAATACCTAAAAGATGGCATTATATTATTCACTTTAAAATGATGAATTTGTGTTAGGCGAATCTTACTTCAATAAAAAACCCATAAAAAGGCAGATTTTTCTACTGGAAAAAAATGCCTTTCTGCTCATTACCTATTAATTCTTAAGTATCCATTTGAATCAGCCAGGGTTGTGTGTGTGTGTGTGTGTGTGTGTGTGTGTGTGTGTGTGTGTGTGTAAACCAGTGGCCAGGCCAGGTAAGCACACATAGAATTCTGCGTAGAATGTAGAATGTAGGATGAACAGTGAACCTGTCACATTCTGAGCTCTCTGCCTGCCCATGTGCTTAATCGAGCTCAGAAATATACGACTCCAATATTTACAGCAATCTTCTTCCAGCTGTTAACCAATACGTCTACAACGAGTTAATTGTTAGTTAATGTATTGGTCCACAATGAAAAAAGGCAGGACCTAGGTTGGAGGCCTCTGCCTAGGACAGCTAAACCAAACCTCAGAGAGTCGCGAGTCTTGGACGCGTTTTTGCGTGTTTTGCATCCAGGGAGGGTCAGGCTGATGAAATGAGCTCCGGGGCCGTCTGCATTACACACCCAGAAGCTCCATGAAGCCAGAAACAAGCACACGTTTCCCCAAAGATTTTATAAAGAAATTGCGGGGGGCGGGAGGCACACAGTCATATAGCCCGTGGCAGAGGTGCGGGCGCGCTCGGGCCATGTGCTGGGCAGCCTGGGCGGCCGCACCATGGAGTCGGGCACTGAGGAGTATGAGCTCAACGGCGACCTGTGCCCGGGACTTCCCTGGGTTCCCTGATGCCTCAGCACCCCGCTGGGCTCTGAGGAACCGGCCCGTCCATGTAAACCATCATGCCAAGAAGAAGAGCGTTGCGGAGAGCACCCTGGACACTGTGCTACTCATGGTCAACGCGTTGCAGCTGAAGGCCGTCTGGGCAATGATTTCGCCTTCGTTGTGCCCCTAGTGGTCCTCATCTCCACCTCTCTCGTGCTGCTTATCTTCCTGGATGACCTACAGGTGACCACAGGCATGGATGGATACCTGATAGGAAATGGGCCGGGGTTGCCGGGGCAACCTTGGTACCTATCCAGAGCAGAAGAAATCGCAGACGTTGTTAAAGTCTAATTTTTTTTCCCCCTCAAGGGAGAAACCTTATAAATATTCCTCTAGAATTTAGCCGTGTGTCTGTAACTGGCACAGAGGCACGGTTGTTGACAGCTGTCAGTATTTGTGACACTGTGGCTCTGTGACTTTCCTTTTCCAAGCTACTAGAAGCCCTGTTCAGCGCTCACACTTTTCTCTGCCAGGAGCTTTACCCAATGCTGTTTGGCTCCCGCGAGCGAGGAAGCGAGGCTTGGCTCTGATGTTGGCGATTGAACCCTAACAAAAGTCATCAGGGAGCACGGGTCACTCGTAAGATGAACTCAAGGAAGGCCCTGCCTTTTGAAAAATCATACTTTACGTTGCTTACCCAGTGAGGAACAAAACAAACGTCTTCCCCCTTTCCTTGTTTACTTGTGTGTCTGGGCGGGTGCAGGCACGTGCGCCTTGCACATGTTTGAGTGTGCGCTTCAGAGACTGATGCTGAGTTTCTCCTCTGTTGTACTGGATTTTGTTTTGAGACAGAGTCTCCCACTGAACCCGGTGCTCATTGAATCTGCTAGGACTGGCTGGCCTGTCTCTCTCTTCTCCGATGCTGGGATTACAGAATTCTCTACAGTACCGGACTCTTAGATAGGTGCTGGGGACTTGAGCTCAGGTCCCTGTGCACGAAAACCAAGCACCTTAACAGCTGAGTCACATCCTCAGTTCCCTTTAGTTTTGATTTTCAGTAACTAATCAGTTATAAACAAATTAGATAACATAGCCACATCGTGTTTTCCGGTGATTGATGGGATAAGATGAGTTTCTTGGCTTTCAGCCTCCACACTTAGGCTCCTTTTTTAATGAGAGGTGTTTTTAGTGATAAATGGGCCAAAACATCTCATTTGACAGGAGGGCTGAGACTTCGGCGCTGTACCATTGAGGTCCCTGATAAATGTGAGCCGCTTTATTTGGTTTTCCAAGAGACGGCTTGCGTGTGTTGTAATGGGGGTGGCAGGGGAACGTCCTGGGTGCCACGTGATAGCCCCACTCATCGGGACTTAATGTGACAGTTGTGTGCATTGTTTGAGTGACTCTGATCCTGTCAGCAGATGGGAGCCACCTAATGTGGTTTGGGAAGTATGAAGATGGGAGGCGGAGTAGTGGGGGTCTCCATTGCCTTAACGGATTCATACATCACAGCACACGGTGGAGAATTCACTCTGAACCTGATTCCGAAGTGAGCCAGAAAGTTTCTTGTCTTTTAAAGTATTTTTGTTGATTTTTGTCTCACCGCAAGTTGTTACAAAGACGGAAATTGTTCTGCATACATTCCCTGTTGTTGTCCTCCAACTTTCCCATTTGTTTAGAGACTTATTTATTTTATTTATATAAGCACACTGCATATGAGACACCCCAGAAGAGGGCATTAGATCCCATTACAGATGGTTGTGAGCCACCATGTGGTTGCTGGGAATTGAACTCAGGACCTCTGGAAGAGCAGTTGGTGCTCTTAACCACTGAGCCATCTCTCCAACCCCGAGATTCATTTATTTTTATAGTATGTGCACTAGTGTTTTGCCTGTATGTGTGAGTTTTAGGTGCCCTGAAACTGGAGTTACAGACAGTTGTGAGCTGCCATGTGGGTGGCTGGGGCTGATTTTCATAGCTGAATAAAAAGGGACAGTTTATTATGCCTTATTCAGAGTTTCTATCAAACACGTAAAGGAAAACCTTAACTGAGGAGGTTCTGGCTTTCCTGATCTTCATGTGTGTGTGTGCATCTGGAGGGGTTTCATTCACACAGAGCATGCTGGGGTTAAAAAAAAAATCAACTGGGGCTGGAGAGATGGCTCAGTGGTTAGAGCACTGACTGCTCTTCCAGAGTTCCCGAGTGCAATTCCCAGCAACCACGTGGTGGCTCACAACCATCAGTAATAGGATCTGATGCCCTCTTCTGGTGTGTCTGAAGACAGCAACAATGTACTCACATACGTAAAGTAAATAAGTGAATCTTAAAAAAAAATATTTAAAATAATCAACTTAAATCCCTATTACGAACACTTTCTGCTTCTCCACATGGATTCCGAAGCTCATTTTAGCTTGAGATATCATTTAAACGGTTTTGTTTCTTCCACATGGTTTACACTCCAAACCTTTACATCAACTTTCATGTCTTGTAGTGAGAAAGTCTCTCTTTGTCACCTCTCCTGGCTTCTACCCAGGCAACGTTCAGCTAGCTGTCCAAGGTACTGAAGCCCCGCGGCTTTCAGACCCCGGTCTCAGTATAGGCTGAGTGTTGGAGCCACCCGTGGGGCTCATTTAGCAAGGAACCAAAGTAACATCTGCCTCACCCGAAAAAGTCTGTTTCAGATTGTCCTTCACTTTCATTTAAAATGTTATATTCATTTACTTTATATTTCGTGTTTGGCCTGAATGCAGACTGTGCACCACGTGAGTGCAGTACCTCCGGAGGCCAAAAGAGGTCATCGTATCCCAGGACTGGAGGTTTGAGATGCTTTGTGGGTGCTTGGGACCTAACTCTGGCCCCTCAGGATCAGCTGGTGTTCTCTGTCTCTGAGCTTTCGCTCCAGCCCCTTCAGATGATATTTTAAAACGTTAGGAAATTGTAACAGGTAAAGGAAATTAAGAGTCATTGCCTGTGGCCACAGTTATTTCTTCATAATACAACTCCGAACCTCTTTCTCCCTATAGTGTTGTGTAAAAAGCTTTTTTGGCCTGAGTTGGCAAGATGACTCAGTGAGTTACGGTGCTTGCACCCAAGCCTAACCACCTGAGTTTAATCCCTGGGATCCACATGGTAGAAACAGAAGACTGAGACCTGTAAGCTGTCCTCTAGCATCCACATGCATGCTCTGGCATGTGTGCACAGGAATGTGAACACACATGATTACATACATGACTGCTAAGTGAAATATAAAAGTTACAAATGTCTTCTTTAATATAGGTAATATACAGTATTTGTTGGTTAAATGGTCAATATAGCCATGGTGGCATTTTTTTTATGACAAATACAGTGGTTTTGGCTAAACTCTGGTACATATTTTTTTCCTCGTTAGAACTGTTTTTTTTTTTTTAATGATACTTAGAATATATTTCTGATACTTCATAAGTCACAATTATCAAGGATATAATTTCCAGCTCAGTTAATGTAGAAAACTCGTGGGAAAGAGGGAGAGTGTAATTATAGTTAGAAAAATAGCTGCATTCTTAAGCTTAGGAGGAATATAGGGTGAGATGATGTTGACCCCAAACCGAGGAGTATTATTCCAAGCAACCATGTGGAGCCGCTGAAGGGAATAAATACGTTAATTGAAAAGCCCTGGAAGCCAGGCTCTGGCATTCTTTGGCTCTGGTCCTAGAATGGACTGTAGGAAGCATAGTCTCCATTGGATCACACGGAGAATTAATGTTGGCACATCCTGAGGACACGTAGGTTCTGAGGTTTAGAAACAGTAGTCACCTACTTTACAATCTGCCCGATCTGTTGTTTGAGTCTTTTCCCCCTGCATACCTGACCACATACTTGGCAAGAAGCAGTTCAGGAGGAAGGGATTGAACACCGGAACAGCTTATGGCTGTGGGCGTGGGACTGAGGCAGTCTCTCCATATGGAACCGGAAGTGGAGCCTCGACTGTTTAACTCCAAGGCCCATCCCCCTACTCCTGGCGATCTACTTACTTCCTTTAGGGATGCTCTGCCTCAAACAAAACATAACAAAACCGGCCACCAGCTTGGGATGAGGTGGGTTGGGGTTTTCAAATACAAGAGCTTATGGGAGGCATTTCACACTCAAACTGTCATATATTCCTTACTAAATTAGGATAGGATGTGGTCGACCCAGGTAAAGTAAAACTCTAGTAAGAAGATTCTTGCGAGACCCCGAGGCTGTGCATTTCTGTGGGCTCTCCTGTTTCCTTCCCACCAGCCGTGACTCTCATCCTTCCGTGCCACGTGCCAATGGCAAGGGCTGGAGGACCTTCGCACGGATGGGTTAAAGGGAACGAGGTTCTGGAAACCCCAAGAAATGATTACCCCCCCCCCCCCAGTCACTTTTCTCTCTGGTTGGGTAAAATAGGTCTCAAAAGAGAAAGATGACTGAACTGAAAGAGAAACAGAAAGAATTCTCTCCAGCAGAGGGCAGACCTGTCGTTCGTGTCCAGCTTCAAGGAGTCAAAGGGATAAAAATAACCTGGCGTTTTCTCACACAGGCCTTATACTCACTGGCTTTTTCTCACACCTTATACTCACGCACGCACGCACGCACGCATGCACGCACGCATGCAGGACCAAGCACAGGACCAAGCGGATCCAGAATGGCAGATTCCTTATGTTTAGGAGGAGAATGAATTTTGAAGGTCAGAGACACATGAATCCTGGATCTACTGGCTACATCCCTGCCTCTGATTCTGTAATGCTGGGATGAGTGCTTCGCTCCTCAGGGTTTTTATGTTGCCTGGAACACTTTTTAAGATCCCTCTGTATGTTAGCTGGGAGGACATCTTTCTATTTCTAACTTTATTGATATCATCATAGATTTATTAGATCTCCGTGAAGACTATAGATCCTGCAATTAAGTCGCCTGAACATTGATGGACAAAGTTACTAGTATCTGCTTTTGTTTTTGCTTTTTAAAAGAGTATACAGGCCAGAAGAGGGCACCAGATCTCACTACAGATAGTTATGAGCTACCATGTGGTTGCTGGGAACTGAACTCAGAACCTCTGGAAGAACAGCCAGTGTTCTTATCCACTGAGCCACCTCTCCAGCCCAGTTTTTGTTGCTTTTAGCAAGATGATCAACTGTTCTGGACTTAAACAAAATAATGTTATTATCTGTAGAATAATTGTATCTACTCCACTGAGTTGTAGTAAATACAAAAACTCATGCTAAATCAATAATAGAATAATATACACAAAATGGCGCTGCCACCTGCACTAATGGTGACTCAGTAATACAAGTTCCCTGTCCCTCCTCCTCTGCCACTCCAAGCCAGGTTACTATTCCCACAAAGTGTATATAAAAATAGGAAAAATAATATTATGCAGCTTTTATTGAACAACTATTATGTGGTAGGCACTTTTAAGGTATTGCCGAACTTGGCTTATAAAGGAGTAGTGTGGTTTGTATATAACTAAACTTCTCATTTGTAAGATAGTTCGAAGGGCAGTAATTAGTCCAAGTGACATACCAGCCAAGGATGACTCTAGGACATTAGTCAGGCTTGCCTACCTCATAGTGCTCCAAGAAACCAAGACTTGTATGCCTGAATTCTGTAAGTTTTCATTTAACCTAACAAATGAATGTGACTATCAGATGGTTTTTCTTTTTTTTTTCATTTTGCTGCAGAAAGAGTAAAGTCCTTTCTGGGGTGGAGGTGGGGGCTGTGGGGATGGGGGAGGTAGAGGTGTTGACTGAGTGGGTAAGTCACTTTCTGTGCAATCATGAAGACCCAAGTTTGGTTCGCCAGATCTCACATGAATGGCAGGAGGATGCGGTGGCCTGTCTGTAATCTCAGTGCCTGGGAAGCAGAGAGATGGGTATCCGTAGGTCAATCTGACTCATTTAAAAGACTCACGGAGGGGGTAAACTCTGGGTTCAACTGGGAGATCCTGACGTATAAGTTGGAAAGTGACCCAAGAAAGAGTCCAGATGTCAAGCTGTGGCCTCCACGCCATTAATGTATATATCTGCACACACATGTGCACACCCACACGTGTAAACATGGATCGACACACATGCACACGCTAAGACATAGGATAATAGATTAAAGATAGTCACTGTGCATAAACCAAGCTATTTTTCCATCTTCTTTTCTTGGTTTGATTTACTTTCTGTTCGTGGCTAATTCGAATTCTGGTATCTCCTCTCGCGGTTACCTTTCCTGCAACTGAAATCGCTCCTTGGGTAGAGGGAAATGACTCGAAGTTAGCCAAAACCTGAGCCAAGTGGCCCCATTTCCTACACGTGTTTCTGGTTCTAGAGTCTCAACGCTTTGCAGATGGCATCGAATGGTCCCGCTACAGCAGTCTGTAGTCAGAGCAGCAGATGACGCATAGCCACACCCCTGTCAATGCGTCCTGGTTGGAGCGAAGCACAGACCGTACTCTGCTCGCTTAACAGGGACTGCGGGCTGTGCCAGAGGTTCATCTGCAAGCAGCTGATAGATGGGATAAACAGAAGAGTGGAAGACAGACACACTTGCTTCTTACTTTGGCAGGTGGTAATTAATCTACCAGCTTCCCAGAGGAAAAGACCCGGAACTTTGAAATGGAGGAGAAGCCTCTCCTACCCCAAGATCTTAGCATGACACGTGATCTCCCATTCCGAAGGGGAAAGCCGCTGTGGGTCAGACTGTTTCCTCCAAGTGGGCCATCTGAAGCCCCTTACTGATGTAGCTTCCATGGAGGCATTTCCTATCCTCGGGTGTTTCTTGACCTCTTCTTCCCTCGGGTGCCCCTTTTGTTTACTTAAAACCTCTTCTGCATTTTCTTTTTTTGACCTCCCACATCTTTGGGTTCTGTGGCCCAGTGGGTGTATGTGTTAATAAGGGCAGTCTGACAGAACAGCAGATCCAGCCCAGGAAACACCCGAGTATTTTCTTACTAGTGTAGAGGCTGGAAGTCCCAGCCAAAGCTGCTGGCAGGTCCAGTTTCTGGTGAGCTCTGTTCGTGTATCTTGCAGACAACCACCTTGTTCTGTGTCCTCTCGTGGTTTTTCTTCTGTAAACAAAGAAGAATCCTCTTGTGCCCCTTTCTCTTCTTTTGGTGATAGCGTTGCATATTCCTGCCCTAGAACGCCATTTAATTTTTCTAAACTCCCTAAGCATCCGGTCTCCAATATTCCATATTAGTAATTGACCTCCATCTAAGAATGTTGAGGGAGGCAGAGTGTGGTGGTGGTCACACACGCCTTTATTCCCAGCACTCGGAGGCAAAGGCAGGCAGATCTGAGTTTGAGGCCAGCCTGGTCTACAGAGTGAATCTGAGGACAGCCAGGGCTACTCGGAGAAACCCTGTCTCAAAATCAAAACCAACCAGCTAGACCCCAAACCAACTGTGGGCCTGTGTTCTGGAGATCTCACATGAAGATCTCTGGAGATCTTTGGTTCAGCTAGATGCTCAGGTTCAGGTGGAGGGGAGAGGACTTGAGCAGGGCGCGGTGGGGGGGTAGGGAGGGGAGGGAAGGGAGGGAGGGGGACGGACTGGTTCCGTCTCTCCGCTGCTGGTGCTGCCTTGCGTCCAGTCCCAACACATTGACTGGGCTGAGCAGGTAGGAGACAGGCTAGCCATCGAGGGGTGCAGGGCAGCTTCTGGCGATGATTTAGGGAGAGCAGATCTTTTCCCAAGAGGCAGTGTTACAGGTCTTATGACAGAAGCTCTCAGACGATGGAGTAATTCCTGCACACCTTTAATCCTCCTGGATAGGCTTCTTATACACAGTTTTGGGATGGTTCAGGGTCTGGGAGCTGGTACTTCCTATTGGCTTGGCCTGAGATCTTGGGAATACCTAAGATATGCATATTTCAGAGTGTGGTCCTGTTTCTGGTATTGGTCCGTCTTGAGCCTATGTGACATATAGTCATGTCCTCACCTGTGGAGGAAGGACTTAGGGTATGACCTACTCAAACCTCTCTACAGGGGGCTGTGGTGGGCCATAGCTACTACATGAGAGGGCCCTGGTCTCCCAGGAGACTAGGAAGATACCTACCATCCCTCAGGGTCTCCAGGGCTTCAACTTAACTGGGAATCCTTCACAGGCCCCCACATAACCCCACAACCAACCACCAGGCAAAAGAATATTGGGGGGGGGCATAGTTCAGTCTGTCACACTGTGTTCTCTCTAGGGCATGGTACCCTTCCCTGCTGTTACTTTTTTTTTTTTTTTTTTTTTTTTTTTTTTTTTGATATGAATGGAAGCTTCAGACTCAAATACAGAGGAGGACTTTGGGTAAGACTTTCTGTCTCCAGGAGTGTTTAAAGGTGGAAGTGATTGACTCAGTGGGAGAAACTGAGGCTTCCTTCCTGTACCGATCAATAGGTGGCCAGGGATGTCTTGTGCAGTGACAGGCACTTGCCTCTGGCTTGTGTTTTCACTGTAGCAAGACATAGCAGATCAGCATGGAACCAAGTGAGGGGTATAGGTTTGTGTTCAGCTGTGTTGTGTAGGGCAGCTGGGGTATGTTTTTGTATGTATATGTGATGTATATATGTATATGGAGTATATATGTATGTGATATATATGTATATGATGTATAATGTATATGTGTATATACATATGTATATACTGTATACATATATGGGTTGCATATATCACATTTCTTTGCTATCTCTGCATGTGTGTATATGCTTGTAAGCATAGAAGCTGCTTGCTTCAGACCCTTCACCGAGGATGCTTGTTGAAGAAGAGCTTGGCACACTGAATTATTCATTTGGTTCTCATGTCCACAGTGTGGAAACCAATGAATTATGAGTCTCTAGGGACCTGGAGGGCTGTCGCTAGAAAGTACCTTTCCATCAAGTCAAGTTATACACATGATAATTAGTGTTTGGTGATCGATCACTCAAATCTTCTATGAGAAATCGCTGTAACTATCTGTTTTGCCTGCCTCTGGATGGTGAGCATAAGCAATGTTCCTGTGGGGCTGGGAAGATGGCTCAGTGGGAGAGAGCACTTGCTTTGTCAGCATGAGGACCTGGGTTCGAATCTCCAGCACTTATGTAAAAAGCTGGGTATAGCCACACATACCTGTAACTTCAGCATTGGTAGGTAAGAGACATGCAGATTCTGACAACTCACTGGCCAGCTACTCTGGCCAAATGCAGAGCTTTTGAGAAACCCGGTCTCAAAGCAATCAAGCAGAAGGAATAGAGGATGACATGCTGCGTCCTTTTCTGGCCTTAGCACTTCCAAGAATGAACTTACAACACATGCACGCTCATGTACATGCGAGACACACACACACACACACACACACACACACACACACACGGAAAGAGCAAAATATAACTTACTTACCTATTACTTACAAATATTACTTACAAATATTACTCATCTATTACTTGTCTTTTCTGGCAGAACGGACACTCCATGAACCTTTTGTATCTGACAACACTCGACATTCCATGAACTTAGGTCTAAGGCCTTGACTCCTATGCTAGCAAAGTGGGTTAATTTTGATTGTCATCTAGATCTGATTAAGAAACACCTAAGAAATTAGGTTTTACCATGAGGACTCTAACCTAATAGATGGCTTAGTGCATTGGTGGGGTAAACATCTGAACAGATCCTTGGGGAATGGTGAAGATCCCTGCCTCATTGGAGGAAGTAGGCCTCTGGTGGGAGGGGAATCTTGTCCTTATCACTTTCTGTTCTACTTCTCTCTGTCTTCTGTGTTCCACAGAGCCAACAGTTCCCTTTCTTTCTAGGCTTCCTTTCTTCCCAAATGTGTGGTATTAAATGAATATGAGTAAAGTCCTCCAAACCTGTGAGTTGAAATAATTCCTATCTCCCTTAAGTTGTTTTCCTCGGGCACTTGGTCACAGCCTCACAAAACCGACTAGCAGAGTTTGCTGCTTGTTCTGAGTCAGGAAAACCAGCAGCTGTGGAGCCCATCAGACAAACTCCTCATCCTGTTGGACTGAAGTTGTCACATTGGTGACACTGTGTTGGCGTCTGTCTTAGTTAGGGTTTTACTGCTATGAGGAGACACCATGACCAAGGCAACTCTTATAATTGGGGCTGGCTTACAGGTTTAGAGGCTCAGTCCATTATCATCAAGGGGGGAGCATGGCAGCTTCCAGGCAGGCATGGTGCAGGAGGAGCTGAGAGTTCTACATCTTCATGGTTGCTGAGGCTGGTCTTTAGTTCCTTGAAACTTTCAAAATGAAATTCAAGGCCAGCACAAACTGGCCTTGGTAGTTTTTGTTTGTTTGTTTTTGTTTGTTTTTTAACTACACAAAGTTAGATGGGAAGGGGATGGATCTGGGAAGGATGGGGAGGGAAGGGTAAATATAATCAAAAAACATATTTCATGAATATCTCAAAGGATGAATAAAAATTAAGATTTTAAAAAGTTAAAAACGGGGCTGGAGAGATGGCTCAGAAGTTAAGATCATTGGCTACTTTTCCAGAGGTCCTGAGTTCAATCCCCAGCCACCACATGATGGCTCACAACCATCTGTAATGAGATTTGGTGCCTTCCTCTAGCCTGCAGGCATACATGAAGTCAGAACACTATATACATAATAAATTAATCTTTGAAAATAAGGATATACTGTTGGGTTGCCTATTTCTGAAGCCAACCTCACTCTGTGGTTCTGATCCCTGACTCTGATGTTTTCTCTGGGTCATTTTGAAACAAATGGAGATAGCATTAGGAAAGAAAAACAAAACAATACAAAACGTTTCCTTAAATATTAGCTTACATTACTAAAGGAACCGATTTCAAAATATCTGAGGCATATCAACATTGGACTTAGCACGATTACCGGTGTGATGGGTGATAGCAAACAAAGCTGTCAACTTCTCCAGTCTAGAATCAGGTCTTCTCTTATTCTAATAAGATATGCACAATGCAGGGTGTACTGTTTTTTAAGTCTTCTATCTGTAAGTTGGTGTGTGGCAGCTAATAACTGTAATCCTAGGCACTGAGAGGCTGAGGCAGGAAGACTCTTCTAGACTCAGGGTCAGGTGGGGAGGCTTAGTGAGTTACAGGTCAGCCTGAGCTACAGTGAGCCTGTGTGGACAAACAACCAGAGCACGATTTGTGCCATTTGGTACATCATCACCAATATCGTTCCTAAAATTTGGAAGTGAACACTTCCAGGTAGGGATCCAGATGAGTGATGTTTGATTTCAAGACAGAACTCCAAAGCACGAGCCTTGAGCTCACAGGAAATTCACTAGACCGTCTCTGATTAGCCAGGCGGCGGTATTGCACGCTTTGAATCTCAGCACTCAGGAGGCAGAGGCAGGTGGATCTCTGAGTCCGAGGCCAGCCTGGTCTACAGAGTGAGTTCCAGGACAGCCAAGGCTACACAGCAAACCCTGTCTTGAAAAACAAACAAACGAGTCTCTGATGTCCTGCAATTTTGTTTGTATGGTTTTCAAGACAGGATTTCACTGTGTGTAGCTTTGACTGTCTTGGAACTCTCTGTTGACCAGGCTGGCCTCAGACTCACCTGTCTTGGTCTCCTGAGTGCAAGGGTTAAGGGCGTGTGCCTGGCTGTGGTGGCAATTTTAATGCGATAGCCTAATTCCATCAGGTCTGTTTCATGACTGGTTTAATAAACAGCACTTATAACAAGGGAGCTGTGGGAGTCCTCACTCCCCCCAAGGGGGGGGCAGGAGACAAAATAGCAAAGAAGCTGCTACCTCCCTGGCTCACATTTTGTACACTTGGTTCCCCCAGTTTGTGGCCCTGGCTGGAAAAATTACAGAACTTTTGGCTTGGGAAGCCTTGCTGGAGGGAGTATATCACTAGGGGTGGGCTGGCCCCACTTCCGGATCTTTCTTTCCCCTTCCCAAGTGCAGAGGACACCGGAGCAGCCACCACCTACTCCTGGTATCATACTACGCCCACCATCCTCCAGTTCCTTCTGGAACCGTAAGCTAAATCAAGTGTTTCTCTTCTCTAACTTGCATCAGGATATTTTATCACCACAGGAAGGTGCCTAGCACGGACCTGTTAACTACATTAACCCTCGCTCACAGAACCGCCGGGCTCCTCCCTGAGGGGAAATCCAGTTAGCCATGGGACCCTCTGCATTAAAGTGCTCTCAGACAACGTTATGCAGTCAGTGAGGCTGTAGCCTCAGCCCAGGGCTCATTGAATTACAAAACTGTTTATAAAGATTAACTTACTAATGAACGGGCATCTTGGCGGAAGAACGGACTCCTGCCCTGCATCCTTGGAGTGCTATCAATAGTCACGGCCTCGCTTAGCCATTTTTCTTGCTATTATTATTAATTAGAAGTGAGACAATCAATTCTTAAGAGAGTATAACAAGCGGAACGGCTGCCAGTGTTCCGTGAGCACGAGTTGGGACAAAAACAATTAGCAACAACTTAATTGAATTAAAGTAATTGGGAAACGGAAAGAGACTTCACTGGCGGGTTGCCGGCCCCTTGAGTTCCACCATCAAAACTTTTAAATAAAATGTAGTACGTGCGAAGTTTTAACTAAGCATTTATTCGGGGAAATTAAAAGGACGAGAAAGCCAAGCATCCTGAACGTGCTCAGGCTGTTCCGTGTGATATCTCATCCGCGGCTTCACAGATATCATCGTCTTGGAGAATGTGAGGAACCCACCGTGGGACAGGTCATTCATTGTGAATCTGAGGCAAGCCTGGAATAATAAATTAGTCTCCCTAAACACGAGATTCTTTTCTGACTGAAAAAACAAATCCCAGGATGAAGGAAGAGATGTCATCCCAATTTTGCCTCTCATTCTGATACGAAGGTAGCGTCGGAAGGCCTGCAGAGAAATAAAGAACCAGATTGTTTTCACAGTATGTGAGCATCGAAGTAAGCTCCGCGTCATGGCAATGTTCTTTAAGAGACAACTTATTCCAGATCTCAGCACCCGGCTCCCGAGAGCCGGCAAAACACCAGTAACACGAGCCAAACATAAAAAAGCACAACAAAACCGCTAACCAGGCAAGCGGAGGTTGATAGGATTTGGACCCTAGATGGACAACTGAGATCAAACGGGATAACAACCAATCTTCCTCGAAGACACAAACATATTTCTTTTATAGGAGACTATTACAGTTTATATGTGCTTCGCCCAGGGAGTAGCTGTGAGCCGACCCCAATTAAATGGTGTCCTTATAAGAGTTGCCTTGGTCATGGTGTCTGTTCACAGCAGTAAAACCCTAAGACACTTTACAGGGTATTTTTGTGAGGGGGCATGTTGGCGTTTCTTCTGGGTCCTGTGGCAGGCTCGGTGAAGGGCCTATAGAGATCTGTGTTCTCATGTCTGGAATGCATGGATGCCTCATGATTTTGTTAGATGTGTTTAAATCCAGGACCTTGACAGAAAGGGAGGGCAGAGTTGTTGTTGCTGGTTTTTATTTATTTATTTATTTATTTATTTATTTATTTATTTATTTAGGTTTCTTCAACTGGAAATTAGTATGTACACAAGACTTTTCATAAGAGGAAGACAAAGGGTTTTCGTATGATGGAGAATTCGATAAAAACCACGGAATGGTTATGGACTGAAGCTGTAGCTCAATTTGAAGGGTGCTTGCCTAGAATACACAAATTCCTGGTTCTGATCCCTGGAGCTGTATCAATGGTGCACAATGCATATCTGTAATCCCAGCATGGAAGAGGTGGAGGCTGGAGGGTCAGAAGTCCAAGGTTCTCTTTGGCTACATAGTGAATTTGAGGGTAGCCTGGGATACATAGTGAATCTAAGGCTAGCCTGGGATACATAGTGAATTTGAGGGTGGCCTGGGATACATAGTGAATCTGAGGGTAACCTGGGATACATAGTGAATCTGAGGCTAGCTTGGGATACATAGTGAATCTGAGGCTAGCTTGGGATACATAGTGAATCTGAGGCTAGCCTGGGATACATAGTGAATCTGAGGTTAGCTTGGGATACATAATGAATCTGAGGCAAGCCTGGAATACATAGTGAATCTGAGGCTAGCCTGGGATACATAGTGAATCTGAGGCTAACCTGGGATACATAGTGAATTTGAGGCTGGAATTATGATCTGGTGGCTCTGGTGGCCTGTGTCCCCCCAGAAGACCTACCTGCTTCCGTGTTCAGTGTCTCACAGAGGTATGGTGACTCAGGTTTTCAGGAGTTGAGGGCTAGATCACTTGGTGAACATTTCTTTGAGGTGTAGTTTGAAACTTTAGCTTATTTTGTGAGTGTCTGGATTCTGTTTAGGAAGAGTAGATGGTTTTTTTTTTTTTTTTTTTTTTTTTTTTTACTGCCAGAGGAACTTTTCTTTCAACTTTTTGCGTTATGTTTGAATGCGAGGGATTTATTCTTTTCAGGATCATAAATATAAATTAATTAAGGATTTTTTTTTATCCTGAGAGATTTGGGATATGGTATCAAACTGTTGGAAGGGCATCTTTGCCCGGAAGACATCTGTTCAGGCTAAATATATTAGCTAATTGCACTTGTAGGCTGTCCACGATTCAGCGTATGACACTTTATCTTGGCTACCTTTGAGGACTGCAGGAAACTCTCATGTGAGATGCAGGGGACACTGAGTTCCAAGTTGTCTAACAGGCTCTGTGATAATCCACCTATGGCCATTCTGTTTGCAGTACAGTTCCAAATGACTGTAGTCTGTTCTTTTGTAAAAATTAATTTATTATTAGTTAATGAATTAATTTAGTGTGTGTGTGTGTGTGAGTGTGTGTGAGTGTGAGTGTGTGTGTGAGTGTGTGTGAGTGTGTGTGTGAGTGTGTGTGTGAGTGTGTGTGTGTGTGTGAGTGTGTGTGAGTGTGTGTGTGTGAGTGTGTGTGTGTGTGTGTGAGTGTGTGTGAGTGTGTGTGTGTGTGTATCAGAGGTCAATTTGCAGAGCTGGTTCTCTCCTTTTACCATTTAGGTCTCAGGGATCGAATTTAGTTAGGTTCATCAGGCTGGGCTGCAAGGGCCGTTACCCAAGAGCTGGATGGTTATCTGGATGGTGCCTTGATGCTAAAATCTAAGACCCAGTGCTCTGCTGCCCAGGATCAGTGTCCTGGGGCTGGGGAGATGGCTTAGGGACAACAGCACTCGCTGTACCTGAAGAGACCTAGAATTCGGTTCTCAGGGATCATGTTGGGCAGCTCACTGTGGTCTGCAATTCTAGCTCCAGGGTAACCAACAGCTTCCAAGACCACCTGCACATGTTACACACACACACACACACACACACACACACACACACACACACGAGTAAACCTTAAAAGATCAATACCTTGATGCAAATACTATCACATCCTGAGCTACCACACTGACACCTGAATTGAAGTTATTTGGTTTGTATGGAAGCCTGGAGGAGCCAACTTTATCAACCTTCAAAGTCAGAGGTGAGAGCAGAATTGCTCATGGTAGTCTAGAGCCAGCCATTCTGTACAACTTATTTATTCATTCAGTTGTTTTTAGTTTTACTATTTGAGATAGGGTCTTCTGTTTCTCAGGCTGGTCTTAAACATCCAGGCCCATGTGACTCTTCTGTTTTAGCCTTCCAGTTAGCTGGACCACAGACATACTCGTTCCATTGTACCTGGGCATCAAATGATTTAAACCCAAGCCACAGGGAAGTCTTGGGTCTGATTCAAGCAAGATGAGGGAATGTAGCTAGAACAAGGTGGCTTCGTGTGAGAAGAAATGCTGAGTTTAAAAATTACCTTGTCACCTTTGCAAAGCCTTGACACGGTGGGTCTGTATTCCCCGGATAAGTGAGGGCATCGGGGTAGGTAAACAGTTCCCAGTTCTGCCAGTAGATTGTCCCAGGCTAAGAGACAGGATGGGGAGGGTGTTGTAAATTAATTGTTAGATTTTTCCATTTGAAGTGGTGATGTTTAAGGCTGGAGAGATGGCTCTGCAGTTAAGAACACTTACTGCTCTTCCACAGGACTAGGGTTCAATTCCCAGCACACATATGGCAGTTGATACTGACAACTCTCTGCAACTCCAGGGGATCCTTAAAACTACGAAATTTTGTTATATTGTAGCCTAGAGTGGGGTCTACAGTGAGGGCAATGGCTGCATCCTCATCCTTCTGAAGCTCCTAGGCTGGGATGCGACGGACAAGCAATGCTCAGCAACAGTAGCATCAAGGGCAAGTGAATGACAGTCCAGGCACCTAACACCAATCAGATTAGCCAGTGTATCAGGTGGCTGAGGATGCCATCTTCTCTGACGGTCATAGGGTTTCTACTGCTACATCAAAACACCATAACCAATAATCAGATTGGGGAGAAAAAGAGTTTATTTGCCTTACACTTCCGTCTTGGTCAGGGTTTCTATTCCTGCACAAAACATCATGACCAAGAAGCAAGTTGGAGAGGAAAGGGTTTATTCAGCTTACACTTCCACATTGCTGTTCATCACCAAAGGAAGTCAGGACAGGAATTTACACAGGGAAGGAACTTGGCAGCAGGTCCTGATGCAGAGGCCATGGAGGGATGTCACTTACTGGCTTGCTTCCCCTGGCTTGCTCAGCCTGCTTTCTTATAACCCAGGTCTACCAGCCCAGGGATGGCACCACCCACAATGGGCTGGGCCTTCCCCCTTGATCACTAGTTGAGAAAATGCCTTGCAGCTGGATCTCATGGAGGCATTTCCTCAACTGAGGCTCCTTTCTCTGTGATAACTCCAGCTTGTGTCAAGTTGATACACAAAATCAGACTTCTATCATTGGAGGAAGTGAGAACTGGAACTCAAGCAGGGCAGGAACCTGGAAGCAGGAGCTGATACAGAGACCATGGAGGGATGTTACTTACCAGCTTGTTCTTTAAGGCTTGCTCAGCCTGCTTTCTTATAGAACCCAGGTCTACCAGCCCAGGGATGGCACCACCCACAATGGGCTGGGCCTTTCTCCATTGATCTCTAACTGAGAAAATGCCTTACAGCTGGATCTCATGGGTGCATTTCCTCAGCTGAGGCTCCTTTTTTCTCTGATGACTCCAGCTGTGACAAGCTGATACACAATCAGCCGGCATGCTGACTTTAGGTTGGAGGTTTTGGATGCCGAGGTGCCATCTTCTCCTATTCAGATTAGGATCTGATTCTCATACAATGTTTTGTAAAATTCAGATGACTCTCTACCTGTTATAATACATACCCCAACCATTTTCTGGAACGTGTGTTTCCTTCTGTGTTATGGGTACAGAGCCCAGTGGAGGTCTGGGCTGTATTCTTTAAATGCATCACTTCCTCACTGAATGCAAATAAAGCTGCTATAAGTATACATGTCTTATTAGAGCCAGGGAATGTACCCTAATCGAATCCACCCAACCCTCGCCATCTCCCTGTATTTAACTAGTACTTGCAGTCTTGGATTTGTGTATTCTCTAGTTCCTGGGTGATGGGAGTGCTGTGTGCAAGGCTGAGTTCCCCTCATCTCTTCCTGTGCAGTCTCCGGATATTAACATTCGCTCTGATTTTAATGAGCAGCTACTTGAATGTGCACTGGCAAATACGATTTATAGTTAAACATATTAGTCACGAATTACTTTTTGAAGCATCTTAGTATGTGTGTTTATTTAAGATTTTTTTTCTAAATCTTAAATTATTTAAGACCTCCCCTCCCTGTGTGTGTGTGTGTGTGTGTGTGTGTGTGTGTGTGTGTTTGTTTACGTTTGGGTGCGCTGCTTTGCTTGCTGTAGTGTATGTATGTATGGAGTTCTGGGGACAACTTCTAGGAACTGGTTACTAAATTCAAGCACCATGAAAACCTGGGCTAGTTCATCAATCCCCACTTCTATTTTGGAAAATAGCTTATTGAGAGTATCAGAGGAGAAATATGCATTTCAAGAACACATATAAACACGACTTTCATTGAACCCGTTAGGGATAAGCTGACAAAGACAGTCTGCGAGGCTTGCAGTTGGCCTGACTTTCAACTTGCTGTGATCTGAAGGTGTTTTTAGCTTTATCCACCTCCTCGGGTTTCCTTTGTTATTCTCTGGCACCGGGAGCAGCAGCTGGAAGTGAATCAGGGTCTTAGAAGCTGCAGGTTCTGGAGCTAGCAAGATATTAGAATAGAATTGCTTTTGTGGAGGAGTTTGCATATGAAGGGGGCCCCCTACCTATTCGTTTCTATTCTAACCTACAGGGGAGGTGGGGAGCTTGTTAACACCTTAAAAGGATTGATCCCTCTGCCTGAGTGGTTTCCGATGCAAGAACGAAGGCTGGGAAACCATAAAAGGGAATCATTAATATTGGTAAGCAGAACAGAGGTAAAATACACTCCTAAAATATTATACATTATCTTTGGGCAGCGTAAAAAAGAACAGAAACTGTTGGACTAATGGCTCAAGGTTACGGAGGAAGGGTTGAGGAAGCTTCAACCCCAGATACCTCAAAATACGACGACGATTGCAGGAGCTGGCTATCTCCCCCTCCCCCAAACTGGCGCCATGAAGCCAGCTCCCCCTCCCCCCAACCGTAATAAGAATTTATTACCCTGACAAGTGATCAGGCTCCACTCCTTGTTTGACCTTCTAAGGTCCCCTTCACCCCTACAGCCCTTGAGGATGCAGATGAAGCATCTTCCAACACCCCTGCCTGATCAATGGTGCACAGCCACACAAACATGGCCCCATAGAGCCCGCCCACCTCCCCACGGGCATAAATACCCTTTTCTCTCCCCAACCCCCAATAAATGAACCAGTTCTCTGAAGTTGTTCCCGGGTGTATTCTCTTCCTGCCTACTTACTACTCACCGCCTACCAAGCTCCCCATTGCACCCACTGGTGGCTGCTTAAGTTTCCATCCTTCCGGTTGGTTAAGTCCAGCTCGGTGCACAACAGCCTCGGTATCCCGAGGAGGAAGCGGACACCGGCAGCAAGAAACCAAATCAGACCTACGATGAGGAGAATTTACTTGCAAAGGCTGTTGCAGCTGATGAGGAGGCCGGAAGCTGTCCTTGGCATGTCATTCTCAGACCTTGGAAGCCTCCTGAGTCTCGGGCATAGAAGCCCCTCTTAAAGTCATGCTTGTTTTATAGGAGGAATAAAGCAAATGGAGGGAGAAGCTGGTATGGGATCAGTAGCCAGCAGGTGATGCGATGTATAGCCGAGGTCTTGTGGCCAGTTGGTTCTCAACAGGCATTGAAAAACAAAAAGGTTTGTTTGTTTTGTTTTTCTAGAAGCTCCCAATGCTTGCAATAATGTCAAAGGCGGGCAAAAATTCAGGAACCCTGAGACAGGGTTAGGTTCATAGAGTGTGCATTTTGCTTAGTGGGGCGGCAAGCTCAGGTAATTATCGGCGTGGCGGGCAACGGAAAGTTAGGATGTCTGTGTCCGCCTTGCCGCCATAGGCACTGAACCTGTGCGGTAGTCCCTTTTCTGAGACAGGGAAGGGTGGGATGATGGTCTTCCGTGTCGTTCAGCGTGTTCCTCAGAATCGAGGCAGTCTCTCCTAGGAGGCGCTTAGGACTCAGGATGTAACAGATAAAACGTGCCAGTTCAGAAAGCTCAGGACCATCCAGATTTCTCAAGCCCCGCCCCCGGATTTCATAGACAGTAGCAATTGGTGGGGACCTGTGGCTGACCTGCCTGCAGGTTGTGCAGAGACTCCAGACACAAGTTTTTGTGAGCTGTCGCCTATGCTGGGGTGGCTTTTCTGTGATGCAGCTGCCTTTGAGTCACGCATGCGCTACTCTCCTGTAAGTGATCCCGATCAACTTATCAAGCTAGATTTGGGTGGGATCCCCCCTTTTTTTGATTTGTCATAGGTGCATTGGCTCAGGACCTCCAAGACCAACTTCTCAGCAAGGAGATTTATTTATCCCAGAGGGACAGAAGACAGGAAGCGAGAGACAAAGAAGATAAAGAAGGGAAGGGAACAAGGGAGAGGGGGAAGGGGTATTTGTCCCAAAGGACTGACTACTCCTGGATAGAGAGGAGACAGATAGGGCCCATAGGAAAATGCAAGTTTATGAAGGTAAAAGGGGAAACCCCGTGTTAGGAAGGGGTCTTTAATTTTTTGAGTAGTTTTAAATTTAAATTTTATTTTATGTATGTGAGTATGCTGTCACTGACACAGCAGAAGAGGGCCTAGGAACCCATTACAGATGGTTATGAGCCACCATGTGGTTGCTGGGAATTGAACTTAGGACCTCTGGAAGAGCAGTCAGTGCTCCTAACTGCTAAGCCATCTCTCTCTCCAGTCTGGGGTCTTTAATTTTAATTGGGTATGTTAATTAAGTGAGCCTTAGGGGGCTTTTGATTTCTGGACTTCAATACTTTGATAACTGGAAGTCAGTCTCCAAGGAGGAAGTAGCCAAATAATGGAATAAACCTTGGTGACCAACTTTAGGAATGTAATGTAAAGGTTTTTAGCAAGGCAGAGGGATTGGGGAAGAAGGGTAAGGCCTGCCAGAGCCATGCCTACCATGCTGGAGGGGGCCAGAGTCCCTTCATCCTGTCTGAGGTGAAAGCCATTTTGCTGATGTCTTCTTAGGAGCTCAGGGCTCCTAAGTTCAGAGATCTCAGCAGACAATGCAGTTCAGATTAGATTTGATGTGGCAGTCTCTGCTGTGGAAGACCAGAATATACTATGACCCAGACAGGAAGGATTGTTGAGCCAAGGATCAGCTGTGGATTAGGAAAGCTGCCTAAAAGTAGGGCACAGTCTTCACAAAGACGAAATGTTCTTCTTTCCCTCCCCAGGTGGGGGTGGGCAGCAAAGTTTAGCCATTGACCCATATTGGCTCGAAGACGACACTAGTGTTAACTGTGCTCTAACCACCCTTGCCAGTCCGCCTCTTCCACGTTTGCCTTTCTTCAAAGCTGCCACAAGCAGAGAGTCAGTGTCCTTCTCATTGGCTGAACGCCTCTCAAAGAACTTACCGTTAAGATGCTATATACACTGCAATCCAGAGCAACCTCTTGGGGACTGTCTTAGTTTGCTTGATTTTGCTGTGATAAGACCCCACCCCCCCTGCCCCACACACAACAGGTTAAAGTCTACCACGGGGTGAAATCAGGGCAGGAACCTGGAGACAGGAACTGGAACGGAGCCCATAGACGAACATTGCTTGCTGGCTTGGCTCCTGCCATGGTTTGCTCATCCCGATCCCGTACATAACCCAAGACTGCCTGCCCAGGATATCAACATGCACAATGGGCTACTCCCCTGTCAATCATTAATAAAAACAAATGCCGTTTGGGCTTCCGTACAGGTCACCTGATGAAGGTCATTTTTAGACTACTTCATAACACTTCCATGTCTGGGCTAAGTTCCTTTCCTAAACAAGAATAGACCCATAGTCTATCTTTTACCCTCCCAATACTTCTCACCTCTCTCTGTTGCTCATAGTTTGACTGTAGATAAGCGATCTTCTCTGTAGACTTAACTGGACTCTAAGCAGAACAAAGAATCTAGGCGCTCTAGTGATGGCCCAGCACTCAAGAGTATGTACTTCTTTTAGAAGCACCCGTGACAAGAAGCTTACAGCTTCCTGCAGCTCCAGCTCCAGGGTATCCAACATCTTTTTATGGACCCATAGGCATCTGCTCTTAGGTTCACACATTTGGAGACAGACAGACATGGGCAGGCAGGCATGCATGCGTGCGCATGTGCACACACACACACACACACACACACACACACACACACACACACACACACACACATTTAAATACAAAAAAATCTTAAAAGAGTCTATTCCCAGTGGCCCAAGACTAGCAATCTGAGATGCTAAATGTGGTGGTTTGAATGAGAACCGTCTCATAGGCTCAAGTGTTTGAACACTTGGCTCCCTGTTGGTGGCGCTGTTTCTAGAGGTTATAGAACCTTTTGAGGAAATCACAAGCAGAGGAGTAATATTGTCTGTGTTGGGCCATTGAGTGAGCCTTTTCATCTAACCCGCTATGGTTTGTTTATAACCATTCCTCTGCTTTGACATTTGGGGGCTCTCGGCAGCTACATTTCACCGGCAGGAAACCCTTCACCTCCAGGAATTAACATCGTATTAGTTAGTGGTCCTTTCTTGGATGCATACATACTTCAGTAAGTATACTGTATACAAGGAGCATCTCTGAACAGGCTACTTTGCCGCTCCTTTGTTCCTTTGCTCCTCCCTCTGCCTGCTAGCTTGCATCACAAAATTATGTAGGACAGACTATTTTCCTCCGTAGCTGTGATTTTTCTCTAAAGGAATCAGTACAAACCTGGCTGAATGAAATACTCCACCTTCTTCCCCAGGAGAACAGGGGATCATGGGTAGAGGAAGAGAATCATGGGTAGGGCCTGAGGTCAGTAAGTGCACAACAGATAAAGTATTCGGTGTTAGGCTCAGGCTCCTGCTGCAGGGTCTTATTTTCAGGCAGCTGTAGCTCTCCAGGTCTGAGCGAAGCACTGGAGCAGTAGTGGAGCCAGCAAATGATTGTTTTGCTTTTGGAAAGGCTTCCCAAAGATCATGGCAATGAGAGTCACTGATGAGAGCCTTTTGTAGGCTTCTTTCTGGCTTTGAAGCCATTTTTTCTTTTGTCATACGAGAAATGGACTCTGTGTCTTCAAAAGGCAGCAGGAGGCAGCTGCAGACACTTTTTTTTTTTTTTTTTTTTTTTGGTTAGGAAACCTAGTGGAGCCATTTGTAACCTAAAGGAAGACGATTTATGTTAGCAGGTCTTACCATCTAGTGAGAGGTTACTAAAAGGTTGACAACTGATGACTTTGGGCAACAGGACAGACTTTACATAAATTTACTTGATTTATGGTTAGAAGCTTCTGTTGGTGTCTTTCACAAACAGGGCTGCCCAGGATTAATATTTTAACAGTTTTGGAGAGGTATTCAGAGGCCAGGGAGTCTCCCCATGGAGAGGAAAACTGTTAATAGCAATTCTACCAAATACAGTGCTTTGTAGGTAGACAGTCATTTCTCACATTGATGAAT
This sequence comes from Micromys minutus, assembly GCF_963924665.1. Taxonomy (NCBI): domain Eukaryota; kingdom Metazoa; phylum Chordata; class Mammalia; order Rodentia; family Muridae; genus Micromys; species Micromys minutus. Next base: position 14,089,342 of record NC_137960.1, on the reverse strand, counting down.
AATTTATTTGGTTTGGGATAAACTAGAAATGAAATATTGAGTGATTTAAAATCCTTATTGTATTTGTGTATAAGTAGGTGTGTGTTGAGTGTGTGTGTGTGTGTAGGCCAAAGGTCCATGTCAGATATCTTTTCTATTGTTCTCATGGTTTTCTTGTTTTATTTTTGAGTCAAGGGTTCTCACTGGATATGGAGATCACTGGTTACATTGTTTGGTTCACAAGTGTCGTAGTCAGGGTTTCTTTCCTGCACAAAACTTCATGACCAAGAAGCAAGTTGGGGAGGAAAGGGTTTACATAGGACAGACCATTTTCCTCCTTAGCTGTGATTTTTCTCTAAAGGAACCAGTACAAACCTGGCTGAATGTACAAACTTCCACATTGCTGTTCATCACCAAAGAAAGTCAGGGCTGGAACTCAAGCAGGTCAGGAAGCAGGAGCTGATGCAGAGGCCATGGAGGGATGTCACTTACTGGCTTGCTTCCCCTGGTTTGCTCAGCCTGCTTTCTTATAGAACCCAGGTCTACCAGCCAGGGATAGCACCACCCACAACGGGCTGGGCCCTCCCACCTTGATCACTAGTTGAGAAAATGCCTTACGGCTGGATCTCATGGAGGCATTTCCTCAACTGAGGCTTCTTTCTCTGATAACTCTAGCTTGTGTCAAGTTGACACAAAACCAGCCAGTACAACAAGTTTCAAGATGCTTCCTGCCTCTGCTCCTCAACAGTGGTAGGATTAAGTAAGTGCCCATGAACCCAGCTGTTATGTAGGTGCAGGGATCTGAGTTCAAATCCTCACCTTTGAGCAGTAGACACTCCACCAACAAAGCCACTTCTCCAGCCCCCTTGCACTTTCTTCTCACCATTTTTAAAAAGAGTTGGTTTTCTTTTTTAACCTTTCCATGTCTTCTGGTGATTCACCTTACGTGTTGGGTTTGTCCTATAGATGCCTGTACCCAGTGGGTCATCTTGAAGGGCTGAACCACTTCCTAGCCTGAGATTCATACAAAGTCACAGGATTTTACAAAATCAATTTGTGAAAGAAAGCTTCCCTCATCCTTCTTTGCCTCAGTGGTTCTGTCTTGTATAAATGTGATGTAATCTCTTGGCCAAGACAAGGACCGTGGACCATGCCACATAATCCACGTGGATTCTGCCAGTTGTGTGTGTGTGTAAATATGTGCATGTGTGTGCTTTATTCATATCTTCTGTGCATTTTAGTTGAATCTATAGACTTGCATAGATACCTCTAAACTCATGATAACCAGAGAAATGGCTCAGCGGTTAAGAGCACTGACTCCTCTCCCAGAGGTCCTGAGTTCAATTTCCAGCAACCACATGGTGGCTCACAACCATCTATAGTGGGATCCGATGTCCTCTTCTGTGTGTCTGAAAACAGCTACTCACATAAATAAAATATGCTGTACTCATACAAATAAAATAAATAAATCTTAAAAAACCCCAAACAAACAACTGCCCTGTCACTAAAAGGCTATGTGATGGATAGTTTTATGTCAGTTAGACACAAGGTAAAATCATCGGGGAGTAGGGAGACTCAATTAAGAAAACACATCCATAAGAATACCCTGTAGGCAAGCCTGTGGGACATTTTGTTTCGTAATCAGTAATTGATGGGGAAAGACCCAGCGCACTGTGATGGTGCCATCTCTGAGCTGGTGGTCTTGGGTTCTATAAGAAAGCAAGCCGAGAAAGCCAAGGGGAGCAAGCCAGTAAGCAGCACCCCTCCATGTCCTCTGCATCAGCTCCTGTCTCCAGGCTCCTGCTCCGTTTGAATTCCTGTCCTGACTTCCTCTGATGATGAACAGCGATGTGGAAGTGTAAGCTGAATAAACCCTTTCCTCCCCAACTTTCTTCTTGGTCATGATGTTTGTGCAGGAATAAAAACCCTGACTAAGACAGAACCTGAAGAGATCACCTCCTGTAGCCAGGCAAGACTCCTAGTGGAGAGATAAGGACACCAACTTACCCATAAAACTTTCAGCCCCAAATTTGTCCTGTCTAAAAGAGATGCAGGGAAGAAGCCTAGCATGGCTGTCCTTGGAGAGGCTCTACAGCAGATGATTGAAACAGATGCAGAGATACCCACAGCCAAACATTGGGCAGACGTCAGGGACTTTTATGGAAGAACTTGGAAAAGTATTGAAGTCCCTGAAGGGGATAGGAATCCCATAGGAAGACCAACATAATTAACTAACCTGGAACCTTGGGAGTGCTCAGAGATGGGGCCACCAACCAAAGAACATACACTGGCTGGGAGAGGCCCCAGCACATGTGTATCAGGCATGTAGCTCCGTCTCCATGTGGGTCCCCAACAACTGGAGCAGAGGCTTTTTCTAAAGCTGTAGCCTGACTGGTACCTCCTATTAACATCAAGACTAAAATGGAAACATATAACCAGCATATCAAAATTAGCTGGTGTGTGTGTGTGTGTGTGTGTGTGTGTAGAGGTAGGTGTGTGTGTGTGAATGTGTATTTGTGTGTGTGTGGTATGTGGTTTGTGTGTGTGTGTGTCATTCATGAATCCAGAGCTCTTAGGGAGATGCGAAGGAAGTGCTTGAACAGGAACCACCAAGAGCCAATGCAGATTAATTAATCCACCTTCACTGAGACCCTCTCCCACCTCCCCTCCCCTTCTCCTCTGAAGGGGTGGGGTCCTCAGTATTCCCCCACCCCACCTTTGTGCATTAAATTAGGTGCATCCTCCACCACTGAGACCAGACAAGGCTGTCTGTTTAGCCGAGACAGGGTCTCTCACTGGTATCTGGGGCTCACCTATCAGGCTGAGTCATCCATTTAGAGAGCCTCGGGGACCTTTGTATATTTGCTTCCCCAGCGCTGAGATTACAAACATGTGCCACCACATCCAGGCTTTCACATAGGTTGGTAGGGAATGAAAACTGGGTGCTCATGTTGAAGCAGTGAGTATTTCATCAATAAGCCATCTCCAGAGTCCCAGCGCTGTTTCGCTGTTGGCCATTTTGATGGGAGTACGGTAATACACCCTGTGGTTTTATTTTGCATTGATGGTTAATGACCTTGGACACTTCATTCCCCCCACCCCCTTCTTAAAATCATTCACATTTATTTGATGGTGTCTGCCATGTCCTTAGCCCATTCCAATTGGCCTCTTTAAAAATTTGGTGTGTTTTGACATTTCTTTCAAAAATTATTAAAATTGTATTTATTTTTACACACGTGAATGTTTTGCCTGTGTATATGTCATGTACCATATATGGGCAGAAGAGGGCATCAGATCCCTTGACTCCGGGGTTACAGATGATGGCAGGCTGCCGACTGGGTGCTGGGAGTTGAACCCAGGCCCTCGGCAAGAACAGCCAGTAAGCTTAATCACAGAGCTATCTCTTTACATATTCGAGATACAAGTCTTTTGCTGGCAGATATGTTTTCTCCTAGCATTTAACTTGTTTTCCAACTCCTTAGGATTCATTTATTTATTTTATATACATGAGCACAATCTTACTGTCTTCAGACACACCAGAAGAGGGCATTGGATCCCATCACAGATGGTTCTGCGTCACCATGGGGTCGCTGGGAATTGAACTCAGGTCCTCTGGAGGAGCAGTCAGTGCTCTTAACCACTGAGCCATCTCTCCGGCCCACCACTTAATAGAGTCATTCACCAAGCAAACGTTTTTAACATGGATGAGCTTTGTCTAATCACTTTTTCCTTTTTTGAATTGCTCTTTGCTACTGAGTCTAAACTCTCCTCGCTAAACTCTCTGTGCTCAAGACGATGTGGCCACACTCTTTTCTGAAGGAAAGGTCTCTGTTCGCCTTTGTTGCCACTGTGTGTTCATCATACATTAACTTTATAGCAGGAGTGAGCTTTGTGGGCCCAGCTCCATTTCTCCGGGTGGCATCTAGTTGTTTCGAGCGTGATTTGTTGAGCGAGTTCATCCTTCTTCTGATGGCCTGCCTTTGCACCTGTTTCCCAATCAGCTTGACCTATTTGTGTCATATTGTGACACTCTATTTCTGGCTCCTCTCTGTTGATCTATGTGCCGGTCTCTGCTCTCCTGCTAACTCTAGCTGGGATCCGAGCTTTGTCTTGACATGTAGTGAGCCCCGCTACTTTCCCAATCACATTTCTCACAGCCAGCCTGTCTTCTTCCCTCCCTCCCTTCCTATCTCCATTCCTAGAACAAACAAAGTAAAACAAACATACTCACATTCGTATGCTTTGAGCTTTTCCACACTAATTTTAGGCCAAGCTGTTCTCTATCAGAAAGGTCATGTGCTCTGAAGAAGGAAAGCTCCATTTAATCCTATTGTAAAATTTCTACATTAGTCATTGTGAATGTAGAAAAAGAAAAGATAGCCAGGAACATTAAGAAGAAATACTGTAATGGGGCTTGTGGGAGGGCTCAGTGGGAAAGGGTGCTTGCCTGATGACCTGAGTTCCATTCCTGGGACCCAAAGATTGAAAAAGAGAACTGACTCCTTCAAATTGCTCAGGTTGTTCTCTGAATTCCACTTGTGCATCATGGTAAACACACACCCACACCCACACACACACATACTCATCTGCATGTGCAATACACTCACATACACATGCATGTACATGTATGAATGTGTACATACACACACACTCATCTGCATGTGCAATACACTCACATACACATGCATGTACATGTATGAATGTGTACATACACACACACACTCATCTGCATGTGCATATACATTTACATACACATTCATGTACATGCACATATGTGTACACACACACACACACACACACACACCATCACAGACCCTCCAGAATAAGTGAAAATGTTATAAAAATAAAAATAAAGTTAGCAGTCTAGTGACTCAACAGAAAGTCCTGAGAGCTGTCTTGGTTTGATCACCCTGACATGTTTCTATTGCAACTCTCAGGTGCTGAGTGCTGTGCAGAGAACTCAAGCATTTCTACAGCAAATCCTGGAGATCCCAGGTCCTGAGGACAATGAGACACAGAAAGTTTAGAAAGAAAATAGGTACAGTAGTATTACCCTTATCCGACGATAGAGACGTGGCTTTAATTATAAGCACAGGAAGCCACATGTATTCAAAGTATATTTGTTGTATTTTTCTATCACCATTTGCTTCTGTCTGGTGAGTCTTCCCCATCACCGCCTCATATGCTAAACCTCATAGTTATGATGGTGTGATATTGTGGGGGGTGGAGGTTGATTAGCTCACAGGGCTGGAGCCCCCAAGCTGGGGCTAGTGTCCTTATGTAAGAGAACAGAAAGTTAGCCAATTCCTTCCATGAGTTGAGTAGAGGGAATGTATTGTTTCTGAAGAATGAGCACTCATTAGACTTGGATTAGATGGAGCCTAGATCTTGGAGTTTTCAACTTCATCAGTGTAAGGAAGAAGGAATGCTGTAAATTGTTGCTTTAAAGCTCTTTGTTAGAGAGGCCCCCAAATCTATATATACACACTCAGACTTGCTAACCTCATACCAGGGTCATTTGCTCCAACCATTTTGAGGGCTTTCCTATGTGGTAGTTTGAATAAGAAAGACCTCCAAAGACTCATATGTTTGACTATTTGGTTCCAATCGTTGGGACTATTTGGGAAGGATTAGGAGGTGTGGCTTTGTTGGAGAAGGCATGTCACTGGGGATGGGTGTATTAGGGTTCTCTAGAGTCACAGAATTTATGGGTAGTCTCTATATAGGAAGGGCGTTTGCTGATGACTTACAGTCTGTAGTCCAACTCCCCAACAATGGTCAGCAGTATCTGTGAATGGAAGTCCAAGGAACTAGCAGATGTTCAGTGCCACAAGGCAAGCAGGAGAAGAGAACAAGCCTTCCTTCTTCCAATATTCTTATACAGGTCTCCAACAGAAGGTGTGTCCCAAATTAAAGGTGTGTACCATCACATCTGAATCTGGGACTTGCTTTGTCCCAGATGATCTTGAGCTCAGAAATCTCCTTGCCTTAGTGTCCTAAGATTCATAGCCTCTCTGCCTCAAGATGAGGATCACAGGCGAGCCTCCCAATTCTGGATTGTGGTTCATTCCAGGTATAGTCAAGTTGACCACCAGGAATAGCAACTACAATGGGCTTTGAGATTTCAAAAGCCTCCTTTATGTGAGTTCCATATGTGGGATCTCAGCTGTTCCTGTTGCCACACCTTTTTGCAGCCATCAACGGACTCTTACCCTTTGGAATTGATTCCAGCTAAACACTTTCTTTTATATGTTACCTTGACCATGGTGTTTTATCACAGCACTAGAAAGTAAGTAGCAGACCCCATTTGTTTGGGCTACTGGACAGTCGGTTTTCTTATTGCAGCTTTCTCTTCCAAGAAGTCTCCAAGCTCCTGGGTTTACCCATTTGCTCCCAGTGCTTGGAGCTTACATTCTACTTGCTCTTGCTGCAATATCTTGTATTAAAAGCATTTTGTGGAACATTTGTGTAGGGAGCTACGTTGAGGATAAGACCTAAGTTAAAGACAACATTGGCTTATGTCTCATACTGGTCTCATCCACACAAACTGAAGACAGCTCTGTGCATTTTTTAGGGTACTTGTTTTGATAGGGAACTGCTTTATAAGATCGCAAAAGGGGTTTTTGGCTTGGTGGTGTCATGTTAGCATTAAGACTTCAGTTTTCAGATTATAGATATTTACTTATATATTATAATTTACTCTTATATGTCAGCTTCTAAGACGCTATGGGAGAGTTAACGAGAGCAGTGGCTGCAGTTTTGATATGTGTGTTCTTCTAAAAACAGCACATCGTTAGAGAGTTAGGCTATGGGTTTGTCAATTGAAGAAGTTCTGTAGGCTGAAGTCATGTGTGTCCCAGATGCCCACACAGGACAGGCAGGTCTCAGGTCAGTGTTGTGTGGCCTGGTAATAAGACTGCAGAGACCATAGGGTCTTTGGTTTCAGTGGGTTGCTTAGGTACATTCAAATAAGATCTTGGAGAAAGTATCATGTTCTGAGAGCCACAAATTCCTGCGGGCACAATAGGACTGTGAATCGAAGATTGCATCCTGCCCCGAGAGTTTATAAACTCATTGCATCCCATGAAAGATGGTGTACTTACTGGCTGGTTTTGTGTCAACTTGACACAAGCTGGAGTTATCACAGAGAAAGGAGCTTCAGATGAGGAAATGCCTCCATGAGATCCAGCTGTAAGGGATTTTCCCAACTAGTGATCAAGGGGGAGGGCCCAGCCCATTGTGGGTGGAGCCATCCCTGGGCTGGTAGACCTGGGTTCTATAAGAAAGCAGGTTGAGCAAGCCAGGGGAAGCAAGCCAGTAAGTAACATCCCTTCATGCCTCTGCATCAGCTCCTGCTTCCTGACCTGTTTTAGTTCCAGTACTGACTTTCTTTGGTGATGAACAGCAATGTGGAAGTGTAAGCTGAATAAACCCTTTCCTCCCCAACTTGCTTCTTGGTCCTGATGTTTGTGCAGGAATAGAAACTCTGACTAAGGCAGATGGGATAAGAGAGGCTTGTTGGTCTGAAGAAGTCCCTGTTTAGCAGTGTGATGTGCCAGAGGAGATCACTGGGCAACCCTGAGTCACATGGTTCAAGTATCTCCTTCACCACACATTGTATTTCATTTGTATAGAATATTGTCTCTATTTTTGGTTAACAGACACAGGAATCTGTCTTTGCTTGCCCTGTGTTAGGATTACAAGCATGCACCCATAGCATCTGGTTTGCTTTTTTAAAATGCATCTTAGAAAAGGTTTCATTTTTTTAAATCTTTAGGTCTAGAGTATTTAAAATTTACCCAGTTTGAGGTAGGGAGTAGTTTTTTTTTTTTTTTTTCTATATAATAATAGTTTTGTGAGAATACACTGGCTAAAATGCTAAACGAAATCACGCTTACGTCTTGGAGCTAACTCAGTGAAGATTGGTTTCTTGTCCTTAGTGGCCACTGGTGGTGGGTGAACTGGCACAATGCTGCCCTTGTATGGCAGAAAGGATTTCTGAGTCTGTAGACTTGCCTTTCAGAGCCCAGAGCCTCCGGGACCAGAACAGAGAACAGAGAACAGAGAGCAGCTGCATTTGCCCACCTCCACCCGCCCTGGTTCCTTTTATTTCTAATCACGTTCATGGGATACATAACGGGGAACAGAGGTGTGGGCTTCAGTGCTTTTAGACGAGGAGAATAGAGCGTCATAGAGATTTGACATCAGCCTCTTTTGAGCTACGACATCCCTTGTGTTGGACCATCTAATTTTGTGTTGATTGAAGCAAGCATCTTTTTCAGGGATGTTTGGTCCCGTTGTTTTTAATTGTCTCTCCTTGGCAAAGAATCTAACTTTTAGGTTGCGTTTCTTGCTTAGGCCTCTCAATATATGGTGCAGTAAATCAGAGACCACTGTTTCTCCTCACGGCCATCTTGGTGGTTATAATTGTGTAACCGTTTCTGTATAAACTTTAGAAGCCACACGTCAGGCTCCATGAAAAATCCTATTAGGCTTTTGTCTGGAATTACATTTAATTTATAGGTTAATTTGGTGCTACGTGACATCTTTAAGGCATCAGATGTTGCCACCCATAAATACTGAAGTTTTAAATCCTTCAACTAAGTTTTAATGTTTTTTTTGCTCACAAAATTCAAGCATCCTTTCTTGTTAGATTTATTTCTGTTTTTTTTTCCCTTATAGGTGACTTTAAGTAATTTATGTACTTTAGTTATTAATAAAATATTAATTTAAATAATTAAATTAAACAACTTAAGTATTGTCTCCAAAATGCTGGCTTTTTTGGGAGGAGGAACTGAGAGTTTAATTAGGGTTGCTTGTAAGAACCTGGCAGCTTACCCTTGACTATACCACAAAGGAAAATGTCTCTGTATCCCTTAGCCACCATTAGCTGAGAATGGATCCCTTGGGGAAGGGTGGGGTCCCCCCTCACCCACCAAAGTACTTGCCTACTGTTTCCAAGTATGGCTCATGTATAGGATGGATCTTCATAGCCCCCCTTTTTGCTGGTGTTATGATCAACAAATTTTCGACAATTTCTGTGTCTAAAGTTTGCCCCCCTAGAGTATCTTGAATTCACTGTGTGGAAAATTAGACTATATACAAATGAAGATGCTGATGTTAGCATTCTGTCTAGGCTCCTCCCCACAGTTACCTGGCAATAGCCATATATGCCTGACTCACTAGAAGAGGGGCTGCTTGCCCTTCCCCCTCTTGCTTTTGTTCTTCCCTTCTTGCTCTCACTCTTTTCCTCAGTCCCTTCTCCCCACGCTCTCCACTTGCTCATGGCAGGTCTCTACTTCTCTTCTCCCTTCCCCCCCTCTGCCTTTCTCTGCCTCTACTACCCTCTTGACTCTCCTCCCCAAGCTCTGAATAAATATTCCACACTATACTGTTCGTTGTGTGTCTGGTCCCTCAGGGGTAAGAGATGCCTCAGCACACCCTCCCCCACACCTCACCACACCTCCATAGAACATATCCCTCCTCTCTTCATCTTTCTATAAACACATCAGCTGCTCTTCTGTCTCTTAACTCTTTTTTAAAAAAGATTTATTTATTATATGTAAGTACACTGTAGCTGTCTTCAGACACACCAGAAGAGGGCATCAGATCCCATTACAGATGGTTGTGAGCCACCATGCGGTTGCTGGGAATTGAACTCAGGACCTCTGGAAGAGCAGTCAGTGCTCTTAACCACTGAGCCATCTCTCCAGCTTCGTCCCACTGCCCCCTACCCATCTCTAATTCTTACACTCATTTCTTTCCTCCTCTTCCTTCTTTCCTTGGTTCATTGCCTTACTTCTTTCTCCTTTCCTCTCTCCCATCCTTCGTCTGTGGTAGGTATTTTGTAGATTCCATTGCATAGAAAGCACTTCCCACATTCACGATGTGCTGAATCCTAGCATTGATAACTGGTGCTAATTTGGGCTCACCAGGCTTTAATTTGAAAGGTAATTCTCTGACTCCTAAGTTTTATTCCACAAGGCTTCCAGTTCACTACTTGCTTTTGTATGTGGTTGTTCCATCACCCTGATGTTGGTTTCAGGGAATAGTTCCAGCCTGAGATACTTCTAATATCCCATGGATGTCTCAATGTTTAGATAGCAGGGCCCTGGTTTTAAACCTTGACCCTTGTTTATTTTTCTACCCTGTATTTCAGAATGGACTTGCAAGTGTGGATAAAAACTTTGCATCTCTAGTAAGCCTTTGGGTACTGTTGGCGTTATTAACACAGAAGATAGAGCAATGTGTTTGAACTATGTGCTTTAAGTCAATCCTTTTATTCTAAACCAATCCGATAATCACACGTTCTTAATATTGACAGGAAGCGTGGGTTCATTCCCCTGAGATGACCCCTCTCGATATTCTAAAAACCATTTTTGTGATTTGTGCTGCAACACAAATTTACATAATAAGCCTAAGGGGAAACACTAATCCCCCCCCCCCCCCCAATTATTGTTTCTTGTTGCAAGAGTTGCAGACACCTCCCGGCTTCCGGTATCTCGAGACTAGTGGATTAACTTCTACGTCTCAGAGACAAGGGCACTCTTCACCAAGTCTGTAACGATCTCATTGCTTCCATTCCTCTACTGGGGCTCTGACACCGGCTGCTCTGGAAATGTCAGTAAGATTTCTTAGTTAGCCAGTTAGCTATTGAAGACTTTCAGTAGGAATAAGAGATGGGTATTCTCTTTTAAAAGGCATAGAAGCTAAGCAAACCAGAGATTTCAGTATAAGGCACTGGGATCCTTGGAGCCCACATCTAGATATTTTAGTCTGAAGGGCAGAAGCTTTACAGATGCTTAACTCCTTGCTGGTTGGCTGATCCTGTGGGATTTTGTGGGTGATAAGCTGCCAGTGTCATTTAACGCCCCGAGAGCAGATTCCATCTACATATATAAAGCAGAGAGTCCGGGGCATCTAATCCCGAAGCGTGTCTCTGTAATGGAAGCTTTCAGGAAATGGAGCCAAATCTCCACTTGTGCACTGCTAGGATTTCAAGTCCCATGGCTGCAGCCTGGAGTGGCCCAGAGCTTCCACATTTGCAGGCACTTTAAAAATGAACTAGTTATGTCTTCAATCCTTGCACTGATGGAAGAAAAGATCATCCAGAGACTGCCTCACCTGGGGATCCACCCCATATGCTGCCACTAAACCTATGTACTATTGCTGATGCCAAGAAGTGCTTACTGGCAGGAGCCTGATATGGATGCCTCTTCAGAGGCTCTGCCAGAGTCATACAGATACAACTTAGGATGCTCGCAGCCAACTATCAGACTGAACACGGGTTCCCCAATAAAGGAGATAAAGGACTGAAGGAGCTGAAAGGGTTTTCAACCTTGTACTGGCTGGTTTTGTGTCAACTTGACACAAGCTGGAGTTACCACAGAGAAAGGAGCCTCAGTTGAGGAAATGCCTCCATGAGATCCAGCTGTAAGGCATTTTCTCAACTAGTGATCAAGGGAGGAGGGCCCAGCCCATTGTGGGTGGAGCCATCCCTGGCCCAGCCCATTGTGGGTGGAGCCATCCCTGGGCTGGTGGTCCTGGGTTCTATAAGAAAGCAGGCTGAGCAAGCCAGGGGAAGCAAGCCGGTAAGTGACATCCCTCCATGGCCTCTGCCTCAGCTCCTGCCTCCTGACCTGCTTGAGTCCTGACTTCCTCTGGTGATGAACAGAGATATGGAAGTGTAAGTTGAATAAACCTCTTCCTCCCCAACTTGCTTCTTGGTCATGATGTTTGTGCAGGAATAGAAACCCTGACTAAAACACACCTCATGGGAAGAACAACATTATCAACCAACCAAACCCTCCATAACTTCTATAGACTAAAACACTAACCATTGAACACACATGGAGAGACCCATGGCTTCAGTTGCATATGTAGCAGAGGACAGCAGTGTCTAGCATCAATGGGAAAAGAGGTCTTTGGTCCATTTCGGGCACATTTTCCCAGTGTAGGGGAATGCCAAGGCACTGAGGTGGAGAGGGTGGTTGGAGGAGGGAGCACTTCAAGTGGAGGGGGATGGGGAAGGGGATACAATTTGAAATTAAGTACAGAGGATATCCAATAAAATAATTTAAAAAATGAACTAGTCAGAGACTGGTCAGTGTGGAGCAAGCTTAGAGTTCTGTCCCCATGCAGCTGACAGACAAGCATCTGTACTGTATACTGACATTAGCTTCTACAATCACCAACTCAGCAGAGATTTGTAGGATGTCTTCCCAGCTCAGACGCTCTCATATGTGAGTTAAGATTTATTTTTATTTAGATGCCAGAGTGGCTTGCCCCATGCATGTTGCTGTGTACTACTTGGAGGCTGTACCTTGAGAATACAGAAGAGGGAGTCAGACTCCCTCAGAACTGGAGTTACAGACTCAGGCTCTGGGAATTGAACCTGGGTCCTCCGCAGGAGAAGCCAGTGGTCAGCCATCTGTCCCAGTCCCTGAGTTATTTTCTTTGAGGATACCAGAGAGAAGAACATGCACCCTATTTTTTGGAAATGCAAATATAATGAAAAAGGATCATTTAGGAGCTGAACCTTTGCTGTGCACTAGAGACACCAGGATACAGGACCCATCTATGATATGTATTTGGGCCACCAAGAGGGTAAGAGCTGTGGGTATCACCTTGCTTATGTATACTTCACCAAATCTGGAAACTTTAACCATCATCACTATTTGGGCAGTTTAGCACAGCAACATGTGATAATAATGAACCAGATAAAACCTACCCCGGCCATGCACACACTTCTGCTCTGCTTCCACTACAGCAGTGGTCCTCAGCCTTCCTTAAGCTGGGCCTCTTTAATACAGTCCCTCATACTGTGGTGACGCCAGCCATCAAGTGACTTGTGTTGCCACTTCATGACTGTCATTTTACTACTGTTAATGAACCATAATGTAAATCTCTGTGTTTTCCAATGGTCTTAGGTGATCCTTGTGGGAAGGTCGTTTGACTCCGCCAGGACGTCCCCACCCACTGACAATCACTGAGTTAAAGGGATCAATAAGGAGAAATGACCACGAGTCTTCACAGTCTTTATACATGTAGCCTTGTAGCCTTTGGACCGTGTAGTCCTTACAATATTGTACCAAATATATTTGTGGTCATCATTTTGTTTTCAGCATTGAAACTACCAATAGGTTCAAACACTCCGGCACGCCCGTCCCTGAATCTCCAGTTCCTGGAACGCAGGTCACACTTGGTGAATGTGGAGTAGATGTTATATGCTGCTAGATGCCTCTCCTTTACTCTCCGGGTGTCACCTGTTGTCACCCCTCATCTGCCAACCCCCTGAAAACTGTCCGATTGAAGTATAGTTCAGAGTCTGTGCAAGAGGACACGAAGAGGCATTAGGCACGAGTCAACATCCTGTGTGGCAGCACCGCGCAACTGCACCCTTAGTCCTCCGGACTTAGGCTAACCCCCATCAAATTCCCAAGAAAGGGCGCATGAGGGCTCAAGAATTTCCGATTAAAGAGTATGAAACAGCCGCAATGCATTTATCTCATAATTTGTAGACCGAGTTAGTTGTACACAGCAAATGGTTGTCATGGTGTTTATGGATTTGTTTCTGGGCTGGGCAGGGAGACAGAGGCAGGACTTTTAGGATTCCTGGGCAGTGGAGAAGGAGAGAGGGAGAGAGGGAGAAGGAAAGAGGGGGAGGGGGAGAGGGAGAGGGAGAGAGGGAGAGGGAGAGAGGGAGAGGGGGAGAAGAATAGAGGGGGGGGGAGAGGGAGAGAGGGAGAGGGAGAGAGGGGGAGAAGGAGAGAGGGGGAGACAGGGAGAGAGAGGGAGGGGGGGGGAGAGGGAGAGAGGGAGAGAGTACAGGCAAAAGACAGCCACCATTTAAGAGCTGGGGAAGAGCAGGCCCAAGCTCTGCTCCCTTCCCTCCTGCTGGGTCTGGGTCACAAAGATGGAATATAGATTTAGTAAGTAATAACTCAGGAATATGTGTTGGGGGGGGTGTTAGCCATGTGGAAGTTTGGAAGTGGCCCAGCCATTGAGCTATTAGAGGCATATCAAAATATAAAGAACGGCTGCATGTGTGTGAAACTGCAGATGGAGTCAGGATGTGTAGCTTCCTATCGCTAATGCTGTTCACAGATCTCGGTGATGTATGCGACTTTCCTATTATGTAAGTTTTACGTGGACGGGATCGAAATACTCCCTTTCAACGTCCAAGAGTCTGACTCAGCGATCAGGTGCTCCAGGGGTGCCACGTGGCTGATGGGGCAGGGTTTTGTCAGCGCATTTTGTAGACAAATGTACGACGTGGAACCCACCACGGAGGGAGCTCACTGGAGGCTGCCCTGACGCAGGTGTTCCATTGTGCAAGCCCACAAGGCTCCCGCTCGACTCAGTGAACAGGGTCAGGGTCTGATGCTAAATTAACCAGAAATAATACCAGACAAGCTGCACCTGCCCGAGTCGCTGGTTCAGTAAACTCTCTTTTAACTGTTAAGTGGAATGGGCGCGCGCGCGCGCGCGGAGGGGGGGGGTACAGTCGTGATCTTACCCTTTAATCCTTTCTTCAGTGTCTGTCAGAAGCTAAGATGAGTAATTTCCATGCCTTTGTGATACTTGAGAGACACTGTAACCTAGTAGAGGACGAGGTCCCAATCTCAGCTGGGTATCCTTGGGTGAGCTCCGTAACCTTTCTCCCCTGTCAGTAACGGAGCTGATGATAATCCCTGTCATTTATGACTTCTGTGTGGACTGAGCGATTCAGAGGCCACGGTGGATGCTAAGGGCTACAGAAGTGCTTCAGATAGTCAGCCAAAGGGAATCCAGCACATTCCATTCACCTCTAGTCTTGATGTGGCTGAAATCAGCACCCGGCCTCCTTTTCGTTGCCATGGTTACTAATGCATTAATTGCATGGCTTGACAGGTTCACTAAGACAGGTTCACTATGAATGAACGCCGGGAATTTTATTTCTGGTTTCCTTCCCGTTGCCATGATAAGTCTCAGGAAAGCAACTTAGGGAAGGAAAGAATGAATTTGGCCTGTACTTTGCAGGTAACAGTCCCTCATTAAAGGAGAAGCCAGAGCAGGAACTTGAAGCAGAATCAGCAGAGCCAGCGTAAGGGCTCACACATAGCTACCTTTTCTCGCAGCCCAGGACAACCTGGCCAGGAAATGCTACCACCTATAGTGAGCTGGGCCTTCTTGTGTCAGTTTGTAGACACGCCCACAGGCTAATAGGGTTCGGTCAACTCCTCCCGTCTTAGAGGACTCTAGGCCAGTAGTTCTCAACCTATGGGTCTCAGTCATCAGAAAACACAGTCTTAGGAACCCTCAGCTACACACTTATCTTTCGTTGCTACTTCATTACTGTACTCTTGCTACTGAATTCTGAGATCATTGGAAAGACCTGTTTTCTGATGGTCACAACCCACAGGTTGAGAACCACTGCTCTCTGTCTATGCTGAATTAAAAGTTAAAGCTAATAAGGACAGGCCTTGGTACCTTTTTTTTTTTTCTGTACATCCTGGTGGCTGTGTTTGAGGGCTATAAGGAGCCTGGAAACCCCCCCCCCCCCAGAGATGTCTGTGTTTAGTTCTTTTGTGTGAAACACATAGGAAAGTTATATACACACATGTCTTGATTTTTTTTTTTTAAATAAAAATTAGCCTTAGCCTGAGAAAATGAACATTGGGAAGAGTCCAAAAGCCTTAAAAGACACAGAAGAACACAATAGCATTCATTGAATTCCTATCCTGATGTTTTTAGTAAACCAGACCAAGAGGCAAGTGTCAGAAAGGTCACGCAACTCTGACCTGTGTGTGAGCCAGGTATGTTTTTCTAGGTCCCAGTCCTTCGTGGAAGGTGTACCTAAATCCCACCTCTGTGGGATGATGCTGAAACTCTGCTCAGGAGCTGTGGGAGACTGTGAATTGCTGCACTCACCCTTTCAATGAGACTAACTTAGAAAGATCCAAAATGGACGTCTGGTAACACGAGAGAAGATGGAGTTAAGGAAGTGAATAAAAACTACCAGCCTGGGAGGGCCAGTAAGATACTGGTTTCTGTGTGGCATGGTTTCATTTACTCTTCTCAATAAGCTGGGGCAGGGTGCAGCATATTCCTTCTCACACAAAGACATGATGAGCAAGTAGCTGACCCGGAGGACCACTGCCTCTGAGCAGCTTGGTTGAGAATCAAGAAGGGCGGAGCTTCAGTAGCTTTGGGCCCACTGGAGCATCAAGTGGGCTGTCACTCAGCGATAGTCAAGATCTGATCAGACTGCCCCATTCCAAAGCCCAGGGTCCTTCCAGACAGAAATCCCTGTGGTTTGGCCCAGGGCACCCATGTTCTTCACTAAGAACTATTTCTAAGCTGAGCACCTGCGGCTTCTAGTCATAAGTCCCCATAACATACACAGCAATCACAATGGCTGCTAACAACCTGTTCTTATAGCTCACCAAAATGGAACTCCCTACCGATGGACCGTACTCTATTGGATGTCTACGATGTGCCTGACCTTCATAAAGACAATCTCTACCCATCGTTTCTAATCCTAACCTCAATCCTGTGAAATCAGCAATTTTAATACCCTCTTGCACACAAAAAGTTGGTGGTAAGAGAGGTCACGATATCTGAATGCTTGATATCAACATCGCAAGTTGGCTCGGGGCACCTATTGGGTCTTGCTAAGAATTCACAGTTCAAGGATATTGGGCATACATCAGGATCTCCAGGAGGTCACAGCGAGTTCTTCAAAGTGTGTGGGCTATTGGATGAATAAAGTGGTGGTGGTCTCTTGTAGATCATGTAGGACCTCAGGGTTAGCTTGGTGGTCAAGTAACTAGAGGTGGCAGATAAGTAGGATCACCGGAATTAATAACCATAGATTGCAATACATTAAAAAAAAAACACATAAATCTGAGCTGGCATTTCCTCAGGGAGAGATATTAGGGAAAAGAGCTCAAGTATCTGCTTTTCAGATTTATTTTCTGAGGCTTAATGCAGTACACTTTACTATCTTGTTCCACTAAAGAAATATATATCTTAAAGGGGCTCAGGCTCACCTAGCCTACACGAGATTCTCCATTCATCCTGGTCCCTGCTCGAGCCTAGCTCTGAACAATAAGCAAAACAGTCCAGTTTGTAAGAAGTGACATCAGAGACTAAGATAGCAGGTCTAACCAGTACATTTAGTCAGACCCTGGGCATACAAGGGGAAAATTATGTAGGAAAGTTCTACTCAGTAAAGCATTTAATTGTGCTCCAGTGCTAAGGACAAGTTAGTGGCGATCTTGAACTATATCTCCTATGTGACAGGCTTACTTAATGGGGACACCAGCAAGGTACTGGAGGACTTCATGTTGCACGTTTTCTTTGATTATTAATTGTGACTTTGGTAAGTAGACTAGCTACACTCTGATCATCGTAAGGGGAGTTACTGCTTTCGGAGACCACAGTTCCATCTTGGGGACAGGTCACACTGGCTAGAGCATCAGTCATTCTCTTCCTGATAATTGCAGCGATTAAACATAAAGCCTGCAACCTCCACACTTTTATATTTGTGAACCAGAGAGATGGCTCAGCGGTTAAGAGCACTGGCTGCTCTTCCAGAGGTCCTGAGTCCAATTCCCAGCAACCACATGGTGGCTCACAACCATCCGTAATGAAATCTGATGCCCTCTTCTGGTGTGTCTGAAGACAGCTGTGGTGCACTCACATACATGAATGAATGAATTAATTAATTAAAAAAGAGAAAGATTAAAAACATTTGTGAAATGATTGCACAAGGACTAAATGCTTCATGTGTGTGTGGTGGGAGTTGGGAGTTATTGGTTTAGAAATTTTCAGAGATTTTTCATTTAAGATAAATTTCAGTTTGAAAAAAAATGTAATAGAGAGGAAAAACCAGTTATCTGTGGTTAGTCTTTGGGGTGCATGTTTTCTGTTCTAGTAGAGCCTAGACCTCCACTTTCACAGTACCCTTTGACTAAGTGAACCTTACTCCTGACAGACAGGGACGGTGACATGGAGCTTAGAGGTGAAGGTCATATCTGTGAGGAGCTGACTCCCAAACTGCAAGGGGCAAGAGGCCCCAGGTTCTCTTAGCACCAAGCCTGTCTTGAGAGTGTCACAAGAACTTCAGAAATGGGCTCATGTGCTACACACACTTCCCACTGTACACAAAAACCTACAAAAGTTTGAATATTACAGATGTGTTAGCCCCAAGCACTAGTGATACATTGTTCGCTATATGCTCACGTCTGTCAGAAACTTCATCCCAAACAGACTCTACAATAGCGATCAAAACAGTGACAACAATGTATAGTTGAAGGCAGGGATAACCCAAACCATCAGAGATGACGTCATTGGGCTCTGGTGAGAATCTTGAATACAACCATCATACACTGGTGCCCGGTTAGGCTCTTGCTCCACTGAGTTCCTCCTTTCAATACTCCCTAGTGATATGAGGCTTAAGAATGCCCAGTTTTAAAGTGGCAACAGACTCTACTTGCTATGTGGCTCTGCCTCTAACTTCCTGTGCTCATTTTCCCTGCACACCCCCTCCCTGGCTTCTGCATGCTCTTGTTCTATTCACCCACCTTTGGGACTCCCTGGAGATCCGTCACTACTTTGCCTGCTCTCTTAGAACAGCACAGGTCTGTATGGACTCAGGGACTGGAGTCCCAGTTAGCTCAAAACCCTAGAGTCTGCCTCAAAGCAGGACACAGTGTCATGCACAGCCACTGAAGAGTTACTGTGACAAAACACCCGAACCAATCAACAAGGAAAGAGGAAGGAACAGAGAAGAAAAGGAGAAGTAAGGACTTCTCTTGGATCACAGCCCGAGGGGACGTAGTCCATCACTTCGGGGAAGACAGGGCAGTGGGTACCTCCGTGGTAGCAGCAGTATCTAGGCTTCCTAAAGGACAGATTAAAAGTGAGCCTGGGCTATAAATCTTCAAATCCCATAAGCTTCCAAAGCAACACCACCAATTGGAGAGCAAAGAATCAAACAGAAACCTGAGGGAACCATTAACATACAAACGCCACCAGCTATAATCCCCAGTTCTCAGGCAGCATCAGGACCAGCTGTCCTCCTGGACTCTCTGCTATCTTATCCCTGTATCCATGGATTCTTCGGTTCTCTCCCATTCTGTCATACCCTTCCTGATTGCTATTGGAAATGCTCTCAAATGGACATCTTGCATAGGAATTCTCCCCTTGAGACCCAATTTAAGACCTCATCACAATTGACCAGGGAGGGAAAAAAAATCGAGCAGTCCTCAGCCACACATGAAGAAGGAAGGTGTACTTGTCCCGTGGAGGGTCTATACTGGCCATCTAAAACTCTAGACACATACCTTTAACTGTCTGGATAGAGTAGCAGAGCAATACTATGAATCCAATTCTTGCCCCGTGGGTTCAGGCTCACTGGAGTGACGTTCAGGCTGGGAGAGGCCTGAACAGAAACCTTCTATCCACGAAGTGTGTCGTTAACCCCTAGTTGGGAGCTGTGCTCTGCCCCCCACAGACTTATGCATACATTTGTGACACGTGCTTTGCCCCTGGAGTCTGCTGACACTGTTGAATAAACACAATGTGGTAAGTTAGGCACCTCTCAGAGAGCAAATGACAAGACAGCACAGTTGAGTTGAGCTTCTAGTCCTATCTCACCAAGAGTAACAGACCCGGCATCTACACAGGCTTCACCGAGCTCCTGAAATACCGCTCCCCACCCCATCCTGAGTGTACGTGTCCAGGCATCCACGTAATGGAATGTTTTCACAGCAGAGTCCTTTACGGTTTGAGTGATGTTGCCATTTGCTGGCGTTCTCAGTGTAGAGATCTTCTAGCCGGTTGCACCCAATTTCACTGATCAGCAGTTCTGGCTCAGACACACCCCCACATACTCGATAATTCACTTGGCAGGTGCAGAGAGGCACATCCACAAAGGAACCGCAGCATCCTGGAGCATGAGGCACGGGGTCCCTGTTTGCTCTCTTGGACCCAGCACTGAACTTGCATATGAGGAGGCTTGCCAGTCTGGCGTATTTTGGCAGCAGAAATATTTATTAACTTTTTTTTTTTTTTTTTTTTTGCAAGGATGAGTTAGATTCTTGTCTTTTGCTCCCCAAATGTGGTTTCCACCAGCAGGTTCCTTCGAAGTATCAATAGGTTGTTCATATGTGCCCAGTCACTAGGATGGGGAGTTGGGCTTGGTCAACCAGAGACAGATTAAATTTAAAACCCAGCAAGCTTTCCCCGTAGAGGTGCCTGCCTCACATTGTAATCTTTTTTTTTTTTTTTTTATGGCTGTGATCATGTAGAACCTCACAGTGCTTCAAGTGATTTAAATTTATAGAAAAGTTCCAAATATAGGATAGACGTTCCCCTCTGGCCCCCAGCCTGTGTTTCCTAGGTGGGTAACCTGTACAACTATGGGAGCCATATGGGTACAATACTCATCAGTTTCACAAATACAGACTTTAGTCAGATCTACTGTTTTCCATGGCTTTTCTTCTTCTGTTCCAATTCAGGTTCCCATCATGCACTTGGGTCATATTTGTGTGAATTTGACCCAACCCCCTGGGCTGGGGAGGTGGCTCAGTCAGTAAATGGCCTGCCGTGTAAGCATAGGCACTTCTCTTTGGATCTCTAGAATCCACAGAAAAGTCAGGCAGAGTGGTGTTTACTTAGAACCCCAGCACCTGGGAAAGGAGAATGAGGCTCATTGGTCAGTCAGACAGCCAGAGTAACTGATGGAGTTTCAGGTTCAGTGAGACACCCTGTTTCGAAAAATTCAGGAAGACACCCTGCATCAACTTCTGGTTTCCACACAGATGCACACACATGTGTACACAAACCCAAATGCACATATGCATGCACTCCCACAACCAAGTATATTTACACACACACACACACACACACACACACACACACACACACACACACAGAGTTAAGTTAATGTTTATTTACAGAGCCCGAGTCCCAGTCAGGGTTTTGTTACTGATGTGCTGGGTAAACGAGCACCTTATTAACCCTTGTCCTTCCTTCTTTATAACCCAGGCATACAAATCCAACCTCATCTGTGTCAAGGATGCTACCATACCATCCTCCCAGGGTACAGTGGGGAGTGGAGCAAGGGAGTTCACATGGTGAAGCTTAAAGCATGGGGTCTTTGCTCCATGCAGTTAGCCTTGAGCTGTCTTGGCGCCCCATGTAAGTACCCAGTTACCCAATATCCATTTCTTCCCTGCATGGCTATGGGTCGCTCTTTTTAAGTAAATGATTTTTCTAGAACAGATCTTAGGCACTCAGTGAAGAACGGTCCATCGGTATCAAAGAAGGCTTAGAGTCGTTCTCATCCCTGCTCAACTGTTCTTGGGTCCCGTCACTCTGCCACAAGGCGGCCATCTTTGTTTTTTTCTTAGACGCTTCCACCTAAAACTCGGCTGTCTAAATACACTGACTTTCTGGAGCTTTTGACAAGGTAGCAACTGCTAAGGGGGAAATATTACTGGGATGGGACAGGGAGTCTTGCTTCAATGGTGTTGGGAATAGTGACAAAATTACTTGCGCATCACAGAGCATTTTTATACACGGCGACTGATTATAATATCCATTCTTCTGATTCCTTTCTGGTGGTGCTGCGCCTAGACCCCAGGGCCTTGAGCATGCTAGGCAAGTGAAGATGATGTCATTACGCAGGAAGGCAGGTCCAGGTTAAAGTGAGGCTTGTCATTGGATGAGAAGAAAGGATGGGCGGGGACAAAGTTTTCAAAGGAGAGGAAGGAGGGGGGGGGGTGGTGAGGGGGGAGGCAAGATGGAGGAAGAGCAGGATGATCCTCTGCAGGTCTCTGCATAGATATTTGTAATGAATATTTTATAAGGAATGGCTTTGTATAGGATGATCTGACTTGTCTAGGTGGGCAAATTATATATCATTTGGCTCTGAGTTTATAGTGTGGACGTTTTGTGGAGTGTAAAATTTACTGAGAAAATCTGAGATAAAGCCATTGTTCAATTACAAGTTTCTGGAGTTTTGAATTTGTCTGGCTGGTTGGCGTGTGGGCAGAGTTCATGGCTGGCCCTCTGCCGGGAGGGAGATGCCAGAGGGGAGAGGCCGCTGCTGAGATGAGTTAATGTAAGTTTTCTATGGCCCGCTGGTGCCAGAAATAATGCCAGGGAGCAGCGTGGCGAGGTGCCATGCTGCAGACTGCGGTTCTGCAGCTCTGGGGGGGGGGGGGCAGAACGAGAACGTGCAAAAACCAGTAGCCCCCTTTTCAATATTTTTCCGCAACAGGCAAGCGCTCTATCTTATAGCTATATCCAAGCCTACTACCGCAACCCCCACTTTTCTTATGTTTCTCATGTTGCTTAGCCTGTGCTGCCCAACCACTAGTCACATCTAGCTTAGAACTCCTGATCATCCTGCCTCAGCACCCCTGAGCCAGGAAGACAGGGGTGAGCCACCATGCTTGCTTCAGTATGCTTTAAATCTCTTCTGGTCTAACCTCACCTAATAATGTCTCGTGGAGGAGGCATCATTAGCATTCCCATCTTATAGATAAAAACACTGAGGACCAGAGAAGCCCCAGGGTCACCCAGCGGCATAGAAGTAGAACAGAGATCAGAACTCCTAGACTTTGGCACCCAGATGTGGTCGTTTCCAGGTTTGGATTCCTTCAGTTTTTTTCCTTTTGAGATGCCGCCCCCAACTGTCTGGTTACAGCGAGGACCCCACACAGATTCCACCTCAGTTTACTCCTGGCGTCTGTATAATTAATTCCCCAGGATCATACCACCCATGAGCTTCTCTGTTGCTGAGTCAGCCCCATTAGCTCTTCACCTGCTGAGGATCAAGTGCAAACAGTGCTTCCTCCATTCCAGAGGTACCGACCAGTCTCATTGGAACGAACATGTGTCTTTTGTTGCTGGGAGCCTAACAGATTGACTCACAGACAGCCAGTGGTTGCACAGTCCATTTCTTGATAGGCTTGGCTGATGAAAGCCAAAGACTTCTTTTCTTCATAATAAAGAAACAAGGAAGCCCAGGACCTCAAAAGCATTTTCCTGCAAAGACAAGGGGCCTTTTAACAGTTGTGATATTGGTTACTCTACAGATCCCTTTTCTGTGATTCACAGTGGTTCCCATGTAGTGGTCTACAAATGAATCACTGATTTGAAGTTAGGATGAACAGGGTGCTGCGCATCTTGACTCCACTTCCTGGGGACCCAGAGTTAGAATGACAGTGGCCTTCCATGGCAGACGCTGCCAAACCTCAGAGCTTTTGCTCAGCCTGGAGCAGATCCACTGTGTGGTCTGGTCTGGCTTCCCAAGTAAAGACTGGGCTCAAAGAAACAATGTACTGTGTAGTTTGCTTTTGGCTCAAAGAAATAATGTCCTTCGTAGTTTGCAGGAAGCAAGTTTGCCATCACAGAGCTATCTGCAGGACTCGTAGGGAGCCTCTTGGACTCGTAAGGAGCCTCCTCCCCACAGAGAGTCCCTCACACATTCCCTCCATTCAGAGGAGCCTCAGCATGACTTGGCAAAAATCTTCCCCACTGAGATTTTTGGCAATGGATATTAACGCCATTTGGCACAGTTGAGAGAGCTGTTGGAAGAACAGATTGCCTTGGTCTGGTGAAGAATTTTGTTTCCAACCAGTCTAGAGTGCTCTGCTCCAGAGCACTGTGTCCCATCCGTCCCTTTTCCATGACAACCTTTGAAACCCTAGAAAGCAGGCCCTGTGTCTTGTTTATCTCTTTGTTGTCGGTGCCAACCAGATTTCCTGGCACAAAGTCGGCACCGAGGTAATGTTTGTTTGGGGGAAAAAGAAAGTGAAAACATAGTTTTCTCACAGAGGGGGCTTGAGACATCAGATTTTCCTAATCTCGATGGATTTGGCCAAGGGACCGGGCACATTTCCAGGGTTTAGGCTAAATATAAAATGTAAAATAGGAGTTTTCTGGCACAGAAAGCTCCTTAAGAACATCCAGGGGCCGACATGATTTGAGATAATAATATGGCACCCTGCTGGTGGAAGTTGGAGGTGTTCTGAAGCAGCCGCTCTTCTGGCATATCCTGGGTCGTCCTCAGAACTGGGATTCAGGGCAGATACATAAGCTGATTGCAGGCTGCTTTCATCTCAGAGTGTTTTTTTTTCTCTTTGATCTCCCCAGCTTGTTGGAGAAACTGAGACAGCATGGTAACTTCTGAGAACTGTCCTGTTTACGCAAGGAGAGACTGCTATTCAGGAGTAGAGGAACAGAGGTGAGCTATGCCATAGGCTAGACGGGGTACTGATGTCCAGTTGTAGATACAGGAGACTCTGGCTGATGGTGGGGACCGAAACCAGGTCCCTGTCCTCACTGAGACAGCTCCGAAGGGCTCCATACTCTGGAGCTTCCTGAAGAATCTTGTTTCTCGGTTACAAGTGCAATTAAGGTCAGGGTCATGTCTGCTCCGTCTTGCTCCCGCCCCCCCCCCCCCCCGCAGCTCTTCCTCTTTAAAGCAATGCTTGCCATCCTTGGAGTCAGGACTCCAGGGGTTACTTCAGCGGGGGTGAGCAGGGATGATGGCCCCTTCCCATTTCGTGATTATAGATGTGGTTTTGGGAGGCTGTACTGTAGACAGTCACTGCTGCGATGATAACTTGACTGCAGGGCTGTGTCATGCCCGGAAGCCAGCATTTCCAAGCCTTTGTCCCCATCTTTCTGCTTTTCTCGAAGATCTTTTCATCGTATAGGGGGTGGTATAGAGCTTTTGGGCTCAGCGCTCACTTGTTTGCGGCACCCGGCACCCGAGCAGCTGTGTGGCCTTTGAATCCACATTTCGAATTGCAAAAGCCAAACCAAACCAACCAACCAACCAAACCAAAAAAACCCAAAAACCACCATAAAAAACAAAACCAACATAATCAACAAAACCCCCACCAAAACCAAAAACAACAACAAAATCCAAGAAACAAAACAAACAAACAAACAAAAACAAACAAACAAAAAAACCCCCAAACTTCTCTGATTAAGGCCCTGAGGACCTCTTATCTGTGGGGATAAACATCACTATTTAGACAACATCTTGGTACCATGACAATTCAGCTAAATGACAGCATTCATTAAGTTCACTCCTGGGGCCTCCACGGCTATGGGCTTTGGATAAAGTTGGGGTCACAGACTCCTATCACATCCTACAATTGGTCTTCCCTGTCTTTCATTTCTCTGGACACCAAGCTGGTTTTGTCCTCCCCCAACGCCTAGTCTTGTGAGTTCTCAGTGATAGCTTTACTTTGAAATGTGGTATCTGTTGCCTTCAAGTATTAACCAAAAACAAGAGGGAGAAATCCCATTTTAATAGTTGGTTATTCAGAGTGGTAAAGGACGACCTCGGATCGTTGGGATCTACGAGCTTTAACCTTTCTAAATATAGAACTTTTACTGATCAAGAAACAAAGCCTAAGGAAGTCGAGCTAGCCTGACACACTCAGCCAGTGAGTGGTGGAGCTATGCACAGGCAATTTGGATGAGCGGCTGGTGCTGTTAAGTACGGACTGCTCTGTCACCCTTTGCAAATGAGCACGCACCCTTGAGCAATGTCCAGCCTGGAGCGGGAGAGAGAAGCTAATTAAGCAACTGAAAGGTGAAATAAGGAGACAGACATATCAAGAGAATTCCGCACTGAGTAAAAAGAGAAAAAAAAAACTACACGAGATTTGGGGAATAAATAACATTTTCATGGAAGAAACACATCTTGGAGATTGTATAGAAAGTAGGGAGACTCAGGCTTATCTAACATCGGCACTCGGCTGAGGCAGGAGGATTGAGAGTTTGGTATTAGCCTGGGCTACATAATGAGACTGTCTCAGAGACGAAACGAAACCAAACCAGGAGAGAATGGCAGGAAAAGTTCCGTGGCCATGGCAAGCAGGCAGGGTCAGGTGGGAGCTTTGGGGCCTCTGTGGACCAGCGTGAGAGGTGAGGGGCGGTTAGAGGTGTGGGTGATGAGAGCGAGATGTGTCAAGCTTTACTGTGACCTCGGATGTCAGGGGGATCATGCTCTCTGACTTGGAGGGTCACGGAGATGCCATGACAGGGACGGGGTTGAGAAGAGACTTAGTTGATACTGTAGAGATAATGGCAGGGTCAGGCTGCCAGCAAGAAATAGGGGCCACAGGAGAGGAAGACTGGACCCTGTGGGTGACCAGGAGACAGAGTCACTGGGGTGTGGGTGTGGCTCTATTTTTTCTTCCCTTTATCACTTTGGTAAGATGTGCAATTGGGAATTCCCTTTCGGATGAAGCACTTATGTTTTAAGTAGGACATAAAGGATATACTATATAATTTAATTTTAGAATTATTTAACATTAATTATATAATTATATAATGTTATATTATATAAGTTACATAATTATATAATTACACAATTATATAATTAATGTATGAAGCTGGTATTTATTGAGAACTTATGATCTAAGTCAGATATAAAGCATATACTACATAATACCAGTGTTATATAATTTATATATATATGTTATATTATTATATTATGGATGAAGCTGGTATTTATTGAGCACTTAAGCTCTAAGTAGAACATAAAGCATATATTATATAATTTAATTATACAACACTAGTTTTATTATTGTATAATTATATTACATATATAATTTATATTATTATATTATGGGTGAAGCTGATATTTATCAAGAACTTAGGCTTTAACTAGAACATAAAGCACATACTATATAATTTAATTATATAATTATATAGCACTAGTTTTATTATTATATAATTATATATATATATATAATTTATATTATTATATTATGGATGAAGCTGATATTTATTGAGAACTTATGCTATTATATAATTATATAAACTTGACAGTTGTTTTGCAATGGGCTCTCTCCTGTTACCTAGGCTGGACTTAACCTCCTGGGTTTCAGCGTCTTCCCATCTCATCCTCCCGAGTCACTGGGGTAACTGGCTTTCCTCCAGCGGGTTCTTTGGCATTGTCTGAGTGAAAATTTAATCTGAAAAATCTATTTAAAAATAATGTAAGCCTGAGTAACTGTAGCTGACCTGAATTATAGTCTAGGCCAGTGGTTCTCAACCTTCCTAATGCTGCAACCCTTTAATACAATTCCTCATGTTGGGGTGGCCCCCAACCAAAATTATGTTATTGCTAGTTCATAACTGTAATGTTGCTACTGCTATGATTGTAACTTAAATATCTGAAATGCAGGATATCTGGATGGGATTCCTACAAAAAGGTCCTTCAACCTGCTAGGGGTCGCGACTCACAGATTGAGAACCGCGGGTCCCGCCTCCGTAGGCTTCATGTGTCTTTGAGTGCTGTGCTAAGGTTGTGCAGAACATCTTTGGATGTTATGATCTTGCTCCATGAGCTTCTTTTGACCCATTTGCGTAGTCGCAGACTTTTCTCTGCAACCACCATGGAGAACTACCTGGAGGCTGTCCAAGTCACGAGAACAGGACTTTATTTAGAAGGTGTCCTGGTTTGCTTTCTGTTGCCGAGATAAAAACACCGACCAAAAAGCAATCCGAGGAAGGAGGGGCTTAGTTCATTCTACACTTCCAGGTCCATCACTGAGGGAAGTCAGGGCAGGAACTCTGACAGGACCTTGGAGGCAGGAACTGAGGGGGAGTCTGGGGAGGGACGATGCTTATGAGCTTGCTCCCCACGGATTGCTCAGCTACCACTTAGGACCACTAACCCAGGGGGTGTGGTCACTGCCCACTTGGGCTGGGCCCTCTCTCATCAACCATTAACCGTGAAAATGTTCCACAGACGTGTCCACAGGCCAATCTAATGGAGGCAATTTCTTAATTGTTGCTCCTTCTTTCCAGGTGCCTCTTGTTTTTGTCGGTAGACAAGAACTAACCATCACAGACTGTGTCGGATTTCTAAGATTCACTAGCCCAACTCATTTACAAGGCAAGACAATCCTTAGCTAAGACCAGACTACAGATGTGAGAATTGTTTTCGATTCCTTATCCTCTTCTGCCTTACTTAAAGCCCTGAATCCCCATCGGCTCTCTTGGCAAACAAAAACATCTCACGACATCTGAAAAATTTCTCAAAGCAGGGGCCTTTCAGCTTCCTTCTGCTTTGTGGACAGCTTCCCACATGCCGAGAGAGATTTCAAGGTATTCTGTTTTTCCATCCTAAATTCCCAAGAGAGCCCCGACTGCTTAAGTTCACCATGCAAGCAGATGCTTTGACCACCTAATTGCCTGTTTTGCTCATGGGATAGAACACCTGGCTGGTTTTTCAGCTAAACTAAGTCCAGTGGATTGGAGACTTGTTATTTCCACTTCTAAACGCTAGGTGACACTCTCGGTGCATGCAACGTTCTTCCCCTGTCTCGGCTGTCATCTCAGGCTGAAACTTTTTGGGAGAAAGCTGGATTCTAAAATGGGTTTTGAGATGACCAGATTCTGCTTTAAACACTTCAAATGTATATGTTTTTTTTTTCCGGGGTGGGGGGTGGATGATAAATCTGAAAGATTTCCGGATTTTTCTAATAAAAACCACTCCACTCCAGCGTTTTTGCTGTTTGAGAATGGAGAACCAGCTTGCTAGCACCAGCCTGCCATCCCAGCTACAGGCGGCAAGAGGACAAGAAAGCTCAAGGCCCACGTAGTCTACCGAGTCAGCTGAAGGGAACCTTGAGCAACTCAATGAAACTCTTGTCTTAAAAAAAACCTTGAGTGGAAAAGGTGCTGGGGACGTAGCTCAGCGGTAGAGTCCTTGCTTAGCAGACGGGAGGACCCAGGGGCATCCCTAGTAACAAAAGGAGTGAAGTAAACAAAAAACAATAATAGATGAAAAAATTTCGAGGTGCAGGTGAGGCAGTGGCCCCGAGGCCACACTAAGGGGCCTTTGGGTGAAGGTTTTGACATCTGGGAAGAGAGTCCTGGGTTAGAAAGGTTCATTTAAAGCCAGCTCAGATTCTCTCTGCTTCCTGTTGGCCCTTTCTCACCATAATTCCTGCTGCAGAAGAGAGGCTGGCTCATCTCCGTGTGGCTCTGAATAGCCACAGGTAGTTCTGAATATCTTACAGGAGATGGATTGGTATAGGACGGTGTGCCTGATCTAGGTGGGCAGATTGTATCTTATCAGTTGGATCCGGAGTTTATTGTGTGGATGTTTTGTGG
This sequence comes from Micromys minutus, assembly GCF_963924665.1. Lineage (NCBI taxonomy): Eukaryota > Metazoa > Chordata > Mammalia > Rodentia > Muridae > Micromys > Micromys minutus. Next base: position 14,060,215 of record NC_137960.1, on the reverse strand, counting down.
AATGTAAATTTCCTGAGATAAACTACCAGATAAATCTGATTGTTAAATTACAAGTTTCTAGAGTCTTGATTTTACCGGGCTGCAGGGAATGTGAGCAGAATTCCCGGCTGGCAGAGACTCAGCTGGGAGAGGGCGGCTAGCAATGGGGGGCAGAGACACTGCAGGGACCAGGGAGTGGCTGGGGGTAGCATGGCGTGGTGCATCTGGAACTGGTCGCCGCCTTTTTAATATTTAACTCTACAGGGCAGTATGAAAGCTTGTGGCAGCACCTTCTCCGGTTTGCTATTCCCTGCCTTCCCGGCATTTCTTCCAGTTTACGTGAAAACAAAAATTGCCTCAATTTAGGGCTTTTACTTTTACTCGCTAAGTGTAGAAGCTTCACAAAACCGCTTCCGTGTTAGAACACGGTGTTCAGCGCAACCCAACCAATGTTCCCGGGTCTCGAATTGCTCCTACTTGGCTCAAAAAATAAGCAGTCTTTCAGTTCCTTTAAGATGTGAGCCTTGGGCCAGACAGCAGGACAGAGGGCTGAGTGCGCGGTAACCTTCAACCCGTGGACCAGAAAGCTGAGCTTCTGCATTTCAGGGACCCCAGCACACACTATGGTGGGTTCTGAGAGCCTCTCAGCCCCTGGCTGCCGGCTAGCCTGAGCCAGGTTCTCCAGCACCAAGGGAATTCTGTTTGCTGAGATTTGCTTTGCTTCAGTATGCTTACACTAGCAAGCTCCTTGTTGGTGACTGAGATGGTCTTTGCTGATGTCTTATTTGTCTCTGACACGTGTGACCTGCACCCCAGATATCAATTATCAACTGGCCTTAGACTGAATTCTTCAGATCCCTCTTAGCTGCAGCCATTGTCCGTGGATCACCTCCACTGCTGTCCTTAGAGAAGGAAGAGGCAGCTCCTGAGTCCTTGCTGGGATACTGGGTCTGTTCCTTACATTGTTCTTTGGCTAAGATGCCTACTTCACCTTCCCTTTAGAGCAGCAAAGACATACAACCGCCCTCATGCACCCCACAGATGGCCTGGGATTCTCATTCATCTGACTCCGACACCTGCCAATAGTTCCCTCATCAGAAATGTCCCCCTGCTCCGTGTGGTGGTGCAAGCCTTTGATCCAAGCACGTGAGAGACTGAGGCAGCTGGATCTCTGTGAGTTTGAGGCCATGGCTACACAGTGAGATTCTGCCTCAACAACAACAACAACCCCTTCCCCCCCCCAAAAAAACCCTCCTCCTGTTTCCAAAGCACTCGCAGACAATTCTCTGACCCCCACTGAAAATGCTTATGCTATGAGAGATTGAACCTAACATTGTATGCATACCAGGCAAGCACATCCCTGTCAAAGTGCCTTTATCAGGAGTGTGTCTTCAGCCTGGCAATCAACCCTCCTGGTTGTGGTCACCTTTATGGGTGTGCCTAAGGCTCCCCTTTGCTCCACCGTACCAGCAGCTGACCCATACTCCCACAGTACAAGTAACCTTTTTTCTCTGTCGTGGGTTGAACCTCGAAGGGCTAAATAAATAATAAAGACGTTGTTAAGGGTCTACAAAGGAAGAAAAAGAGAAGGGAGCTTTGCTTCATGTTAACACTCATCGTACCTACAGGACGCCTCATTCTCCCTCTGGGGGCTGAGGACTAGAATTCATTACTGAAGACACAGGTTCTAGAGACTCCAGGTGTGGTGTGTCGGTGGTCACAGCTCTGGAAGAAATCAGATCTTTCCTTCAAAGTGGTTGTGGCAGTTAAAGGCGGGAGAGGATGGGATTGGGGGGGGGAGGGGGAAGGGAGGGGGTGGGGAGGAAAGGAAAGGGGGAGGGTAGGAGGGAGAGACAGAGTTAGAGGGGAGAGAGAAGAGCAGAACTAGAGAGAGAGAGCTGGCCCAGTCCTGAGAAAGGGTGGCCTCTCCCACATGGTTACCTCTGAGAGTCAGCTATCTTGCAGAAGATTCCTCTAGCCTTTTCTCTTGACCATGTATCAAGAGACTGTCTGAGGTCCTAAATCTCTACTCTCCCCCCAGAGAAGGCCAGGATCCTGTGTCCTGCTCAGTTACCACCCCCCCCCCAGCTCCTGTATTAGTTCACCGCCAAGTCAACCCTGTATTCACCAGTCCTATGGGAGCATCCGAGGGCACATGACTTCTCCCTGGCACTTACCCGCAGTTGAGGGTGGTGTGGTCATTCTATCTCCAGGGCCATCTGGACAGAGGCAGCTATCCCTTGCCACATCTCCTGGGTTCTCTTTCTCCTAGAGAGGGTAGAAGAGTCCTTCCTGAGCACCAGCCTCCTGGCATCTTGGGCATTAGGCTATAGATCCCAGCTAAGCCTTTGATATTGTCACCATGCCCACCCCTTTGCAGATACTTGTTCAGGTAGATAAAATAATCTATCTCTGACAAAAATTTAAGATGAACCCAGAGAGTGTTGTAGTGGAACTTTCCCTCCAGGCCTAACATGACCATTAGCTAGCATGAAGCAGAGATGACTTTGGCTTGGTAGTCATGGCAACAAATCAGCACACCAATACAAAGAGAGCTAAGTCTGGTAATGGCAATGGCCGCAGCCCTGTGACTGCTTCCCACCAGAAGGAGCTGGGGAGATGGGTGGACCACAGAGTGTGACTGTTAACTCCTGCCCGCTGCTGCACGTTGGCGTTTTTGTAATTAAACATTTCTCTCATATATTCTGATCACAGTTTCTCACACAAACTGCTTTCAGATCCTCCTCATCTCCACAGCCTTCTGAGTCCATGCCTCCTTTCTTTCTTTAGAAAACAAGCAAAGACAAACCAGAATCGAATAAACAAAAACAAAGAAAAAGAAACACACACACACACACACACACACACACACACATACAATGACACACATATACATATACTTACACACACAGACACACAATAGCACACATAGACACACACACTAACATACACTGATAGGCATATACACAGAGACACACAGACACATACATATACATGGCCACACATTGACACACACATACCCACATAAACTGATACACATACTGACATACACACAGACACACATAGCACACCTATACATGACACATTTACAGATAAACATGTGGACACACACACAGACACACTGATAGACATACAGACAGACACAGACAAACATACACAGAGGTACACACACATTGACAGACACACACTCTGACACACACACACACTGACATACACACACACTGACACACACACACTGACATACACACTGACACACACACTGACACACACAGACACACTGATAGACAAACACACACTGACAAACACACACAGAGGTACACACATTGACAGACACACACTCTGACACACACACTGACACACACTGACACACACACACACACTGACACACACACACTGACACACACAGACACACTGATAGACAAACACACACTGACAAACACATACAGAGGTACACACATTGACAGACACACACTCTGACACACACACACTGTCACACACACACACTGACAAACACACTGACACACACTGACACACACTTTACCAGAGGCACACACATGGACACACATACACACTGACAGATACAGATACACACATACACTGACAGACACACAGACACACAAAATTTATAGACTAAAACACAAAATCCTCATTTGTTTTAAAATTACCACTATTCATCTAAACGAAACATTGCACAGATGCACTGGGGATAAAGAGCTAGAGATTATTTCTGGATGTAACCAAGTACACAACAAACATTATCTGAGGTGTTTAAAATAATTTCTGCTTTTTTGCATTTAGACTTTCATAGTAGCAAGAAACGGTGGCTGCCTTTTATTTATGTCTGATTAGTTGAGTTTGGTCAAGGTACGGGAAATAATGAGTTGCTGTCACAATTCTATCCTTTCATGACTCAAGACTGTAAGTATTTGTAAGGATTGAGTGTATTCATATAGTCCTGTTCCTTCTAAAAATATAAAATATTTTGATTTATTCTTTGAGAATTTTATACATGTATTATATATATTAAAGATTTATTAATTTTATGTATAAAATTAATGCTTATTTTATGTATGTGTGTCACTTCAGACACACCAGAAGAGGGCATCAGACCCCATTACAGATGGTTGTGAGCCATTATGTGGTTGCTGGGAATTGAACTCAGGACCTCTGGAAGAGCAGTCAGTGCTCTTAACCACTGAGCTGTCTCTCCAGCGTGTTAAACAATACATTTGATCATTTCTGTCCCCCTTCCTTTCCAACTCCTCTTAGACTCCGCTTCTCTCTTTCAACTTCATGTCTTTTTTTAATTTTAGCTTTATTTTTTTTCTAACTTATATAGTTAGTAAATTCATTAGTTTATGTAGTGCAGCTGATGGCCTTACAGATGCGGGTCCACGCACAGCCTCTCAGGAGATACATGCCTAAAGAAAACAGACCGACTCTCCTCTGCCAAATAGTTCCTCATCTAGGGCTGGGGACTTGTGTGTCCCCTCCTCCTGAATGCTGCCGTCTTGACCAGCTTGATCTTGTGCAGGTCTTCTGTGGGCAGTCATAGCTCCCATGAGTTCATGAATTAATGTGTGCTGAACTATCTTTCAAAGTGTCTTTCTTGGGATCAGCTGTTTTAGGAGCTAGGGAACAATTTTCTGAGTTGTCCTAAAACCCATTTAAGGCAGGAAACTGTTGGGCACAGGCATGGTTGAGAGGTTCTGAGTGAACTCCTTACCGGAAAGAGCTCTGAAACTTTCTGAAAGTGACTTTGCTTTAGATACCTCTTTGTGGGCATTTATGGCAGAGAAAGAGGTAGGTTTAAAAATACTTATATCTAAATTCTTCTGATTTATCATTCCCTCCCTTTGAACTAAATCTATCCTACTTAAAAAAAATCACTATTGTAATGAGTTCATAAGTAAAAATGTCACACAGTTGCTTTAAAGAAGCCACTCAAATGCTTGCCCGGTCTCAAACGCAACATCTCAGTGAGTTTCTATACAGTTAGACCGGCCATTCTGAAGCTATGGACATTTGCTTAGGTCCCTATCAATTATAATTTATTTACTTATCTACCACAAAAAGGAAAAGAAATGAAGCTGTTGAGACTAGTAGAAACTTAACTTTATATCCCCTTTTGTGGCTCTCACACAGGAGCTGTCTCTGTCTATCACAAATCCAAATAACCGATACAATGTGCTTATCCCGCCTTAATTCAGGACGACCAAACAAATGTGACTGGCGGAACATTCCTCAGGGCTCACACTGTTTCCACAGAAGACACCCCAGCAGTCCCTTTCCCAGAGCTGCTGAGGCTGTTCCTTTGTGTGCGATTGGATTTCAGGCCCCGTACGTCCTCTGCTTACATCTCCAAATGTCCGGTCTATGGGACAGAAGTTCAACCATGAATTCTCTCCTTGGTAGCTGGAGATAATCTCATAGCTAACGTAAACAGGCCTTTTTTTTGGGCATTACTTTCCTTTTGAAAATTAGTGCCAGGAGGAAATGACTTTGACCTCATACGTGGAGCGTATCTTCACCAACAAATAAAACAGCACATCAAGTCTCTGCTTCTGCTCTAACTCACGAAGCAGACTCACGGATTGTAGGGTGGAGTGGAAGAAAAGACAAGGAAACCAGCCACTCCATGACAGTACAGCACAGATTATTATTATTATTATTATTATTATTATTATTATTATTATATTATTATTATTATTATTATTATTATTTTATTCTGGAGGAGATTCTGAAGAGGATAGTTTCTGGGGGGCTACTGACAGGTTGGGGTAGTTACAGGGCAGAAAGGCGGTGGGTACAAAACGAAGAGATTGAATGAAGTATTTTCCTTTTTGGTTCATTGTTGGCCATTGTTAAGGTAACCAGAGAGCATCTTGAGGTCAATTCCCAGCACCCACGTGGCAGCTCATGGTTGTCTGTCATTCCAGTTCCAGAGGACCCTCACACAGATGTACGTGCAGGCAAAACAGCAACACATAAAATGAAAATAAGTAATTATTAAAAAACAAAGAATTCAAGGTAATGAACATTGTTCCTGGTCAGCCATTACTGGAAATCCATAAATAGGTCAGGGGATACAAGGCCCTAGAGAGATGGACAGCAGTTGTTCAGGAAACACGGTGCTGGCCTGTATGGGTTGGTACCTCCTACTATTACTGTCCTTAGATCTGGCTCCTTTGGATGGGATAACTCATAGGTTGCCCAAGACAGACTGGCATATAGAGCAACCCCATCAGCCTCTAGCCCATCTATTTAACATGTATCTACCAACACCCAAAGCTCTATTCTAGGTACTTGGGTTTCACTAGTGAATAAGGGGAATCTTGGCCTGCAAAGAGATTATATTCTACCAACAAAAGCACAAGGCTAAGAAGCTGTAATAGATCAAAGAATGCTGGGTGGCAGAATCAAATGAAGGTGGGGTCAGGGAAAGAGGGTGAGAAGTAACATCCGTGTTAACCCATAGCCTCTCTCTCACACTGTGGCATCCAAGCAGAAATCTGATTGACGTGGGGATGTGTTTTCCTTATTCTTCCTCTACCTGACACCTCATTTTCCCAGAAAGCCAGTCAGAGCATTTGATGTGGACAAGGGGTCATTCTTAAATCCCAGTTTGTCCTAGCCTACTGTTAAATCCACCGAGTTTTGCTTATCGTGGGATTTCTGCCTTATTGCAGTAATATTCCATCCAGCGTCAAAACCATTCAGTCACTTCTCTTTCTACATCCCTGGGTTGGAAGCCGATGCTGGCCGGTAAACCGCTCATCTGAGGGGAACCTTATTGCATCATTGACAATGGCTATCTGGAGCGTTGAGAAGGAACTCAAGCTCTTTCACGAGTTAGCCCACACGGAGCAGTAAGACGTCAGGACCACATCCGCGTGGCCGCGGGTTCTCCTTGAAGCATGGCCACACTGGCCAGTCAAGATTGCTGAGAAAGGTCAGCGTTAAGGAAGGGTGACCCGTGGGCACACTTGCTGGGCGCCTGCCACTCATCCTAGGGAGAGAGTGGTGGTTAGCCATCCTAATTCTTTCTGAATGGCTCCGGAGCAGAACAGTTCAGGGCTGTTAGTCCCGGTGCTGATGAGCCTGTATCTGAATGTCTTTACAGGCTCCCTGATGCCTCTTGGCAAGCAAATCGACAGAGACCAGCTGCTGCCTCTCCGCAATTCTGAATCTCCCTTTTAATGTGTGCACTGGTCCTTCCTGATGTGACTGTTTCGCTCCAATTTTCGGGTTATTTTATATTTCGTCAGCCTTGCAGAATCCTTATAAAAGATGTGCTTGTGTGCATAGATGTGTGTGCTAGTGGGGACATGTGTGCGCATGTGCACAAGGGGGTGCATGCGTGCTCCCGTGTTGGTTCACGTGTTCGTGGTATATATGTGTATACCTTCATTTAGAGATTGGAGGTCGACTTTAAGTGTCACACTCAACCAGTGCCATCTACCTCCTTCAAGACTGTGTGTCCTTCATTGGCCAAGAATTAACCAATCAGGCTGGTTTGGCTAGCCAGGGAGTCCCAGGGACCCTCCTTGTTTCCACCTTCAGCTGGGGTTACAACTTTGTGCCTCTATGCCTGGCATTTTTATGTGCAGTTCGGGGTGGGGGATTAAACTTGGACGTTTTTGAGGAGAGTGCAAACGTGCGACAGAGATTGTAAGAGCCGATTCAGCTGTAGCTACGAACTTGGTTTCATAAAGTCTCTGTGCTTGGAACAGCAGAGATTGCAGCGGGCCAGAGACCTTACATGGTCCATTGAATCCCGCACCCAACACCAGCACCACGGACACGGTTCCGAGAACTCGACCGCTGTAGGTGAATTTAAGGACACGGATAGATCATGACGAAGCAATCGTGACTCAAGCCTTCGGGTCTAAAGTATAAAGTATTAATCAGGAGCAGGGAGACCAGAACCCAGAGAAGCAGAGACGAAGCAAGGATGCACGTGGGCACGGTTTTTTTGGAGTCTGCGCAGTGAAGCATGTTGGGAGATCATGAAGGCAAGGACAAAGTGGAGCTATTGGGGACCAGCTGTGGCCCCTCTTCCGTCTGTGGGGATTAGGATTCGGTGTCCAGCCTGCCTTGTCTGTGTGTGGGGTGTCAGACTGCTCTTTAAGCTTGGGTTTCCTCTTCTCTCATTAGCAACCTTTGCCTAACGAAGCCTATGTTCTTTCTCACTATCAACACCTCGTTTCTCGGCATCGCTCCTCAGCTCTCTTTGTTTCTTTTTAATACAAAAGTCTCCTAGGAACTGCCTAGCATTTACCCATTATGTTAATGTCAAAAGCATTCAATTACTCTTTAAGTTTTAGAATGTATCCCACCCTGGCCCCCATAGTTTGAGCGCTATTCTTTATAATATCAACTCCTTGGAAGTCTGGGTGTTCTTTTTAAAGACATTTGTTTTCAAGACTCCTCCAAATGTTCTCTAATCAAGGCATTTGTGTGTGGGTTTTCTTATTTATGGACAGTTTGACCTGTCTTCTGTGTGATAGACTTCTTACTTTACGTGTTAGTTTTGTGCGCGAGCTCATCTTCCAGGGGAATTGTTTCGTTTGGTAGTCTGGTAGGAAACCTGACTACGCTAACCTGTCCACTTGGATTTTCCTGCTTTCAAGAGAAAAAAATGGTGATAATTTGGGGCAAAGTTTCGTCTTGTCTTCTCAGGATTGGCTTCTTACCAAAACCTTAGGAAGTGGCATTGTAAAGTTGAAATTTTGAGTCAAGGATCTGATTGTCTTAGGGACAGGTTTGTGGAATAATAATTTCTTTCTGGCTTTGGGGCTCACCCAGGAAGCGGAGTCCAGCTCCCCACCAGTGACATTTATTTCAAAACCAATCTCTAGGTAAAAAATGAAAACAAAACAAACAAGAAAATGGTTCTTTGATTGGACGTAAAGTCCTGGTCCTTCGAGCAGGTTATTGGCTGATATGGGATCCAGGACTGACTGTTAAGTTGTGTTTTAATTTCATTTTTACTTCTGTTACATTTAAATAAGCCATTAAAGGTTCTCTGACAGATGTCAGTGTGTTACGGATCTCCGTCGTTCTCCTCCTCCCCCTCCTCTCTAACCCCTCCTTCTGATGCAGCCTTCCCTCCTAACACACCCCCTCCCACATTTGTCTTTGTGTCTACGGCTCCCTGGCTTTAGTTAGAGGTGTTTGCATGAGATTGGGTGAGAGGCTATATCCTGGAGCATGGGAAATTTAGTGGCTGAATTATTTTGCCAGCAACTATTAGCAGTCACTTGTCCAGGGTGCCTATGTGTGTGCATGCGTGTGTGCGTGCGTGTGTGCGTGTGTGCATGTGTGCGTGTAGCTCATTCTCTTTTATTCTTCCACGAAGGAATGGTGTGCAGGTAACCACAAACCTAAACTTATGACTGAATGGATATTTATTTATTTTCATTCCAAATTAGTGACTTATATTTTATTTCAACATGTCTTGTTTTAAGCAAGGGAGTAGATGTGGTGGCGGGAGTATACCTTCCAGACCAAAGATTTGTATGGTTACTAGAAGTATAGGAAAATAATCCAGCACTGCATGATTTACCAACACAAACCTATGAATGGGGCTGACTGGCAACATATCCCTTTGGCTTCAGATGTCCCCGAGATAATTATGCATATAGTTATAATATACATACATGCATATTTTAATGTATAATGTACATGCATGCATAACACATATGTACACATATAGGCATGCATGTCTATGCATGTATGCACATGTATATACATATATGTATGTATGTATACATATATGTGTACATATAGATATGATTATAGACTTATAATTAGAAACTAGTGGTGGTCACATAGTACAGGGTTCAACTGCATCTGCTGACTTGACATGTGTAGTTAATTTTACTACAATATAGAGGGTTGTAGTGTCATTTTTATCAATATGGTTAGTTAAGTTTGGGTCATTTAGAACTCCTAATAGATCAGATATCAAATTGCTCTTTTTATCTCATTGCTTTTTTAACAAGTTGCAAATCTCAAATTTTAAATTTTAGTGGAATAACATTTACTGCTATTTTATCACTAAAGCAAAATTCATTAACATAAAATTAAACATTTTTCTACTAAGAAACCTTTTGTAATTGTGTGTGTGTGTGTGTGTATGCACATGAGTATGAGTGTGTATGTTTGTATATGTGTGTGTCTGGGTGTGTGTGCATACACATGAGCATGTGTGTATGTGTGTGTGTATGAGCATGTGTGTGTAGTGCACATAAGCAGTTATGTGTGTGTGTATGTGTGTGTGCACATGAGCACCTGTATGTTTGTGTGTATGTGGGTGCACATGAGCACGTGTGTATGTGTGTGTGTTTGCTGTCCTTCTCTATCAATCTCTACCCGATGTTTGAGCCACTCACTGAACCTGGAGTGAACCAATTCAACTAGACTATCTAAGAAGCCCTTACTAACTTATTTTTATGAGGCACAGGGACACCTTCTGTGGTGGTTTGAATAGAATTGGCCTCATAGAGTCAGGTGTTTGAATGCTTGGCTATAGTGAGTAGCACTATGAGGAGCTGTGGCCTTGTTGGTGTGTGTGTCTTTGTTGAAGGAAGTGTGTCACTAGGGAGTGGACTTCGATGTCTTAGAAGCTCAAACCGTGTCCAGTGTGGCATTCTCTTCCTGCAGATGTAGAATTCTCAGATCTTCTCCAACACCATGTCTGCCTGTGTGTCACCATGCTTCTTGCCATGATGATAACAGACTAGATCTCTGGAACTGTAAGGCAGCCCCAGTTAAATGTTTTCCTTTAGAAGATTTGACGTGGTCATGGTGTCTCTTTACAGCAATAGAAACCTTAACTAAGACACCATCAGAGATCTGCACTTGTCAAGAGGGGAGTTCAGCAATCAAGCTACGTCAGGATACGATAATTAACTGTTTTACTCTGATTTTCTCTGTTACTAGAGGTCAACTCTGGGAGTCAGAGCTTGACTCCTAAGGACAATAATCATATCTCCAAAGCCAACAAGCACACCCAAGTGAGGTTGAAAACCCAAGTGAGATTTTATTATCAGTAGAACTGAATGGGATGTTACCTGATTGTGGTTTGTCTTGTGGAAAGAGCAAGCTGAGGGCAGTCCACCCAGGTTGCAAGTGGAAGGTTTTCAGTCTAGAGACTTGGATGTTAGATTTGGATGGCAGAATCCTTGCAGGATTAATTTTCTCAGTATTGGAAAGACTTGGCAGGAGGTAAAAAAATGAGAGTCCCTTCCCCCCCCCCCCCTTGCCCTCAATTCATTCCAGTAAAAGAAAAATGTGCCCGTGTGTGGAGAAAATAATCCTGCATGAAGAGTTTCTTCTTGTAAAAAAAAAAAAAATCTACTGAGAGTGATAGATCACAGAAACTCACAGTTCTGTTAATCAAGAATTATTAATTAGCTCCGTGACTCCTTCGCCATGGGTCTTTTCTGGATTAAAATCATACCTGCCCTGATAAGAATGATGCTTCCAATATTTAATTTATTGATAAAAATCAACAAAATGAATGGTTATAATTTAATCCCAGATAATAAATTAATCTAATTTGGATGAGGTACTGATGGGCTTTTAATGACCATAGACGACAGACTGTGGTTTGGAGGCTGAAATTGATGAAGCAGACACTTTGTAAGTTATTCTTGAATATTAAAATCACATTATAACATTCATGCTACTGTTTATTTCTCTACTTCTTGGTGTAAATGTAAAGCTAATTTGGTTATGTATCTCCCAAGGAACTCTACTTGGATACACAAAAGTTCCTAATTGCTAAATAAAAGTTTACTCTGTGACACTTCTCTCATTTTTGTGCATCTGTGTCTGAGCAGATACACACAAAAGCCAGAGAAAGCCCCCTGTCCCTCATCCCTGACAGGAGCACAGCTCATCTTAGGTCCTAGGCTCACCAATAAGCCCAGATGCCTGGGAAGTGAGAGGTAGGGCTTGAGCCACCTCTTACCCCATCTCCCACAAGCACAGGGATGGCAGGAGAAGCCCGTCACGGCTGGCGTTTCGTGTGGGTGCCTGGGCTTGATCTCTGGTCCTCATGGTTTCAAAGCAAGATGATTAAGATATCTCCTAGTTCTTCTCCCATTTTTATAGGTAATGGAAGTAGGTAAGTAGGTAACATTCTCCCATTTTTATAGGTAATGGAAGTAGGTAAGTAGGTAACATTCTCCCATTTTTATAGGTAATGGAAGTAGGTAAGTAGGTAATATAATCTCTTGCTTTCATTGCCGAGGCAAACAATGTACACATCAACACATTAAACAGCAGAAGGCCTTAGTAGATTTGGATTCATTAATGGTAATCATTGAATTATGCTATCTGTGATAGACCAGTTCTTGACTGTTATTGTAGTGTATAATACAGTTGCTAAACCAAGGGAAAATCCTTGTGCAGAGTCACATTAAATTTAAGAAAGTAGGGAAACAGGTTTCTTTTCTTTCAGTCCACCACTTAGGAGGCAGAGGCAGACAAATCTCTGAGTTTTGAGTTCGAGGCCAGCCTGGTCTACAGAGCAAGTTCCAGGACAGCTAAGGCTACACAGAGAAACCTTGTTTTGAAAACAAAACCAAACCAACCACAACCAAAACCAACCAAACAAAAACTCCAAACAAACCAGGATCCCTGTTCCACTATGATGGTAGTCACCAAACTCCTGGTACATCTGTTTTCAGAATGTGCTGTATGAACTGCACATTATCAGAACATCTGAAGTGGAGCCCAAAGACCCATGGTAGCTGAGATAGAAGCCCCTTCAGTTTTTTTTCTTAATGATTTTACTTTATTTTTATATTATGTGCACGTGCATTTGTCTGCATGCTCAGGTTTGCATGGAAGCAAACCCTGGTGCTGCAGCTGTCTCAGTGTCTGTCCTTTGCAATGCCATGAGACCAGATGGAGGTGCCACTCTGACTTCCCAGCTGCCATCTGGACAATTTCCCATCTCCTTTCTCTTGGCTACTTTTAACTGAGCATGCCTCACAAGACCTGGCTAAGAGGTTTTGCATTTGAATATGGCACTCTGGACGTGTTTGCCTTAGCATAATCATGGAGTCTGTCTGTCTGTCTCTCAGAAGTGACCTGGTAGCACTCAGTTCACGACGATCTAGCAGTTGCAGAATAACTAGTTCATTGAGGTCTATAAGGGTTTTGTCTGGCAATTTCAGAGACTGCATATCCTATAAAACGGTATCCCAATGGCCACTGTTAATACTAGCTGAGAAACTTTCAGTACTGTCGAGAATATTCAGGGAGATGGTAGTCTCCTCCTGTAAGGTGGTCGATGCTTGAGGTAAACCGTTCTCCTTCAAGTCCTGCACGATTAAGACCGAATTACATCAGAAGACTCAATTTTGATTTGCATAGTGGTATCGCTCCCAGCCAGACCCCACTCAGCACAAACAGGGTCCCACAACACCTTGCGACATGCGAACTTCACAATGTTAATAGGGAATTGTCAAATACAAATTTTTATAATTTTGAGAAAAATTAACATTATTTATTACAGCTGTATTAGCAATCAGGCATATCTATGGACAGCTGAAAGCGACTCTGGACCAACCAGGCATCTTTGTAGCCAGCTTTCGAGGGGCCCCACAATAAGACACTATCTCTAGCTGCCCAAGCGGCGACAAACGGTGCCTCGAATGTTCCTTTGCACATGCGCCATGGCCCCAATAAAAGTAAGTCTCCTTGTCCCCACTTTCTTTTCTCTGTCTTCCAGAGGTTGCTACTGTTCCCTCTTCCCTTTAATAATAAACCTCCCACGTGAGACTTGTCGGGATGGGTGATCTTGTCCAGGTCGCCACCCAGTCCTATCAAACTGGTCACATATTCCTCTTCTTAACAGAGCCCTTGTCGTTTGAAAATCAGTTGTTTGATCACTTAGCTTAGATCCATAAGTTCTGGTCATACGTGTGTAATTAAATTATGATTGTATAATCAAAAACCTCGACAAAACAAAACAAAGCAAAAAAATAAAAGACTCTTGTGAGATATATTTATTCAGCTTTCTTTCAAAAATTAGGAGGTGGCATTAAAGACAACGAAAGTTTTAGTGAAGTTTAGTTGGGAGAAGAGGCACGTGAAGGAAGTAACGTAATCCTTTAACTATGCACTCAGGGAGACTCACCCATCCACGGGGCCCACTGACCATCAAAGTTCTTGACCAGAAAGGCCCCTAATTTGCAGCTAAGGAAGATTTTTATCCAGTTTGATCACAGTCAGAGGCAGACTCCACAGGAGTTGAGAAAGCCAGTCATCATTGAAGGTCAGGCCCCTCACAGAGTCTTAATTAGCATGTTGGGAATCTTAAATTTGAAAAAGCTGTGCGAAGGGAATGTGTTTTCTTCTCGGAGCGCCCCCCTCCCCCCTTTGGTTCCAGTTTGCTCCTGTGGGTAGAAGAGATCGTTAAGTATCTTTCACATGAAATATAATTAAAACAAAACAACAAATGCCGCTAGTTTTCTCCTTTAATATTTCGGATTTGAGTGTGTCTATTTGTGTATTTTGTCCACACAACGAATCCTGTGATTCTTTCAATACTGAGTATCCTCGAATTTAATTTTGACATTTCTTATCAGAACCCCATTGGTTAAAGGCCCAGGGACTCATTCTCAAACTGGCCTGCCTCCCTGCCCCCACTTCAGATGTATCTCATTATGTTAATTGCGTTACCCACGTGAGTCTGTATGTTGGTGTTGTGTGTCAGATCCCCTGAAGCTGGGTTCCAGGCAGTTGTGAGCAGACTTGGGTGTTGTAAAACAAACTTGAATTCTCTAGGAAGAGCAGTTCACCCCCTTAATTATGGAGCTATCTCTCCAGCCCCAAATTTCAAGCTCTTACCGTCTTTTATGTAACCAGAGGGTTTGTGTGTGTGTGTGTGTGTGTGTGTCTGTGTCTGTGTCTGTGTGTGAAAATACCGCAACCTGGCTTGGCAGCCCTGTTAGCCGCAGTGCAATACACCAGTTAAAAGGTGGGCATTGGGGGCGTGGTGTGGGCGGGGGCGGGGCATAATGGTGAAAGAAAGAGGGGATTTCATCAGTGTGATTTAGGAAGAGAGACAGATAAAGTGCAATGACATCATTCTTTCTCAGAGGCACCGACTTGAGTGAGGTTCACGTTTAAGGAGAGGAGGGATTGGGGCGAGCAGGAGACAAGCAGCGGAATTAAGCCACACCGATCAGGACGTGGCTTCTTTTATCTTTCCCCCAGCTCCATGTCTGCAAGGTGGTTGCCAAAGAAATTGCTGTTTCTGTCCTGAGATGTGGAGGTCAACCAGGTTCCTATAGTAATGTTTCAGTTCTAGCGCGTGGCATCTCTTCTGCCCTCTTTGGGTGGGTTGGGCTGGGGGTTGGGTGCCTACCCTAGGCTGTTATGTTCCTGGATTCCCAAGGGGTTACAGGTTTAGTGCCTTTAGCCTTGAAGGGAGATAGGGTAGGTCAATTCTACAGACTCTCCTCAAGTAGCTAATGAGTCAAGCAGAAATCTGAGCTACAGTCAAGGAAGGCAGACCCAACATGAAAGCGGAGGAGGGTTGGCAGAAGAACATAGACCCCACTTCAAAGATTCCCTCTGACAGACAGTTTGTTCTGGAGCCAAATACTCATGACCCAGGGGCACAGACGTTAGGGATCCTCAAATGCCGCGTTCCAAGTTGGAAGCAGCGGCTTGTTTTTCTGATAGCGGAACAGGGAAAGAAACAAATCGAGACACTTAAAAAATTCTCCATGTGGGGACATCAGGCAGGTGTGTTCCAACAAAGCCCTGAAAATTATGTTACCGGCCTAGGTTGCCCGGTGACATTCATAGCTTTTTTGCTTGGTTGGAAATGCGTTCTCTGGGGGATTCCAGAGAGTTTTACTTAACAGTCAGAAAGACAGTGGGTCAGGTACAGAGGATTAATAAATGCCTACTAAGGACTAATGATATCTAGAGATAATTTGCCTCGGGGCTTGCAACGTTTCAGACTCTTCACAGTCATTAACATTTTAATCAGCTGATTAGCCCTGTGCATGGAAGGTGCTGGTTCTTTTTAGAAACTTCTGTCCACGGGTGCCAGGCTTTCCAACTGAGCCAAGGCAGAAACAGCTTTTATGGGTTAGTTTTACTTCAGACAAACAGACTAGAAAACAAGGTCTCCAGGGGCTTCTAAGACACACTTGATAATTTTTTCTGATAACACATAAACCTCAGAGAAACAGTTAATATATTTCTACTGACTGGCTTCTTACAGAGGATTTTTACCAAGGACCAGATAGACAGCAAAGGAAGAGGTGTTGCACTGTGGAGGTCTTCAAGGCAGGGAATTCTGCCCCTGCGGGGAGGGGCTGCACCAGCTTGCTGGTATGTGGATTTTTAAAAGAACGAATCTAAGAATTCACCAAATCTTTTTGTTGGACCCCCACTTCAGGCTCTTTCTCCCGTTGTTTAGCATCTTTAAAGCAACCTTTTTTCACGTGTGGGTTATCACATGACCCTTTCCCTAATGTCACCTAGATCATAGGACTCATAGCATTAGCAAACTTAGAGTTATAAAGTAGCAACCAGAATAATTTTATGGTTTCGGGTGTCGGCACAGCTGGAGGACCGCTATTAGAGAGTCGCAGCGTTAGGAAGGTTGGGAACCGCTGCTCTGAAGGAACAGACCGTGAGAATGAATATCTATTACAACGGGGAATATACGCCAACTAGATGAGAGCTGAGAAGCTCCTCGATGGCCGGCCTCATGCTCGAGAAACTGTTCAGTCCATAAGGCTGCATCCTCCGATCTGGTGCTGAGGTGTCCTGAAGAACTTCTGCTTGTCAGTCCTTGTTGGAAGGCAAAGAAGCTGGGCCCTGATGTCAATCAAAGATAATATCATCGTCACCACCACCACCACCTCCATCAACATCGTTGTCGTCGTCGCCATCATCATCTTCATCATCATCATCATCGGTTCATGCAGGGAGTGAAGGCTGCCAGGCAGAAGCAGAACTGCCCTCCCTTGTTACCTAGGAAACCACACAAAGGTACTGACACTCTTGGGAGCCAATTCCCCTCTGGTAATTCTTCCTAGGAGCAGCCATCGTTGCTTGACTCCAGATCCAATTGCACTGACAACCAAACTTTACCATCCCGCCCTTCCTCTACATTAGTGGTTGGGGCTGGAATCCCAACCCCGTGTGCTGGCTCTTCCTGATAGCCACAATTATCTGCGGCTTCCTAGGGGACCTGCTCTGAGTCACTTCACGGACACAAACTTAGGAATAATCAAATACCCCTGTCACTTAGGAAACGGCAAGAGCTCCTCATACCGAGACAGGCAAACGAACAAGTATTTTTGGTATATGGCGGTAACATACATTCAGGGGTCGTAACGTTCAGACGACTTTTGTGCTTAGGTCCGCCCCCTGCTGTCTGAATTGTGTCATGACAGGAGAGATGACAAGAGAAACCAAGCCTCAGCAAGATGGTGAAGTCTGTCTCAGAAGCATATGACATTTCTCCAAGCAAATATATTCAGTAATTGTATTCAGGAAACATAAAAGACGCACCTTTTAAAAACATAGTTTTTTTAAATCATAAATTATACTCAAACATATTGGGGGCTACAGGCAAGTATTCTGAACATTTCGAATTTTTGAAAGCGGTCACCAAAACGTTTGATATGCTTATTTATTTATTTTGGTGACTCCCTGCATGCCCAAGGTTGGCTTTAAGTTATGGCTGTTATTGTAATGGAGGAAGACATTTTATACTGGAAACCCAGGTCGGCACACATCGGCTGTTCTGCAGCTGAGACGGAGACAAAGGAACGGCCTGATGCCTTCCCTCTCAGGAGTCTGCAATTATCCAGTTGGTGACCCTGCATTTCTTTACAGATGTTTGCAGAGAGAAGGCCCTGCGTGGTCCTGCTAAAAGCTACATGTTTGATATCAGATCAACCACTTAACCTCTCTGGCTCCCATTCTTCCCATAGATAAAATAAATAGGTTAAGCTTTACACCCCCTCAGATCCTTTCAACTCTCCAAAAAAAAAAAAAAAAAAAAAAAAAAAAAAATCTATTGATCTTGGAGTTTTTAAGTTTTTTATTGAACTGTCTTATTGAACTTTTAAATTTGTTTTCCTTATGTGGATTCTAGCTCAAACTACTTGATAGTTGTGGGAGAAGTCAGTGGTGAATGGGTAACTCACGAGAAACAGTAAATAAATATCCTCATAGCTTATCAGCATACCACATTCTTCCCAGTTATGATTATTCAAAGATTTTCAGAGAGAGGACCCTGATTCCCCACACATCCTGCCCTCATTCACAAAAAGGCTGGGGTTCGATGACTGAGGTTGGTTGTTCATGGAGCTGTTCATGTGTTCTGTTTGTTCCATGATTCATTTTGTATTATTTAGTTAAAAGATTTTTAATTTTATATATACACACACATATACACGAACACACACACACACACCACAGGGTTATCCAAACATTTAAGGCCAGTAATAATAGGTCCAAAGAAAAGAGTTTAGACATCAATACAGTTGTAGTTGGAGGTGTTGGCAACCCACCTTCAGCAGTGGGCAAACCTCAGGGTCAAGATGCATTCTGGACCAAGTGGACCTGACATGAAAATTTCATCAAAGAATATGGAGTCCAGAACTTTCTCTTCAGTTCATGAAACATTCTCTTGGGGGAAGTCCCAACTAATTAGAAATATCAAAATGATGTCGAAATACCCTTCTCTCTTCTGGTCCATGTATGAGTACATATTTATCTACCTATGTTTAAGAAATTATTGAAACAAATACAAACGAAAAGACAAAACCTCGAAAGCAAGTGCAGGCCGAGAGGAAAGCACAGCTATCCATATGTAGATCTGAAAACCAGAAGGTTCTTTAATGGACACTCCATTGTTGCACCTTAATGCAATGTGCTAAGTAATGTGCACTTTGCTAACCAAAGTTAGCAAAAGCAAAGAAACAATAAGGGTTAGAACAGTATATGAAAAACAGTACATAAAATGGAGAGAAAAGATAACATAGTCAAATCCATGACTAGGCTAAAGAGAAAAAGAAGATTTAAATAGGTACTATCATCCTCGAAATGAGAACCATTGCTCCTGACGATATAGAAATAGATAAGATTGGAAAAGGCCATTACGATCTCTACATACTAGAACATTTGCTGCCGAAGACCACATGGACAAATTCCTAGATACATCTATTTTACTGAGCCTGAGTCAAGAAAAAAGGGAAAACCCAAACAGGTCAAGAATAGCTAATGGGATTGAATCTCCAGCGAAAAGAAGCCCAGGACCAGAGAGATGGCTCTATTGCTAAATTCTGCCAATGCTGGGAAAACTAGTATTCATTCTCCTAAAGTTATTTCAAAGACTAGAAGAGGGAAGAGATTCTTCTAATCCCTTTCTATGAGGTCAGTATCATCCTGGCCTCCAAAGCAGAATAGGACACAAGAGCTAAAGTGAACCAGCGGCCAGTGCCCTTGATGGATTCAGGTGTAAAAATTCTCAACAGGATATGAACAGAGCAAATGCAAAAGTTCATTGGAAAGATGATCCATCACAATCGGGTAGGCTATGTAGCAGGAGGGGACTAGTGATCTGATCAGTGCAAATCAGTAAACATGTCACACCAGAGAGCAGAATTAAGGGCAAAACCGGTACAGGTGCAGACAAGGAACCTGGTAAACTTCATGATAGAAATGCCAAGATAACTAAGATGTGGAAGGAATAATACCCAGGACACCACCTGCCATTTATGAAGCCAACCGCTAGCATTGTCCTGAACAGTGGGGAACTGGATGTTTCCTGAGATCTGAAATGACAAGGATGCCCCATTGGGCTGCTGCATTTAATATAGTGCCAGAAATCCTAGCTCTCTGGGAAAAGATGTCAAATTGCCACTGCTGGTAGATGATATTTAGAGAGAGACAGTGGGGGGGGGGGGAGAGCTCCCAAACGCCTTGGAGAACGCAATCATACTTTTCCCAATCCTTCAATCTGTTTAGAAGATCTCTTTGTACCCCGTCTATTTCTCCAGATTAGAATGTTGGTTAAGCAGACAGTTACATCAGCTTTGTGAGACAAGAATTTGATTTAGACTCTCTGGGGATGGTGCCCCCGCTTCAGACTCTTTGCAATGTTTGACGGGGTGTTTTATATGCACAACGTTTGGCATCATAGTGATGGTTGATGCTGCCATTTTCCAGTGTTAATTTTCCATTTTGTTGTTTTTTATTGGGGAGGGGGCGGGGGAGGAGGGAGGGAAATGGGAGAGAGGAAGAAAGAGAGGGAGGGAGGGAAGGAGAGAGGGAGGGAGGGAGGGTGAGAGAGAGAGAGAGAGAGAGAGAGAGAGAGAGAGAGAGAGAGAGAGAGAGTTAAAATTATGGACTTCAAAGCTCTACCCCAACCACTTGCCTTGATCTAATCCTTTGTAACTTAGTAGTTGTCAAAGTAGAAGTCGGGGTGAGGAGAACAAGGAGTCTTCTAAAACATACTTGCCAGCCAGTTGTTTTGTGTCCCTTCAGACAACATGAATCAAAATCTCACGACAGAAACGAAGCCCCACTAGCAATCACACAGGCATGCATGTGTTTGAAAGGAGCCCCTCTGGCTAAGAACAAATCCAGCTTGTGTTCAAGCGGTGACTCTTTGACTCTGAGTAAATAATCCTCTCACAGAGAGTAGCTTTTCTTCTAGTTAAGAAACAAGCGCAGGGCTAGCGCCCAGCATAGTATTTTTCTGAAACCGCCCCAAATGTTACATTTTAACCCAGTGTTTGTTTATCCTACCAGCCCCTTCCAGAACTGCCTGTTGAATTACAGCTCACGTGTATAAGCTACCAACTTCTTACACTGTCAACTTTTCCTGTGGTTGTGGGGGCTGACAGACTCAGTAGTAATAGGGATGGGGACAGTTTTATAAACAGTGTAAGGGCATCATTTAGGTACAGAACAGTCTTCAGTGCCAGGACCAGAGAAACATTATGGATTCCAGGGATTATAGCACACTGCAGGGTACTTGAAACACTCACTGGCTTGGGATAGCTGACATTGGTTATCAGCTTAATGGGATCTACAATCAAATGAGAGACGTGCTTCTGGGTGGGTCTGTGGGGACTTCTCCAGGAAGGAGTAACTTGAGTAGAGAGCTCCATTCTCAGAGTAGGCAGTACCTTGCTGTAGTGGCCCTGAAGAAAAGGAAGTTCCAGGAAAATAGCTGTGCCTTATTGCCTTCACTTCTTGCCTGTGAGTGCATCTCTCGAGATGCTGCTGCTGTTGTCTTTTCCCAACCCAGCTATTCGGCTTTTCCATGTGGAACGAAGCCTGGTGATTCCTTAGTTTTTTTGACCTTCAGCACCAGATTAGAACAGCTAACTCATATAGCCTTGTGGGCCGAGCAGCTACAGGATCCTAAGACTCTCCACTTGCAGATAGTCACCACTAGACTCTCCAGGTCCTATCCCCCAAACCAGCGGTTCTCAACCAATTTGGACAAACGACCTTTTCGTATCAGATACTTACACCACGATTCTTCACAACAGTAGCAAAATTACAGTTATGAAGTAGCTACCAATATAATTTTATTGTTGGGGGTGTCGCCACAACATGAGGAACTGTATTCAAGGGTCGGAGCATTAGGAAAGTTGAGAACCACCACTGTAAAGCAATCTAACCACCTCCCCTTTCATATACATTAGTTCCATCGGTTCTGTTTCTTTAGAGAACCTACTACAGAGCTCATGTAGAAGAACACAGGCCCATCGAATGCCAAACATTCTGGATTTTTAAATTATTACACCTTGAAAAGTAGTGTTTAGTGATTTGTAGATTAGTGTAGCTTGGAGCCTTAAACAAATGAATCCACTGTAAAAAAAAATTTTTTTGTAGGAAAACCATGTGGATACAATAGTGTAAACCTATTGGCAAATTCAACATTTTATTTGTACTAGCGATCATAAATCCTGATGTTGCAGCCTTGCAGGCTGTAGGGTGTTATATGCTTACAGCTCCCCCCACCCCCATTTACTTGGTGTTTGACAGGACAAATCTGTAACTTGCACAAGGTAAGGTGTGAGTTTGAGTGGAGTTGGGCACAGGCAGGACAGGATTCCTTTCTCTTCCGAGCACCTTTTTACAGTTGTTAATATTAAACTGATATGTGACAGATTCAAAGCTGTCCTAGAGACTAAATAAGAGAAGTTTTAGTACTAACTGGAGGTTCCACACAAGTCACAGGGTGGATTCTCCCATTGACCTTGAACATGGTCTTTTGTTCCCGTGATGACTAAATCTGAGGAATAAGATTAACAGAGCTGTAGAAAATTAACTCGCGAGAACCCGTGTTAAGCAATGTTAAATGGGTTTGTTTGCTGAAGATTTTTCTGAACCCGTGGATGCTGCTACCACTTACCCCCACTGTTGTTCCTGACAAAATGACACCCGTGGCAACAAGAACATCTGTCACTTGCCAGGCACCAGATGTTATTTAGTCTGTGTTTATTTAATATGTGCCAGAGAAAGTCGGTCACTTGCCCAGGGTAGTCTATCTTGAGTCAGAGGAAAAGCTCAATCTAGGCTGTTTCTTAAGTTCCCTTATTCCAGGCTATTCCACCCATGACAGGTCATGGGGATAATTTCCCATGAGACGCAGTTTCAGAAATGCTGGACTACAGAGGGTGAGAGGGAAGAGACCTGAGAAGGGCATCTGCAGAAGGAATCACAGAAGAATACGATCA
Organism: Micromys minutus; assembly: GCF_963924665.1. NCBI lineage: Eukaryota > Metazoa > Chordata > Mammalia > Rodentia > Muridae > Micromys > Micromys minutus. The sequence continues at coordinate 14,037,479 of NC_137960.1, read as the reverse complement.
CAGTAGTCTCAGGCATGGGAGAATCTGCCCTCATCCGGGCAACCAAATGGTCCCTGCTCATGGTTAGGATTCAGGACTTTAAAACACCCATAATCTTTCTCCCATATCTAGTAAGGTGTGTGTGTGTGTGTGTGTGTGTGTATGTGTGTGTGCGTGTGTGTGTGTGTGTGTGTGTACACGACATTTAAAACTTTTCAACTATGGAAATAATTCTGCACACAACACACACACAACAATTCCTACATTAGAGACATCGTATGTCACAGTGCACTACACTAAGGTAGTAGAGACATTGGTTCCTCTAACCATTCAACCCCAAGCAGCTCAGAATTAATTTGAACAGGATACATAAATTCTCTTTGTATACTACTTTTGTTTAGCAAAACATATAAATAGAAGAAATAAATAGCTATAAGACATATGAAAAAGAAATGCCCACCCTTAATTAAAGAAATGGAAATGAGAACATAAAATCAATAGTCTTTTATTTTTTTCTGCATCACAAATTGGCATACTGAACAGGTCATCATATATACGGGGGATAGAACAATCTTTTTACACACTGTCGGGGGGAATTAGAGCTATTACGTCGTTGAAGAGATTTTCAGAAGTCTCAGACAAAATCAATATGAAAACTGATGTATAGTAGCACACTCTCAGAACACAGTTACCACATCCATGAGCTCAGCTGTGTCTCCTTGTCAGAGTCCCTCCCAATCTAACATTCCTCAGAGAAGGACACATTGGAGAAGGTCATAACCCCATCCTAGGATAGTAGGCCAATTGTGGCCAAATTGCATGTGGCTTAGAAACTAGGGGATAGACTAGAGTATATTCGTTGGGTAAAACTATGTGAATGAGATTCTGTTTATGAGGCTATGGGGAAATCTTTATCTGTACTGGGCAAAGACTTCCCAGTGTGACTGATTTGGGAGTCACCCAAGCTCCTGTCAGTAACCCTTCATCCAGGATCCGAGTATGCCCAACAAAAATATTGGTTTTCCAGGAATAATTTGGTGAAATTGCACTTTTGTTTGTCATTAGGACCTTAGGAGGTATCTTAGAATTTTACTTCGGAGAACAGACACCGTGACCAAGGCAAATCTTATAAGGACAACGTTTAATTGGAGCTAGCTTACAGGTTCAGAGGTTCAGTCCATTATCAACAAGGTGGGAACATGGCAGCATCCAAGCAGGCATGGTGCATGTAGAGCTGAGAGTTCTACACCTTCCTCTGAAGGCTGCTATCAGAAAACTGACTTCCACGAATCTAGGGTGCGGGTCTTAAAGCCCATATCCACAGGACTCACCTACTCCAACAAGGCCACACCCATTCCAACAAGGCCACACCTACTCCAGCAGGGCCATACCTACTCCAGCAGGGCCACACCCACTCCAGCAGGGCCACACCCACTCCAGCAGGGCCACACCTACTCCAGCAGGGCCACACCCACTCCAGCAGGGCCACACCCACTCCAGCAGGGCCACACCTACTCCAGCAGGGCCATACTCGATAATACAAACCATCACAGGAGGTGAGGGATAGACATTCATTTGCCTCAGCAAAAGGATTTTAGGGACACAATATTCTTGAGTCATATAAGTGCACTGTTGCTAACTCTAGACCCATCCTGTTGACTTTTCTTTCTTCCAAGTTCTAGTCCATACAACTGTACATGTGTGGTATGTGTCTATCTGTGTAGATTCAACTGTGTAAACATAGGCCATAGGGTGTCTGATGTCTTCCTTTATCATTATCTATTTTTTTTTTTTGAGGCAATATATCTCCCTAAACCCAGAGTTTGCATTTTCTGGCAAGGTTAGGCCGGAAGCCATCTGACTCCAGCAGCATTCCTGTCCCCACTCCACATCCAGGCTTGTGTAGGACGCCTGGCTTATGTATGATGTGTGTACTTGGCTCCTAACCCTCATGCTCATGCTAATACAGCCGAGTCACTTCTCCAGCCCTCAGACATACTTAACAGATAATGGCGGTGGTGTTTATGCATGTGCACATGTGTGTTTGCCGTCATGCTAGTGTGCACGTGGAGGTCAGTGGACACTTTTATGGAGTTTGTTTTTCTCTTTCCACATTTAAGCTTGTTTCTTCTAAATTATTTCCTCTCCTCTTAGAAATGTGGTAGGTACTGAATCAACACTCTCGAGTTGATTAGTATTTAATTGACACTGCGGCGAGGTGGAAATTTTTGGATGCATCACGTGATGCAGGCTCACACAATGTTTGGCTGAGGCAAGACCCGCGGGAAGAGAAGTGATGTTTGGGGAGAACATAAATAGGACTCAGAGAACAGTGATGGTATATACATAGCCAGCTTTGCAATGCTTCTTGGTCTTGCGTCTTCGTCTTTGATGATCTTCATTAAGAGAGAGATACAACAGAGAACTTCCTCTGGTGTCCTGGCTGGTCCTAGTCACTCCTGCTGACTCATGCCAAGTCTTTGGAGGTCTGGCTGTTTCTCCTAGGTTGTGCTGTTGCTGCTGATTCATGTTTGGAATCCTGACACTACTGAACTGGACTGCTGGTACCCTGACAGAGATTGGAATCACCCCCCAAGAAAACTACTTCTAAACAGGTCCACATCCCCTTGTCCTATTTACCATCTAATCTCCCCTACCTTTGGATGATGGGCTAGAAGTAGGGGGTGTTTGAAGCATTTGAGAATCCTTATTACAAACAGTTTTTTTATTTTTTAAATCTAAGCCTACACTGTTGTAGTGCTGCTAATACACCTATAACCACCACAGAGGATATTTAGTATGCAAACCTCAGTTGCCTTATCAAATGGTAAAAGGATAGTCAGGGATGCCTGGGTTGGTAAATGACATCATCCAGTTCCTTAGAAAAGAGGTGCTTGGTTTCAGAAGGATTCACTGGCTAGGAGATTATATCCCAGAGGACCTCACCATGACTGCCTTCCATGTGACTCATGTTTTCACCCATAAAACATTCAGAGAAACTTCTAGAAGAGTATATACCTCTCAGTAGCAACACTGCTCTTAAGGAGGGAGCAGGTGTGACTGACCCTCAGCCTTTGCCAGTGGCAAGCCTATTGGTTCTCAGGTTAAAGCCAGGTGCTTGGGGGGGGGGTTCAGTTTTCTCAGAAAGAGCTTACTATTTAAGGGCTGCTTGAGTCAAGTGAAGAGAACAGAGGTAGGAAGAAAGAAAAAACGAGGGTCAGTTTGCTTTCTTAGTGGCAGTTGCTGTGTGCCTTGGGGCATCCATCAAGGGCAGGCCTGGTAGCTCAGAAACAAGGTTTCTTTATAGCTTCACGTGACTGTTGTGCATGAAGTTCATTATTAAATATGTTAAAGCTACCTGCTCTCGAAGGTTCCAGAGTGTGTGCTGTGTTGTTCTGTGGCAAGTCAACTGATGCTTCTCTTTTACCTGCAAAAAAGGGAGCTCTTGAAACCAATAAATAGCTCCTGGTGAATTCCTCAGAAGTCCTGCTGCCTGTGATATGATTTGGGTGAGCCTCAGTGAGAGAGAAGGAAGACTTTAAGACTGAATGACGTAATTCGAGCATCGCAGGTCTCTGGGATAAATATTTCACCCATGATAAGCAAAGCGAGAGAGCCGTGTATTTTCTATTTCTGCTGAATAGTTCTAACAACTGTGACATCTGTATTCTTTTCAGAGCTATAATCTCATTAACAGTCTTAGATAAACAGTCTTGAATCATCACACAGTTAACCTTATGAGGATTTCTGAGGCAAATAATTCAAGATGGTGCGGACCGATGGGCGGCAGCACCCAAGTTTGAACAGTTACTGTTACTCAGTGGTTCATGGAGAGTTTTAATATCTGCTGAGAGGAGGGAGTTTTACCTTCCTAGAGGGAAGGGATGGAGGTGACTTGTCTCTCTGATTTCAAAGGGCACTGTGAATAGCAATGGGAAGACATCATTATCCTCTCTTCATACATCAGAATGTGTTCTCATACTCTCACAGACTAACACATGGGGCTCTTTTTTTAATCCTGGAATTTTTCACTCTCTAGTAGATGACCTCTAGCAGATTCTGAGTATTTTATAGTTCTAGATTTGCAAGGGGGCTCTGAACTCTTTTGGTCTAACCATTTATTTGTAACAGGTGCTATGAGTCCATTAATCAGATCAAATTTACAGAAGGTATTAAAAACTGTGCCTAAAATATTTAATTTTACTTTAGGTGAAGGAAGTTTGGGAAAAAAAAAACAAAGAAAAACAATCAAGCACTCAGTTTGTGTTGAGGTGATCATTGGGATTCTCTGGGATGGTGTCAGAAGGGTAGGGCAGTATTCCATGTTAGAGGCTTAAACACACTCAGAGATACTATCCGACGTGATGGAGATGCAGAATGGAGAGAGAATCAATCTCTGCAAGGCCTTGGTTTCCACCCTGTGTCTTTTCATCCTCTGCACTGAACTGTCTTCTTTGTCATCTGTGTAGGTGATTTTTATGACTCAGAGTATGAGCGGAATGGACACATGGTCTGCATAATGACAGAATTAAGATTCAAAATAATTTATCCGTGGGGAGGGGGGGGGCGGGGCGTTCTGTTGGTAGAGTGATTGCCTTGTAAGAAAGAGGATCTGAGTTTGCTACATAGACCCCATGTGGAAATTCAGGTGTGGTGTTCTGTAATCCTGGCCCCTGGGGCTCCCCGATAAATCAATCTTGCCTAACTGGTGAGTACCAGGCCTGTCTGTAAAAGAAGGTGGGTGGTACCTGAGGTACAACACCTTAGGTTGACCTCTGGTCTTCATATGCTGGCCTACGCACACCAGCATGCATACACTTGTACCTGTGCACATGAGAACACACACACACACACACACACACACACACAAATCACTTACACAGACATAAACACTGAGTCTAAAGTTGTAAGTTATCATTGAGTAGGCAGCTAAGAGACATAACTAAAATAATCCCAGCCTCACTTCAGGATTGTTAATACATGGCCTGGCAGAGGTTGAAGGGGCATGCTCTTGAGCATTTTAGTCACCCATGAAGTCAGTATACAGCTAACTTGTTCTCTATGGCTTCCTTGGCATGCTTTCTTATAGATCCCAGCACTACCTGCTTAGGTATGGTACCACCTACAGAGACATGGGTTCTCTCACATCAACAATTGGTCAAGAAAATGTTCCACAGGCCAATCTGATGGAGGCAATTTCTCCCTCTTGAAGTTTCCTCTTCCCAGATGACTCTAGCTTGTGTCAAACTGACAAAAGCCAACCAGCACAACTTTTTCATGATGAACATATTGTGTTTTCTATGTTTCTGTTAAATTCTACACATTGCTGGGAGTGATCCTCAAAGAAAAAGATGACGAATTAAAGCACTTGTTTCTACATATTCTAAGTTCAATGCCTCTGGAGGACATATCCCTTGTCCATATCACAGAATTTGTATGTGTTTTTGAGGGTATGTGGTTTGAACATATATAGTCCCCATAGACTCATGTGTTTGAGTATGCTTGACCCATGGGGAGTGGCACTATTAGGAGGCATGGCATTGTTGGAGTAGGTGTGGTCTTGTTGGAGGAAATGTGTCATTGTGGAGGCAGGCTTTGAGGTCTTCCACGCTCAAACTCTGCCCAGTGTGGAATTTGACTCTTGTCTTGGCTGCCTGCAGAAGATAGTCTCCTTCTGTTGCTTGAAGATTGAGGTGTGGAACTCCCAGCTACCTCTGTAGCACCATGTCTGCCTGGATGCTGCCATGTTTCCCATCATGATGATAATGAACTAAACCTCCGAACTGTAAGCCAGCTCCAATTAAATGTTTTTCTTTATGAGAGTAACCATGGTCATGGTGTCTCTTCACAGCAACTAACTAACCCCTCTAACTAAGACAGTAGGGTTTATACATACTGGCTAAAAGCACATAAAATATATGTGACCAATGGAAGGGCAAACAAACAAATAAGCAAACAAAAAACCAAAATAAAAACCAACCAGCCAACCAAAAACAAAACAAAACAAAAAACAAAACAAAAAACTGGCTGTGGAGAGGGTATATAGAATCATTTGAAGAGAAGACATGAGACAACTATCAGTCCATCCCAGTGGTATCCAGTTCTCACTTTCTGGAATTTGGGATTTGGAAGGTTGCTCGTTCCAACCATCTTGAAATAGAGGAGGCCAGGCATATAATTCTGACCAGTGCACCAGAAGAGGGTGGTGTGTGTCACTGGGAAGCACTGTTGTAAAAAACTATGGTGTGACCAGCTTTTACTTATGTATATGTTTTATTTTTCATTGTGTGTATAAACCGTACATGATATTGTGTTGCACAGGATATTTTCATACAACTGTGTGATATGTTGAACTTATTTCCTTGTCCTCCTCAGTTATTTGAGTTTATATATCCCTGTAAAATCCAGGGCTAATAAATGAGAGGAAGCAAGTGCTATTTGTCTTCCAATTTCTGCCTTAATTCTGTTAATAGGTTCATGTCCTGCCTGGGATACAGTATTCTATTCCTGGTCTAAGGTTCTTCAGTTCCACCATCCCTTGAATGAAGATTGGATTATATTTTTTAATTGAAAAAAATTTTTTTCATACAGTGTATTGTGGTCCTGATTTCCCCCTCTCAAGGTAGGAGCTCATAACAACACCAGATACAGTCCTATTTGGCAAGCTGAAACCCAAATATGTTAATCTCTGTTCTGACCAAATGCCTGACAGACACAGCTCAAGGAAGGAACAAGTTCCTTTGCCTTATGGTTCAGAGCTAAAACTCCATCATGGTTGGGAAAGCACAGTAGTTGAGGATCTATCCTTGGAGACAGGACCCTGTGGTAGGGTACACCTTGATGTAGCCTAGACAGAAGAGCCAAGGCACACACTAGGGCTTGTGTATATCCTTCAGGTCTCATCCTACTATGTACTTCCTTCAGTGAGGTTTCACCTCAGAGACTATCACAGCCTCCCTCAACAGTGACTCCAAGGGACTAAGTTCAAACACAGGAGCCCACAGAGGATCTTTCACATTTGAGCTACAACAGTGAGTTTCATTTTTTTCTGCAGGAGAGTAAATGTACAGGGATACAGGGGGCTTTGTGCAAGCCTTCCGCACATCCAGTGTTTCTGTTTTTGCAAACTTGTCATGGATGTTCTGGGAAGGCACATATGGGAAGGCACCATTGAATGCTTCCCACTTACATAGTACAGGCGATCACAGCCCACAAAGAAGATTTCTCACACAGTAAGACTTTTCTAATCATTAGGATGGGTGTGAGTCAAATGAGAGCCAACCCTCCTGGGGGCCAGAAGTGGTTCAATATTTATCACTTAGAAGAGGTTTGAGTACCAGTTAGGTCTTGAAAGATCCAGTTGCATGCTGGGAATCTTTAATTATGTTCTAAACGCATATAACCCCTTTTATAATTTTATGATTAAAAATCATAATGAAAACCATCTGAGGCTTTTTAATACAATTGTTTCTGCAGAATTCTAGAACATAGTATGAGGCTAATATGTAGTACATGTCTCTATTTTTGTGTCAAATTTCAGATTTCAAAGGCTGAAAACAAGCTCCTGGCTTGACATGTGTGGATTTTATAGATGTCAGGATTATTCATGAAAGATCCAGGGAGTATGACAAAGACTTTTATTAGGATGTGGGATTTATACCAAATCTGCCACCAGATGCCATCTTTCTATGTCTCAGCTACCAGACCGTTTCTTAATATTTCCTGGAGCAAATCTTTGTGAATCATTTGATTTAGGAGCTCGCCCTCCTCCTTCCCTCCCTGTACCCCAGAGTTATCCACTCCTCCCTTTGCATGGCCCTCCCGAGGCCTGTTTTATGTGAGTCTTAAATATGAAGTAGAATTCCTATGAAGCTAGATGTGATACTGCCAGATGTTGACTGTTCCATTTGTATGACACACAAAGAAAGCAATAACCACAGCTTCTGCTTACAGCTGATGCGACCAGCCATTGAATCAAGTGAGGCTTCTGTAACCCTTTGCCTGGAGATACAGAATAACAGATTCACAAGACAGGCAGATCTCTTTCCTGTAATTTACTTCAGTTTTGTCCCTGGTGTTTGTATCCAGCAGGAATCACAAAGGAAGTAGGCTGCCAGGGGATGTTACACTGGAAAAACTATGTACATCCTCAGAATAAGTTACAGTAACTTTTACCAAGCAAGTGTGCTGGACATTATAGCTAGAGGGAAGTGAAGAATGAGCAAGAACCTCAGAAAATGTGCCTCTTACAGCAGGGAATGCTACACTTCTACATCCTTAACACATAATCTGAGACTCATTGTTTACTTCATGCTTCAGTCTTCGAAGAGTGGACAATGGTTGGATTGGCAATGTATTTCCATTGTCAAGATGAAATGATAAAAGATACAAACAGTGAGTGAATTAGTGGGATGTAGCCATCACTTGGTCCTTGTCAAGGGGTCCACTTTTGTCCAACCTGATGAGAATCAGCATGGTTGTTAGATTTCACTTGGCCCAGTTTGCAGGCCTGGCTTTTCTGGCTCTGTGCTGAAGCACTGGGTGGCTGTCAGCTAATCAAATGTCCTCTCTGGACCCAGGTTTTGTCCTGTTTGTTTTCTGCTGGTAGAACGAAACACATCCAAAGTTAGAATTCTCTAATTCTTTTCCAGTCCCCAAACACGATTGTATGTAACCCAGCGTCATGGTGTAAAAGACAAGTAGGTACACAGGCTTCTGACTAAATATCAAAAACTGCATACTTTAATATAAGAATGTATTAACCAAAGCAGTGGGGATAGGGTTTCTTGCACTTAACACACATTTGACTCTGCTGGGAAATTCTGGTGAGTTGTTACTTTGTGGGTCCTGATTGAATAAGACCCAGGTGCTGGGGGCCTGCTATTCTACCCAGTCCCCTGATTCTGTGCAAATGAAGAAAGGATATGTGTCTTTCCATTTTGACTACTTTGCTTGGTGGTGAAGGCCCAGGGATCCCTTTTCTCTTTATATACACAAAGGAAATCAAAGTGCCACCTTGTAAAGTTACTTTTCTCCCATATTGATTTCAGTGTTATGCATCAGAGTCAAGTTGTGAGTGAAAGAACTTATAAACCTGTCACAGGGTCTGTCTCAGTCACTTGGTCCTTTTATTGTGAAGAGACATAGTGGCCAAAATTGTTCTCTGGTTTCCAAATACATTTACACACACACACACACACACACACACACACACACACACACACACACACACACACTTCTCTTTCTTCCTAAGAGTAGATCTTAGTTACTTGTAACAGACACAGACACACACACACACACACACACACACACACACACACAACTTCTCTTTCTTCCTAAGAGGAGATCGTAGTTACTTGTAACATACACAGACACACACACAGAGACACACACCTACCTCTCTTTCTTCCTTAGAGTAGATTTTAGTTACTTATAACACACACACACACATACACACACACACACACACACACACACACACACACATACAGAGGCACCTGTGTGAGACAGTATATTGCTAGTTTTCCTGAAGTAGGAATCTTTCATTAAGTATGCAGACATTGAATACTTTGCCATACCTCCCAAATAATACAATTAAAAAAGATTTTCAGCATGTGAATTTCAGTGTGAACTCTCCTCTATTCACATCCCTTTGGTCAAAACCAGCTAACAACAACAACAACAACAAAAGGCAAGTAAATTAAATAATCCAAAAGGGTAGGAATATAGTACAGATTCTTCACAGTTGCTCAAGAGCAAAGCAGCAGCTTACTCTGAGGCTTTCAAGACTGATGACTGGTAGAGTCTGATTGACACATACCAGAGTCAAGGTTTCTGTTGTCTCCTCTAAGGGTCTTGTCCAAAATATCTGTGTGCTAGCATGTATAATCACTCCAAACATAAACGACATAAGAACCATGTGACTAGGACAATTGACTTCAGTATATCTCTCACTGAAAATATCTCCAGCTGCTAGTTTGAACCTCAGCAAATTGCATGATCGGACTTTGTCATAAAATTCACTTTTTAGTTAAGAACCATGGATAATTTTGCCCTAGAAAGAATTTTGTATAGAACGAAGTCTCTTTAAACTGTCAGTGTGAGTCATGAGGAAGAAAAGGGCCCAGGGATAAAGCAAAATGAAACATTAACTCCACCTGTCAACTTTCAAGGGACCACGCTCATCCAACGTTGGATGGACAGGAGGGATGTGACTTCTCAGGAGGCCTTAGCAGGAAATGGATGTCCATCTCTTTCAGGTCAGGAAGTTCTCTTTGATGTCTCCGAGGTTAGGCATACCTTATGACAGGCATGGAGAATGCATGTTGATCAGCAGAAGCAGGAATTGCTTCTGCCCATGGTTGATCTTCGTTCCCCACTTTGAAGTCTCAGAGGGAGAGAAAGAATGGAAAAGCTAGTGTGGAGAAAGATGCTCATGTTTGCTGTGAGTGATGGTCTATGGATTGAGAACCAGCTTGAGATCCTTTTTTCCTCTCAGACATAAGAAACTTTTAAGTGAAAACTTAGGCCAGAAAAACAAGTGGGAAATTTTGTTCTTTTTATAATTCTAGATCTTAGCAATGCAATGTTTGTGGGTAAATATCAGGAGAACAGTCCTGAGGTACGTTATGAGAAGTGGCTACATAAATATGCTTATAGAATGTGTGTGTAAATATATATACACACACACACATATATATATATATATACTTTATGCATCATATAATGTGTTTTTATATAAAATATCACTTCAATGTAAGCAACTGGATTTTGCATGCAGGATTTTATTTTGAAAATTAATCTCTTTTTGCATCTTAAGAACTTAGCTATGAGTTCTTTTATGACCCAAATATTAATTTTGCTGGTGAGGTTGAATATTTTGATATTTGTTTTCCTTAATTGATTTTTTGGGGGAAATTATTTAATTACTGCTTCTTGGACAGCAATCTAAGTTAGTTCTCTGCTTTGGAGGTTGAATGTCATGATTTGCAAAGGCTATTACTTGGCCTTAATGTTAAATATTCCTAGATTACAGAGCTTAGATGCATTCAGCCAACACACTGCTTTTGGCAGTACATTTCAGTATCATTTGGTGTTTTTATGTATTTGTTGCTCTCTCTCTCTCTCTCTCTCTCTCTCTCTCTCTCTCTCTCTCTCTCTCTCTCTGTGTGTGTGTGTGTGTGTATGTGTGTGTGTACCACATGTGTGCCTGGTGCTTGTGGAGGCCAGAGGACATGTTTGAACACAGAACAGGAGTTCCATATGGTAGTTGTGGGCCTCTGTACTGGCTGGTTTTGTGTCAACTTGATCCAAGCTGGAGTTAATCACAGAGAAAGAAGCCTCCCTTGAGGAAATTTCTCCATGAGATCCAGCTGTAAGGCATTTTCTCAACTGGTGATCAAGGGTCAGGGAGACCCAGCCCATTGTGGGTGGTGCCATCCCTGGGCTGGTAGACCTGGGTTCTCTAAGAAAGCAAGCTGAGCAAGCCAAGGGAAGCAAGCCAGTAAGCAGCATTCCTCTACAGCCTGTGCACAAGTTCCTGCTTCCAAGTTCCTCCCCTGTGTGAGGTCCTGTCCTGACTTTCTTTGGTGAGGAACAGCAATGTGGAAGTGTAAGCTGAATAAACTCTTTCTTCCCCAGCTTGCTTCTTGGTCATGATGTTTGTGCAGGAATAGAAACCCTGACTAAGACAGCCTTCCTTCATGTAGATGCTGGGGATCCATCCTTGGTTTTCTGGAAGAATGGCCTGTGTTATCACTGAAGCATCCCTCAGCCCTAGTGGGTAATATTTTAATGAGAAAAGACTACATCTTTTTCTGCTTCTTCCCTCCCCTTTCACTTCCTTTTCCCTTCCTCCTTCCCTTCCTCCCTTCGTTTCTTCCTCTCTTCCATCCTTTCCTTTCCTCAGAGCTCGTTGGGGAACTGTTGAATGGCAGTTGGAAGATGTAGGAGAATTTTCATCTGTTTCAGGTTTGCTGCAGAATTCATTGTTTTGGAAGTTATTTAGTGTGTCTAATGGATTTTTCTGTAACTTCTTATCTGTTTCCAGAATCTTCTGTTCTGCTGGAAGGTAGCAGTAATCACTAGTGAAAGAAGCAATCCTATCTTCCTCATACCAGTTCTGCAGACAGTCTTAACACCTAACTATGGTTTCTCCACTAGATGCCAGGCTAGGCATCATTAACGTCAAGATGGACCAAACATAGTTCTCTCCCATCAGCAAAAGACATTTCTCTCTCTCTGTTTTATTTTAACCATTTTAACAGTATAGCTAATCCTTAAAATCAGTAGATTCTTACATTCCTTTATCATAGGGATAAACTTGGTTTAAGCTGTGGAATTATTCAGTTTTTGACTGGAGTATTACTCAACTCTTTTTCTTGTGTTACATTTCAATCCTACCAGTTAAAATGTCAAGAGAACAACATGTAATGATTCCAATAAAATTTAACTAAAAGTGAAAGGTGCCCAATCTGGCAGTGTAAATGGTGAGCTGTGGGGCCCTGAACTGTCTCATGACCCCATGACAGTTTTCTTCCCTTGTCCTTCAAACCCCAAGCCATGTGGGATTCCACGGCTTCTCACATGTAAGCCATTATTGGCAGTTGAGTGGCTACGGCTGCTGCAATTTAGCCCAAATTCCTCCCCTCAGCCAGCCATGTTCCCAGCCCAGAAAAACCGTGGATTCCGAAATTGTTTTAGTTCTTAGCTAAGAGTACTTTTGTCATAATGGTAACCGTTACGATCTGATGAAGCACCATGGCCAGAAGCAACATCTAGGAGAAGAGTTTATCTGGGTTTACAGTTCCAGAGGAAGAGTCCAAAATGGCTGCCAGAAACTAAGAGCTGGTAAATCTGTCCACAGGCAGGAAGCGAAGGGCACAAACTCAAAGTGCGGCAAGGATATAAAAGCCTACCCCCATACATCCTCCAGCACAGTCCTTAAACGTTGCCACCAACTGGAGACAAAGTATTTAAGCACCCGAGCCTGTGGGAGGCATTTTTCATTTAAGCTACCTGATATTCTGAGCTTGGGGGAGCAGGGACACTGGAGTGGTAGGGAGTGCATTGCACTATGGAATCTCTGTGGCCCTTGCAGGGAAGAACATTTCACTGGTAGGGGCGTGTCATATAAACACATACCTATGTAGACTCAAGCTTTCTCTCTCCTTGGTCTGTTCCTTGGCCTTTCACTACCCATGGTTGACCCATCTGACCAAGTGCTGTTGCCTAGGCTGCTGGCTCCCAGCATTGTACCTTTGATCACATGCCATAGGGAGGGTCCCTTTGATATCTCACAAGCAGGTGAAGCCCGTTAGGTTGTTACTTGCTAAACTGGTTCGCTCAGAACTTTAGAATCTCAAGAGAAGAGATATTTGTGGTTAAATATTTTAATAAATACTGGATATGACTCCTTTCCATTAGTGACCCTCAGAAGGCCAAGCATGAAGGAGTTTATGTAGGTCTGTTGTTCCTCAGATAACACTGTTTTGGAAAGTTAACCCTGGAATCTCAGCCTCTACATATCTAGCGAATAACTAGAGGGTCATAGAATGTACTCAGGTTGCTAATTGTCTAGTATTCTGGCTATCTACTGATGTCTAGTTGGAGACAGTTGGGATGAAAGGTAGATGGATGGCAGACTTATCATTTATGGAGATTGTAAAAGCTGAGGTTACACAGAGAATCTTGTCTGAAGTGAGTTCTTAATTCCCTGGGGTTGGACTTGAAGTCCAAGCAGATGTATAAGCTAGCAGGGACTGGGTCATTTCTCAAGTACCCACCCCAGTAGTCAAAGGCTTTCCTCAGTTCTTTGAAGACAGAGGACCTGTCTTCTCAGTCTTCAGCACTTCTGTGAGTGACCTAGTTTTCTGTACAGATCCATTCAAGCAAGGAAAGAATGTCTCTGGGAATTAGCTTGTCTGTTTCAGTAGAGGAATGAGACAGAAACACACACACACACACACACACACACACACAGAGAGAGAGAGAGAGAGAGAGAGAGAGAGAGAGAGAGAGAGAGCTAGAATTTCATGAGAGAAGAGTGGTCCTTGGAGCCATGTGTTCTGTTGTCTAGCTGCTAACAACAGAAATAGTTATTTTCCTTTCCTTTGTGGAAACCCCACAAAACTCTCAAGAAACAATAGAAACTTGACTTGATGAAATCAACTAGTCTGGCTGATACATTTCCTTCTCAGTATGTAAAGTGAGTCCAGGCCCAGATCTCTCCATTTAATATTACCCCATTAGCATGTCTGTACCAATACAAAGCCACCACAGAAGGGCTGGGTAGATGCTAAGTGGTAAGAAGGCTTTCTAATGCAGGCACACACACAAAAGGCTGGGTATGACTGTGTGCCTGTAACCCCAGAGCCATCCAAGGTGGAGACTGGAGAATGGCTGGCAGGGCTTGTTGGCTGCTGGTCTAGCTCCAAGTCCACTGATAGACCTTTTCTCAAGGAAACAAATGGGAAGAGAGATGGAGCAGGACAGTCAAAGTCATCCTCTGGCGTCTGCTTGTGTGCAGATATGTGTATCTGCAAACATACACAGTGACACATACATACACCTCTTCATAAACACTTTTAGAGGCTATGTCATACCCCATACTTTAGATCCACCATGAATTTTTAAGCTGTCAGTTGGCATTATTAAGTTAAAGCATGCACTTCTGTCCCAAGGCCTAAACAATGCCGTGTATAGTTTTCCAGCCTACCTGGAACAGAGTCTGACATCTGGGCAATGGGTCAGTGTTAGCCGTTTCCAGTGTCTGTTGCTTCTATCCTGTCATACACTTCCAAGGAGAGTTTCTGGAGACACTGTCACTGGGGGTTATTGATCTCATGGATAATTTAGCCTGCAGCCAAGGCAGTCTTAGTGAGAAAATTGCTGTCAAAATGGAGCATGTCCCTGGTGTGCTGTCTCGTCTCGAAGGCCTCAGGGACTCACAGAGGGCACAGGCAGGGAGGGCACATTGCTGTCCTCCCAGTAAAGAAATAAAAGGAGAACAAATGGCTCTGGAGAAATTACTACTCTTAATTGCTGCAAAATGGACAGAGTGCTTTTTTTTTTTCACAGGGTAATCAACAACTGAAAACCATCCATTTAGTTCATAAATGAAGCAAAGGAAGATGGACATTCCATTTCTTAGGCAATAAGCTGAGAGCTCGGAATACTTTCTGAGGGCTGAGGAAGGGAGGGGCAGTGGAAGGGGCTTCTGCCTCTGCTGACTTCCATGATGACCCTCCTTGCCATTCAGCTTTACCTGTCCCTTCACCCAAATGGCTCACAGTCCTAAAAGACATAGATTTGGAAGCCGGAAGAATACAAGCTGAAGTTAAGGCTCCTTATTCCCAGGACCTTCCTAGATATTTGTTTTTGTCTTCTTTTTGCAGAAAACTAAAGATTCTCACGTCGCATCTGGGCCTTTTAGTTAAAATCAAATGTGAAGCTTTTCACAAAATTATTCGAATTCTTCTATAGTGGCAGATCTCTCTCTCTCTGTCTCTCTCTCTCTCCCCCTCCCTACTTCTTCCCTCCCTACTTTCCTCCCTCCCTCTTTTTTTCCTTTCTTCCTTCCTTTTATTCCTCCAAGACAGGGTTTTTCTACGTATCCCTGTCTGACCTAGAATTTTCTCTGTAGACCAGGCTGGCCTCCAACTCACAGAGATCCATCTGCCTCTGCCTCTGAGGTGCTATGATTAAAGGGGTGCACCACCACTGCCTGGCAGATTTATTCCTTTGTTGATCACTTGAATATTGAATAATTTCCCCAATGATATGAGGATGATAAGGTCATATCTTAGAAAGGTCTGTATTATTCTGAAGTGAAAATTCTGAATATTCACCTTATAGAATGCCATAGCTGCTTATGTTCTGGCCTGAAAGATGTCTCCCTGCTAAGAGCAGTTGCTGCTACTGCAGAGGATCTGAGTCCAGTACACAACACTTGGAATTGATGGCTCAAAATCTGCTTTAACTCCAGCTCTAGGAGACCCCAATTCATATGCACACACTAATCCCCCTCCCAGATACACACAAACACATTGATACACAGAACAACGCCCCAATAATTAAAAGAGAAACCAGCTTTCCTTCTTTCTTTCTTTCTTTCTTTCTTTCTTTCTTTCTTTCTTTAAAAACAGGAACACAAATTTATATATTAAATAACACAATTTAGAATAATTTGATATAGTTTTAAACTTTGCTATTATTATTTATTGATTTATGTGTGTGGGTGTTTTACCTGCATGGATGTCTGTACATCACACACATGCAAGGCCTGTGAGGGACAGAAAAAGAATAAGATCCCCAGGAACTGGAGTGACAGAAGGTTGTGAGCCATCCTGTGGGTGCTTCCTTTGGAAGAGCAACCAGTGTCCCTAACCACTAAGCAATTTTCCTTTAAATGTTTTAAGATGACTTCTATTCACAACATGGACTGAAGATCTAACGCCTTGACGAATAATATCTCATCTAAATTCCACTTTGAACTCTGCACCAATGCCACAGCCAAAGTGGAAGTTTCTGGTTGTGTCTTTCTATGCAGACTCTCATGGTGTTTGGTTTAGCCATGGGAGGACACATGATGTTTGGAAAGAGTATACCTGGGACTGACGAACAGTGATGGGACTTGCATAGATAACTGTGAGACACTTTGTTTGTCTTGAGTTGTTGCTTGTCTTCATTTCACTGAGAGAGGCATGGCAGAGAACTCTGGGCATTCTGGCTGCTCCTGTTGACTGTGACAATTCAGTGGAGGCCTGGTGGTTTCTGCTGGATTGTGCTGCCATTGCTGATTCATTTTGGTGATACTATTGAGCTGGACCGTTAGTAGCCTACTGAACTGGACTGTTGGTATCCTGACAAATGGAGAATTACTTCTCAACAGGTCCACATCCTCTTGTCCTATTTACCATCTTTTCTTTCCTACCTTTGGATAGTGGGCTAGAAAGGGGGATCGAAGCATTTGAGAACACTTATTAAAGTTGGGTTTGAAAAAGAAATCTAAGCCTATGCAGAGCTCTTCATCTTTTGCAGATAGACAAAACCGAGGCACAGAGAAGTCAGATAGCTCCATAAGATCACACAGCTAGTAAACCTGAAAATCCCTGAAGTTTTTCATTCTCCTTGGTATGGATTCCTTCTTTTAATTCTGTCAATGAGCATCCCTCTCTTCTGTTATTTCAAGCACTGCTTGCCCAGGAGGACGTTAGGAGTATCAGTGTCAGTGATTCCTGAGAGATACTTTACCCCTCGGCTAAGCCCTCACTGGGGGAAGGGTGTCATGGTATGTGGCCCATTGAAGGCATTTTTCTTAGATTGAGGCAACTTCGTAAAACACTAGAAAAGTATTTTAATTGCATTATTCTTCTTGGTACTCACTTCTGTAGAAGGAAATTCGAGTAAAATGCTGAGTATAGAGTTTTTTTTTTTTTTTTTAAGTTTATTTAATACCTGTTGTTGCTCAAGGCCCAGGCACAAGACCCAGTACAGAAAACCATAAGGGACAATTCATTTGAGTGAGAACACATCCCGGCTTGTTGCATTAACACACATTTCAGTGTGTGTTCTAATTTAGGAATGTGTATTATTTTGGGGATTGTGATTTCCATCCCTCTTTTTTGATGCTTTTCTCTGAAGATAGGTGTTGGATTAAGTGGAAATAAAGAGCCAGTTCTGAAGGCAGCACTCACTGAAATTCTACGAATATCAAGTAGTTGGCAACATCAAAGCAGGGTCATTAGAGAAAAATTGGAGGCTTCAACTCTATCTTGGGACCACAGAAACCTGAAACTTCATAGGAGTGGATGTGTTGCAGTAAATATTACAAACATGGCTTAACCACTGCTGCTTCTGTCCCTGGTGGATAAGACCGCCCTGACATGTTGTTCTCACGCAATTCCCCTTGGGGTGTTGTTGCCAGGCCACACACACACACACACACACACACACACACACACACACACACACCAACTCCTTGGCAGGCTTTATGTGTTCTGCCAGTACACCCTTTGAACTCAATTAAGTTGTCACATCAAAGAACACACCAAAACACCCCGATTCAATTGGTAAAATATACTTTGCCCATCTAGATAAACCTAATGATCTTGTACAATTTCATCCCTTATAAAACATTCACAATAACCTTATTTATGAAGAGATTTGCTGAAAGAAACATAAATGTCTGCCTCCATCTCCCCAGGAATCCTCTCCTGCCTCTGCTTCAACTTCTTGACCTTTTCTTGCCTATCTCTCTCTTCTGTCCAATCATGTGTCTCCTTAACATAAATCTACATGGATAGTGATGTCCTGTGTCACTGTGTGACCTCCCACAGACCCTTTGGCTTAATAAAATTCTCTTCCACCACAGCTTAGGTGACAGGTAGTTTTTAAGTGAGACTGAGTATTCCGTGGAGTGATGACATTTTTACTGTGTTTTGAAATATGCACAGAGACATTTATTTCTTTACAAGCAACATTTGGCTTTCTGCTTACTTAGATTTTCCTTTGACAGAGAGAAGGAAAATGGAGTCATTTGGATGGACATAATATTATTCTTCCTTAAAAATCAAAACTTGTTCATGGGTTGGTCTATTCTGTCCATGTTGCATGAGTGATCTATGTGTTCTTTGACCTGTGCATACAGGAAAAAGTGGAAAATCTGGAGCTGTCAGGGACATAGGTTTTATAGCCAAACAGTAGACACTCAGTCCTTGAAGGGTTTTAATTTCCAATAAGAAGCATGTGTAAATCCCTTGAGGCAGGTAGTATAGTCAGGACCTCCAACTGCTGGGCTTTGCCTACAGAACATCCCATTCTAGATGCTGGAGGCTGAGCCCCACCCTATAGAGTAAAAAGCCCAAGATCAGGCTACAAAATCTCACCAATCCAAGGTGACCCTGGACCCCCCACCCCAGAAACCTTATACAAAGTGCCCCTCCTGTCTAGTTCTTTTGCACATAGGCAGTCACCCTCTTGTGTTTTGTTCAGTAAATCTATTGCATGAGGTTTGTTTTGCGGTGTGACTTTGTGTTATTCCTTGGCTCCCGACTGCCAGGATATCTTTTCCCCTCAGTGCTGTAACATAGCATGCATAACAGCTCATCTCACAGCAACCAGGAGGCACAGGCCTTTCCCACATGAAGGCTGCTTGTCTTCTTGTAATTGAATGCACCTTTAGTGGTTGTACCCAGAACATAGTCCCTTAGACCTTACAGTTGCAAGCAGGTAGATCTGCATCGCTTTGTTTTGTTAGATCCTCAAAGCGAAGACCCCCATGCTCTGTCCCAGGAAAGGCAAAACCCCAAATCACTCATGAGAAGCAGTCTTGATGCAAACTGCAAGAGGATTTTTATTTCCAGTGCACTGGGGCCCACAGTCGTACACTATGCAGGGGTGGAAGACTCTGGACCCCAAGTGCAGGATCGGGGCAGCTTTTATAGGGTTCACAACAAGGCCCACAAATCACAAACCAATCATTTTAAATTATCTAAGCCCGTGCTTTCTAGGCTAATCATTGTAAACCATCTAAGCCCACGCTCCGGGGACCAACCATGTTAAACTATCTAAGCGCGGGCTCCATGGACCAATCAGTTCCCTATAGTCTCAGAGGTCTGTATTTGCATGGTCTCCTGAGTGGGGGTGACAATGGCAGTCAGGATAAGTCATTAGGGTGGGGGCTTTCTATGGTGCAGTTTGCAGAAGCCAGATAAGGGGTTAAGTCAGCTTATTTCCTGTTACTAGGCCCGGCTCTTGTATCCAAGGGCCTGTCCTATGCCCTTTCACCCAGTTTCATACAGAAAGCAGGCTCTGGAACATCAAGGAATGTGGCCTTATATCTACTTATTGGCAGAGAGCAGTGTCTGGAATTTGAGGTATTGAGGGCTACTTAGGCGTGGGGTTCAAGGCTCCTTTAGAGTGAGGTAGTTTGGGGGTCCTTGGAGGGTTAGGCTCTATTTTTTATCCTTTCAGTTTCTGCCTTAGTTTGAAACCTTTTCCTACTGACTGAAGGCTGTCCTCATCTCCAGGAACAGCAGCCAGAATGCTCAGGAGCTTTTGCTGCCCCAAGGATTAATGGAAGCTGGTGTTCAAAGACCCCAGCTCTCCCAATCCCAATCCTTATTGCCATGTTTTGTGAATATCACTCGGACAGCAACCAACTATAGTTAAGTTCCATGTCTTCTCCCCACAAGTTGCAATCTTCAGGTTGCTCCTGTCCAGGCTGGGCATCCTGGCTCTTTGAAAAGCCAGCAAGGAGCACACGCATGCATGCATGCACGCACGCACACTTAGGAGTTATATTTTTTATTTCCACGCTCTCTCCTAGTGTATGATCTATCACAGCATCTCAAGATCCCAAGAAGACCGCAAACAACCTCAATTCTCAACACATTTCCTAGTGTCCAGCCTGTGTTGCAAATGTAACTGGTTAAACAATAGGTTTAGAACCCATTTCTTGCCCTGTGGATGCCACCAACTCTGTGGGAGATAGGCCAGGGGGATACAAATCAAGAATTCAACAGATGGACAGCCTTGGTACTGAGTAAGTTTTGAAAATGATTTTCTAAACACCGGGACAAAACTGATGGTTAGTATCTAGCATCACAGCTTTTGAACTTGATTAGTTGAAATACCACACTTCTTATTATCCCTTATTCCAGTGTTTGATGTTTAGGACTCGCAGCAGCACTAGTATGACCCACATGTATAGGACTCGCAGGAGCACTAGTGTGACCCACATGTACAGGAAGCTGCTCTGACCACATTCCAACCACTCCCCATGAGAAACAGTGAGGGAAACGGGTTAGAAGTTTGGTGTTGCGATCACAGTCAACTTGACACCCCCAGTGCCCTCACATGTGGCTGTGAGCTAGGGCCACTCAACTGGCTGCTTAGGGACCTTCAGTCTGATGACTTATGACAGAACTGACGTGTTCCTAATGCCTCCTTTTAATATAGCACATTCCAGAAGAGGGAATAGGAAGACAGTAAGAGCCCAGGATGTGGAGGATTGCTGAAAGCAATGTTTTTTTTGCACACAGCAGGAACGCTGCACTCATGAGCTCACAGTAGCCGTGTTACCTGTGTAAGCCCTGGCCAAGTTCAAGCCAATCAACACTCCAGCATGGAGTGAGCAGGGCTTAAGCTCAAGCCAATCAACACTCAGGCATGCAGTGGGCAGGGCTTAAGCTCAAGCCAATCAACACTCCAGCATGCAGTGGGCAGGGCTTAACACTCCAGCATGCAGTGGGCAGGGTTTACGTATCCACTCCCAGCTGAGGAGGTATTACCAGTTGATGGCTGCTGGGTCAGGGAGAGGTAGGTTTTCTCAGTGGTGTGGCCCTTTGTAGGTTGACAATGTGTCAGTGAATGGCCCCTTTATCATGTATTAGATTCAGTGAATTTTTTAAACATGTTATATATTTCTTTTATATAAGATTTTATGACATGACTGTAGCACAGTCGTTTTGAACTATAAAACGAGTACTTTATACAAATTAAAAAAATTCTAGAATTTAAAACAATGCAGGATGTGAAAATTTGAAACATAGATATAAGCTAAATCTTGTTAACACTTAAAAAGGCTTAAGAGGATATAGCAATAAGTAAATTGGCAGTTCATAGATCCAGAGTATTGGTTGATCAGTTTCTTCAAGGATGAAGAGTCTTCCCTTGGTTTGATGCCCATGCAAATGCAAGCAACGCTAAATACACTCAGTGGGTTTTAAAAGAACATGGAAAGTTGGAAGGGAAAACTTCTAGAGAAAGGAGAAGAACTAGAGCAGAGGCAGTTGAGGTGGAGTTGATGGAAACACATTACAAACATGTATGAATATTTAACAATAAAGTTACAGAACAGGAATTGTTAAGGGGCTATATTTATATTTAAAAATCTCTATTTGAAGATGGTTCATTGTTTACATCTGTCATATTGAGACTATGCTATGCAAGCAATGCCTGCTAATAAATTACTTTGTCAGTATTATGTCTATGGTATAAGTTAATGAAAAAGAAAATTATAAATTATTTTACAATATATATTTTAGTCACAATATTTTATAGTCAGATACAACTCTAAGTTTTGGGGAATTGAAATAAATTTTTTTTTGGGAGTTTTTTAAAACATTCATATTCATATTAACAACAAATTTAGTTGTTTTTGCTGCCCCGCAACCCAATTCCTTCTACCTCTCTCATTGGAGACCTTTTCAATAAACCTCCCTCATGCCTTCATTTTTGTTTGTGTGCAGTCCACTGAACTTAAGGACACCTTCTTTCCTGAGAGTGGGTGGGAGGTGGTTTAATGGAACAAAGACAACAGGTAAGAAATCTATAGCCCATTGTGGTGGAGAAAATGTTAACTTTTCAAACAGTCTTTCTAATGGCAATGAACCAGTAAATCAGGCTAATTAAGTGGCTATCAGAGGAAATGCTGCCGATGCCCTAGCCATTTTCTCAAAGTTCCACCACTCCTTAATACCCGCAGGGGACACAGATTCCACTCATGTTACATACTACCTGACAACAGCGATGTATGTCTTTATTGTAGCAGCCATACAATGACATATGTGCTCAGAACTTCCCAAATTTTATGCTTTAATTAAGTAAATTTCATTCCTCAGGGATTATTCTTATATATATGTAATAAAATAAAATGAGACAAAAACATTTAAAAATCAACCGGTTATCATTACTGACATCTTATTATTTAGTTTATGGTTTGCTGTTATAGTTACAACCAAAACTACAGATGTTGGGGTTTCTAGACGCAGAAAAGCACATTGATTCACGCATGGTGGAGCAGTTTGGATTGTGAGAGGAGGACCAGAAATTCTTGACAACCTAGACCATTTGGGGCTAGCCTGGGCTACAAAGACCATCTCATCCCCACTGTAGCTCTTCCCATCAAAGCTTTTGGAAGTAAAATGAAAAGACTGGCACGCACTCATATTATTCTATATTTTCTGCCAGAAGTAGATACATACACTTTACATTCAAATACTTCTTAAAATAATTTTTGCATGAAATGTCAGGAGATTAAATAAGACTCGTGCTTCTATACAATAATTAAATCACTTAATACCATTTTCTCTGTTTTGTATAAGTCCAAATTAACATTAAAAACAGTCAGTATGAATTATGTGATGGATATTTGAAGTTCTAGAGTTTTCTTCATAGATACCCTGGTTAGCCTGTTATTTTAAAACTGATTTTCTCCTTGTATTTTTTTGTCAGTAATATTTTATTTATTTATTTATTTTGAATTTTTATTGGATATTCTCTGTATTTACATTTCAAATGTTATTCCTTTTTCCCCACTCCTATTCGCCCTCCCCTTGCTTACATGAAGGTGCTCCCTCTTCCAACCACCCTCTCTACCTCAGTGTCTTGGTGTTCCCTTATACTAGGAAAATGAGCCTTCTCTGACCAAGGCCTCTCCTCACATTGATGCCAGACAATGCCATCCTCTGCTACATATGTACCTAGAGCCATGGGTCTCTCCATATGTACTCAATGGTTCATGTTTTCGTCCCTGAGAGCTTTGGAGGGTTTGGTTGTTGATAATGTTGTTTTTCCCACGGGGTTGCAAACTCTTTCAGCTCCTTCAGTCCTTTCTCTAGCTCCTTCATTGGGGTCTCTGTGCTCAGTCCCCTGGTTACCTGCAAGCATCTTCATCTATATCAGAGCTCTGGCAGAGCCTCTGAGGAGGAATTCATATCAGGCTCATGCCAGTAATCACTTCTTGGCATCAGCAATAGTGTGTGGGTTTGGTGGCTGAATATGGGGTGGATTCCCAGGTGAGGCAGTCTCTAGATAATCTTTCTTCAATCCCTGCTCCTATATTTGTCCCTTTATTTCCTTCCATGAGTGTTTTGTTTTCTAAGAAGGACTGAGGTATCTGCATTCTGGCTTTCCTTCTTTTTGAGCTTCATAAGGTCTGTGAATTGTTTCTTGGGTATTAAGACATTTTTGGCTAAGTATCCACTTATCAGTGAGTGCATACCATGAGTGTTCTTTTGTGACTGGGTTACCACACTAATGATGATAGCTTCTAGTTCCATCCATTTGCCTAGGAGTTTCACGAAGTCATTGTTTTTAATAGCTGAATAGTACTCCATTGTGTAAATGTACCACACTTTCTGTATCCATTCCTATGTTGAAGAACATCTGGGTTCTTTCCAGCTTCTGCCTATTATAAATAAGGCTGCTATGAACATAGTGAAGCATGTGTCCTTGTAATATGTTGGAGCACCTTTTGGGCATATGCCCAGGAGTGGTATAACTGGGTCCTCAGGTAGTACTATGTCCAATTTTCTGAGGAACCAACAGACTGATTTCCAGAGTGGTTGTACCAGCTTACAATCACACCAACAATAAAGGAGTGTTCCTCTTTCTCCACATCCTCACCAGGATCTGCTGTCACTTGAGTTTTTGATCTTAGCCATTCTGACTGGTGTGAGATGGAATCTCAGGGTTGTTTTGATTTGCATTTCTGTGATGACTAGGGATGTTGATCATTTCTTTAGGTGCTTCTCAGCCATTTGATATTCCTCAGCTGAGAATTCTTTGTTTATCTCTGTACCCTGTTTTTTAATAGGAACATTTGATTCTCTGAAGTCTAACTTCTTCAGTTCTTTGTATATATTGGATATTAGCCCTCTATCAGATGTAGGATTGGTAAAATCTTTTCCCAATCTGTTGGTTGCTGTTTTGTCCTATTGACGGTGTCCTTTGTAATTTTATGAGGTCCCATTTGTTGATTCTTGGTCTTAGAGCATAAGTCATTGGTGTTCTATTCAGGAAAATTTCCCCTGTGCTTATGTGTTCTAAGCTCTTCCCCACTTTCTCTTCTATTAGTTTCAGTGTACTTGGTTTTATTTGGAGGTATTTGATCTCCTTGGACTTGAGCTTTGTACAAGGAAATAAGAATGGATTGACTTATGATTTACATTCTTCTGCATGCTGACTGCCAGTTGAACCAGCACCATTTGTTGAAGACGCTGGTTTTTCTTCCATTGAATGCTTTCAGCTCTTTTGTCAAAGATCAAGTGACCATAGGTTTGTGGGTTCATTTCTGGGTGTTCAGTTCTATTCCACTGATCTACCTGCCTGTCTCTGTACCAATACCACACAGTTTTAAATCCTGCTTGCTCTGTAACATAGCTTGAGCTTAGGGATGGTGATTCCCCCAGAAGTTCTTTTATTGTTAAGAATAGTTTTCACTACCCGGGGTTTTTGGTTATTACAAATGATTTTGCAAATTTCTCTTTCTAATTCTATCAAGAATTGATTTGGAATTTTGATGGGGGTTACATTGAGCCTGTAGATTGCTTTTGGCAAGATGGCCATTTTTACTATATTAATCCTACCAATCTATGAGCATGGGAGATCTTTCCATCTCCCGAAATCTTTAATTTCTTTCTTCAGAGCTTCAAGTCTATGAATAAAGAAATTGAAGAAGAAACCTGTAGACATGAAGTTGAAGGGGAGATTTGGGGAAAAGGGTCTGGGAGAGGGGGGAAGGTCAAAGGGTAGATGTGGTCAGAGTACAGTGTAAATGTTGTAAAGGTCCTCAAAGAGTAAACAAAGAAAAACATACAAGCAACTTGGAATCTATGTTCCCTTTAATTCCTGCAGACTCTAAAACAAAGGCAATGGTCTTAGGTCTTCGATACTAATTCACAAAGCAAGGGATTTTTCTCAACA
Source organism: Micromys minutus (assembly GCF_963924665.1). NCBI lineage: Eukaryota > Metazoa > Chordata > Mammalia > Rodentia > Muridae > Micromys > Micromys minutus. Next base: position 14,011,790 of record NC_137960.1, on the reverse strand, counting down.
TTTAAAGGAAAATTTAAGCACATTGATTAAAACAGAACAGTCCTAACTAATATAATTAGTACTACATTAGCCAGGAGATTGAACTAAGAAATCTAACAATTGATAATTTTGTTGAACTAATTCATCATTTAGCTCCTTTTGGACACTTTTTTTTTTTTTTAAAAAAAAAAAACCTTAAACGACTTGGATAGTCAGAACATTAGAAGTTATCAGCCATCTTTTCTGAATTTTCTTATCCACTTGCCTAGAAGGCAAATATCCCAAAAGCTGAGGGGGAGTCAAGTTGGAAAAGAACCTTCAAGTTCTTCTATGAAGAACAAAAACATGAAGGAAATCTTCTGTTCTGGGGTTGTATCGAGTCTTTGAAGTTTTTTTTTTTTTTTTTTTTTTTTTTTTTAGCAGGAGAACACTTGTTTAGAACTACAGGAAATTAATTTGACACTGGTATCTGGGATGCACTGAATGGGAGAAATAGCCGTTTGATATTTACTGTGCGGTCAAGGTGAACATCATCGGGGAGTATGTGAAGAGTAATGGTAGGAAAGGAAAGGAGTCAATGGGAGAAGAAACATCCTTTGCCTAATTCAGTGAGGCTCCCTGGCTACCTAGTTGTCTTTATCATTTTCTTTCTTTCTTTTTTTAAAGATAGGCTTTCTGTAGAACTTAGAGCTTGCTAAGTTGGTTAGGCTAGCTTGGCCAGTGTGGTATTTTGAGTAAGATTGGTCACCATAGGCTAATATATTTGAATGCTTATTTACCAAGAAATGATACCATTTAAAAGGATTAGAAGGACTAGGGGGTGTGGCTTTGTGGGAGTGGGCGTGGCTTGATAGAGGAAGTGTATCACTGGGGGGGGGGTGGGCTTTGAGGTTTCAAAAGCCTAGGCCAGGCCCTCTCTGTCTTCTCTCTGCCTATGGATCATGATGTAGCTTTCAGTTAGTGCTCCAGCATCTGCTAGCATGCTACCACTTTCCCTACCATGGTGATAATGGACTAAACCTTTGAGACTATAACCCAGGCCCAATTTAATTCTTTCCTTTATAAGAGTTGTCATGGTTTTAGTGCCTCTTCACAGCAATAGAATAGTGACTAAGATAACCAGGATCCCAAGGATCTTTATGTCACTGTTCCTCTAGCACTGGAACTACAGGGCCATGCCATAGCACTAGGATTTGTGTGTAGGTGTTGGGGATCTGAACTCAATCCTTGAGATTATACGGCAAGCATTTAACTAGCTGAGCCATCTTCCTGGCTGGCAAATGATAAGATATTTTAACCACACAGAGAGGTTCAGAAAGTCCTGGCTACATCTGTATTGAGACGAAGAAACAACAAAAAATGTTTACACTTTCTTTAAGAGATCTCAAGTCTCAATCACAACAATTTCCAGTTCTCTTTGCTTTTACAAATGGTCAGGAAATTGTTTCACGACTCTTTTCTTATTGATAAGACACAGATTTAAGTAATGCAATCACATATTTACAGACAGCCCCCCCCCTGAGTGAACGCTTTTCCAGCCCTTACCTAATACTAGACACTTTTGACTAAAAGCAAAAGTCTAGAAATAAATAATTATTTCAAATTTCAAAATGGGAAAATTTTGGACAGTAGAAACCAAAACTATGAAGTTGACATAGACACCCAAACTGTTCTTAAATAGTTTTGGAACACTTACCAAAGGAGTCAATAAAAGCTAAAGTCACCTGTTAAATCCAAATTTTCACAGAGCTCTAGCTCTCTAGAACCTGCCTGACATCACTTTATGCCCGTGGTTGCCAGGCCACTTCCTCAGTTTTGCCCTCAAAACTCACTGCTTTGTTGGACAGGCACCAAGAGCAGCTCAGTCTTTGCAGAAATGAGTATCATATAAGAGTCCACATTTTTGTTAGTATTTCTGCTAAGTTGGCACAGGACCTTGTTGTAGCTCAAGGACTGGCAAACATTCCTCTGTGATGTGGTAGAGTCAGGAGTAGAAGGTGTATGTTGCTTGCATTTGTAGATTACAGAAGACACTTTTATTAGTAAGAAAAACTGGCCAGCTGCTCAGTAGGTAAAATGGCTTCCTCCAAGTCTTACTACCCGAGTTCAATCCTCAGAGATCCACATGATAGAAGGAGAGAACTGACTCCTGGCAAATTGTCCCCTAACCTCTACATGGGTGTTGTGAAGTGCATACCTTCAACCACTCCAAATGACTAAGTAAACATAATAAAAATTAAAACAAAAAGAACAAATCCTTTAATATAAGGAAAAAAAAAACACATGCATTCATACTAGATGCAAAATTAACTTGGATATTCGATGGGAAAGATGCTGTTTAACTACAAGTGAAAAAGCCTATTCAAATACAGTGTGCTTTCTGTTGATGGAAGGATAATTTCTCAATCAAGTGACAACCAGTTCCCATCTGTCCTGACAGGCTTCCTCATGGCCACAAGCTTTGTTTGAAATTTCAGCAAGCTGAAATATGCTAGATGAAAGAGACAGCATTCAGAAGGAGCTAGAAAACCAGATGGGCTGAAAAATGGCTGGAGGACCATGTGGTCAGAGAAAGTAAAGGCAGACTGGCCACAGAGGGCAGTGGGGTTCCAATAAGACTGAAACGGACAGCTAGAAATACAAGCCATCTTTGATTTAAATATTCTCGTAGCCATATTGAGCAAAAAAAAAAAAAAAAAAAAAAAAAAAAAGCCAGATGGACTTTAATAATGTAATCTATTCGGTATATGCGAAACATTTAACTTTTGTAAATACTAAGACACGAATGAAGCATTTTTGTACCTCTGTGGCTGTAAAAGCATTCCCACTCTTGCATATACAGACCCCACCCAGTACCACGGTTCTGACAGGCACGTGCTACGTACTCAGCAGCTGGATACTGCTCTATGGGAAAGTGTCACTGGGTGTTGTCACACAGAGAGTGAATTTGTCTTTTTCAGAAGATCTGTCATAGGAGAAGTGACACTGAAGGATTAAAGCAGAAGGTTTTGAACACAGATTTGAGTTAATTTTCTATGTGCTTACTTGGGTGAGAAATGGCTTAGAATGAGAGATTGAACTTTGTTTTACTAGATTTACTGAAGCAAAGACTGAATGATCTTCACTTAAGGCACTGGCCAATGAGATTCCTGTAGCGGGCAGAGCATTAGTAAAGATGAACTTAAAACATTAGCTCCTGTGATATGAATATTCATGGCCCGGGTGTGTCAGTATTTGGAGGTGTGGCCTCTTGGAGAAAGTGCATCATTGTGGGGGGGTGCACTTTGAGATCCTGTGCTTAAGCTTCACTCAGGGTTGAAAGGGAGCTTCTATCTAGCTGCCTTTGGATTAAGATGTAGAACCCTTGGCTCCTCCAGCACCATGTGTGCCCCATGCTGCCATGATCATAATGCTTCATGCCGTGATGATCATGGACTGACTCTCTGAAACTGTACGCCAGCCTCAGTTAAATGTTGTTGGTTGTAAGAGTTGCCTTGGTTATGGTGTCTCTTCACAGCAACGGAACCCTAAGACAGCTTCCTAGATTATAAAACAGTGACCTACAAATCAGTAACTCATGTTGTGGATTTGGTCTAATGCTCCTTTATTATGTTAATTTGGTCCCTAAAACTGAAGGAGAATCCCCACATCTGCATGTAAGATGGCCCCCAGTTGGTTTTGATTGGTAAATAAAGTTGCCGGTAGCCAATGGCATGGCCCAGAGACAGAGGCAGTACTGTAGAATTCCCAGGCAAGGGACTGAGGAAGAGGAGTAGAAGCCATGCCTGAGGCGTGCTGGACAGAGAACATAGCTTTCATGTAGGTGCTGGGGAGCTCAGCCTGCGAGGGCTACAAGTCTGGGCCTGGGGCTGCCAAGATGGAATATAGGTTTTAGTAAGTAATGAGTTGGGATTATCAGAAAGTACGTCAGTCACGTGAAGACTAGGAAGTGGTCCAACCATTGAGCTGTTTAGGGCATAATAAAATATAAAGGCTGCATGTGTGTGCCTCTCATTCTCGAATATTGGGGTGGGTAGTGGAGCTCTTCTGCCACTGCAGGGGTCATTTTGAGTAGCCATACATGGGTACTGCAACAAACTCATTTATAGTGGAGGGAGATTGATAGAGTAATAACCAGCTCCAAGGAGAACTCAAAAGGCCAGATGCTCATCACCCCATTAGGAATGCTGAAGTAAATTCACAAATGGATTCAGAGTTGGCCACTGTCCAAGGAGTGAGGAATAATGCAGTATACCCTCAGAAGCTGAATTATTTCTGCCTTTCTATTAGTTTTATTCTACAGAGACACAAAGTAGCCCGGTTTACAAAGGAAGGCGAGAACTCAGTACAGTTATTCACAACAATCATTAGCTCCTGTTCCTTTTCTTATAAACAGTGTGGGGGGTGATGGTCGCCTGCCTGGGATGATGTCAGAGTGGCCTGGCTATGCCCAATGCTGTGGCTACAGTTTGGGGGATTAACCAAGAAAGTCTGGATAAACCTCATCCTTAGGCAGATTAAGAGTTCCTATGACCGGGTTTTCCCTGGTCATGAGGCCAAGCAGGTGGAGAGGAGAAAGGAACCTGGTTGTTCTAAAGCCTAGGGCAGCATAATGCATAGGAAGCCCATCTGGGGAGCCTGAGTCAAAGTGGGAGATTCTGATTGGTGTTTTGGACCTGGTGAGGATACATGTTAACCATCATTCCTTCCGGTTATAATAAAGCAGATGTAGAAAGATATAGGATCTTTCGAACAATGCTTAATGTAGAATTCATTGTTGTGACATCTCTATGAGTTAGGGAGGCAGGTTATCTCTTTGTGGACATGTTTACCTCAGGAACCGTAACACCACTGGATGCCCTGGTTTGAATGCAAAGTTATATCAAGTCTCACTTTATGTAGGGGAAGGTAGGGCTTCTACAGATATAGAGGGACAAGGACTGCGTATTTTTCATTAGAGCCTTAATTGTGTCTTATTACGAGATTTAAAATGTACCCAAGGAAGCCATTTTAAAGAAGGATTTTGGTTTTTGAATCTTTTTCTCATAGCTGAAATCTTGCACCACAGAGCACCGAGAAGGGGATGAAATATGTGTCTAATTGGGATGATTATGACTTTTATTTATACCTTTGCAGTATGGCGCCGCTGATGATTGAATTAAGGGTTTCACTTTGTGCTTTCCCTCTGGTGAGAACACTTTCCCTAGGAGGGTTTACACAGCCTCAAAGCAAACAGAATACAGCACTGGCTGTGCAGACCCTCCAGAGTATGATTGTTTCATACAGTAGGAAGCAATGCTGGCCTTCAGAGCCATTTCAGGGTGTTTTTCCCCAGTCTGGTCATAAGCTCCAAGCCTCCACTTGTATTTACTGAAGTTTGCACACTTCACTTCCAAGTCTACTGTTAGCAGTTCTGTTGGAAGCACCACCCTTCTGCTCTTAGGCAAACGAGGTGGCTCTTAGGGAGATGGCCATGCCACACCTTGTTAGTGCATGGTACCTGCAATGTCTGACTTCTGCCTAAAAGCAACAGTGGCTTCTTTGCGTTGGGTTTGCAGTGAAAGCTGTACTCCTCTCCCAAAGTGAAGCCATTTCACCTTACCCTTTGGCTTTTCTACCCCAGTCATACCATTCTCCTCAGTGTCTCCTCCTAGGATAAGTGCTTTTTCCCCCAACTTAGCAATTTTGTATTGGAATATTCTTCCTTGTTCTCTGGATACCTGGTTCTTTGTGTTTTTTTTCAAATTGTTTATTTATTTTTGTGTATGTGAGTACACTGTAGCTGTCTTCAGACACACCAGAAGAGGGCATCAGATCCCATTACAGATGGTTGTGAGCCACCATGTGGTTGCTGGGATTTGAACTCAGTACCTCTGGAAGAGCAGTCCATGCTCATAACCACTAAGCCTCTTCTCTGTCTTAGTCTAAAATGCACCTTCTCCAAGGACAAGTTCCAGACCCACCCATCTGACGTGACCTATTTATTTATATTATGTCCTGTCTCTATTCAGCCCTTTAGAAATACCTCTTTTCTACTTTTTATTTTAAATATGTTTTATAAATCATCAGTATCTGTCTAGAGTTTTTAAAGCTTGATTCCTACCCTCACAGTTAGAGTTGACAGGATCAAATTACATTTATTTGGTTCGCTGCAGTATCTATTGATATCTGGGAGGGTCCTGGGACACAGCAGATTTAGAAATACATTGTAAGATTAAATTTGGTTTCATAAGGGCCAGGAGTAAGTTCTCAGCTCTTTTAGTGGTATGATATGAGGCGGGCAGGGGAGAGAGTGTAGATCCTCCTCAGAATTGCCCTGATGTTATTAAAGAAGGCAGGCATTCATGTCCTCCACCTTAGTGGGTAGGAGGTAATTTGCATCCAATGAAGTGCTGAGTCCATTGCCTCTTACACATGTAAGCATAAATGTACACATGTTGACATGCATGCACCATCACATGCACACACCCTCACATCCACATGCCTCATATACTCACATACTCATACATACAATGATCCGCTCATACACACACCCACATGTACACACTCACATGCGCACATACAAACCACACTCATATATACATATATAGGATCACACCCTCCACTCACACACCCATTCACTCGAATATACACACCCATATACACATACTTACATGCTATCCCCCCAAACTCACACACATGCACATTCATGGACACTCACGCACACCCCCCCCCCCAGAGGAAAACATAACTGCAGATTTGGATTTGCTCACTCCCTCTCCATCTCTGTTCCTGTAGCAACTGCTGCCTGGAGATGCCAGACTTAGCTTAGTCCCGTGAAGACACAGGCAGCAGGTAGGATGCAGGGAGTTTTAACATAGCTTTTATTTTCTTCAAAAGAACAAAAGTTCGCAATGAAGTTGAGAAGAAATCAGAGGGATTTCCGTTATAACTTCCCTTCATCTATGCAACAGCAACTTTCTATCAGTGTCTCCCTCCCACCAGAGGGGTTCATTTGCGACAGTTAACGAACCTACATTTGATGTACCATTATCATCCTGGCATGCGTAATGGCTCACTCACTCTTGGTGTATGTTCTGTGGATTTTGGCAAACGTTCAGTGACATGTATCAACCACTGGAGAACCACAGAGAATACCTTCATTGCCCTAAAACTTCTCCAGGTCTTTCCTGTATCCCAAAAGGGAAAAACTTAAAAATTCTACAAGTAATTGGAAATTTCAGTTAACACAAATTAGTAGTTGAGTTGAGTGAATGAATATGTGACTCTTAGCCACTTTAAAATTTGATTTTCTTGGAGCAGGCTTGTTCCATCATGAGGAGACGTTGATATATATATATATATATATATTTTGGCATGTGACTTGGCCTTTGAATGAATGTGTGCTTAGGAAAACTCAAAAAGCTAGACACCAGAGAATCAAATAACCCTATTAAAAATGGGGTACAGAGCTAAACAAAACGTTCTCAGCTGAGGAATATCGAATGGCTGAGAAATATCTGAGGAAGTGCTCGACATCCTTAGCCATCAGGGAAATGCAAATCAAAACAACCCTGAGATTCTACCTCACACCAGTCAGATTGGCCAAGATCCAAAACTCAGACGACAACAGATGCTGGCGAGGTTGCGGAGAAAGAGGAACCCTTCTCCACTGTTGGTGGGGTTGCAAACTAATACAACTACTCTGGAAATCAGTCTGGCGATACCTCAGAAAATTGGACATAATACTACCTGACGATCCAGCTATTCCACTTCTGGGCATATACCCCAGAGACACCTTAGTACACAACAAAGATATATGCACCACAATGTTCATAGCAGCTCTATTTATAATAGCCAGAAGCTGGAAAGAACCCAGATGTCCTTCAGAAGATGAATGGATACAAAAATTGTGGTACATTTACACAATGGAATACTACTTAGCCACCAGAAACAATGACTTGACCAAATTCTTAAGAAAATGGCTGCATCTAGAGAATATCATTCTGAGTGAGATAACCCAGTCCCAAAAGAACAGACATAATATGCAGTCACTGATAATGGGATGCTAACCCCAGAGGCTCGCACTGCCCCAGAAACAACTCACAGACTGTATGAAGTCCAAGAAATAAAGAAAACAAAATAAAACAAAACAAAAAAATCTTTATACAACAAGAAAACTTTGACTATTTCCATGTTACATTTTGTTTTACATGTACTCTATGCTCATTGTAACTATGAAGTTTTCAATGCATACTATCAAACCTTTAAAAATATCAAGTACTGACTAAAAAATATATTCATACAGTCTTATGTAAAATTTATTTTAAAATCTGAAAAAAAGTACTGACAAAAATGTATTGTATAATTTTATGCAAAAAATGCTTAAAATCTGTACATTTAACTTTGTTTTGTAAAATAAAGTTGTTACAAAAAAGAAAAATAGAACTATATTTAAGCATTACACACACACACACACACACACACACACACACACACACAAAAGAAAATCTGCCTAGGAGGAGGTGTTCACTGTATGAGCAGATTCACGTTAGATCATGGTGTGTACAATTCTGAGGAGATCCCTGCCTTCTCTTCCTGAGGAGCCGTCTTCTCTGTGGTGATGTGAGGGCTGTCTAGTCAGGATACACAACAGTGGGACTGGTTCGGGGGTGGGAGGAGCCATTCCTTGTGGAGTAGACATACAAAATACGGGATAAAAGAGTATTAGCACGAAGATCAAATTTAGATATTTTAGTTCAGCTAAGATATGTCAAGAGAGCATTCATCTATTTAAAGTTTCTGTCAGACTTGTGCAGCTGTAAGGGATTCAAGAATAAAAGAATCTTCCAGAATGACCCCCCCCACACCCCCAGGTCTGACGGAATGATAGACAAGCACTTGGTAAATAGGTATAGTGTGTTTTGAAAGCTACTTCCTCCAGTGACCATGTGGAAAAACCACCATTAGCTGACCCAAGTTCTAGGTGCAGACAGACTCTTCATGTGACCTGGATATGCTTCCAAGGTCTCCTTTCATTTCAAGTCGAGAGCTTTTCTACCCAGGAGTAAAGTTTAGTAGGACTGCCATTTCCTTTGTTTGGACAGTCGACGTTTCATGAACAGACATATGCTTTAGCTCTCCAAGTGACGTAATTATCCAGAACAGTGTTAAAATGGCAAACAGAAAAAAAAAAAAAGGCTGAACTTAGTATGGAGACCCTGACAAACTGTACAAGACAATTGAGCCACTGGGACCTGTGTCAGACGGAAGAAATGAAGGGAGTGTCTGTGGTGATGGAGTGTAACGGAAGAGATGAAGTGAGAGAAATAACAAGACACGAAGGACCGCATCAGCAGATGCACCAGAAGGGAATGTCTTTGGCAGAAGGAACAACCTGAAGTAAGAAATACGTACCTCAATTTGAGCACTGCAGTGAATTCTGTGTGCTTTTCAGGGTGCGGTAACTGTTGGGTTGACACGTCTTTAATAGCTAAAAGATGACAGTGCTAAACAGTATTGTTTTCCCCATCACTTACTACCAAGCTGCGGGTATAAAAGTTTTGACTAAGTGTCATATGCTGTCTTAGATTTGTATTCAGTCACGGATAACATGTTTGCCTCCTGTTTGCTGAAGCTATTTACTGAGAAATGAATAAATAACTTTTATCTAGGTTGTTTAGGCACATCATGTTATTCCAAGGAGAGATATAGACTTTTTTAAAATTAATTCTTAGAAAAATTAGATTATAACCTAAAATTAACGTGTAGACACTGAATCTAAAGGTTAATTTATGCCAAGATAACATGGCACACATGATTGGGGGCCTAAATTGTTTAATTATGGCTTGAGCTGTTATAGTAACAGTTTAAAAGAAAAAAAAGAAGAGGATTTAAAGCCAAAGCAGTACTGTTTTTTTTTTTTTTTTTCAGTTGAATTAGATGAACATGGTGAACGATTTCTATTTAAATTCACAGGATTGTTGACTGAATTCTGGTTCAGTGACTCACACTTCAAATGGGTTCTCTCTTGCTCTAACTCATAATGGGCACACAGGTGTGTCTTGCCCCACACTTTAGGCTCCTCTTAGGTTTTGCATTAGCCTTGGCAATGCTTAATACTTAAGAATACTTAATATTTAAGAAACAACACAAGATTTCAAAAAAAAAAAAGTCCTAGTGGCTTGAAGCAGGGGCGTCACTCATCTGTCAACCTGGTCAACGGGGGCTCAACCGACAGCCTGAGTGGCTGCTCACAGCGGCCATGACGGGCATTGTCACGGTGGGTGTGGATGTTTCCTCTTACATGGACGTACATGACCATACTCAACTTCAACAGGCCAGAGAAATGCATCCCTCTCATGTGTGTGGAAGGCAGAGGGCCACAGTGTAGGCAGGCGAACCCAGCTGTTCATGCCGTGAAATCTGCTGAACTATAGATGAAAGGCTGAAAGTGAAGGTTTGTCACTGGTAAGGAAAGGAAAAAAAAAGAAAAAGAAAATGTCTGATTGATGTAATGGTAGATAATATATATGATACAACACATTTATATATATAATATTTATATAATATAAATTGTGTGTATAATAAATATATTTATATACATACATAAATAATACATATATATATACATATATAAGCACATATAATTAAAACATGAGACTTCTTTAATATTGTGAGGTGTTCTGGGTAAGTCATCAGGAGATAGCGACATGATTTTTTTTTCATTTTAGTAAGCAGAAGATAGCCTCAGAGTGAGGTTAGAGTAATAGCTAGTTCCAAATAGGCACACACAGCTGCCAGGTGCTTTGGTGACCAAGATGGAACCCAGGTAGAATTGTTAAGGAGGGGTGGGGTTGAAAGAAGACATAATCTCCCTGATGCACCATTTGATTAAATTTGATTTAAACTCTTAGAGTAGTTGCTCTCCAACCCTTGGGAGAGCTCCGTTGACAGCCAGAAAAAGTAATTATCCTGGTCAGCTTGAGACATTGTGCAGCCTGTCTTTTAAAATGATCTCTTTGCCATATTTGGCTTATCCAATTACACTGTAAAAGCAAAAAGCAAATCGGAACTTGTTTTAGGTGCACATTGCCAAACTATGTACGAGCACCTAGGAAAGTGTTGTGTGGTTTGCTAATTCTCCATGGTTAAAACTATGTAACCAGTTAACCAGGTGTGTGTGTGTGTGTGTGTGTGTGTGTGTGTGTGTGTGTGTGTGTGTGTAGTAGGTATAAATAGCTGACTAGAGTCTGGGGAGAGGCTAACATTGCTCAGAGAATTCACACTCAGGAGAGAGTAATAGCACACTAATTTCGCAAGGAAACATTGATAGAAACAGCCCCGTTATCGCCCTCCGAGGATTTGTGACATGGATATTTTAATTCTGGAGACATCTTTCAAGGTTCTCGCTCATTAAGCACTCTGTTTCCCAGAAGACAGGAGATGTTCCATTTCCTAAGAGTTTGTGTCTACAGGAGATGCTACATCTGTTGCTTTTCGCAGACAGATGTCCCGGTGAGTCTGATGCGTTGTGGTGACTCTTCTTCCGGGACGGAGACAGCAAATTAGAGCATCGACTGGGCACTAAGTTTTACCCACCCGGAAAGCTGTAACCAACACACATTCACGCTTTGGAGTTTTCCCTCACTGGCTTTCATCTTTGTTGAACGTGGTGTTTTTTTGTTCTGTATGACTGACAAGTGGCTTCCTGGGCTATGGGTAGAGAGTCCTTGGTTGAGTTCCATGTCATATTGCTAAACACTTTTCCAGATACAGATGTTCAGCGTGCCTCCTCTGATGCTGTACCTTTATAAACTCTGAGATGTGTGTGTGTGTGTGTGTGTGTGTGTGTGTGTGTGTGTGTGTATGTTTTGTAAAGGAAAAGTTTCTCATGTTGGCCCATTAGGTATCTTATATGTTGTCATTTTCTTTCCAGTGTTTAGGGGCAATGGTGGTACCTGGGACTGAATCCACCACAAGCAATCCCAAGCATATGTTCTGCTACTAAGTTACAGTACCTATCAATTTAAAATATATGCCCCGCGATACATACCTTGATATAATATCATCTTCCCTTTTTCATTTTAAATTAGCTTAAAGTTTTATGATTTTTTAACACACGCTGAACTTGTTATTTTATTGTCCTACATGGGGCATGAATAACTTTAATAGTTATTTAAACATTTAATAAAATACAACAAGCCTCAACATCTATAATTGCAGTTTTTGCAAGACCAGTGGTTCGTGAAGCAATTTGCACTTCAGCCATCCATCAGGAAGAATTCTCATTTAACTCTCGGGGCTGCAGAAGCAGATGATGGTTTGACCTGGAGACTCCACGGTGGCCCATTTGCCCCTTCCGTATACACACATGATTAAAAGCCACATCAGTCTTCAAGGCGTCACAGAGAAACGTTTTAAAACCACAGTACCTCATGCATGAAATACTTGAATATTTTCAGCATCATATATTTCCGTTTTGCCAAGAATATTAATGTGACGGCACGAGGAACTTTGAATTGGAAGGAAAAATGGAGATCTTTTCAGCGAATTTTTAAATTTAAATGGCAGTTCCTGAGGTTGTAAGCTTTTAGTCCTTTTGTTTTTCCTGGTTGATATCAATATTGTCTTAGCACTTGGAACAGGAATAGGTATGTGGGCAAACACGTAAGGAGAGGGACTTAGGGGAGTGGGGTGGGATGTTAGCTGGGATTTCCTGGGTAGTTCAGATATGACTTAGCACTCAGTTATCCTAACCCTCTCCCGAGCTTATCTGGCTATCTCATACAGGTTTTGGGAGTCAATTTAGGAAAGAGCTGTTAGGCTGAAATCCCTGCTTGTCTCACACAAGCTGGGAAACCCCATTTGCCTTCCCTCTCCCAGCCCTGCCCACACTGAAAAATTCTGAACAAAGAAATGGCTCCAAGAGCCCAAGCCCAAGCTGCTACCGCTGCCACTTTCTTAGTAGCTGTAGCAGCCTCCCCAATACGACCAGTCACCCAAATCCCCAAGTGCTCAGCTTTTGACCATACTTGGGAACAAACCCAGTTTATGGCTGACATGTCATCGCCCTTTGCCTACAGTCTATAAAACTCCTCTATCCTAGCCCAGGTGTGACACAGTCAGCCACATTCTTTGGGACTGATGAACCTACCAGGAACAGAGCCTAATAAATCTACCTTGATCTACGTTTCATCTGGTCTAATCTGGCCTGTATCTGAGTCACCAAGGAAAAGACTAACCCTACCAATTGGTTCAGCAAGTCTTCTGAAACCTTCAAGACTGGTTGACTGTTTGCAACTACATTAAACCATTAAAATTCTTTTTGTTCCTGTCCCCAATCTCCTTTCTCATTTAGATTCCAATGGCTTACTCTTTTGGTATATGCTTCCTTAGGCAGGAATAGCATCTGACTTGTCAGTGCCAAGCCCTTGGTTTTTGTGAAGATTGTTCAGTGAAGATTGACTGTTGTTCACCCTGGAAGAACCAACTGGCTGTGTGCACTGGGCTGCAGTGTATCTTGGGTTCTGTAGCCATCAAACCTGGTGGGTACACTGTGGAACACAACTGTGGCTGGAGAGTCAAGTGAGAACATTTGAAATTATTTCTTGGGTATTCAGAGTTTTTGGGACTAGTATCCAGTTATCAGTGACTGCATATCATGTGCATTCTTTTGTGACAGGGTTAGCTTAATCAGGATGATATTCTCTAGTTCCATCCATTTGCATAGGAATTTGGTAAAGTCATTGTTTCTAATTGCTGAGTAGTACTCCATTGTGTAAATGTACCATACTTTCTGTATCCATTCCTTTATTGAAGGACATCTGGGTTCTTTCCAGATTCAGGCTATTATGAATAAGGTTGCTATGAACATGGTGGAGCATGTGTCCTTATTATATGTTGGAGCATCTTTGGGGTATATGCCCAGAAGTGGAATAACTAGGTCTTCAGGTAGTACTATGTCCAATTTTCTGAGGAACTGCCAGACTGGTTACCAGAATGGTTGTACCAGCTTACAACCCTACCAACAGTGGAGGAGTGCTCCCCTTTCTCCACATCCTCGCCAGCATCTGCTGTCATCTGAGTTTTGTCATCTGCTGTCAGCTGGATAGCTGGTGGGCTTGTGTATCAGGCTCACCTTTGACTTAGGTGGAAAAGAGCTTGTGTGGCTGTTCTGGGAGCTCAGCCTCCCAGATTCAGAGTCTTGATTGTGGAGACCCTCTCTCTTAAAAATTTTTCTTTTCAAAATATAAACAACCTATAAATCTTATATCCAGCAAACCAAACCTAATGAAAATACCGTAATCCATGTCAGGCTGAAGAAGGGATTGAGAATAGCAGAGAGACCATGAAAATAGTAGCCAATGCCAAAGAGCAATAAACAATGACCACAATTAACACACACATTTCAATAATAGCTTTGAATATCAGTGGCTTCTATTCTCCAATAAAAAGACCTAGGCTTCTTGAATGGATAAAGGTACTAAATATACCCATTGTTGTCTACAGGAACCACATCCTAGCTTTGAAGATAGACACCGCCTTAGACTAAAAGGAAGAAAGAAAATAATACTCTAATCAAATGGGATCAGGAACCAAGAAGGCATTTCTATCCTAATATCTGAAAAATAGACTTCAAGCTAAAACTAATAAAACAAATAAAAAGGAACACTTCATTACAAATGGAATTTAACCAGAAGTATCACTATCTTAAACATCTATGCCCCAAACTCTGGAGTACCAAATTTCATAAAAAAAATATACCACTAGATTTTAAGACACAGATTAACATCAATCTCTTAACAGTAGGAGATGTTAATACCCACTTTATCCAATAGACAGGTCATCTTTACAAAAAAAAATTAGAGAAACATCAAAATTAATTGCCACCATACATCAAAGAAAGACTTTAAGAGCTAGAGGATAAGGGAGTTTGCTGTGACTCTTTCTCCTGTCAACATCAGAGACTTACATCCATGAAGTCTCAACAACATGGCAGCCTAAACATGAGTGGAGCAATGATACCAGTGGATTTGCCAAAATGGACAAGGGACTGACCCCCGAGGTCTTAACCCTACTCCAAAAAATTACAGGTACCTAAGGAATGGGAGTGTGAGCCATATTTGTTCTCAGAGAAGAGCAATGGCAATTGATTATCTAATGCTAAATGCTCAGCCCTGAAAACATATGTCCAATTACACAGATTGAGCAAGATATATTTATGAATATATATATATATATACACACATATACATACATCAATCAATGAAAATGATATTATCAATTTGAAGGGGCATAGAAAGGGGTACATGGGAGTGTTTGGAGGGAGAAAAGGAAAGGGAGAAATGATGTAATTATACTCTTAAAAATAAAATGGTTGAATATATTTGGGATATAACTGGAACCACTATTGTGAGTCTCTTTGATTTATCAAGTTGTAACCATGAAGTTCTGTGTTTAAATATAACATTCCCACACAAGGTTATGATCCTCATAAGCTCTAGCATACTTCTGTGGGGGAACAGACAGAAAGTAGGGACAAGTGCACAGAGTTCACTTTAGCAAGTTGTAAAAAATGCCATTAGTATAATACTCATTATAAAAATATCATTTGGTTATGTAGAGCCAAAAGATCACAAGGAAAGCCAAGTAGATTAGTATACTCTGTGCTTTCTGGTGTCATCTAGGTGATACCTACTTTTTTTATATCTGTATTTTCTAAGTTTTCATGTTTTCTGGGGTGAAAATTCGAACTCGATAAATGTTCATATTTAATGAGCAGGTCTCTATCCACAAGGTTCTTTAATTTACCCATATTCAACTTCAGCTACGGTTTCTGGGAGAATAAAAAAACTTTATTAATAAATCTGTACTTCTGTGAAGACGGAGTGACAGAAAACTTGGCATATTAAGGCGAGTAGCCATTGTACGTAGTGTTCTTCCTCCTCTGGTATCAGAGTGTTTCTCAGAGGTCAAGAATACACACTGTAGCACACGCGTGTGAGGCCTTGTCTAACGTACCCCCCCCCCCCGCCAAACAGTGAAGCGCTATTTTCAAAATGAAGACACAGTGTTAAAACTGAGCATCCCCTTTCCCCAGTGAAACATCTCAGTTGGTTGGCAATTCAGCCATTTATTCTTTGTCTTTTCTGAGGTTGAGTTTCTTGTAACCTGGTAACGATGGGATTAAATAAAGGGGTAAACTTTTCCCTACAGGACGTTTCCATCTTTTCCTGAATGAGGGAAATCTGTGTTCTTCAGGTCAGTTTTCTACATGACTTTGGTGAGCAATCACTGCAATGAATTTTTCTTTTGAATGGATCATGGCATTCGTTTTCCTTTATGGACAGAAAGCAAAACACGCTGACGATGAAGCCATGACTTTTCTACCTGTGTTTTTTTTCTCCCATCACCAAGTAGTGATCTATGTTCACTAAAAATGCACATATGAGTATATAGATACATCTATTAGAAATGTGCACATGAAGCTTGGTCTTCAAGCGTGTCCCAAACACGTGGAACTGGGGCTATTGCACAAGCTGTTGCCTGTACATGGGACATGTTCTTCCAGTTAGGTAGCCTTGTCTTGCCTCAGTGTGAGAGGAAACACCTAACCTCGAAGAGACTTGAACTGCCGGGGTTGGGGGGACATCCAAAGGAATTGGGAGAAGGGCACAGTGGGCAGGATATAAAGTGAGTAAGTAAAACACAAAATGAAATTAAAATAGCAATGGGTACATGAAAGTGTAGATGCATTAATTAGAAATGGGCACAGAAGTGTGTAGGTATGTCTGATGGAAACGGGCATATTGATGTATTAATATATGTATAAGTACATGTATGAATGTTTACAATGTTATGAATGTCTATTATAAGGCCATGTATAAACATAAACATATATACACACTTATATACACATATATGTATATACACACATATATGCATATATATGTATATATACACACACAATAAATGTAAGTATGAGTGGGCATCTCGGCCACTCTTACTAAAGTCATCTGGTTGTGTGGTCTTCCCTCTCTGACCATTTTGTATTTTCATGACTAGAAGCAGTGCCCTCTGACTCATGTGTGTAACTCATGCTGTGCTGGGCGTGTTCATGTCTCTGTAGTCCTTGTCCTCTTCCTTAAGTTCACAGTGTCCTGCCATTGCACTGATCCCTTATGTCACAGGCAAGGGACCATCCCTTTGCCACTGTCAAGGGGGATGGGTAGAGAAAAGTGACACCTTTTCTACTTATCTCCTGACTGCTCTAGTCTCGTATAACCACATTTGGGACTTGGTGCATGAGTTTTAGCTTTGATCCTGTGTTGGAATTTCCAGATCTGCTATTTGGATTGCCTGTGGCTTAGCTTTCAAGAAGCCAAATGTCCACTTTTGGGTGGACTTTCAGTGTCCCATATAGTCAGTGCAAGGTATGGAGCATTCAGCAGAGGATGGCAAACTTGACAACCTAAGTAGCATCCCCAGGAACCCATGATGGAGGGAGGGAACTTCCTCCTGCACGTTCCTCCTGCATGTTGTCCACATATGGGTGGGTCATGGCATTCATGCACACACACAGACACACACAGACACACATACACACACACACACATGCATGAACATGCGTGCAACACCCAAATAAATTAAATGCAAAACAAAACAGTTTCATGCGTTGGATTTCCACTTGAACAATTTGTGTGCAGAAAATCGTGATTTTTCTGTAAAATCCCAGCTTTCACAGTGTAGAGTTTACTCCGTATTAGATACAGGACCTGGAGTTAGGCCTGCTGCAGTCTGAGGAAGCAGTCTCCTTGCCATGGCTCCCTCCCAGGACAGCAGCTACAGTGGGAGTTTTCCAGAGCTATTCCCATCTGGTAAGCCATCTGGGGATGGACAGAAGCAACTTTGAGGTTTGAGAATTCACCAGGATGACTCAGGGATCCAGAAAGTGCAGATGTTAAAGTTTGGCTTATTATAGCGAGAGAACATAAACTAAGAAATATGTGATAACAAGTCTGGGAGAGTCCCGTGTATGAGGCAGGAACACTGATTTTTTTTTGATATGTCAATTTTGACATGACTATTAAACATACAATACTGCACGTGTATCTCATTTAAAGGGAGCAAATTTTAGCAAGAGATAAGCAAATGACAATTACCTTACACCTCCAAACATTTTTACACTCCTGGACAGTGTGAACATGTGTCAGCCTCTGCCTGGAGGAGACTGCCAATTATCTCTGATTGACCGTAAATCAGTCACTTAACCCTTTTAGTTCTCAGAGCTTTTCTCCTTATATTGAACATACTAGCTATAATAACTGAAGCAAGATACATATACATATATGTCATATACATATACCTCATATATATGTACCTCATATACATATACCTCATATATATGCACCTCATATATATATATATGCCTCACATACATATACCTCATATATATGTACCTCATATACATATACCTTATATATATACCTCATATACATATACCTCATATATATGCACCTCATATACATATACCTCATATATATGCACTTCGTATACATATACCTTATATATATATACCTCATATACATATACTTCATATATATGTACCTCATATACATATACCTCATATATATGCACCTCATATACATATACCTCATATATATGCACTTCATATACATATACCTCATATATATGCACTTCATATACATATATCATATATATATCATATATATACCTCGTATATATGTACCTCATATACATATACCTCATATATGTACCTCATATATATATATATGCACACAATATACATATACACCATATACATCATATCCATATACATGTGTAGTTTTTATTAACTTTTCCAATTTGGCATGATAGTGCTTCTTCCAAGATCCAAAGACCACCTAACAAAAACTCCAATGCCAGACATGAGAAGCAGTCTCTTGAGTTTTCCATCACGGGTGTCTAAGGGATGCCCTAAACACATAGACTGTAGCTGCTGCCTTTGGTCAACCTCTAGAGGTATAAGGCAAGCCCCCATTGCTGATGTAACCTTGGACTTCAGAAACAAGGCTCACAGACCCCTGAGCAGTAACTGATATGAATGACCCCTCCCTGAGGACTCGCTTTCATTGCACTGTGCCATGCAAGCTTCCAAAGGAGGCAGGCAACCAGCAGCCCCACCATAAGTAACTGTATGGGTGCACTAGTGGTGTGCATACTTTGACATGCATACTTTGAAGGTTACCAGCTGCTCTCTAATTGGACATAAGAGCAGCTCAACACGGGGGATAATGTGCCCGGCACTGGACACTAGCAAGCTAATCCATGCCAGTCATGATTATTAGAGTAGAACCTACAACCACTGATTTGCTAAACCAATGTAATCCCTATTGTTAAGGAGGAGTTTTAAGGCACGTGGACTGTGCTACCAGATGTCACCAGAACTGGTAAGTTGGGGCATGCTCACACCCCAGGAATCTCAGAGACCTGAGACGTTAGGGGTGGGTCTGCTGCCTGCTCTGGAATGCACCGTCGTGATCATGTGCACTGGGGAGGATGGGGGGGGGGATCATGTGCACCTAGTCATGTAGCATACATAGCTCCTGGAGTTCTCCACGCTACTGAGGTATACAGATAGCCTTAGTTCTCTTCCCTTCCTGGGTATTCTCTCGTTCTTCCTCTGAAGTTACACAACCCCTGGTTCATCCAGAATAAAGTGCATGCAATCACATCTACCCCCAATAGGGCAAAGCGAATAAGCTAAGATATTCTCAGAGGGCTGCTTCATTAGAGATTGCCTTGGGGAAGGCATTCACCTGGCTAAAAAGCCTCCACACTCAGACTCCAGGAGAAGGTCTCTCCAGCCCCTCCGGCACTTGGTACTCACTCCTAGTAGGATCTGATCCTCTTTGTCTTGTTTCTGAGTTCCTTTCTCCTACCCTGACAGGAGACTGGGAGCCACAGCGTTCACCCCAGATCCTCCCCTCCCCTTCCGATCTGGCGTGTAGCGACATTCTCTTTTCCCAAAGGGAGACATGGGGTGCAGACTCCCCATCCCAGACTTTGCCCTAAATTCTCCCAGTTGGCATACTGGCACCCCACTAGAGGGAAGGCAGAATGGTGTACCACAAATGATCCATAAACATTTATGTTACAGATGAGGGTAGCCTCCAGAGACTACTACGAAAAAACTCACAACCAATCAAAATGCAGAGTTGTGGAGCCCAAGTCCCAAAGTATAAATCCACAAAACACTCTGGCACCCACAACTCAGGGAACATTGCAGCAGAAGGGTCAAAGATTACGAGAGCCAGAAGATCGGAGCGCTTCCTGTGTGTCCCTGTCTCCTAGTTACACCAGAAGCCACACCTATAAACTCCACCATGACCACCCAAATGTGGCGGGACCAGGATGAACCAATGAACCTGCCAACTGGACGGAGAAACATCCACGAGGCCTCAACCCCATACAAAGAACTATCGGCAGAGTAAAGCAGCGAGCTGGTGATGGCCTTCCCTAGGGAAGAGCACACCAATTGGTTTTCCAGTGCCAGATGGTCAGCTGCTGGAATCCAGTTCAAGAGAAGTTCAGGTCCCAAAGAGAGGGTGTGGAGTCTTCCAGGAAAGGAGACTGACACAATATGAAGGTAGATCAGGACAGCTGGTATGTTTATTGAAAAAATGAAAAAAGTGCTGCACCGTTTATACTCCGTGTTTACATCGTAGTTTAATCACTGGTCACTTGACGCTTCCAAGAGATGTAGGAACTTTTCACAGATTGCTTTTCACCTGTTTTAGCCCTATTCTTTATTGTCCAGAAGGAGAGAGGTAATCAACTTTTATCACAGTACTGTTTCTTTGAAGCAAAAACAGTCAGTTCGGCAAGCATCTTACGTGCCTATTGTTTTCTAAGGTTCATTAATCATACCAGGTGCTCCTCTACATTTCCTCTTGCACACTCTCAGCCTTGTGGTCAGGGCATGCTAGACCCTGAGTCCCGAGAAACCAACCTATAAGAGCAACTTTCATTCTTCAAGGGGCAGGAGGGAGGGTTTGTAGCACATGGCACAAAAAAGCCTTGAGCTGTTTCCTAAATGTGTTTCTATGTGTCTTAATCTTAAGATATGGGCCTGTTCCCCTCTTACATTCCCAAAGGGAAGGGCCTATTATCTTTCTCCAACACACCCAAAGTCCTTCAATACATGTCCCATTGAAGAGGGGGATCAAGCCAATCTAGCGTCTTCTTGTGGTGCAAACCAGATCTTACCATTTATCCAGCAAGTTCAAGAGCCAGAGTTGGGGTTAATCTAAGGCCTTTGAGAAAATTCTACCATGAACCTCTGAAAACACGGATCCTTCCCTTCCAGGAAGAAAAGAGCTAGTTTTGCTCCTGGACCAGCTACAAGCCAAACTGTCAAACAAAGCCACTTGTGAGTCCCAATGGACCCCTTCGGAAAGTCCCCAATGGTACATCAAGGCGGTTTGAAGGTTGCTTCACCCCACCAATAGTGCATAGTACCCTGCCTAGTTACCATTGTTCAGATCTGCCCCAATTGTTTGCAAGGTATATAATCCCCTGTTAGAGTCTGCTCAGGGTCGTCATCCTCCCGAAGCAGGGCGACCCCAGTGCGTTGGAATAATAAAGCTCCTCTTGCTTTTGCATCAGTCACTGCCACTGAGAATCTCATTCAAGGGGTCCCAGAAGAGGTCTCATTCGAACCTCACAGTCTCATACCCAGAGAATCACTCGTGGGTACTGTTCTGTACTTTTAGCTGAACTCTTGCCCTCAGCTGCCAAGGCTCTGGGTCTGGGCCCATTGTTTCTCTGTGTGCTTTCATTTCATCCTTGGTCCCGGAGGTAAGTGCCTAAGAGTTCCTGGGACCACTCTTCAATTAATAAATCTTTATGTTCTCTGTTCTTGGTGCAAATTCGGGGAGAGGGCACACTGGCGGTTCCTGTGTAGGACTAGGTAGGGTTATCACGCTTTATGGTCCCAGCGAATTATTTTATGCTGGAGCTTTGTCAAGCAGCCTTGGTTGCCATGGTGTCTGCGCCAGTCAGCCCTGTAAACATACTTACGAGGAATAGTATCTGAACTCAACAGGTTATATTTAGAATGCAAGTGCATGTGTAGATGTGTATATCTACATACGCCTGGACCAACCATTAGTCAAAAAGGAAGCCTTGAATTTGTAGGAGAGTGGGAAGGGGCATGTGGAAGAGTTGGGAGGGAGAAAGGGAAAGGAGATAATGTTGTCATTAAAGTAAAAAATGAAAGTACTGAAAATAAAAATTGTGTTTGATACTGCACGTTTTCTTGTGTGTTGCTGTTTTTTTTTTTTAGTGTGGCATGTGTTCTCTGAGATTCTCGAGTCTGCGTCTTGGAGGTGGGTGGGGAGCATCAGGGAGGAGGCTGTGCTCATCTGCCACTCACAGGAAGTTAGGGTTGGGGTTCTGAGCTAATGTCTGGTGATCAATGTTGAGTTCAAATAGCGTTCAGTTCTCTCTCTGGTGATTTGTGTACTGTCTGATCTGGAGGAAGCCAGGGAGGTGTGCTGTGTACAGCAATGAGATAAAGCCCAGATGTGTCACAAAATTATGATGATGATGATGATGATTATGATGATGATGATGATGATGATGATGATGATGATGATGATGATAATGAACTTGTTTAGATTCCCAGTGTACAGCTGTGCTGGCTGGTCTGAGCCAGGTCTGTCTCAACTAACTCATGACTTCCGTTCGCAGCCACGCTGTATCGAATGACTGGGCACCCTTGATTTCCTATGGAGAGCAAGTCAACGCAGTGGAAGTCATTCCGGATACTCAGAGAAGGAAAGGGAACACTGTTGCCAGCGGAAGTGGACTTTTAAATCTGCTTTCGGAATGAGGAAGGTGGTGAGAGCTCTGTGTGGTGACAGGCTTCTCGGCAATGAGGAGAGTCGTCTGAGCTGGGCTTTGGGTGAATGCAAAATACGGTCTTTCCAGATGTTCGGAGTACTTTTCCCGTAGCTTATGCTGGGACTGGAGAGACGCCTCAGTGCTTCAGAGTATTTGGCTGCTTTGCAGAGGATCAGAATTCAGTTCCCAGGTATACCATGGGTCAGCTTACGACAGCATTCTGGCCTCCATGGCTACACACACGTGTGTCATATGTGTATAGGTACACACATACAGAGAAATAAAAGCAGAATAAACCTTAAAAAGCCTACTTTGGAAAATCCAGCTTGCTCTTTTGATTGGGATATAATTTCCATCCTTAATGTTCAACTTCTGCTGAGTTAGAGATCTATTTTTACTTATCCAGTCCCCCCTCCATATCATCTCTTTATAGGAGGAAATTAATTTTTATGTGAAATAATCAATAGGATAGAATTTAGATATAACACCCTGACAAGTATTATGCCAATTACCTTATGGCCCTTAAATCTTATTGTATATTTTGGGGGATTCACTTTCCTTTAACAACTGGGAAATCAAGTGCCCTTTTAAATTCATCTTAGCAGCTAGAGCAAATGTCAGGCTCTGCACGCTTAGCGTACCAAAGGCTTACAAATTCACAACACTGTGTCCATCCTAACATTCTGCCTCTTAACACAGCCCACTTTATTGGCACTTTCTCTTGGTTTGCTAGGATGAAGTCATTAACTCCATTTTCCCGTTAGAAAAACCTGGTTTTACTGCTCCCGTTCTTATTTTTGTTTTGTTTTCGTTTCTTTTGTGAAAAATAAACTCTTAGATACAGAATTCTAGTGTAACCTTTCTTCTTGCACAGAGAGTTACATCTTAATTCTCTTGCCACATAGTATATCAGATGACAATTCAGCTACATTAAAAAAAAAATTAAAAAGAGGTCTTGCTGTGAAGAATCTCTAGTTTGATGTTGCTCTGAGCTATGTAGTAACCTGCAGCCAGCCTGGGTTGCAGACTAGCTCCTGTTTTAGGTAAGTAGTATATATAACATTTTAAAATTTGTATTTATAGTTTTATGTACATAGGTGTTTTGTCTATGCACTATTTGCATGCAGTGACCTTGAGAGACCAGAAGAGGGCGTCAGATTTCCTAGAACTAGATGGTTGTGAGCCACAGTGTGTATACTGGAAATTGAACCTGGGTCCTCTGGAAGAACAGCTAAGACTCTTAATCTCAGAGCCATCACTCTAGCTCCTTAAAGAGAGAGAGAGAGCTAGAGATAGATAGATAGATAGATAGATAGATAGATAGATAGATAGATAGATAGATGGATGGATGGATGGATGGATGGATGGATGGATGGATGGATGGATAGATAGATAGATAGGGAGAGAGAGAAAGAGGGAGAGAGAGAGAGAGAGAGAGAGAGAGAGAGAGAGAGAGAGAGAGAGAGAGAGAGAGAGACAGACAGAGAGAGAGAGAGAGAGAGAGAGAGAGAGAGAGAGAGAGAGAGGGAGGGAGAATAGGATAGGATGAACTTAACTTTGTTTTTCTTTCTTTTTCTTGGAATTTTTAGAGCTTGTTATCTACATAAACGGGTTTCTTTGTATGCTTGAGAAATTTATTTGTAATTTTTTGGGTTTAAAAATTTTTTTCTGCATTATTTTAAACTGACTCCCAGCTGCAGTGCCTAGTATATTCAAATAAGACTACTTGAAATTCTAGAGATTTTAAATGATCTTCATTTTCTCTGTTTCACTTTTGGTAACTTAGGTAGTATTTATTTTATTTTGAGTTATGTGTGTATGTAAGTAAGTATGGTTCTATGGAGTCCGGAAGAGGGCGTTAGATCAGTCACGCTTGGGTGGGATGTATGTGCAATGTTGCTGAAGTCCAGAAGAGGGTGCCAGATTCCTGGAGCTGGAATTATAGGTAGCCATGAATCCCTTTTCTAAAGTTGAGTGTCTTCTCCAGATGTCTTTCTTGTACTAGCCATCTGTTTCTGGATTACACAAACAAACAAACAGACAAAAGAACTTTTTATATTAGTGATGACATCATTAAGAAAACCAAAAGGCATTATTTTATGTTCACATTTTTTTTTGTCTGCATTTGTGTCCCTCATTTAACATTCCTTACTCTGTTTTAATCAGTTAAAAAAAAAATCCCTTGTTAAAGTCTTTGTGTTGCTTTTATTTCATATACTACCATTCTTTGGAGACACCTTGCCTTTACAAGACTGACTGTTTTGTCTGGTTTTCAATTCTAGGAAGGACAGATAGTGTGGTGGCTTGAATAGGAATGGTCCCTATAAACTCATGTGTTTGAATGTTTGGCTTATTGGGAATGACACTGTTAGGAGGTGTGGCCTTGTTGGAGGAAGTGTGTCATGGTGGGGGGCGGGCCTTGAGGTCTCCTATGCTCAAGCTCTGCCCAGTGTGGTTACAGTCTCCATCTGCTGCCTGTAGATCAGGACGTAGAACTCTCAGCTTCCCAAGCACCGTGTGTTCCTGTCATGATGATAACAGACTAATTCTCTGAATCTGCCAGCCATCTCTTATTCAATGTTTTCCTTTATAAGAGTTACCATATTCATGGTGTCTCTTCCAGCAATGAAGCCCAAACTAAGACATTTGGGGAGGTTATTATTACTATTTTTTAATTTGGGGTTTGAGTCATATTTTTGCTATATTCAAGTTTATTAAGGGATTTACCATGGAGTCCAGGATGAGTTAACCCTCTTGGCAAACATTCTATAGCATCCTTCAAAATATTGAAATTTTAGGTAGGAGCTGCCAAACGCTATTCTTGGCTATCAGATTAGTGAAACAGCAGTCCCAGAGGCATGAGAATCTTTCTAGATATCTCATGTTGTGAGCTTGTGGTCACTAGAGCTGGAGAGCTCTTAGAAAAAAAAGTTCATACTCTTGGGACAATATGTCAGATCACCTTACAGGACATACTGGAACTGAGACAATCATGGGGGGATGGCTTAGGTAACAGCATGTCTTGTCCTTATTTCGAGATAACTTCATGCCAAGACTCAAAGATGGGAGCTGAGGTGTGGTCTGTTGCTATGCATTGTAATGCTAAGTATGCCCCTCGCTACCTGGTTGCCCCAGAGATGAGAGTCTGTACATAGACCCAAGTGATGCTATGTGACCTTGCCCCCAAGTTATTTCTGATTGGTAAATAAAGATGCTGACAGCTAATATCTGGGTAGAAGAGACATAGGTGAATTTAGGATTCCCGTGCTTGGTGTTGAAAAAGTCCACGAAGGGGAGAGGAGAATGTGGAGAGAGAAGCTTCCATGGGGTAAGAATCTTAAATAACAGCCACGTGGGCTGGCTAATTGGAGCTAAGAGCATCCCAGATGAAACATGGCAAATTATATAATGGGATCATTAGCTGGGAAATAGACATAACAGCATAGAGGGCAGATACCTGCCCAGCTCTGCTGATTAAGGCTTATTGTAAATATAAAGGTTGTTTGTGTGTTCTTATCTGGGGACTAAAGGGCTAAAGGTGGGGTAAAAACCCTGGATTGGAATTAAATATTTTTCAACAGCATATATGCCTGGGGTCATTGTGTGTGGCTATGACTCTCTCTCTCCCTCTCCCCTCCCTTTTCCTCTCCCTCTCTCCCTCCTCCTCTCTCTGTCTTTCTCTTTTGAGGGTGGCCACATTGAATTCACCTCCTTTCTCTGCTTCTCACTGTTACTATCTCTTTAACTGGCCAATCGAGGTCAGGTGGCCAATGCTTTATTGTTATGGCTGCCAGGGCCTCGGCTCTGTCCCTCACATCTCTGGCAACACCTGCCTCAGAGTGTCTCACTGTCTCCTCAGGTAACAGGATACTTGCCTAATATCTTTACATCCATTTCTAAACACTATTTATTGAAAAAAAAAACCAGAAATATATTATTTGGTTCATTATTGGATTCAAAAGCTAGCTTTAAAAAAAGTTTGAATTAACTCAGCGGTTCTGCTGATTTTCTTTAATATTGGCTTTTCACATGATAATAACTGTAGCTAAAATTTTGAAAGAAACCAGACCTATCAATTTTCATCTTTACTAATGTTGAAGTTTTTATGTTGCTTTTTCCCCTGTTACTCTTTGAACATCAGGCTGCCTCAAGTCTTTGAAAAGAAATAATGAAGGTCTTTGTATGTAGAAAACCCTATTCTTGCTCACAAATGTGTTTCCAGAATAGGCTAACTGTGATTTCCTGCTACTAGTGGAAAATTGTTTTGTTTTGTGATTCCTTTAAAATTTTTTTCCTTTGCAGACAATCGCTTTCTGGACAAAAATGATCTGTTTTTGTCCCCATGCTGGTTGGTTTACCACTGTGCAAATGTGTCAAGGCAGGTTAGCACCTTAGTATTTCTAGTGTGTTCTTCGTATTTCTAGGGGTGTTAATGAAACATCCATGGCGTCTGGAGAGAAGCTTGATGGCTTAAGTGTTGTTTACTTAAGGCTTCAGAAGACCTGCCGGGAAAGGATGGGTATTTTGTACAGTCCTGGGTCAGAGAGCTAGGGGTCAACACTTATTGCAGACCAATCTTCAAGATGAAGTGTGATGTATGGGCAGGAAAACCGGCTGCTGAAGATAGGCCTACTTGCTCCACAATTGTTCCATAGTAGGTTTGGATACATTCCTGTTACCTGACCTGATGGTGAACCTATATCCTGTTGTGTTGTGTGAACACCGGGGAGTCCTGGAGGATGGGCTCCACCGTGATTGGGGGTAGAGTCCCTTGTGGTTGTACATGGCTCTTCACTTTGACTCCCCATGAGCGTATGTTACCGTGAAACTCTGTTTTCTTGCTGCTTCTCCTCCCATTGCTCCTCCTTCAGGTGCTATTGCTGCTGCTAGCTGCTGGTTGGAGGTATCCTGGTGCCAAAGATCGAACTTTCCCCCAAGGAACTTGCATCTTCTAATCAGCAGGAAGTAGCTTAACAATATCGATGACTCTTTTTCCCTCTAAGCTTCTTTCTTTCCTACCTAGTGTTGGGGGGCTGGAAAGGTGGAGAAGGTAGATAGGAAAAAGAACCCAGTAAAGTAGCCCAAAGTTTGGTTACAAGTAATAACTTTAAAGAATGTTTATTTTAAATTGTGTGTACATGTGTGTGCATAGGTGCACACGAATACAGGTTTTCTCAGAAGGGGGCATTGGATTTCCCTAGAGCTGATGTTACAGGACGTTGTGAACCACTCACTGAAAGAGCTGGGAGCCCAACTGAGACTCTCTGCAAGACCAGGATATTCCCTTTCTTAACCTCTGAATTGTACCTCCAGTCCCTGAAAGGAATTAGTAATGGAAATGTTGTAATCATGATTAAGATACAAGGTTGGAAAGTGTCAGTGTGTTTGAGGACCCTTGTAGTTACACTGTATTCTCTCACATAAGATTATTTGAGGATAAACTCCTTAGTAATCTTGATCTCATAAAAAAAAAAAAAAAAAAAAACTCAACTTTTGCTTGTCTTGCAGTGTGACTTTTCAGGTTGGTTACAGGTACATAGATGCCTGTCTGCCACACCCATTTCCATGATCTTAGTAATAGGTGATAGTGACTGGTCATTTCTTACCACTTTGCCTGTGTATGTGTGAGTGTGTGTGTGTGTGTGTGTGTGTGTGTGTGTGTAAGGGATTATAAGAAGTAGGCACTCTGATGGACTTCATTTCACAGATAGAGCATCTGACACAAGAACTAAATGCTTGTCCATAGCTCATACTAGGTAAAAGGGATTGGCTTTATATGTCCGGCTCATGTAAAAGATAATCTGTTTTCCCTTTCCAGCCTCTGAAAGATGACTCTGAGACTATTAGTGAGTGCCCTAGGACATAAGCTTTGACTCATTCCCTAATGAGCTGGCAACTTACTTAACCCATTTAAACTATTTTATGTCTTCCATGTGGTTAGTTACCTCTCCCTAGCTTCATGCATTCAAGTCTGGAGAAAACCTCCTCTTTATTCCATGCTGAGTTCAGCTACCTTCTGGTATGTCTGTCTACTCAGCTTTCTGGGTGAATCACTCATGCTCTCCTTATTTCCCAGCATCCTCTCTCTTCCTGCCAGTGTCCCACCTCCTATTTCCTGCCTCAGTTCATTGGCTGCTTTCTTTTTGCTTTTTGTTTAATTGACAGGTGTTGCTTATAAGTGATTCTCTCTACAGGCTCATTTTACCGGATGTCCTTTAGGTTTAGAGATGTTATCCTAAATGACAGGATTTTACCTTTCCATGGTGGACCACTATTTCACTGTGTACATGTAGCACCTTTTGTGTATGAATTCATTTGTCGACTGACAGTTAATTTGCTCTACTGTCTTGGCTGTTGTGAATAGTTTGACAATGAACATGGATGTTCAGCCTTGTCAATTTTACATAATCTGGAGCCAGGGAAGAGCCTTCTGATGAAGGATTGATTGTCTATGTTAGGTTGGCCTGCAAGTATGCTTTTGGAATATTGACTTAAACTAATTGATGTGGGAAGACCTAGCCCACCTTGGGCAGTGCTATTCCTTAGGCAGGGTTTTCTGAACTGTGTAAGAAGAGAAACAGAGCAACAAGCAAGCACATGAGTGTGCATGCAATCATTCTCTGTTCTGGACCATGGGTGCAACATGACTGGCTGTCTAAAGACTGTTGCTGTAACCTACTCACAGAAACAGACTGTAACCTGGAATAATTAGCTAAAAGACACCTGCCCCCTAAATTGCTTGTTGTCAGGGAATTTTATCCTGGCAACATATGTGAGAAGCTAGGATATTTTTGAAACACGGATTTAATTTCTTTTGGTAAATATCCAGCATTTACCTTTATATTGGACGACTGTGTCAGAGAGTAGAAAATGATTTTTGAGAAACTTCAGTAACAGCTTCTTAAAATATATTCATATTCTCACTAAAGTGCTTCTGTACAACAAGAGAAATAGTCGGTGGGCAGAGAGATTCCAACAGAAAGAAGAGAGAGAGAGAGAGAGAGAGAGAGAGAGAGAGAGAGAGAGAGAGAGAGAGAGGAGGGAGGGATGGACAGACAGTCAAAGACAGAGAGTAAGACTCATTAGCAGAGCTAAAGCAAGCTTGGTAAATGACACTTCTCAAAAGAAGTATAAATGCATAGCAGGCATAGGGAAAAATGCCATGTGCCTTTAAAAATGTCAGTTGAACAAACCAAAACCGCAAGACATTCTCACTTCACCAGGCCAGAAAGCCATGCCCTTCTCCCTCTATATTTCCCATAGAGAGAGGAGGTCCCTCTAATTCCCAGGGTCTTGGATAATGTGTCTGGTGTCAAAATGCTTACAGGTTCAGGACTCTTACCCAGGGCTGTTGAGGATTTTAGGTGAGTGATCACCCATCTCTTTGTTCCACAGCTGATAACTGTTCTTCTCAAATAACTCTTAACCCCCACGATAGAAGATGAAGGAAACATCTGTATTTGAATGCTTCAACCTGTTCAGTAAAAAGCTTGAATCTTTCCCCTTCCATAAAAGCCAAGCTTTTCATAATGGCAAATATAAAACGCCAGGAAGAACCCAGCTATTATTATTATTACAATGAACTCTAACATGATGGCGGTACATATGTATTTCTTCATTCTTACAAAAAGGCCCCGGGGGAGTCTAAATGCAGGTACAAAGCATTGTAAAAAATGGGATTCATTTGAGAAAATTTGACGCTTATAGTCTTTCATTTGAAAGCCACCAGTGTCATAATGTCGCAGAGAACCGAAAGAAGGGTGTGTGCAAACAATATAGAACACTAGTAATTTTTACTTTTATTGCTAATAAATAGCCAGATGTTTATTTAAAAGTCCTCTTTTGTATTTAACCTGGAACAAATGGCTTTCTGTGACAATCACTACATGCAAAGCCTTTCAGTTTTGCTATTGTCTGGCAACTAATGACACTGAATGAGTTTCTCTAAGTCTCAGGGGTCCTCAGAGGCATCTGACTGGATTGTCCCCTCTGTTCCTGTTCTGATATGATAAGAGACCAACATAAAGGCAGCAAAGCCACTGTCAGGACACAGAGTTTCCTGCTCACTGTCTCATTTAAGGAGAATAATGCATGTCTCTAGGAGAAACTATCAACAAGCGAACCCCTTGGCCTTCAAGGTTTCTTTCCACATGGACTTTCCAGTCAGCTGAAATGACAAGAATCTGGTGGTGTAACTTCATAGCCAAAATCCTAGTATCTTGGTTGTTTTGACACAGTCTCGTGTAGCCCAGGCTGATCCTGAAATTCTCATGTAGTCAAAGAAGGCTTAAGACTCTAGATTCTCCTGTCTCTACCTCCCAGCTGCTGGGATGGTTTGCTGGCACCACTGTGGTACCTGGTTTGTGTAGTACTGGGGACTGAAGCTGACTAGGTAATCTGTCTGCCAACTGAGGGCTATGCTTGCAACTCAGGTAATTTGCACTGATGCTGAGCTTGTCTAGGACAGGCGCCAAGGTGAAGGTTGTCTGCGCTTAGAGAAGATGTTCCTCTCTCATACTTCGGTGACAAAGTAAATAATCTGAGTGTTTTAGAGTCTAGAAGAGTGCAGATTCCATGGCATTATCACTTGACTATCCACATCTATTAGGAGCTGGAAGAATGAACTCTTGAGAATTGGAACAGGACTCAGCCTGAGAGTTAATTTCCCCACAAAGCGAATCACCCGAGGCTCTAGAGCCATGTTTGGGCTTGTTTAAAAATGTCAGGCTCGGTTGAATAAGTTTTCTGTGAGCACTGTCTTAACATTTTGTTCCATTTACTGGCCTTAAGTCAGATGGTGAGGAGAAGTTTTGCTTGCTTTCCTTTCTAACTAAATATGGGTGTAATAAGACACACTTGGGAGAGGCTGTCTTTTGCCTTCTTGTTGGTAACTGCATGAGTCCCATCATGTTCTTCCTTTGAACCGTGTCTGGGAGGCAGAACAACTTTACTTGGACGGGGCTGGTGATTCAAGGCTTATATAAATTTTGGGACAGGGATCAGAGTAGAATGGGCAAAGGTCATTGGTTAAAGTCTTCCAGAAATGTCTCATTAGCATGGTGGAGGATTTCAAGAATCTTAGGTGCTTTCAAAATGAGTTCTTCTCTGGAGAAAGCAAGTTGAACCTGTAGTCTTAACCAAGACTATGATATTCTGTACAGAGAGGCATGTGGCAGTTTTTGAACTTCCCAGACAAGGTCAGAAAAGGGGGAGCCCTGCTGTAAGCAATAAATTGTGAGGAGCAGAGATATCCCAACATAAAGAACAGAAGAAAAGACTTACAATCCTATGTCTCCTAAGGGGCTAGTATGGGGAGGGAGGGAGGGATGGACAGAGGGATAGATGGAGGGAGAGAGAGAGGAAGAGAGAGAGGGGGAGAGAGAGAGAGAAGGAGAGAGATAAGGAGAGAGACAGAGAGACTCATTAGCAGAGCTAAAGCAAGCATTGATAAATGGTGTGCACTAAACCTAAACAGGTATTTCTCAGAAGAATCTGTGAGGAGAAAGGAGTCCTCCATTTTGTATCTAGCCCAGACTGTGGTGGACTTTGGCCTTAATTAGGAGGGCAACTGCTATCCAGTAAGTTTTATCATGAACTACAACTGGCTTAGTTCATTTAAACATTATCGTATTTATTGTATGTGTAGTTATGTATGTATGTGGGTGCACGTGAATGATGCCATACGTACAGAACTTGGAGTACAACTCGTGGGAGTTGGATCTTTCCTTCCACCATTTGGGTCCTAGGATTGGAGGGATCAGGCTTAGTGGTGAGTATCTCTATCTGCTGAGTCATTTTGCAGGGCCTCAGTGTCCTTATAAAGACTCTACAGGAATCTGAGCAACTTGCATGGAGTTAGAAACTGCTGAAATGGTACTCATGAGATGTTCTGACAGTCGTTAACCTTAGTTTCAATTATGGACTGGTCCTGGTTTGACAGCCAAGGTCTTAGATGTGTTCATCCTGACGGCGTTTGGTTTGAGTTCTCTCGTCTCGTCTCTTGGTCTTAGCATGTCATCCTCTACCTTTCCTTTTGACTTTTGAAGTTATTTCCTGGTTTCTTTTCACTTCAGTTCATGTGTGTAAAACACTTACGAAATGGCATTCCCAGAAGAAAGCTACTTCGGTGTTCGGAATTCTACAAGGCCAGTTGGGTCTACCGATCAGAACCTCTGTGATTGGGAGACTGGAATGCTGTGGGTTTCGAGCCAAGTTATATTGATTTATCTTCAGTCATAACAGCTATTCATGTCCTGTCTCTGTATGTGACTTAATTTCTTTGTGAAGATTGGGGATGGGGATGGGATCTCATCAAGGTCTTCTAAAACATTACTTGTGTGCATGTACTCTCATTGCCCTGGATTTCCTGTGGAGGTCAAAGGGCAAGTTGTAGGTATTAGTTCTCTCAGTCCATCATTAAACTCAGGTTGTTAGCCTGGTGGCAAGCACTCTCACCTGCTCAGCTATCCCCCTTGGCCAGGAAATCTCTTTGGAACTTACTAACTTCCATCATTTTGGAACGCACCGGCTTCTACCAATTCATGAACCAATCTGTCACCTGGTAGCATCTGAATCCTATAGCCCACAGAGAGATTTCTGAGCTCTGACATAACTGTTTACCCAGTGTTCCCTTTGAGAACTTAAAAATCACCCAGATCATGTCTAGTTTTGTTCTTGGACCATCCAGGTGAAGCCAGATGAACAAAACTTCCAACAGTCAAACTTCTTCCTTTGGTTGGCGGGGGCAGTTTCATCGAAAGTTCTACAAATCAAAGAGATTGCCTTTTTCTTTTCTGTTTTACATTTCCTGACTTTTCCTTAGTTTTCTTGTTCGATCTTCTCACCCCCAAGACAGTTCCATCTTTTTCTTTCTATTGCAACATTGATGAAATATCAAAGAGTTGAAGTATTCTCTGGAGACATGCCAAAGAACTCCAAATGGCCACAGAGGGATCTCAGCTAAAATCCGCAGCTCAGAAGTGTTCTGACGACTCACAGAGGTGAAAACCTCTGCCTTGTTCACCAGCATCACCACCTCAGCTGAGTCTCCCGTGTCTGTATCTTTTTCAGTCCACATTCTTCACTTTGAGGGCAAAATTCAATGTAAGGCACTTGTGACATCATGTAAGCAGGGTCAAGAATGTATTGGTTACAGCACTTTCCAAGCTGAGCACCCATGCTGTACTATCTTCTTGTGCTCAGCTAACATGAGGAGAGATGTGGCTTGGTTGGTAGAATACTTCCTTAGAATGCGTGAGGTTGGCCTTTGGTTGGAACCCTAGCATTTCATGAACAAGCTGGAGGCAGAAGGATCAGATTTTCAATATCATCCTTCTCCACTTAAGAAGCTTAAAATCAGCCTAGAAGACATGAGATTCTGTATGAGAGGTATTAGTAGTAACACAATTGGAATACGATGTAGAAAAAAAAAACCCACAAGCCCCAGATACGCTTGATGAAGTAACAACGAGGCACTGGACGAAGGAAGCCTGCAGAGGCAGTTAGCATCTAAGCTATGCGGCAGATTGCTGTCTGGGTGATTAATTTTAACTGCATACTAGCACGTACCAAGGTGTCATGAGCTCTGTGGGCTTTCAGCAGAAAGACTGGTGTGTCGTTTCTTATGTCAGCTTCAATGTTGCGGTGAACAATTTTTCCCTTAAGACACATTTTTTGAACTTTAAGTGTTTGAGTGAGGATACTGAGCTTTTTAATCTCAGAAGTGCCTTGGCCTCTCCCATGGTTCATGGAGAATGGAGGCTGGATGTTTCTGGAAGGGACTTGTCTACCATGTCTTGACAACCATCAGCCTTTGATATTTGGAGTACAAGACCAAATCCAGGCTTGTCATAAAACTATGAATGACATGGGGATTTAACTGTGGGCTTAGGGATGGATGTGTCCAGTTTTTCACCTGCTGTGTATCCTCAAAGCAAACTCTTTGGGATACGAAATTGTTCTAGCTACCATTGAGTAAGATTTTCCTCCAACCCTCCGGTCTCAAATTATAGCCTCTCTAGCTTTTCCTCTTGATTTTAAAGCTGTGTTTAAAAGCCCAGCATGTGACCTCCCGAGGGAGTAACTTAAGTCCTAGCAGTACTAAGGGCCTTTTATACAGGTGACCCACATGGTGGTCCATGGTGTGCCAATAGTTTCTCTCTCATGATCAGGTTGGTCCAAGAGATTCTGTGAAGTTTAGCACTGGGAAATGTCAGCCATGGTACAACCCCAGGAGTTTTGTCTGAAGAAAATAGTATTTAAAAACACATTTGCTGTTAGTGATAACCACAAGTCTCTTTTTTAGGGGAAATTCACTCTTCTAATGGGATGGAGAATGAGGAAAGGTGTTTTGTTTTTTCTTGTC
The DNA here is from genome assembly GCF_963924665.1 of Micromys minutus. NCBI lineage: Eukaryota > Metazoa > Chordata > Mammalia > Rodentia > Muridae > Micromys > Micromys minutus. The sequence continues at coordinate 13,976,560 of NC_137960.1, read as the reverse complement.
TGTTGTTTATTTTTCTAGGTGAAGCCGATGCTCTAGAGCTTGTAGACACAAGGAGAGAGGCAGTTCTGCTGACCGCACATCTCCTGGGGTTTTATTAGCTGAGATCTAGACATGAGCTTGACCAGGGGACTTCACCTATTCGGTAATTAGGAGACCGGCAGCTATGGAAACAGCCATTCATTTATATCCGAAGACCTAGCTTTTACCGGGTTGCAAACACTGACTTCTAGATGTTTTTAAGCCCAAACAAATATGATTTTGATGAAATCTTATTTCCACGGGAATTGAAATTTAAGTTTTTAGAGATCTTTCTGAAATCTGAATACAGGGCTAGCTATGAACAGCCGGATGAGTCCTACGGGATGAAGGGCATCGCTGGAGGCGGTGGGACAGCAAATGGACTGATAGACCTACGGATGTTTGGCAATTGTCTGTTTGGTTGATGTGCTGGATCAAAGGCTAGATACCAAGTAAACCTATGGGCAATTTGTGAAAAGTGGTAGATTTGTTGAATTTTCGTGAAATTAATCTGACACCTGTTTTCATCACCTTCTTTTTGTTGAACCATAAGCTCATGAGGACTTGGAGTAGAGAAGAAAATGTTTGCTTGCAAACTGTTTATTATGGTGGGTGGGATGGGTGCATTGTATCTGGGCAGCTTTGCAAATGGCTGTGATGTATCTAGACAGTTGGGCCACAGAGGTCAAACCATTGACCCTGTAATGACAAGGTTATGGCATGGTAAGTGTTTGTCTTATCAGTTGATTATCAGTTGACTATGTGAAATCCTAGATGTGAAGGGTTACCATGACAAACTGAAGAACATGGAGGCACTTGGGGTACGAACTTATACCATCCAATCTCCCCGCTGGAATTACCCATTGCTGACTCTCACACGCAGTTACTCACGGATGTGCACGCCACTTCCCCAAACCCCATTTTTTTCCTCTTTCATGGCAGTTAGCACTATGTGACGTCAAGACTAAGGGGAGAGAAGCTGTGTTGTTAGATGAGCTAGAAAATCCAATACTGACTGTCAAATTAATCTTCTGTCTAATCACCTCTACATATTCTGAGAGCAGAGCTCATGGTCAGTATCAAGGGCGTTAAAGGTTCATATGTAGACAGACAACCTCGGGGAGGGGCGGGGCTTGGCATTTTTGCCGTACGTTAACATGAAGTTCATGGGCTGACTTCGTTGGATAGTTCTTATTCGAAGGCAATTTAAGCTCCCCTGCAGAACTGTTCATTGCTTATTTCCATGGACTGTAAGCGAGTCTTGTTTCAGTAGTCTTTTTCGTCTTACACATTTAATTAAGACACTGCAATGAGCTCTCCCACTCTGGTTTTCTTTTCCAGAGCAGGCCTTCAGCTCTCCTCTCTCAGGGAACCCAGGGATGATGGCGGAGGTATGTCAGAGCAGCCCCCTAAGGCTCTCTGGCTACCTGCGGTTGGCCCCTCCCCTTACCTCTCTTCTGCTCTCTGGCCGCTTTCATTCCTGGTTTCATTGAGCAGAGAAAACTCCTAAGGGGAGAAACAGTATTTGTTCCTGTCATGCTCTAAGCAAATTTAGTTTTGACTAGAGAATAATTAATTTGTGAGTGATGAGGAAAGGGTGATTACAATTTTTGGACAGAGATTTTTTTTTTTCTTCCTAATCTGTATCTGATACTCTTATCTGCAAAGCATAATTTATTTTTGTTTTTCTTAGCCATAGTTACAAATGAGATGCCAGTGTTGGCCAGCTGCCCAATACAAATGGTGTCATATGCCGAGAGCCTGGACACCAACGCGTAGTAGAGGTAATGGATAATTTTATTTTTAAAATATTTATGATTTTAATATTACCTGTGGTGAAAGCCCCTTCCATTGAGAGTTAGCTAGGTAAAATTTTATTAAAAGTCTAAGTGCTCTATTTCCTGTCTGGAAAAGCCGAGAGGTTAAACCTTATTAAATTCTCAGCAAAATGTCATAAAACTTTAGCCATGCCACAAATCCCTGGGATGCTGTGTGCCCCATTATGGAGCAATGGCACAGAGACGATGCTTTGGCTGGGAGGCGCTGCGACCAGTAACTTCTCATGGTTGCCTACGTAATGTTACAAATAGACCTTATATTTAATTTCCCCCCAGAGTAAAAAGCCTGAGGCCAGAGAAATGTACAAACACAGCAGGCTCAGCCTAGGCAGCGGCGGAGGTAAATGAGATAACAGATTTTCCTCAGTAAGTTGTCATGAGACCTCTGTGAGGCTTTTGCGTTTTAGTTGAAATCTCCTCCGTGGCCTTTTGGAGACCTTTGGTGGTGTGTCTCCGCAGTAAATTCCAACGATTTCGTATCTCGTTAGTGTTGCAGAGCAAAAGAAAGAAGTGGAACTGATTTGGAATAGATATAGTAAAACAACAACAACAGGAACAAGAACAATAAACAAACAAACAAACAAACAAACAAAGAACAACAACAACAAAAAGGCACAAACACTCATGTAAGGAAAAGCAGAGCCTTTGGAATTCCTGAAAGAGTTTCGGGAATGCTCTACTCAGCCGACGCATGATGGGGACTGAAAAGACACAGGGATGCTTCAGGGAGCCGGAACAGGGCATGAGCGTAGGTATCTCTGTGCCCATTTATATCTGCTTTAGGGTTGTCGTCTGGTGTTGCAGTTCCAAATTAATCTACTGAAATAGATTCCAGGGGCGGCTACCTGCCCCAGTGTTCTGGGTTCCCAAATGAAAGACACACACACACACACACACACACACACACACACACACACACACACCCTTTCTATTTTGATATGCCTTAAACAACTCAGTGGCTGGACCACTCCTGAACCTCCACAAGGAGAATCTACTTCCCTCCAATATTCCCAAGCTATTACTTACTCAAATCTATATTCCATCTTTGCTGTTCTGAACCCAGTCTGGGGAGGGGCTTTTGGGGTTGCTCTTCCCAACTCCTACATGACAGCTACGCTCTCTGTTCAGTGACTTATTGGGCCCAGCGTCTTTCTTCTCCTTCACCTTCTCCCACCACGGAGGATCTCGATCTTCCTCTTTCCTAGATCTCTTACCCCAGAATCCTAAAGCCCCTGCCTTTGTCTCCCTGCCCAGCCTTTGGCTGTCGGCATCCTTATTTACCAATCAGAACCAACTGGGGGCGGGGTCCCTCAGTCTCACATGCTTTGGGGAACATAAAGAGCGTGAGAGTACAAGCAGCCACAGCTGGAAGCCCACATGCACCCCGGACTGTAGAAAACCCACACCAATGTGAACTATGCTCCTTGCCTTCTGGTGACTGACACAACCCCTGCCATATCAAAGGTACAGGAAATAAATGGTACCAGTCGAAGGTACTAGGTCTTCCCTAAGCAGCCAGAAAATCTGGGGGTTTTATAAAATAGGCAATCTGGGATACAGCAGAAGTGCATTAATCAATCCAAGATCACCTTCCAATTAATCAATTTAACTTCATCTTCAGAAACCAAACGCCCTTAATGATTTTACCCGCAACATCTCAAACAGCCAGACCCACTCTTATAAACCTGTGGAGAAAACCACTCACACAATGAAATCCCTCCTAAGCAACAAAAACTGTTCTTATCCATTGGGACCCTTTCTCAGCAGGGAAGTGGGGTCCTTTAAGTTTTGTAAAACACTTGCTAAGATGAGAAGCCATTTGTTTTCAGGAAAATATGGCTCCCAAAGTGCTCTGACCATTCCTAAGTCATTTCTTTGCAGGCATATTTGGTTCCTAAGGGGAGGAAGGGCAGGCCAAAGCAACTGGACCGCTCCTAAGTCATTTCAACTTCGATCATCATTAATAATTAAAGAATTATGCATTCTATTCATAAACGTAGGTTTGACAGTGACAAAGGTTTTGTTAGGATTATTTATGGTCAGGGTTATTTATGCATTTGACAGTTCAATGCATTAAGGCCTTTTTCATTTTGGCCCGTGAGATTTGAAATGCAGTCATGATCTTACTAGGTATTCAGTTTTCTATACTTGTCCTTACTGTCTCAGGGTTATCTGTACTCTTGATGCTTCAATATATGCATTGCAACTAAATAATTTTTTCTTGTGAAATTTGTATTATAGTTTGGGTAACTGTACTGGCTGGTTTTGTGTCAACTTGACACAAGCTGGAGTTAATCACAGAGGAAGGAGCCTCAGTTGAGGAAATGCCTCCATGAGATCCAGCTGTAAGGCATTTTCTCCACTAGTGATCAAGCAGGGAGGGCCCATTGTGGGTGGTGCCATCCCTGGGCTGGTAGACCTGGGTTCTATAAGAAAGAAGGCTGAGCAAGCCAAGGGAAGCAAGCCAGTAAGTGACATCCCTCCATGGCCTCTGCATCAGCTCCTGTTCCTGACCTGCTTGAGTTCCAGTCCTGACTTCCTTTGGTGATGAACAGCAATGTGGAAGTGTAAGCTGAATAAACTCTTTCCTACCAAACTTGGTTCTTGGTCGTGATGTTTGTGCAGTAATAGAGACCCTGACCAGACCAGTAACTATCACTATAATGCACTGTGGAAAAAGCAAAAGTTGGGGGAGAAAAGGGTTTATTTGGCTCACACTTCTGTGTTGCATAGTCTATCAGTGAGGGAAGTCAGGACAGGAGATCAAACGGGGCTGGAACCTGGAGGCAGGAGTTGGTGTAGAGGCCATAAAGGAGCTTACTGAATTGCTCAGTCTGCTTTCTTTCTCAGACAAAACCACCAGCCCAGTGGTGGCCACATCCATGATGTGCTGGCCTCTTCCAGGTCAGTCACTAATTGAGAAATTCTCTACAGGCTTGCCCCATCTTAGGAAGGCATTTTCGCAGTTGGACTTCTCTCCTTTACAGACAATGTGAACTTGTGTCAAACTGACATAAAATTAGCCAGGACAGTCTGTTACAGCCTATTTCAGCATTTGGAGAGAAGCTAGCTTTAAATTTGTTCTTAACTGAAGCACCGTTTTCACTTACAGAATTAAGGGAAATCAAGCTCTTTCATTTCAGAAGGGCTCAGTTATCTCCGTGTGGTAAATATTTTTCTTTGGGGGAAAATATAAATATTTTTTCCTTGGGGAAAGTAGAAAAAAATTATTTTTCAAATTCAATATATGAAAATGAAAGTCCTAAAATTTGAAAGTCAGGCCTACGTTGAAAATTGTGTTTGATATTTAGAGTATGTTCATGAGACGTTCAGTATAAATATGTTTCATTGATTTTCTTTCTTCTATTTCTAAGTAACGTTTTAAAGCTACAGGTAAACACACAAGAGTGCAGGATGCCCTTCATAACGTGAGCCTTTCATTTAAATTCTGCATTCGGATACTATTAGTGTCATGGAAAATTGATATGTATTTTCATGATCTCGTTCCTCCCGGACTTTGACGATCAAAGACGAAGAGGCATTCACCCATGTTATTCAGATACTTCAAAACGATCTTCAGAGTTTCCTTTAGAAAATGTTGCTTTCTGTCCAAGAGGGTGGAGACAGAAAACACAGAGTGTGGCAGTGAGGAACAAGGAACACAAAGCTAGGACATGCCCAGGTAGATTGCAGTGTCCTCTCCAGAGTGGTCCCCATGAAGTGCTTTCTGTAGATTCCCATTGCAATTATTTTAAAAAAGTTATTAATCATTTTATTCAATAACGTTTCAAATGATATCCCCCTTCCCTGTTACCCCTCCACAAACCCCCCATCCCATCCCCTCCTCTCTTCCTCCTCCCCTTTGTCTCCATGGTGCTCCCTCACACACCTACCTCACTGCTCTGGCATCCCCATTTGTTGGGGCATCAAACCTCCACAGTTCCAAGGGCCTCCCCTCCCATTGATGTCAGATAAGTCCATCCTTTGCTACACATGCAGCTGGCGCCATGGGCCGCTCCATGTGTGCTCTCTGGACGGTGGTTTAGTCCCTGTTTGTTTGCCACCTTGGGAGAGGATGAAAAGAGGAAAAGGTAATGTAAACCACGTTTATACATGCTGTTTAATTGGTTTATAAAAGCAAGACTTGCTAAATGAATTTAGGAGGGTCCATTTAGAGTAGAAAGTTGATTGGCGTGTGTGTGTGTGTGTGTGTGTGTGTGTGTGTGTGTGTGTGTTGTGTAATAGCTTGTTTACTGTGAAGAAAGCCTGGTAAAATGAGAAAACATTGTTACCTACTCTTGGTTTCTATGTACTTTTTGAAAAAAATCTCATTTTTCAATTTGATTACTATCTCAAAATTGCTTCAGGAAATGTCCTGTCAAGCACTTATTAACCCCAAATGACCTTTTACAGTGAAGCAGAGGGAAATATTAGGGTATCTCCTCATTAACCCTCAAGTCCTATGTTAAAGGATCTTTACCCCCCTTCTCACCACTAGGAAGGCAATCAGAGGGTGATAGAAAGACTTGGCTCATCCCACCTGCCTTCTTCTTACTGTAGCACCAAATACATTTTGTCCAAAGGGGAATTCTCCTGTGACTCCAACTTTCTAGTGGTGTTGGTCTGTTGCTTAAAGCACTCAGTGGCTCTATTTGTTTGTTTGCTTGTTTATTTATTTATTTATTGTATTGCTTTCTAGATACATGTCTTGATTCTAGCACTTACCAGGTCTTCAGAAAAACAAACAAACAAACAAACAACAGGTTGTAATTTTTTTTGACACTTTGCTATTTTTAAAGTTTTAGTCAGTTGAAGGCAGATTCCCCAGGTAGACAGTGAAAACTTCCCTGGCAGAGAAGGAAGACTAGTGTTCCTCTGCCTATCCCTTGTCCCAGCTGCTTGGGAACCTGAGGAAGGAAGATTGCTAGAGCCCAGGGGTTCCCTGCCAGGCTGGGAACCATAGCAAGACCAGGGAAAGAGCCCTCCTTAAAGGCAGCATGTCACCCAGATATTGTAGGCCGAACAGCGACACGTGCATTGCATTTTGTTTTTCCTAACAACTATAGATGAATGCTTTAAAGGTACATCTCATTTTAAATTCAGAAGGAATTTTTTATAATTATAAACTGTAAGGAAACCCTTAATTTTCCAATAACACAAAGACCATGGTTGGTATGCCAAAGATGTTGGTGCACAAAGCTACACACACTTCTAAGTGCACAGAATTTTTGAAGCAAATCTACCTTAACATTTTTGCAGTTGGCCTTTTAAAAAGATTTAGGATTTGCTTCAAATGTTCCAAGTTAAATTTTGTATCTGGGAAGGATGTTAGATTATTTCCTTGCATACTAAATATGTTGCTCATTTTATTTTTAACCAAGTATTTTACAGAAATGAGTTTAAAAAGTTTTAAAGTGAACTATTTACGAACTATTTCCATTAAGAGGCAGTGTTGTGAAGCTAAGTTTATTAAGTGAACGTAAGTTTAGATTTTTAAGATTGGTAATTTATCTCTACTAATATACATATATATATATGTATATATATATATATATATATATATATATATATATATATATATATATATATTATATACACGTATGTACCCACACATACATTCCTATGGATCTGGAATTACAGGTGATTGTGAGCCTCCCAAATAGTCTTCAACAAAAATCTTGCATTATGGTTGTATGATATATGATACCTTTTAGGGATCACAAAAGCAGTTGAATGCTAACTAATTTTTATCTAATATGTGATTAGTCCTTTGCTCTTTTAATATATGTGTTGGAATTCCTTCTAGGCTCAGACCCACAGCAACCTGGCAACAGCCAGGCGTGCCTGACTCACTATAAAAGGGGCTGCAGGCCCCTCCTCGCTCTCTTGTTTTTTTTTTTTCTCTTACTCTTGCCCATTTCCCTCTTCCCCCTCTCTCCCCATACCCCTCCCCCTCTTATATATTTACATATTAAGATCCAATGTACATATGCACATATGCAATTATATATACATATAAAAATTGATTCAGAGGCTCAAGAGATGGTTCTGTGGTGAAGAGTATTTGTTGCTCTTACAGAGAATGGGAAGTTCGGTTTCCAGCACCCATGTTGGGAGTCACCTGTAACTCCACCTCCAGCTCCATAGAATCCAAAACTCACTTCTGTACCCCCCCACCTGCCACCACACACACACAGAGGAGAAGGGGGGGGAGAGGATTTTGGTTCAAATTGTCTTCAACACTTGATCTTAGCCAAAAGGCCGAGAAGTGATCCAAATTGTTCAAATTGTCTTCAAACAATGAGCTCTGAGTAGTACACATAGTCTCCTAGAGGTTACAGTTCTTCTTGTGAGCTACAGTATACAATAAAAAGAATACAACCTTTGTTCTTTTAGATTTAGTATATCTACTTGGACTTGAGTTTTGTTCACGGTGATAAATATGGATGGATTTGCAGTTTTCTGGATGAGGGCATCCAGTTAGATGAGTACCATTTGTTAAGGATGATTACTTTTTTCAGTGGTATGGTTTTGCCTTCTTTGTCAAAAATCAACTCTCTGTAGGTGTGTAGATTTATTTTGGTGTCTTTTAATCAATTCCATTGACCAACCTGTCTGTCTCTGTACCAATACAATGCAGTTTTTATTACTATTGCTCTCTTGTATTGCTTGAAGGCAGGGACAGTGATACCTCCAGAAGTCTTATTGTTCAGGATTGTTTTAACTATCCTGGGTTTTTGTTTTTTTCTGAAGTTGAGAATTATTCTTTCAAGGTCTATAAAAAACTGTGTTAGAATCTTGATGGGAATTGCATTGAATCTGTAGATTGCTTTTGGTAAAGTGACCATTTTCACTTTTAGCATGGGAGATCTTTTTCTCTTTTGTTCTTTCTACAGAAACCTGGACTTCTTGTCATATAGGTCTTTCACTTGCTTGGTTAGAGTTACACAAAAATATTTTATATTATTTGTGGCTATTGTAAAGGGTGTTGCTTTTCTAATTTCATTCTTGGCCAATTTATCATTTGCATAAAGGAAGGCTACTGATTTGTTCGAGTTACTTTTGTATCCAGCCACTTTGATGAAGGTATTTATCAGCTGTAAGAGTTTGCTGGTGGAATTTTTGGTGTTGTTTATGTGACAAACAACATAGTGGTACTTTGACTTTTTCCTTTCCAATTTGTATCCCCTTGATCTCCTTATTTGTCTTATTGTTCTGGCTAGAACTTCAAGTACTATATTGAATAGATAGGGAGAGAGCAGGCAGCCTTGTCTTGTCTCTGAAAGTGGGGAACATCCTTGAACTCAGACATGGTCTTTATTTAACAGCTTTACATGTTGTTTAGCTTTTCCATTTAGTGTGCTAACAGATAGGTATTGTTTTTTTTTCTCCTTTTGATTATGGCAGCTCCTTGTACCAAGATTTTATGCCAGGACGGCTATAGTGGTAGTCTGAACCATTTCCAGATCTCCGTGTTTGATCAACCGAGGAAACTCATTGTTGTCTTGGGAGCACCTATCAATCCCTAGTGGTCGGTCAGCTGGAGACCTAGTGACAGAGACCCTTCCATACAGCACAGAACTTCTGGGCTGTAGTGACAGAGATACTCAGTTGAGTTCTTGTTCCCTACTCTTGGATGTTGTGGCTGATACTGGCTCCAGGGCATCACAGTCTGAACTAGTCCCACAGTGATGCCCAAGTGGAAAGGGCTGGGCATACAGTTCCCACAGAAGACAAGAGTTGTTGAAAGTCTATGGGTTTATACATATAGTTTTGGGTGTTTTTTGTACTTGTATTTAATTTTCCCCTTTGAGAATTTTATGCATGAATATCATATTTATATCATCCCCATACCACCGTATCCCTACTCTAACTTCTCCCATGTCCCACCTACTCCCTCTCAAATTATCAACCTTTTATTCTTTAATTATTATTTTTACAGCTATACATATGTGAATGTACACACACACACACACGTGTGTGTACAGGCCTGTTGAGTCTTTGGTATTGCTTATATGTATGCATCTTTAGGGGTGACCATCAGGGGCTCACCCTGTAGAAGACTGATTCTTTCTCAGGAGCTATTAATTACCTTCAGCGCTTCATCAAGGGGTGGGACCTTGTAAGAATTCCCCTGTCTATATGAACACACCAACTGGTGCTGTCAATGCACAGTTTTCTTTAGGTGGCCATGATGCTGAGATTTTAAGGGTCCAGTTTTCTGTCCTTCTTGCTGGTTACTAGTGACTTATTTGTCTGTGTGATGGAGTGCTCTGGACCATCAGGATTGGAATTTCAGATGCTGTTGGCTCACCATTGTTGCCCTCTCATAGGTAAATTAACCATGCACTAGCGAGCTAGTAAATTGAATAAGGTATATTGTAGTAGATGGTGGAATTTTATTTAAAACTTATTAATGGAAAAAGAAAGCAACAAAATCTGCCACCCATGGGATGAACCAGTTCATCCTACTTCGGGGAGGGCATTTGAGAACAAATTAATTGCTCTGATTTTAGTTAATCAGAATTTATCCTTACAAAAAAAATCCTTTTAGTAGAAAGGGACTGGAATATGCAGAATAGGCTAGAAGATGTGACCGGATCCAGTGTTACTTCTGTAGGTAATGGTGACCTATTTTACAGGGATTTTTATTGTAAGTAGTACGGCACAGCACCAGCCAAGAGTGACACATTACACTCTCGTAATGACATAAACAGCAAGAGGCTTTGGCCTTCAATACGCCTCGGCAGAAGATGTATTCCATCTGACAGCGTACACTTTCAGTAAAGGATGAGATTGTGACTTTAACACTTTCTTATTTTCTCTAGCATTGAGAGATGTGTTCTGGCAACTGAAAAGGTGACTTTAGAGTTCGCTGTTTTTGAAATGCCTCTTATGTAGAAGGTTAATTATCATTGCACCGAGTTTGCAACATGAAATTGGGACTTAGGATGACATCACTCTGAGGGATAAGGACAAGGGAAGAAGAAGAGGTATTCTGTCATGCATTGGGTGCTGAGCCAAGTGTGTTTTCTTGTGTTCTCAAAAAAAAAAAAAAAAAGGCCAAGGGCTGGAACATTATTAATGCAATTTCTACACAAGCAAGGAACCTGAGTTTTGATTTGTAGTATCCATGTAAAGAGCAAGGCCCACCTATGTGTGTCTCCCAGTGCTGAGAGGGCAGATGCTGCCAGCTAGAATACCCACACTGGTAAGTCTCAGCGTTATGGAGAAGTCATGTTCAAAAAAATGAGTGGAAGAGCAGCTTCAAAAAATAAAGAGAATGAATATTGACCTCTGGCCTTAAATGTGTACAGGCTCATGCACACACACAGAAACACTATAAACACACACACACACACACACACACACACACACACATACGCACACCTAAAACAAGTTCAGTATTTCCAAATCATGTTCAGAATCATGTGGCCTCAATACATTTGCACCCACAAGGGTACAGACGTGTTTGCCCACATCAGGCTGATGAAGTCAGGTTTAAGGACATTGAGGAAGGTTTTGGGGGAATTTAGTCAAGTGTCAAAAAAGTCCTTGGTGAAGAAAAATGGAAAATCCTTGTTATTGTGGTCCTTCAAGGCTTATGTGGCAATTTGGCTTATAGCTTAGGAATGACCTAACCGGAAGGGAAGGGAGTCTATACTTTTCCTTTTGCTAACTCTTTATGGTCTATTTGGAGATAAATTTTCGGCTTTGTTCTTTTGTTCCATTCTTTGGAATGTTTACACAGAGGACTGCTGTTGATAGGGAGTGATTAGTCTTTTGACCTGAGCTTGATCTTTGGTGCTCTTGCTGCAACCAGATATTGATCGAAGCCTGGGGTCCTCACCCTCTTCTCTAAGGTCTGGTAGTGATTGCTTTCTATTGTTAACAAGTTCAAAATCCATGCCTTTCCTGTGCATGGCTCTCAGTGACACTTAGCTCTGCACAGTAGACTTTTCTCTATCACCTTTTATTTTAAAATTCCTACTATGTCGTCTTTAGCCATTGGACTATTATTACCCCAGTATAGAAGTTTAGATTTCATGGTGGACTGGTGGGTCTTCTTAAAACTTTCAGTGGCAAATAGTGACTTTCACCCACACTTCATTAGCCAAAGTAACTTCTCAGGCCCTGCTTTATTTCAAACAAGGAAAGGAAATTATATCACTACTGAATTTTCCCAAAGAGGGGGGACTAGAAATTGTCCCGGTATTAGCTCCCCAGTACTGATATGTGCACCTTCCAATGTTTGAAGACTTACATTTTCCAAGGCATACACAGATTTGCAGACTCTTCAAGTAGACTGTTGAATCTTCTAGTGTTATGGGATTATTTTTAAAGCCGACCTGAGAGAACAAACACAATGATGTTAATCTTCCCCATCGGGGCTCAATTAGTAAAGTGATTCTGAGTGTCCATTGTGAGCCTAATGAAGGCAGCCTGGGCTCATTTGTTTCTTTTCTCCAATATTTTAGATTGATAAAGTCCAGGCACGCAGACAGCTTGAAATGATTTAATACTCAAAGAACATTCGCCGATCAGCTAGGTTCTACCAATGAACACTTTCTAAACCTATTTTATCACACATGTGCCATCTATCCATCTGTTCACCTGTCCGTCATTCTGTCTAGTTTTCGATGAATTTCAAAGTAAGTTCCAGAAATCAATACCTGTCCTCTTACACTCTTCAGCACTTTTGTGTTAAGTGGATTTCCATACCTATTTCTGGTCATTTCCACTGGAACACAGAAAGTTATCAGCATTCTCACTCAACGGGTCTTGATAAATGTTTTGTCTACCTGCACAACTTGTTTAAGATGCAAAAACTAACTGCCATACCCTTGAATATCCCCTTTCTACTTCATAGTTGTGGTAGTTTAAGTAAGTCCCCCCCCCCCATTGATTTATGAGAAGGTGTGGCCTTGTTATAGTAGGTGTGGCCTTGATGGAATAGGTGTGGCCTTGGTGGAGTAGGTGTGGCCTTGGTGGAGGAAGTTTGTTACTGTGGATGTGGGCTTTAAGGTCTCCTATGCTCAAGCTCTGCCCAGAGTGGAATCAGACCCTCTTCCTGAATGCCTGCAGAAGATAGTTCTATTCTGCTCTCTGCAGATCCAGAAGGAGAGTGGTTGGCTCCTCCATCACCATGTCTTCCTGGACCTCTGCCATGCTTCTCACTATGATGATGATGGTTAGAACCTCTGAAATGGTAAGCCAGCCCCAATGAAATGTTTGCCTTTATAAGAGTTGACTTGGTCATGGTATTTCTTTAGAGCAGTAAAATCCTAACTACGATAATAGTAAACTATCTTTTGGCTTTACTTTCTACTCCCCAAAACTATCAGTCACCGGAACTTTTTTTCTCCATATACTTTGTTTTGCCTTGTTGGAAATTTAGTATAAATGGGATGATTTCATACCGAGCTTATTCTTCTGTGTGAGGCTTAGCATGCTCTGACACTCACCTCTTATGCTCAGAACACATTAGTTTCTCTTTCTTATTGCACAACATTCTGCTGCATGCTAGACTCTTTCATTATTAATGCACTCTTGGGCCCTCTCCAGATTTTAGTTCTTTGAAAATAGTTCCTAATTCATTCTTCTTAAGAAAATATGTATGACTTCTTTTGGCACATTTTTGATTCCCTTAAGGAAATATCTGAGATTTGGAACCAGATGTGGTACATGCCTATAATCCTGGCACTGGGTGGGTAGAGGAAGGGAGGTCTTGCTTTGGAGGACCACTTTGGCTATATAGCGAGATTCTGTCCCAAATAAAACAAAAGTGTGTGTGTGTGTGTGTGTGTGTTAGAGAGAGAGAGAGAGAGAGAGAGAGAGAGAGAGAGAGAGAGAGAGAGAGAGAGAGAAGAATGAAGTAAACATCTACAATTATGAGTTCTGGGTCATGGGAAGGCCTTTACAGTCACCATGAGTCTTCAAGTGAACTTCAGGGGTATGTATGAGCACTTGTACATATGTGTGCACATATGTAACTGTGAGAACGAGATTACCAGATTGGTTTATAAGAACAGAAGAGGCACCATATCCAAGGCAACTCTTATTAACAATTAAATGTCATTTAATTGTGGCTGGCTTACAGGTACAGAGGTTCAGTCCATTATTTTCATAGTGTGAAGCATGGCAGCGTTCAGGCAGGCATGGTGCAGGAGGAGCTGAGAGTTCTACATCTTGTTCTGAAGGCAAACAGAAGACTGTTTTGCAAGCAGCTAGGTGGAAGGTCTCAAAGCCCACCCCCACACTGATACACTTCCTCCAACAAGGGTACACCTCCCAGTAGTGCCAGCAGCTCAAACTTCACCTGCTTAGGAAGAGAATAATGTGGAGTTGGGCATGTTTCTCTGTATTCTGCCTTTGGTTGCATCTGGCCTTCCAGTACCACAAACCTTTAAAGCAGATCTTCCCAACTCCTTTCTCTCACCTCCTTGCATGGCAGTCATTGGTGGAACAGCCTTGTGGACACACCCAGAAGTGTGCTTTGATGAGTGTTTTATAAGTGTGTCTATCTGGCCAGATTAACAATCCAGAATAACCATTGTGCTTAAGGTTATTTGTGCGTGCATACATGTGGCACATGAAAGTGCTAGGTTTACATCATACTGAGATTCTGCTATCAGTATGAACATTCCATTTCCCCCACCTTCTCCCCTATATTAAATGCTGCCAATAATTAGATTTCTAGCTGTTCTGGTGTGCATATGTAGGCAGATTGTTATGGCTCCACTCTGCATGGATCTGGCCTGAATTCTCATACACTTCTTTCTGCATTTATTGGCTGACATCATATTTCCCTTTGAGAAACATCTCCTTTGATATTTTGCTTGGACAGGGCCTTTTATTTCTTAATTATTAAGTTGTATCTTTTTATATTTTCCGTACATGTTTGTCAGAGATACGTTTTACAGACATTCTCTTTCTGGAAAGGATGTCAGCTATCAAAATTCTCTTGGTATTATTTTCGGAAGAACACAAGCTTTTACATTTCAGTTGTGATTTTTTTTTAAAAGAGGAACCAGCCATTCTCATGACACAGATCCATGCTGTATCTTCTCAACTTCTTCAAAAAATAATTTGTAACTTTGATGTTCCAATCTACAGCCTACCTTAGATGATTTGTATTCCTGTACTATGAGCCAGGACTTCATACTATACATTCTTTTCCTCGGCAAACTGTTTAATCGCACTGTTGTCTAAAACTCCCTTCCTCCAGCATTGCATTGATGAGTCTAGGTTTTGAACATCACATGGCAGCACAAGTGTGAGCCTTTATTTTGTTCCATTAATGTCTTTATTCTAGTACCTCACTGAACTGGGTCTTCTAGCTTTAGAGCCAGTCTCAAAGTTAGGTGGCCTAAGTCTTTTAACTTTACCTGCTATCAAAAGAAATTACTTTAGATTCAATAGGTTCACCGTCATTAAGCAGAAATTACAATTCTTGTCACTGCATGCAAATTATACAGTCTTTGTTGGTTTCTGAACAAGAGTTTGTTGGAAGGAGACAGTGGGATGGCTCAGCAGGTAAAGGCCTGTGCTGTGAAGTCTCATCAGGACCTACATGATGGAATGAGAGAACCAGTTCCCACATTTCCCAGTTCCAATGTTGGCTGTACACTGTTTTTCTTGCCAAGTTGTTGCTGATCCTCCCTGCTGCCAACCTTTCATGACCCTAACATGTACTCCCGTGGCATGAGCTCCAGGTTCCCCCAAAACATAAATATAATTTATAAAAGTTAAGAGGTTTCTAGAACCATGACCTGAGTTATGACGAATTCATAGGTGAGTTTGGGGAGCACTGACATCTAAAAATAGGAATTCCTTGATCCATGCCCATAGTCTCTCTCCTGCCATTTAGAATCTTTTAAAATTTGGTTCAGGCAATGGTCTGTCACATGTTACCTCAGAATACTGAAGTATCTGGATTATGCATTCTCCTGCTCACCACAGTTTGGTTCTTTGGAGTTCATTTGAGTTGCTTTAAATCTGCCCCGTTTGTTCATGTTTCTGGGATTAACAGCGATGTGGAACAAGTGTATGCCTAGAATTTCAGCATCCTCTCTGGCTCCATCTTTTCTCATACATTGTAAGGCAGCTGATGTCCTCTCTGTGTGCCTTTCTTCCTTTTCGTCTCCTCATTTTCCATTTTTGTTCCCTTTGACATCACTCTACTCTCGACATCCTGGGCAAAGAAATGAGAATTTATTTCAAGCACGACCTCACAGTGACTCTTGTCATATTCATTCCATCATAGCCTTAGCTACTTCATACACTGCAAAGACAAACGCTTTCTGGGTGGCAAGTGTTTTAGGAGTTTAGTGTATATTTATTTTCTAAATAGTGTAGATAGAGTACATTTCTTCCTAAAGCAATTGCTTTTCGTATTTCAAAAAAAATTCTTTAATCTAGCTAAATAGCTCACAAAAGACTTTGAACTTTAGAAATATACTATCAATCTAACAGATTATTTCCTGGAAGAGAGATTTTTGATGAAATAAATCTTGAGCGAGACATGGAATGAGTTTCTGTTGCTTTACATGGTGATTCCCGTATCACTGTGTGTCCTGGCATTCTGTATAGCACGTGTGGCCCTACTGGATTTTGACATACAGGCAGGTGCAGCTATGCATCTGGTGTCAATGGAGAGCTGGAAGCAGAAAGAGACTCACTCAATGAAGAGTTTGAGATTTAAGGTTCCCGATCTTTGCACGACTTTCCCTGGCATATGAGAATGTATTTCTTTTTACTTCCGGCAGGCCACCCACAAAAGATCCAAGAAAAGACTCTGCCCAAGGCTAGCTATGACCAGTGTGTTTATTGCCATTAGTTATTGGCTACATGGGTGACTCAACAAAGTTATGTTGTAGAAATTATTTAAAATCTCAGCCCAGGGTTTCTACTCCCTCTTGGATATTAAATTCCTGGATAAAATACACATTCACTGTCTTGCTATTTTTACTTATTTTAAGTAAGCCTTAAGAGGCACCGCCTACCCTCCAAGCTGTTAGAATCTACTTCCCTATCTATATCCCTGAGTTATTACTTATTATTTACTATGTTCCATTGGCCAACCTTCAGCACCACACCCATGGTGCTTCTCCTGACTCCCCTCCTGCACATTCTCCCTCTTCCTCTTCCAACCCCAAGCCCTGGAAACCTAAACCCTACCTATGCCTCATCTGTCTAGCTAACGGCTGTTGGCATCTTCATTTACCAATCATGATTACCGGGGGCAGGGTCATTTATCTAGCATCTATGTGTGGACTCTCTAGTCTCTGGGGCAACCAGTTTTGGGGAGCCAAAATAGCATCAGAATACAAGCAGCATCAGCCTAACCCACTACAGAGATGCATTGCTAACTGTAGTAGTAGCCAATTAGCATTACTCAAATTAACCCCGGAGGTGGCAGTGGCACATTCCTCTACCCACCCCAATGTTCTGGGTTCCCGAATGAAAGACCAGCACTCTTGCCCCCTTGCATTTTAATATGCCTTTACCAGCTCAAATGGATGTGGGACTTCTTAAGCTCCGTGTGGCTAACACGCTGATATTCCCGAGTCATTACTTACTAAAATCTACATTCCTTCTTTGCTTCCCTAGACCCAGTTTGGGGAGAGCTGGGGTACTCTTCTCTGGCTCTTATATGTTGGCTGTCTCTCTGTCCTACAATTCTCAGGCACAGAAGCTTTCCTCTTCTCTCCCTTAGCAATCCTAAAATCCCACTTGGTCTCTCTGTTCAGCTATTGGCCACTAACTACTTTATTTACCAATAAAAACCAACCGGAGACGGGGTCCTTCAGCATCTTACGTGTAGATGTGAGGATTCCTGTGCAATTTTGGGGACCAAATTAACATAATCTAAGTAGTATTAAGCCACATCCACAATATTCAATACTCACTTTAGTGTGGTAGCTCAGGAACACAGACTTCCTAAAGCCCTCTGGAGGGCTTTCGGGCAGCAACTCAGTGGCTCCCCACCCCCCACAGCAGTTGTTCATTGCTTATACAACCTCAGAGAAGAGGCAAGTGATCTGGAAATCTGAAGAGTCCTTCAGTCTTGTACCTTGCTTTGCTTCTTGAGTTCCACTGTCCTCCCATCTCCCCCCCTAGAAGGAAGGTTTTAATTTAGATGAAAGATACATACAGTTTCATGTCTGCTTGTTTTACCCCCCCCACTTCCATCCTCTAGAAAGGTGGGGTTTTTTCTTGTTGTTTTAGCAAAATAATGGAGTTATATAATTCTGTGCTTGGTCCCTATCGGATCTTAGTTCATCAAAGAGTTGGACATTAAGATAAAATCTAGTAAATGGTAGAAGAGGTTGGTTGTAGCTCTTTTTACTCTTTTTGCTCTGGATTACTGTTCATGAATAAATACACTTGCTGAGATCCCAGTGAGGCATTTGTTGGTGACCCTCATTGTGCCCAAGGGCCACAGGCAGTTTGTGTGCAGATTAAGTGGAAGCAATTCTACCAAAGATGAAACCACTGGATCCTGTGTTTTAAAAATTAGTGTCTTTGAGCACATACAGACTGGTCTGATGACCCTGGCATACATTTATCAAGAGGACTGCCTAGTATGACCTGGGTGGGAGAAGATGCACCTAATCCTCAAGTGACTTGAGGACACAGGGAAGGTGGATGCCTGGTGGAGGGGAGGGGGATCACCCTTTCAGAGGCAAGGGGAGGGGGAATCAGATGAGAAACTGTGGGAGTGGAGACTGGAAGAGGGGAAACAATGGCTGAAATCAGAATAAATAAAATAATTTAAAAAAGATTGCCTGTGAGTGTACATGCATGCCACTTGTGTGTAGAGATCAGAAGAGAACATGGGATCTCCTGGAGTTGTACCTACAAGCAGTAGTAGCTGCATTGAGTGCTAGGAACTGAACTCTGGTCCTCTGGAAGATCAGCATAAGGTCTGTCACTGAGGGGATGGTTCTACTACACTGTTGTCTACTAACAGTGTTGCTCAAAGAATACACAGAAGAGGCTCAGGCACCTTAACTCTCAACCTATATCATCCTTCATTCTTCAGGTTCTTGTTTACCTAGTCTCTTTGCAGAATACCTGTTCTTGTTGAGTGATGGTTCTTGTGTCGCACCTTCCTCGAGTATTCCAGACTGCTGGGACTGAAAAACCGATGAAGGCTGGACAACTGATTTTTAACAAGTGGGCATTTCCTACAGTTGGTTAGGGATTCGCTGAATCTGTTGGTTTATGCTTGCATTGTCTTGTGGATTTCTGGAGGGGTCCTCTCATAGAGCAGTATAAACTTTTTTCTCACATCTTAATCATGTGGATTAAGGATGGTACATGCTTGTCCACCACAGCCCTGCGTTGTCAGGATCCTGGGGTTGTGAAAGCGATGGCTGTACTTCTGACTTGATGTTCAATCTCTGGCACTCATCTTGTCTTTTTAATGTTGAGGGACCAGCCTTAGCAACAGAACAAGGTCCAAGAGTTTGACATCTTATTCCCTGCTCTGCCCACATTTCCGAGGATTATGATCTTCACTCTACTCCTACAGTTTAAATATTACAGGCAATGATGGTTTTATTGAACAGAAGGTACTAGTGCTAGGCACTGTTTTAAGTGGTAATTCAGGTACCAGAGACCATGCTAAGTGCTAACAGTTGGAACTAGGTGATGTATTAGCTGCAAGCACTAGGGGCTACATGTTATGGTAAATGCTCAAACAAGGTTCTAGACTTCCTGCTAAGTGCTTACACTCTTTACTTCACAACATGCTAAGTGCTAACTCTAGGTACCACACATTGTACTCTTGTGCCCAGACTAGTACTAGTCATTATGCTGAGTGCTGATACTAGGTATTGGGCATTCATTGTACTACATGCTAAAACTGGCCCTTGGTGTCATGCTTCCTTATGAAGTAATTGGATTCAATCACTATCTTCACATCCCAGAGAGACCATCACTTTGGAAGAGTTGTTCAAAGCAGCGGTTCATATAGTTATTTCCATAAGGGAGAGACACTTCCTGCAGGAAGTAGCTAAGAGAGCTGGTGGCTCTGAATCTGCTTTCTGCTTGTTGGGACTGCACTGCTGGATGCATCAGGGATGAGTGTGTGGGCCAGCCTGGAAGCTGTTATCTGTGCGAGCCAGTGGCAGGCTTATTTGTTTCTTGGCGGAGGGGGGGTTGACAGAGCAAGAGACAAGTTAGTTCTAGAATGTGACATTAGCTCCGAAAATGCAATGACTTTCTATCACCCGTACCTTTTCATAACAGTGGTTGGAAATGGGCTGTCACTGCTGATGTATGGGACATTATCACTGTGCCATACAGTGTCTGTGAGGTCCACAATGATGTAATTTACTTCTTCATAGTTTCACAAGAAATCACTTGACTTCTGGGTTGCCACTAATTAAAATGGAGCCGCAGTGGAAAATTATTTTGCAGGGCAATTTGTCTGTTACGTGTCATACTGGTGGTACAGACCCTGAAAATAAAGTCTTTTAACATTATTCTTCTTGGAACAGTTTTTCCATGTAATGTTCTTAATGGCATTTTTTTTTCCGGAAAGAATATTTACGTGTACCTTTCTAGGTAGGATTTATTCTGGTGGCATAACTACTTTTGAAAAACTTTGATGGTGTTTTATCAAAATGTTTCTAAAATTTGTATCTTTCTGAAATGGAAGCTTGTAGGCTATTCCATACCAAGTGGTCTGAAAGATCTGGTTCCATCTTTGGAATAGGTGTCATGTGATGCTGCTGGAAAGAAACCCGAGGACACAGGGAAAGTCTGATTTAACACTTTGTTTATCAGGTTCAGGACATTAACCCGAACACCTAATATAGCTAAATATCAGGAACCCACTAGGCATGGAGTAGCCTGAGCACTATATACATTTAAATATCAGAAACCTGCCAGGCATGTTTATGGCAGTGGTTCTTAACCTGTGCGTCCTAACCCCCTTTGGGTCACACAGCAGATATCCTGTGCCTCGTATATTTACATTGTGATTCAAAACGGGAGCAAAATTAGTTATGAAGTAGCAATGAACGTCTTTCTCTGTGTGTCTGTGTCTCCCTGTCTCTGTCTCTGTCTCTGTCTCTGTCTCTGTCTCTGTCTCTCTCTCTCTTTGTCTCTCTCTCTGTGTGTGTTTGTGTATGTGTGTACATTTGGGAAGTGCCTGCTGAGGCCAGAAAAAGAAACCACATTTCTTGGGGCTCGAGTTGTAGGCAGTTTGAGCTGCACCACATGCTGAACCTTCCCTTCATGTCTTAAGATGCTTCTTAAATAATTCTTTTGCCACCAACCAAAGAGCATATACAAGCTGGTTTGTGACCTCTGGGCCTCAGTGGGAGAGGATGGGCCTAATCCTATTGAGACTTGACACCTTAGGGAAGGGGTGTGCCAAGGGGAGTTGCTAGGGAGGGAGCACCCTCTCAGAGATGAAGGGATGAAGAACTCTGGGAGAGGAGACTGAGTGGGGGTAACATTTGGGATGTAATTAATTAATTAATAATAAAAAAGAAAAAAGGAAAAAGAATTCTTTTTGTCCCTTTGCTTCTTTAAAGAAAAATTTATAGGTAACCAATTCCCTTAAATACCTTCACTTTGCTTTCTTGCTTTTTAAAGATAAAATGATATAGAATTATTTTCAGATATTTGTCTCTTTTAGTTGGTGTGTGTGTGTGTGTGTGTGTGTGTGTGTGTGTGTGCTTCTGTTTGTCTATGTGGGTATGTGCATGTCAGTGAAGTGATCACAGAGCCTGGGAGAAGATGCTAGATCATCTGCAGCTGGTGTTACCACAGCTGTGAGCCACTCTCCATGGGACTGAGAATCAAACTTGGGTCTGCTGTAAGAGCAGTCAGGGCTCTTCACTGCTCACCCACCGTCTTCTCACCCACTCCCTTTGAAATCTGGAATTCTATTAACCATAGAAACTAATTGCTTCTGCTCAGAGACTGGTTGTTCCGAGCTCCGTGTAAGTAGCTCCCTGACCCCTGTGAAATTTGATCATTTAGAAAGTCCAATGCAGCTGCGTTTCCTGTCACCCATGGATAACATAAACACACAGAGAGTGAGCGACAGGATAACCCACGAGTAGGTCCGAGTTAGGAAAGTTCTGGAAATACGTGTTTTCATATTTAATCTTTGAAGCTATTGGCAGACTTTAATATCTCCCTCATAGTTTTTTCCTGCTAGCCCCTGTACCTCATATTTAAATAGGAGCTGTTTTCTCTGAGGCTAGCCATAAAACCCAGTTAGTGTCTCCACATGAAGCATTTGTCCCTGTTCTGTGTTATGAATCTCTTCTCCTTGTTGAAAAATAGATCTACCTGTGGTTCTGAAGTGCTACGTTTTCATTTCAAACAGTTAGATGCTGTGTGTAATAATCTCACAACTGGAAGTGATAGGGAAGGTAATAATGTCCTCTGGTTTCCTGAACTGTGAGTTGTGACTAGGCAGCAGTCTGTAGACCGGCACTGGATGGGTTCCCACTGGCACACAACACTATTTATGCAAATGAAGGGAGACAAACAACCCAAGCAAGGATAGGAGGACTTTTGTCTTACTCCTTAAGATTTTTATAGACAAAATCCGGAAGAAATCTATTCAAAGAAGCAGAATCAGTTACTGGTGGACCTGTTGTTGCTCCCCACCCAAAACAATAACAAACAAACAAAAGCAGGTTAAGAAATGCCTTCAGATAGAGGATCAGAGACAGGAAATTGAAGAAAGCCAGACAAGGAGATAAGAGAAGAAAGCGAAAAGAAAAAAACCCAAGAGAAGGAGACACAGCAAATACCGTTTATGTATTGGAGCACATCATCAAACTAGACATTGGGCCTGGCAAGATGGCTTAGTGGGCAAAGGTGCTTGTCTGACACTCTGAGTTGAAGCACACGTGGTAGACAGAGAGAACCAGCTTCCTCAAGTCCTTCTCTGACCCCCACTCGTGTGGTCTGGCACATGCATACCCGTGCATATACCCACACAAGATAAACATGTTAAAACGGTAGCTAAAAATAAAGAACAATCTTAAGTGTTATAATGTTTTACTTCACATTAGAACTGACAAGTTTTTGTTTGACTAGGAGTATACAGATTCAACTCTCTGTGTGATAAAACATAAAAATGTTATCTACTGTAATAGCGTTACATATGAGAATATTGACATCCCAAATCTGTAGTTGTAAATATAGTCCTGATTGCCTGCTTTAAAATGTTATGTATGTATGTATGTATGTATGTATGTATGTATGTATGTATATATATATATATATATGTATATGTATGTATGTATGTCTGCATGTATGTATTTGTGGTAGTTTGAATATGCTTGGCCCAGAATATGGCACTATTAGAAGGTGTGGCCTTGTTGGAGATAATGTATCACTATGGAGGTGGCTTTGAGGCTCCTATGTTCAAGCTCTGCCCAATGTGGAATGAGAGACTCCTCCTGGCTGCCTGAGAAAGAGAGTCTCCTTCTGGTTGCCTTTAGATCAAGATGTAGAACTCTCAGTTCCTCCTGTACCATGCCTGCCTGGCCACTGCCATGCTTCCCCCCATGTTGATAATAGGCTAAACCTCTGAAACTGTAAGCCAGCTCCAATTAAACATTTGCCTTTATAAGACTTGCCTTGGCAACCAACAGATTGAGAAAGGATGTTTACCAATCCTACATTCGATAGAGTGCTAATATCCAATATATACAAAGAACTCAAAAAGTTAGACTCCAGAGAATCAAATAATCCTCTTAAAAATGGGGTACAGAGCTAAACAAAGAATTCTCAACTGAGGAATATCAAATGGCCTAGAGACACCTAAAGAGATGCTCAACATCCCTAGTCATCAGGGAAATACAAATCAAAACAACCATGAGATTCCACCTCACACCAGTCAGAGTGGCTAAGATAAAAAACTCAGGTGACAGCAGATGCTGGTGATGATGTGGAGAAAGAGGAACACTCCTTCATTGTTGGTGGGATTGCAAGCTGGTATGACTATTCTAGAAATCAATCTGTTGGTTCCTCAGAAAATTGGACATAGTACTACCTGAGGACCCATTATACCACTCCTGGGCATATACCCAAAAGATGCTCCAACATATAACAAGGACACATGTTCCACCATGTTCATAGCAGTTTTATTTATAATAGCCTGAAGCTGGAAAGAACCCAGATGTCCTTCAACAGAGGAATGGATACAGAAATTGTGGTACATTTACACAATGGAGTACTACTCAGCTATTAGAAACAATGGCTTCATGAAATTCCTAGGGAAATGAATGGGACTAGAAGCTATCATCCTGAGTGAGGTAACCCAGTCACAAAAGAACACACATGTTATGCATCACTGATAAATAGATACTAGACCAAAAAGCTGGGACTACCCAAGAAAAAAATTCATAGATCTTAAGAAGCTCAAAAAGAAGGAAAGCCAGAATGTTGATGCCTCAGTTCTTTTTAGAAGGGAGAACAAAACACTCACGGGAGGAAATACTGGGATGAATAGAGGAGCAGGAATTGAAGAAAAGATCATTTAGAGACTGCCTCACTTGGGGATTCACCCCATGTGCATCCACTAAACCCAAGTACTATTGCTGATGCCAAGAAGTGCTTACTGGCAGAAGCCAGATATGGATGCCCCCACAGAGGCTCTGTCAGCGTCATACAGATACAGTTGAGGATGCTTGCAGCTAAACATAAGATTGAATACAGGGACCCCAATGATGAAACTAGAAATAGGACTGAAGAGCTGAAAGGGTTTGCAACCCCATGGGAAGAACATTATCAGTCAACCAAATCCTCCATAGTTCCCAGGAACTAAAACAGCAACTAATGTGTATATGTGGAGAGACCCATGGCTTCAGTTGCATATGTAGCAGAGGACAGCATTGTCTGGAATCAGTGGGAGAAGAGGTTTTTGATCCAGTGAAGGCACATTTTCCCCAGTGTAGGAGAATGCCAAGGCACTGAGGTGGAGTGGGTGATTGAGAGAAGGAACACCTTCATGGAAGCAAGGGGGGGGGGAGTGTGAGTGTGTGTGTGGGATAACATTTGAAATGTAAATACAGAGAACATCCAATAAAAAAGACAACAACAGCAAAAAAGAGTTGCCTTGGTCCTAGTCTCTCTTCACAGCAATAAAACCCTAAGACAGAGGTATGTGTGTGTGTGTGTGTGTGTGTGTGTGTGTGTGTGTGTGTGTTTGTGTATGTTCTCTTAAAGATGGGATTCTATATACACCTGACCTCAAGTTTCTGATCCTCCTGTCTTCACCCTGAAGTGATGGTGTTATAAACTTAGATTAGCTCATTTGTTCTTCTGCTGGGCTGGAGACTGAAACCAGGGATTCCTGGATGCTAAGCAAGTATCTGCCAACCAAGCCACGCCTCTATGATAAGGCCCTTGTGGTACTGTTGCTCTGTGCAACATCTCTCTCTCTTCAGGCATTCTAGCACTTTGCCATCCTGGATCACATTTATGCTCTCTCTGCCTTTCCTTCACATAACAAGCTCTGTTAGTTTTGTTCTTTTGACAGGCACAGGTAATCTAACTATGCCCTTGACTGTCTTATGCACCACATGAAGATGAATTGTATGTGTCTCGGTTTGTATTTGTTCCTGCACTGTTTGCAGAATAGTTGACCTAAAGGAACACAATCATGGCTGAAGCACTTCATCTAAGAGACGTTGACATGTCAGAATTCATTATATGTATTCAGTATATACATGTATCCATGACATATACAGCCTGGAGATAACAAAACTGAAGAAAAAAAAACATTCAATCTAATTCCTCATAAAATATGTCTAGTTGTCTGAATAAGAATAGAAATTTTTAAAAATAATTTTTAGGGTTCACAGTTTACAGTTGGAACTACTTATGGAGTTTTGTTGACCTTGAAAAGGGACAGGCAGGGACATTCAGTTGCTTTCCATTTCCATGGGTTCTCCACACTTGGACTCAATCAACCAAATTCACATTAACAGTATTTGGAAAACATTTCATCTATTCTGAGCACTCGTAGACCTGTTCTCTTATCTTTATTCCCTCATTGATGCTTTATAGCGATCGTTACTTATTTATAATGCATTTTTAAGGTGTTGCAAGTAATCTAAGCATGAAGTACAGAAGCAGTTTTCATGGAAACACAGCATCGTTTTACCCAAGGGCTTGAGCATCTGTGGGCTTTGCACCTGTGGCGTTATAAGGACTAGTCCCTTACAGGCATGGAAGGTCATCTACATACTATGATACGTACAGACCAAACCCATCAGTTTTCCCATCTTGGCTGTGGGTGGATTCACTCTGAAGTAATTCATGCACAGCATATGCAAATGCAGGGCAATTGATATCTGATGACATTGCCTTCTAGGCATCTATGTTTTATACATGATAACATGGTGGCAAGATTTTAGATTCAGTAGTTATATTTTGAGATGACAGTAATTCAGAGGTCAAAGAGATGGCTCAGCAGTTAAATGTGACTTCTGATCTTGGAGAGGACCTGAATTCAGTTCTTAGCACCCATGTTGGGGCTAATAAATGCTTGTTCCAGCTTTAGGGATTTGGTTGCCTTATTCTTGCCTCTGTAGGCACTGCGTGTACATTAATGTTAGCATCATTGTGTAATTAATATTGCGGACAGCCTTCCATTTGTTTTCCATATCAAGTAATAATTTTTGTGATGGCCTGTGTAATGTCTATAGTAATAGGTAATATTTACAGAACATAATTCAGTGAATTTTAAAGCTTTTTGATAACAATAAGCGTTCTTTTTGAAAAAAGTTATAAACCTATTTAAAAATCTACTTGATTATGTACAGCATATCTATCTATCTATCTATCTATCTATCTATCTATCTATCTATCTATCTGTCTATCTATCTATCTATCTATCTCCTAGTGGTTATTTGCTTTCAAGACCTGTTAAAATCATGAAGTTCCAACTCCTTCCTATGTTAAAATAAGAGTTACAATTTCATCTATCTGTGGTGCCAACATAGGCAGAGACACAAGAGAGTAGCAGAGAGTATGGCAGTGTGGGAAGAATCAGGTGATAATGAGACCCAGAATGCCAGATATTTGAATTATTCAGGAAATTAATGAGGATTTCTTCCCCAAACATTGGACAGTTCTCCTCAAATTTAAATGCTAGGAATTAATTTTGTAAAGAGTAAACATCCTGTAGCCAACAATTAACAGTGGTTCACGTGTAACATGTCTGTAGGTTAGATGTGGCTCACATACACTGTTCACAGCCTCTGATCCATGTTATATAGCACAGATATGTACCTAAGGGATTCCATGATACAGATTGTGTTTGGGTGTTGAATTTGCTTTTATAGTTGGAAAACAAGGGAATCCTGTTTTCTCTTTACATATGAAGAAATGACTGAAGTTTTATTAATGAGAACATTGGCTAATGCTAATTTAGTAGGCCTATCTGCCATAGAACATTTGACCAAGTTCTGCAATAATATTCTAGTGTTTAACTGATTACAGTGTCACATGACAATTATTTGGACATGGATATAGTGCTAGCATTTTATTGGACAAATATGTAAGTTTTTACTACCAGGTTCAGTCCACCAGTAGAGTGTCCCATACCACAGCATTGGAAGCTAAGGGGTTGATCAAAGATCCACTCATCAGAGGGTATTGTTCCATTTCCCAGTGATTATTACTATTCTTTAGTTGAAGCTCATTTCTCATACAATTCATGTAGTTAAGTTTAGTGACTGTATTTCCATCAACTCACCCCATATCAGGGAGTTTATTTCTCTTATGCCATTTTGATATGAGTGCCTGTCATCCCTCCTCATATGATAACCATAAAAGTCATTTCTACCAGGTGGAGGTTAATTTTGCCTGCGCTGGAATTCCACACCAATAGAATCCTCATATAATCACGTACATAGTCCTTGTAAATGACTCTTGCTCCTTTGACTTGGCTTTATATGTGTGTGATTTTCTATGCTACTTAAGTAATGGTGTTTACTCATGATTATCTGAATTCCTTACACTGCTTGAGGGGTATCACATTGCAAGAACAGAACACAAGGACACACACATCCATCCCTTTTGTGAGAGGCACTTTTATTTCCTCTTTTTTTGTTCTTGTCCATTAAGACATATGGTGGTAAGAATATCTGTGTAGAGATGTTTGCACTAACATAGTGCTTCTACCTCCTGTCAATCTACAGAGTGAATTTGCTACTTAACATGAGTGTAGTTTTAACCTTGTATTGAATAAACCATTAAGCCATTTAGATTTTCTTATTCCATTGTCAATACATGAAAATCTGGTTTCCCCCTTCCCTGATTGACACTGTGGCCAGTCCTTACTGCTAGCTCTGTGCCAGGTAAAAGACAGATCTCACAGGGTCACTAACTTACACCTTACCGAGAATGATTAGCCATGACTCCTCCTCCTCCTCCTCCTCCTCCTCCTCCTCCTCCTCCTTCTCCTCCTCTTCTTCTTCTTCTCCTCCTCCTCATCCTCCTCCTCCTCCTCCTCCTCCTCCTCTTCTTCTTCTCCTCCTCCTCCTCCTCCTCCTCCTCTTCCTCTTCCTCCTCCTCCTTCTCATTATCTTAGAAACCTTTAAACATATATGTTGGGAAAAGCTTTTGTATTTCTATTCAATATATTTTACCCCCAAGGATTTTGCTGTTTCATTTTCTAATGGTATATTAGAAAGAACTTTTAGGGAACTGAATAATTGGCTCAGCAGTTAAGAGGTGAGCATACAGATTTAATTCCCAGCACCTATATGGTAGCTCACAATTGTCTGTACCCTTAT
The DNA here is from genome assembly GCF_963924665.1 of Micromys minutus. Lineage (NCBI taxonomy): Eukaryota > Metazoa > Chordata > Mammalia > Rodentia > Muridae > Micromys > Micromys minutus. The sequence goes on along the minus strand of NC_137960.1, from coordinate 13,947,912 downwards.
AAAGACACACATGCAGGAAAAACACTAACACACATAAATAAAATACATTATTTTTTAAAAGGAAAGATATTTTAGGGCTATCAGGATTGCTGGGAGCTTGAACAAAAACTTGAAAAGTTTAAGTATCACATGTTTCCAAAATCCAGTATGCAAAGCATAGGCCTAAAACTACCATTTTTGGGATGCAAACCCATGTGCTATATAGTGTAGTCTTTGGCTTGCCCTGTAGATCACTGTCTTGGTATGCTGTGGGCATTGGCATCCAATAATGAACTGTGCTCACCGGCACTCATGAGACCCTCAAACAAAAATCAAACTTAGTTACATGCTTTGATGAGGGTGTAGGGAGAGTCATTGGACCCTCACTGGTGAGATCCTCATCACTCCTCTTTTTATGCATGTGGTTTTGGGAGACACTGGAGTAGGTATGAGGGGGAGAGTAGCGGAGTTTGAGGCTCCATTTATGCCACTTCCCTGTAAGTCATTATGGATGCTGGGATGTGACCTTTGGGGATGCAGTTTGTTTTAGGGGCATCCATGGTCCATCCCGTAGGAAGCCCAATAAGCCTGTTGGATCACTAAACTGGACTTGGATGTATCCATTTGTTTGTTATCTTGGCCTGTCTTTTGGGGTGAAATAAACAGACTTCTCAGGAACAGATACACAGGAGAGCAAGAGTTGAAAGAAATCAGCTTGATGGACCAGAGCTAAGTTTGACCTGTTGATGGAGCTGTGCTTGAGGTTTACTCAATGCTGTGGTCTTCTGTTCTGTATGCTTTAAGTGGACTATAACAAAACTAGCCTTGTGTTTTAATATTTGCAAAATACAATTTAGTCTTATACTCATGAATTTTAGAGGTTGCAAAATATATTTCATGAATCAAAAGTTTTTTTTTGAAAATATTACTTCCTGCCTTTATAAACGTATTTTTGCTTCCTGAACAAATCTTCAGTTTGGTTCACATAATCTCACATTTGTCTCAGTCTTACTTAAGTGAATGCTTGAATTGTCTGTGATTAAATTTGTTGTTTGGTTGGTTGGTCTGGTTTTGGTTTTTCAAGTCAGGTTTTCTCTTGTGTAGACCTGGATGTCCTGGACCTCAATAGATCAGGCTGGCCTTAAACTCAGAGATTTGCCTATCTTTGTCTTTCCAAATGCTGGGGTCAAAGGTGTGCGCCACAACTGCCTGGCTAATAATCTATAATTAATTAACTGGTCTTGCTATCTTTCTGAAGACACCTTCTAACATAGTGACAATGTGTCATTGTATACTTTTAAAATTTCCAAGGTTTAATGAAGACAAATTGAGCTATGAATTGCATACAGTTTTAGTACCCATAGACATGAATTTCTTCGTAGCAATAATGAATATCTCTATACGAACATCTCAGTTTTATTTTAATTAACAACCTTGGAAATTTCAGAGCAGAAACCAATAAAAATAAATTTCAACTTTTTTATTATTATCTTGCTACTTTGAGGATGTTGGCTTCATCATGTGTTTATTTACTGTGCTTTTGTGAGAATTGGTTATTAGCTAACAATCTAAACCAGGAGTGAGAAAACTTGTCTCCTAATTAAGGATTAAAAATTTAGGTACACTCTTAATGTTGCAGTGTGCATATTTATACATTACAAATAGCACTGTGTCTAAAGCTCATTAAATTTTCATGGTGATATTCTACCAGCAACTTTTATTTCTCACGAATGTTTTTATTTATTCATCAAATAATCCAAGTGTCCTTCAGCGTGTGTTACAGTCCTGAGTCTCCAACCCATACTTGGAGGATGCATTTTACCAATACACTCCTTAATACTGCTTTGTTTTTTTGACTAGAGGATTTTGCCTTTGTGTCTTGTAGGGTTGGGAAAATGAAATATCTGTAACCATTAGCCACATAGCAACATTTCCTACTTCTTGTTCTTTTTAAATTAAAAAGTTGCATTTATTTCTATGTTTGTTTATTTGTTTATTTCTATGTTTGTTTATTTGTTTATTTATTTGGAGGTCAGAGGAGAATTCCCAGGAAATTGTTCTCTCTTTTCAACAAGTGAATCTCAGAGACTGAAACCAGACTGCCAGGTTTGAGGAGAATTCCCAGGAAATGGTTCTCTCTTTTCAGCAAGTGAAACCCAGAGACTGAAATCAGACTGCCAGGCTTGGTTGCAGAAAGCCATCTTGTTTTGTTTAAAATAATCTATTCGCAAGTCCAGGAACTCTTTCTGCTTGACACAAATCTCATCTGTGTGAAGTTGAATTTGCGAGTAGGCATGGAGGCTTCCAGGGGAGAGTGGCACCTGGACACTTGTCAGGTGGTAGAGGGAGGTCACGTGACGAGGAATAGCTGCATTGTGGGTAAGACTAGCACCGATTCTGTTGTTGCCATAGGTTTGGTAGCATGGATTCTGCCTAGCCCATAATTCTGGAAAGAAGTTAACCGGTTCTATTTTCCTCAAAAGCAAACAGACCTAAGAATGTATATTAGATGGCTTGGAAAAGAGGTTACTGGTCTTTGAAGGAGGGTAATGGAGGACACCAGAGATTTGTAGAAAAAGAGAAAATTGGAGCAGCTAACCTGGTCTTCCGAGTCCCAGAGTTCCAGGCTGTCGTGGAATCTTGTCTCATTCTCCTTTTGGGTTTTCTTAGGCAGTCATCGTCCTTTTGATTAAAATAATCTGTTTTAGACTATTCAAGATGGATATCTACTTTGTAACCTGGTAGCAATCTCATTTTCAAAGCTCACAGAATAATGAATTCAGGATCTGCTTGAAGATGCTATTCAATATCTCATGTCTGAATAAAGACTTGAGATCCTCCCAAGCTCTTACTAAGCTCATTTCCTTCAACTTAAGAACAACTTGGGAAATAGTCTTTGCTCTAATACATCAGTTAAAGGCTTACCGTTCCAGGAAGAGTCAAAGATTTCCACTTGTCCCATTTGTTTTCAATGTGGCCTTTTCCTCAGCCCTGTAACTGGTTTGCCACATTTTGATGAGTATAGTTAAGAGAAAAATAACTAGTCATAAAGAATATGTTCTAAGCTTACTTGGAAGCCAATAGCTTTTATAACATGAGGTCATATGTCTATTGCAGTCATAAATCAAGAGGAATTGTGCTTCACACTGTGACACAGCTGTGTAAAAACACTTCATAGTTTTTGAGTTACTCATTTTATTTGATGTGTATGAGGGTTTCACTTGTATATATGAATTTGCATCACATGCATATCTGATACCGACAGAGGTTAGAAGAGAGACACTGGCTGTCATGCAATCAAAGTTTCAGATGTTTATGAGCCACCGTGTGGGAGCTGGAAACCAAACTCTGCAAGAACAGCGTGTGCTCTTAACCACTGAGTCTTCTCTCCAGCCTCCACAAATAGTTTTCTTTGAAAAATCTTTACCATTTTACTATAAAGGAAAACCTCTGATCCCCCTTTAGGGCAGATCCTGGGATTGTCTGTATTTTAAGGTATATTAGATTAGAAATCTAGTTGTAAAAAGATGAGCTATTTTCAGGAAGCCAGCTTTCCTCATGAAGTTTTATGTGGTTACATGTCTCATATCTGTGTTCCACACATGATATTCGCACAAATATAAGATAGACTCAGGATATGTCTTTGGTCTCTGTCATAGACACGTGGGAGAAAAAAAACCCAGAATCATAGACATAAGAGCAATTTTATTGCTGGTGATTCACTACGAACTGAGCATTAGAAAGTTTGTTTCTGATTTTTGTTTTAATAAATACTCCATTCTATCAGCAGAACAAGAAGACTGTCAGAGACATGGAAATTCATGCTGAGTTTGAGAGGAATGGTTGGCAGGGTGCTTGTTGGGATCGTTGCTGATGTGATTACTCAGTTCCCTGATACATTAGATGCTGACTTCATCTTTCTATTGTCTTCCAGACTGCATGCCAACATCCTTCAAGTGGACAGAGCTGCAGTATCTCTGGCAGCCACCAGGAACTTCATGAGGAAATCGGGCTGCCCAGAAAGAGGAAAGTGAGGCCCTAGGACCTGCCAGGCTCCAGATTTATCTCCATGGTTAGTGAAATGGGAAGACGCTCAGTTCTTTTGTACAAGACTTTGAATAAATGAAGTTACTCATCTTCCTCTTCACCCTTGCTGGCTGTTTCCAGAAAGGATTATATTATACATGTGTGTGTGTGTGTGTGTGTGTGTGTGTGTGTGTGTGTTTACTTGCCTGCATGGAGAACATTTATAGGTTAGAGGGTGACATCAGATGCCTTCCTCAGGGTTTCTTACTGGGTCTGGAGCTCACTATTTAGGTCAGGCTCGCTGGCCAGTGAAGCCCAGAATCTGTCTCTTTGTTCCAGCACTAGAATTATAGATTTGTATCACATCTTCCGTTTCACATGGGACCCAAACCCAGGTCCTGTTTATGTAATAAGCATGTCCTCCTCGGAGCCATCTCCCCACCAACTCTGTATGTAGGCAGGCAGTGTTTTCCCTTGTTGTTGCTACTAACATGACATGTTTTATTTTTCTCATATAGTGTCATATATGTTAGTACTAAAAGGACTTTAAGATGTCTTTTATTCCCAAGCCTTTTAAACCATTAATTTAATCAAATAATTTCCTTAGTCTATCGGTATATATCTTATCAAAATTATAATTCTGAGACTCATAAAATATTTATGAATGAAGCCAAGCTTAATAAAACAAATTCAAATGGCTCAGGCAGCAGTGGAACCCATCTTGGGATGAAATGTTGGGAGATTTTGACATTTCTCAGCCACTATGCCTCCTGGGAAGCTCTTTCTGAGAATTCAGATAGAAAATGTTGGTGTTGGTTGATGATGGCCCCTTTGTGCGCCGGCACTTTCTTTCCCAATTTCAGCCCACCAGGTACAGCTTCATGTCTTCTCTTTGTTCATCTCAATGGTCTTACTTTGTTGCCTGCAGCGGTGCAACGGCCTGGCAGATAAAGAAACAGAACTTAAAAAAACACAGGTCAGGATGATGTCACCAAGTCATTGTTCTAAAATCTGTGGCTGGGCCAACCCTTAAGCAAAAAACTGCCATCCCAGGTTTTAACTGATGTTGGCAGCTACTGTTTCTAGGTGTTGGTAAAGCCACCCATGACATAGAACTCAGTTTCTGCATCCAAAGGACAATACACTGAACTGTAAAAGGGGATGTGTCTGTGAAGGATTTCTTGAAGCAGGGCTTCTCTGATTTGTTTATTATTTTTCTACCTGCATTGATATCTGGCCGTTCCAACAGATATTACTCCATGACATCATCAAGGAGGGGTTGAAAGAGTGATGATTCAGAATAAGAGGCTTCTCTCCATTTATGTGCTAGATATAAAATACAAACCTTTGACTCCATGAATGTTATGACGGGCCAAGCTGTTTGTGGAGGGAATTGATCTTGACTCCTCAAAAGTCAGAACAAGGTTCAGATAGCAATAAACCCACACAAAATACGATATTAATCCTTAAGTTAGATGATCTTTAGATATATTTATTTTATCTCATGTGCATCCATGTTTCTGTATGTGTGCCTATTTTGTGCACAAATGTGTATGTAGCTGTTCTTAGGGGCCAGAAGAGGATATCAGATCCCTTGGACCTGGTATGAAACAGTCATTTATGAGCATCCTGACTTGAATGTTGTGATTTAAACCTTGGTCTTCATGAGTGGTCAGAAGTCACTCTTAATCATGGAACCAACTCTCTAGCACCCAGTGAACTGCTACTGATGTTGAGGCTCAGAGACTACACACAAGTCCCCTATCTACTATAATCAATCACACTATCCTCTTAAGGTAGAGATCAGTTCTAATCAAAGCCAAAGGCAATCTGTTCCTCTCCACACAGGTGAAAACCAGCATCCATTTTCCGAAAGCATTAAGACATACTGCACTTTGTTTTCTGAGGTCATAAGTAACAGTAACAACAACAACAGCAGAAGCAGCAGCAGCAGCAGTGTCTTAAATCTAGATATTTAATTTTTTTTCAATTTCGAACCCCATAGAACATCCAAACTGTGCTGGTGAGATGCCTCAGAGAGTACGGTTTGGCAAGCCTACTGACCTGAGTTTGCTCCCTGGCGCTCACATCAGGAAACTCTGAATGTTGTCCACAGTCCTCTGTATGCATTCCTTGGCAGGAGTCCACCCTGCCTCAATAAATAAATAAACATTAAAAAAAAGAACCCACCCAAATTCTTTAATACTTAAGATTTGTTAACTATGATTTATGATGTGTAGTTCATGGCTTAAGGCAGAAAATTAAAAATTAGACCCTTGTATTATTGAATTGTTAAACCATGATATTTCCTAGTCAAAAATTACATCCAAAGCAGGTTTATGTCTATTTTGTATTTGACATGAATCGATCATCAGCTTGTTGGCTCATGCTAAGGATTTTAGTTTCTAAAGTACCAAAAGCATGGTAAAATTACTCTTAATTGAGGCGTCTCATGAATCTCAATAAATGTGCAATGTACTGCTCCATTGAACTTATGACTAAGGCGCCAACAGGTTTTAATGATTTCTTTCTGCGGACAGTGTGTCCTGAATGGGAATATTCATTCATTGCTTCAGCGCCGTGATGCCTATCCAAGAAGAATGTGGGTGCTGCGTATGTAAGCCGCTAGTCAAGGAAATGGTTTGGGGAGCCATGTTTTAGGAAGCTTGGAATGCCCATAGACTTTTAGGTTGGTGTTCTTTGTGTAATTCAGTATGTTTTTGGTATTAGCAGGGAGCTGTATTTACCAGCCCCCATGAACAGTTGAGAACTGGGTTGGCCTGATGCTGCTTGTATACTTGTGCTGATACTGACTCCTCAAGAGGTGGTTGAGTTTTCCAAGGTCATAACTAGAGTTGATTGAGGGGGAGGAAGGGGAGACAGTCATAGAGTCTTCAGAGACAACATGGGAGAAAAAGGCGTCATCTGATGATTCAAGAATCGACAAGAAATCAGAGGACCATTTTGGGAAAACGACCCACTCTGCTTACAGTTGTCCTCAGTGTGTACCGTACAAGTTCACTGTCCACATTCCCCCATCAGTCACTGTGCTGGGGGATCCCTGCATAGACACTGCTCACAAGTCTCCCTTGGTTGCTCCCTGGAAACTTGCATGTTCCCAATGCTCATTACTCCTCCTACTTGGGACCAGAATATCCAGATTAATCCTTGTGTGCACAGATGGGGCATGTCTGTTAGACAATGTGCACAGATTCATGAAGGCATTTGTGGCCAGATGGCGGAGTTCGGACAGAAGGGTGTACGCAAGCGTGCGTGGAAAAGGAGTCGCAATGAATTCTCCTTGGAATTCTCTTCATGTTCAGAGTCTTAACGAAGGTGGCGGCAGCTTGTATGTGGCTCATGGGGCCCGTGGCTGAGCGAACAGATGCTTAAATTCAGAACTCCTTGGCACAATTTCTCGCTTTGGGAGTAGGAATGGGCCAAGATGGCAACAGCTTCCACTGTACAAGCCAGAAAGGATATTCTGGATTTCCATTCTATTAGCCCTAGGAGCAAAGTGTATTGTTTATGTTTCTGTTTTTATATATTTAGAATAAGTTCCTTGGTGGATGTTTCTCTCTTCGTGGACATGTCTTGGCAATTAAAATGGTGGTAGTGGGAAGTGGGATGAATACCTATGTCTCTGTGAGAGACAACTTACATGCATTGTTTCTTTTCATTCTCTCAAACATCTTTTTAAAATTTAATAGTCTGGCAGACTGAATCTCAGAGCGATGACATACACTGCTGAGGTCAGGTTGGGCAGGAAAGACAAGAACGAGGAGAGGCTGTACCATTGTGGGGTGATGCTACCTGTCTTGGATTGGCAGAGATCAGGGTTTCTTGATCTGCAACTCTTTTTTTTTTTTTTTTTTTTTTTTTAACTATAAACAGGATATTAATGATATTTTTCCTGTAGGGTGTGGTCAAGTCAAAATTTGTAAGACCTATGATGTGTATGGTGCTCAGTTTTCTACATTTTGTCATAGACCTGGGGTAATGACCATTTTCTACAATGTGTCATAGACCTGAGATAATCAGCAGACAAAAGAAGGTTCATTTGGCTCATGATTTTGCAGGTTTTATCCCCTGATGCTTCTGGCCTGTGTCTAGGCAGCTCCTCAGGCATGTTGTGCGTGAAAGTGAAGCTAGTCACTTCTTCACTATGACATAAAGGAAGGAGCCATGGTCCCACTAACCTGGGAATCATATCCACAATGACCTAATAAAGATTCCCTACCAGGCCTTACTTCTTAAGGGTCCTTAAGAGTCCCAGTGTGACCTGAGGACTTAGTCTTTAGCACATGGACCTTTTATGAAGACAGTCCAGACACAGTGTGCTTAGCATAGGAAAGTTGCAACCAACATGACTGTATTAGGTGGGTTTTTGTTGCTGTGATAAATAACATGACCAAACATAACAGGAGAAGCAAAGAACATATTTTTTTTTTTACAGCTTATGATGATGCCTCATGAAGGAAAGTCAGGGCAGGAGCCTAAGGCTAAGAACTGAAACAAAGCCTATGGGGGAAAATTGCTTACTACTTTGTGCTCAGGTTCCTATTCAGCTGCTTTTCTTGTTTCCCCTAGACCATTTTCTCAGGTTGCACTGCCCACAGTTGCACTGGGCTCTCCCATATCATTTATCAATTAAAGAAATGACTTCCACCTGGGCCATTCAGCAAACTTAACACAAGCTGGAGAGAAGAAACCCTCAACTGAGGAAATATCTCAATAAGGCCAGGCTATTGGCAGACCTGTAGGGCATTTTCTTAATTAGCGATTGAGGTGGGAGGAGGAATCAGCCCATTGTGGATGGTTCTATCCTTAGGATGCTGGTTCTGGGTTGTTTAAGAAAATGGACTGAACAAACTACAGGGAGCAAGCTAGTAAGCAGCACCCCTCCATGGCCTCTGCATCAGCTCCTGCCTCCAGGTTCCTTCTCTGCTTGAGTTTCTGTCCTAGCTGCTTTTGATAATGAATTGTTATATGGAACCTGGAACCCTTTGCTTCCCAAGTTACATTTGGCCATGAATGTAACTGAATCACAGCAATGGTGACCCTAATTAAGATAAGATAGCTCTCCATTTCCTGTTGAGATTTGGGTCCTTACCCTAATCAGAATTCTCACAATTAGTCAAAATATAGCTTTCTTTCCCACCATCTCTTACCCACATGTGCTAAACACACACATTTATTTATTTATTTATTTATTTATTTATTTATTTATTTTTGGTAAGATAGTGGGTTTACATTGAAGGCTTTAGCAAGTGTCTCACCACTACATTGTATCTCCAGACCTTCATCTTCCCTCCTTACTTTTGTTAAGTTCAAGACAAAATCTGACTAAATTGCTGAGGTTGGCCTTGAATTCACTATCCTCATGTCTCAGCTTTTAAGTAGCTAGAATGACAATCTGTGTCACCAAGCCTTGCTCATACTTTAAACAAGCATTCCATACCAAAAATAAAACTCTTAGTATACAAGGCTAAGATTTTTTCCTCAAGAGGCATCCAGATGTGGGGTTAATAAATCAGTGTTCTTTTGGCATTCACCAAATGGTTCTCCTTGTTTTAAGTTGAATCTTAAATCATAGGGGTCTGTCATCTTGTGACATTCTGCCTATAGATGGAAGGCCACCTCAAAAATATTCAAATAAGTCTGTAGGTCTCTTATTGGACACTGAGTTTCACAGAAAGATTGAGAAAGTTGGTTTTGGCTTGGTAGAGCATATTTAAAGTTTTGCTTTCCATATTTGGGTGTGATGGTTCACATATGCTTGGCCCAGGGAGTGGCACTATTAGGAGGTGTGGCCTCGATGGAGTAGATGTGTCACTCTGGGTGTGGGCTTTAATATTCTTGTCCTAGCTGCCTGGAGGCCAGTCTTCTCTTGTTTTCTTTCAGATAAAGATGTAGAGCCCTCAGCCTCCTGCACTATGCCTGCCTGGATGCTGCCATGTTGAACCTCTGAATCTGTAAGCTCTCTCCAATTAGCTGTTGTTCTGATAAGAGTTGCCTTAGTCATGGTATCTCTTCATAGCAGTAAAATCCCAACTAAGACATTGGACTTTGAGCAAGTTGCTTCAAAAGTCCTAATTTCCTTATTCATGAAACAAAAGACTTCGATACCGCCTCATTAGCTCCTGACTATCACAGGCATGTCTGCACTGTGTTAAGATACACAGGGAGCAAGGCAGTGGGTAGCTTTATAGGATGCTGAGCTTTCAGTGCTCTGAAATGTCATAGGAACACATCATCAGCATGACACAATGACTTGCCGAGTGGTAACAAAATGGTTCATACATTCAAGAAAGCAGCCCAGGTACCTGAAAAAAAAATTAGGGGGCTTTTCATGTCACAATTACCCAACCTATTTCTGTTGAATTTGTGTGTGTGTGTGTATGCGTGTGGTTTTTTGTTTTGTTTTTGTTTCTTTGTCTCATTTAAGTATCTGCACTTAGCTGTAAACTATAATTCTAAATTCAAACAGAGCTTTGGCTACGATAGAAGCAAACCCTGTACCAACTACAAACTACAGGGTCACACATTTTGACCATGTGCGCACTGTATGGGCACTTTTGTAAACTCTTCATTGAGTGTTCACCCCACACTGTGGTTTTGATCTATGGCTGCCCTTGATTTGTACTGGGGAAAAGGGAGGCCATGAAAGGTTAAGTAAAGCTTCTTAGACAGCCACGAAGCATTGAATGTGAACACAGCTACCCAGCCCCCAATCGCAGGCTCTCAGTCATAGTGCTATAAAGTGGAGCTACCAGCTCTGATTTCTTTTACCATCTGGTTCAGTCTTTTGTAGACTACATGGGAGTCCAGGAATTATAGAACAGTGAACATTTTCAGTGTTATATTCGCAAAGGATTCTGGTTCTGGATCTACATTTCAGCATTAATAACAACTTTCTTTTTTTCTTTTTAAATTATACATAGACGTCAAAAAAACAATTGTTCATTTTCCCGGTGACTACATTTTCCACTCTACTAGTGCTCTAAGTAGGATAAAGACATTGGTCCACTATATTACTCTTCCAGTTTCTGGTTTTGTACCTATACTTACTGAAGTGTGAGCATATTACATCATTACTGATTGGCAGTCAGGTTTCCATGGTGCACAATCAGACCACGATTCTGCTGAGCATAGATTATGCCAGGAGAAATCACGGGTGAGGGGTGTGTGTGGGCAGTGGTGACAACTTACAGTTTGCACTGGTTCAAGCTTCTAAAGGTTACCTGTCAACCCCACAGGCTTTCCCCATCAACCCACCATGGCCCAGATTTACACCAAACCTAAGATGGTCTATTTTGCTGTGCTTCCCCACTCCACCCCCACACTCCTTGCTGCTGTTTGTACTGTAGAGATGGACAGCATCTTTTGCTTTTTTTCTTTATTCCCTTCCCAATGGGTCAGAAGGTTTTATATTTTCTGTAAAACACTTGTAGTCTTTCCAGTGGCCAACTTCCCAGGGCTCACTGAGTTGAAACCTATGGCTGATGCTCCCTTACTCTTGTCCCTCTGCTCCGAGGCGTTCCTAAACCCCACCTACACCGGTGTCGTCTCATAGTTCCTGTGAGCTGCTCCATCAGCAAGCCACTTTTTGCTTCTTGGTTTCCTCTCTTCTTTCCCTGCTTGGAGATGGATTGTTACTCCTTGCCGACCTAGGCTGTTACTTTGTAGAAATAGAAACGTAACCCTTTCTGGACTAACAACGTCGCTTCTTGTGGAAATGCTGTACAGCTGTTCAAATCATTTGCTTGTTGATGAGAGCGCTGTCTTCTGTTTCTGGTTCTGCTTTGTGTCACCAGCTTCTTTTCACACATGTGTTGTTATAAACAGTGTCTATTTATTGAATAATGCTCCCAGCCCCAAGTTATAACATCAAAGAAGTTTTAATTGATACATTTTTTTAAAACTGTAGTCTGGAAAGATTGTAACATATATATATATATTTGCCAGCAATGTATTCTGGTGAAAAGATTTATCTGTATTATAAATATCAGTCAGAAATTTAAGTAGTTTTTACTTTGGACATTAATATTATAATTCCCCAGGTCTTTGGCAAAGAGAATGGTTTTGGCATTCATTTAAACAGAAAATAAATTGTACAACAATAATAAAACCAAGGCATGAGGACTGAACAATAAATCTGCAAACTTTGTGTCTGGCAAACCCCAAAAGTTCAGGATAAATGTGCTGTCACTGACACCTAGCCCACAGGAGGACGAATAAAAAATTCTTTTCTTTTAACTAAAGTCTGCTCCATCCATGCTGAGTCATTGCTTCTTAGCTACTGAGGGGTTGGACAAGTGGAGCTACTCCTCAGGGAGCTGTCACCGGGGCTCATAGCTGCATGAAAGAAGAAATAGTGTGATCGTTAGGGTAGGCTCATGAGATCAGTTGAAATGGCTACTCCTCGGGAGTTTGATAAATGCTGTCATTCTTGCTTGCATTTGCAGGGTTATACCCAGTGTACACTGACTAAGAAGGCTTCTTTCAAACTAGTCTGGTTATTGTCACAATGACCTTCGCCTCCCAACTTTACTGACTCTGGCTGTTCCAGGGCCATCTTCCTGTGTGAATGAAGAAATGAAAACATCAAACTAATGACATTCTAGATTCATCCCTTTAAAGTGCAGTCCCCTAATATTTATTTTGTTATATAAAATCAACTTTCTAGAAGACTTTTAATATACTTCTGTAATAGCTTACAATGTTAATTTAAAAGTTTGAGTGTGTATGTGTGTGTATGGTCTATGTGGACCTGCAGGCATATGTACATCTGGGTCAGTGTGTAGGCCAGAAGAGGGCATCAGATCTCCTGGAACTGGAGTTACAGGCAGATGTGAACTGCCTAGCATGAGGGCTGGGTACTGAACTCAGATCCTCTCTAGGAGTTATAAATGCTCTTAACTACTAAGCCATCTCTCCGTCCCCATATATTTTCTAATTTTAAGAGGTTAACAAAATTGAAATTTACTTTGATATTGTCTTAGTTAGGGTTTTAGTGCTCTGAATAGACACCATGACCAAGGCAAGTTTTATAAAGGACAATATTTAAATGAGGCTAGCTAATAGGTTCAGAGGTTCAGTCCAGTATCAACAAGGCAGGAACACGGCAGCATGCAGGCAGGCATGGCACAGGCAGAGCTGAGAGTTCCACATCTTCATCTGAAGGATGCTAGCAGAATACTGACTTCCTGGCAGCTAAGATTCGATTCTAATACCCCACACCCACCTACTTCAACAGGGCCACACCTTCTACTAGTGTCACTCCCTGGGCCAAGAATATACAAACAAGATATCATTTGTAAATAAAGGTTAGTTGAAATTTTTTTTACATTTTCAAATACATTTATTTATTTATCTATTTATTTTTCAGTTCAGCTGTTGCCCCCACCTTTTAGTCCCCCTCCCACAGTTTCTCATCCCATTCCCCCCCCTTCTCCAAGAGGATGCCTCCCCCAACAGGTCTCCCTACTCCCCCAGGGCCTCAAGTCTCTGCAGGGTTTGGCGCATCTTCTCCCACTGAGCCCAGACCAGGCAGTCCTCTACTATATGTGTGTTGGGGTTCTCAAGCCAGCTCATGCATGTTGCCTGGTTGGTGGCTCTCTGTGTGTACCCAGGGTCCAGGTTAAAAGTCCAGTTAGAGACCGCTGGTCTTTCTTCGGGGTTGCCTTCCTTCTCTGTTTCTTCCACCCTTTTCCTGAAATTCTAAATAAGTGAAGAAATGTTTGAAACTACCACAGAAGATAATTTTCAAATATGGGATCCATATCTAATATATCAAATCCTAAAGAATAATTCTGTAAATACTTCTCCAGGTTATGTTTGAGGAAAACCCTTCTTATTTGTAGTAATTGCATAAGAATGTAAGAATCAGTTATTTTTTTTTTTAGAAATATAAGTTCTTGAAGAAATACATTTTAGTTGAAAATGGCTTTTCTTAGTTATAGATCACAGGTTTGCTTTTATTTTATTTTCCTGGGTGTTCAAACTTTCTGGGAGTTGATGTTACCTTCTAGAAGAACATTTTAGGTGGAATTCCTCGTAACCCACCCTGTTGTTTGTCTAAGGATCTGAGGAGAACAGAGTGTTTGGTCAGGAGAATCGCAAACCATCAGGTGGTCTAGCTTCCTTTGAAAGAATTTAGCAGATACTGGTGGGCTTTATTTTGTGGACGCGGCTTTATTTTGTGGACGCGTGCATGTGCATTTGTGTGAACACAAGTGAGGATGCCAGAAAATAACTTTTGTGTCATTTTTCAGGAGCCATCCACCTTATTTTTAATGACAGGATCTCTCATTAGCCTGGATGCTGTCAAGTAGGCTGGGCTGGCTGGCCAGTGAGCCACAGGATCTGCTGGTGCTTGTCTTTCTAGAGCTTGACTTCTTTTCTGGGAGTCAGACTCAGGCCCTTGTGTTTGCACAGCAAGCTTCTTATTAAGTGAGCTGTTTCCCTAGCCAACCTTGGAGAGGGATGATTGACTCTAGCTTATAGATACTGAGAACCCTCTACAGGGCTGTCTGCACATGTTTGCCTTTACTGAGCTAATTTCCTCTTCACTGTCTCCATAAGCAAGCTTCCTTTGCACCAACCTGCTATGGTAACTGTTTTGCATATTTCTTACCAGTATAATCAGAGAGTCAGATGTTTCCTTTGATCATTAAGGTCAAAGTCTACTATTGTCCTGATAGGCTCCTGGGCTTGGCACAAAGTGAATGACATCCTTTACTAGCAGGGCTTTCTATTCTCTGACCCTACCCCCCACATGCCTCTACCTTCAGAAGTGGGCACTAGCCCCCAAAAGCTTGGAATAACCAAGAAACCATCCACAGAACTTACGAAGCTCAAAGAGAAGGAAGGTCAGAAAGTTGATGCCTCAGTCCTTAGAAGGGAGAACAAAATGTTTATGGGAAGTAATAAAGGGACAAATAGATGACCAGGGACTGGAGAAAAGATCATCCAGAGACTGCCTCATCTGGGGATACACCCCATATGCGCCCAATAACTCCAAGCACTATTGCTGATGCCAAGTAGTGCTTACTGGCAAGAACCTGATGTGGATGCCTCCTCAGAGACTCTGCCAGAGCCATACTGATACAGAGGCGGATGCTTGCAGCTAACCATCAGACTGAACATGAGAACACCAATGAAGGAGCTAGAGAAAGGACTAGGAGATGAAAGGGTTTACAACCCCAATGGGAAGAACAAAATTATCAATTATCCAAACCCACTACAACTCCCAGGGACTAAAACACCAACCAATGAGTTCACATGGAAAAATCCATGGCTTGAGGTAGAAATGCAACAGAGAATATCATTTTCTGACATCAATGGGAAGAGAGGCCTTTGGTCCAGCGAAGGCTTGTTTTCTCAGTGTAGGGGAATGCCAAGGTGCTGAGGTGGGAGAGGGAGCAACTTCATGGAGGCAATGGGAGTGAGAGGGGGTGGGATTGTAGGAAAGGGATAATATCTGAAATGTAAATGCAGAGAATATCCAATAAAAAAGTTTTGGGGAAAAAAAGAATGTCATGTAACCTTAGATTGCAGGTTCAACTTCCTTTATTTAGGTAAGAACCCTTTCAGCTAGCACCTGAGATTCCCAGAATGCCTCTTTATGCTAGTGAGGCATTTCTGTACCATAAGCCTTCAGCCAAAGACCTTTGCCCATCCTGGATATTCTGACCCCTGTCCCCCAAAGTGTATAATCCCTGAATCACCCAAAGTAAAGTTGATCTGCTTGAGCAGGTCCAGGTGTTGTCATTTCTGTCATTCCACCCTACCCTTCTCACCCCAAGGGCAGGAAGGGTCACAGTAAGACCTAACTTTTCACATAAGCTATATGAATATAGGAATCTGTATTAAATACTTTGTAGGCATTTATTATTAAAATAATTAGTATGAGGTTTTTGTATCTAGTCAGGACAAAAAAAAGCATGCTAATTGGCTGATTGAAATGTTCCAGGTAGTATTTCTCAAAGAAGCAATGTGGGATTTCTCTGATAAGAAACAGTTCTAGGAGACATCCTAGGGATAAATAGAACCTTGTCATGCCAGTTATAAATGGCACATCCTGTGGTTACACATGACAGTCAGCCAGTACCTGAGTGCAGTAAGAGGGAGAAGGATATGGGTATCTACTCTTTACCCAGCTGTCTCGCTGAGGTGTTTGCTGTACCAGTTGATACTCCACGCTCTCCTGATAAGAAGGATACTGTTTTAGTTCATATTTGTAGAAGCAAAATGAAATGATCATCTGCTACAGCCCGAAGATTAAAAGGAAAAAGAAAAAAAAAGAAAAAACTACAGCGAAAAGAATGTGAGTGATTCTCCCAAGGCAGAGAGAAGGCGGATAGTTGGGCAGAGACCAGGCAGATAGTTGGGCATAGACCAAGACCTAGACCTACTTTCAAAGGGTCCATCTGAGCAGGCTTCCTCCATCATGTTTGAGCCAAGATCTGAAAGATGACCACTGAACAGGTGCATGTGGGTAGCACACAGGAACAACGAGTGAACCCAAGGACACCCAAGGAACCCAAGCCAAAGAGGATCATGGCAAAGGGCTAACACCAGGGTGATATAGGCAAGAAATGAATGGAGGAGGGGTGTGGCCATAACCCAGAGCTGAACTGTGGTATCTTGAGAATAAGTGGAAGCCAAGCTAGGCAGGCCTGATGTTTTCACTACTGCTGACTGACTAGCATTAAATGTTTGGTATTTTCCAAGTGGGATTCATTCCCCCATTTTACTTGACGTCAGCAGTGCCTCTACAGTGGACAGAGTCAAAGAGAGGTTCCAGTGGTATTTTGGCTCCATGAATATAGCTCATAGAAGAAACTAGGAGACATGGAGCTTTGTTCGTAGATTCTAAAACCAGCACTTTATGAAAACATAGATGTACAGAGCTCCTCTTCATCTTAAGTTGTGGTGCTGTTTCCAGTGCAGATACTGAAGCTGCCTTCTAAATACTGTGAGCTTTGTTTTTATCTATTGTGTGACTGCTTATAGGGATTTATATTGGTGTATCTTTGGTAGTGCCTTCAAAGTGTACCCCAGAAACTGTCATCTTCCAGAAAAGATGGAATTATCTGGAGACATGCTGGATGAGGATTTGACATGAACCATCTGTTACTTCCATACTCTCTTTCCAAAGACAAAGAATTTCCTAAATCCCACTCGGGAAAAACAAATCATAGTAGATTGTCATTTCCAATGTGGCTTGTTTAGAGAAGTCATTTTCTTTCTTGATAACAAGTAGCATTACACATCACCTTTCCAAAGCCATGCATATACCATAAATCCTACTTTGCTTCTGAAGAATGTACACTCATCAACAACATCAAAGGCAATGCCCAGAGTATAAGACTAAGCTTTTGTATAAAATATCCTTTATTAAATTTTGTCTTTGACAGTTTTAGATATGTATACAGCATCTTCTGATCACTCTTAACAAACAGTATTTTGATTACCCTTAACCCCTAAATCTCTTGACAGTCTCCCTTTATACCCTTGCCAACATCCCATTCCCACATTAACTTCTTCGTTTTGTTTCATTTGGATTTGTGACCCTCTGGGTTTCACCAGGGCCATCTGTGGTTTTTGAATTACCCACTGGAGCCTGGTGAGTGCATTAGGGGCACAGAGCTGAGAGATCATAACTACCCCGCTCCAAAAATTCCTCAGTTGCCAATAGTTAAGTAGAGATGGGTTAGGACCCATAAGCCTCTATGTAACCCGTGACTGACTGACAGGCCTATTTGTGTGTGGGTGCAGGACAGGAAGCTGTGAGCCCAAGAATGCAATGGTCATGTCCTTCCCTGGAGATAGCATTTCATGGCCCTTCTCCTAGTCTTCCAGCTTTTACATTCTGCCCTCTCTTGTATGGCGTTCCCTGAGCTCCAAGGCAGTGATGGTATAAACACCATGCTGAGAGCTGAGCATTAACAGTTCGGTTATTCTCAGCACCTTGACCAATGGGTTTCTGCATTCATCACTATCCGTTGCAAGGTTAAGGCTGAGAGTAGCAGTTGTGGCATTTATGCTTGTGTGGGCGTAAGCATACATACTTAGAAGATGGTTCAGTGCCATGTCCACCTAATTAGACTATAGTAATGTGTTCCCAATAGGACCTAAAGCTATATCAACCAGTAGGTTTTTCTTTCTTTCTTTCTTTCTTTCTTTCTTTCTTTCTTTCTTTCTTTCTTTCTTTCTTTCTTTCTTTTTTAAATTGTATTTATGGTACTGAGCATTGGTTCCCTCTTGTTGAGCCGGTCTTTAATCCATCTAGGGAGCAGTTGGTTAAATCCCTACCCCCATGGTCATGTCACTGTTACACCAGTCAGCACATCTTACCTGGCAGTTGGTGTCTAGGGCTGTAGGGTTCACAGATGAGTAGGATCATTATTCTGGTCTTGGTTTTTTTTAGAGTGGATCTCACTGTGCTTCTCAGGCTGGACTTGGCCTTGCCCAGACTCATCTGTTTATTTGTGTCCCTCCTGCCTCTGCCTCCTGAGTCCCAGGATTGCAGGTATGAGGGGGTCATGGTAATTTTTTGAATTTTGCAGCCTTTATCACAGGGTCATTTCATCTTATTCCGTATGTTCTGATAACTCTACCCCAACCCCCAAACAGGGGAATAAATAGAGCTCTGCTGATGGTGACTTCTTCGGATCCCCATTAGTAATTTTCATTCCCGTTACCAAAAAGTCTCTAAACATAAGACTGAAGGTGATGAGGAGAGAAAAATGTGGTACTTAAGGAAGACACTGACCGGAGGAAAGCAGAGCCAGGCAGACAAGTTTGATTCCTTGTGCACGGTATGCGCCATCAATGGACTGTCAAGAACAGAGTTGTTCAAGTCTGTCTCCATATGAGCAGAGGAATGTTGCATATGTGAGAATGTGACTGTTTAAACCAGCCTCCATGCAGTGCTGTTCACAGGGAACTGTCTTTGCTGATTTTGACACTGGCTGCATGCCTTTATGCTGTGGATAGCCTGGTGCCTATTCTGTGTGTGTGTGTGTGTGTGTGTGTGTGTGTGTGTGTGTGAGAGAGAGAGAGAGAGAGAGAGAGAGAGAGAGAGAGAGAGAGAGAGAGAGAGAGAGAGAGAAAGAATTAGCTGTCAGGTGCAGAGGTCTCTCTCTTCCCCCATAGCAACTCAGGTCTGACAAATTCAAAAAGAGACACAGTAACTTGCTAGTGCATTATTTATTTCCACTAAAATCACTCATAATATTCTCAGCAACAGGATAAAATAATTTATAAAGAGTTTTTTTTTTATTAAATGTGCTATCGATTCTAGTGTTATTCCGCAATGGATAATCAGACATATGAACATGGCAAAGCTTTAAACAAGGGCTTTTGATGTAAGAATTGTGACAGTCTGAGGGGACACCTTTTTTCTTTGTTGTCTCTAATCTTTTTAATGGGTTTTCTGTTTGTGTGAATGTGTCTCAGCCTCTGGATGTTTTTCTTACCTTTTCTCTTTGGCTCTATTTTTTTTTTTCTGTTTACTATGTTTGTTTTGCCCTATACTGGTTTGTTTGTTTTCATGTTGTTATTATTAATTATTATTAGTTGCCTGTTTGTTTTCTAAGAAGGGCGATAAAGGGTGTGAATATGGGTGGGTGGGGAAAAGGGGAGGACCTGGGAGGAGTTAGGAGAGAATGGTAATCAGAACGTATTATATAAAAAATAAATCTGTTTTCAATATAAAAAAATTGGAGAATTATTTGCAGTCTTGAGGTGTGGCATACTGAACATCCTTGGAAAGTTCCACATAGAATTCCAATAGTGATGAGAGTCTGTACACTTGGATTTGTCGATAGCTTCCTTTGGTCTCAGTAGTGTTTGGTTTCTTCTGTCCTGGGGATGATCATGACATCTGTTCATGCTCCGAATCTTCGAAATTTGACTACTTTGTATATTTCTGAAGGGTTAGTCACCTATCCAAGCTGGAAATCACAGGCTGCTGCACTCACTACTTTCTGGAAGGCAAAGTATTATAGACACAATCTCATCCAGGAGATAAACTTGTTTAACATGTTGCTTACAAGTCTGAGTTCAACGATGGGTCTAAGGGGTGTCGGACGCCATGGCTGATATGATGGCACACAGCCAATTCACTCACTGGGGTCTTCGGGAATGAGGAAAATTATCATAGGAGATGGACTGATTCTTTCATGGACTAAGGGAAAGCTGTTAAGAAAGCCACTTTTATCAAATGATTTTGTGTATGATTTGCACATTTGTTTCATATTCCCTAGAGACATTTGGAAGACAGAGTATTCTCTGGCCCAGTCAGTATATGTTATTTGTGTCAACAGTTGATTTATTGAAGAAAGTAACATTAATAATCAAACATTACTGTTTATGAGAACAGGGTTGAACTTGAGGTCTTGTAAATACTGTGCAAACACATTACTACTGAGCTACATTCCAGTATAGATATACATATATTCATATAAATCATATATATACAACATATACTTCATATACATATACATCATATACATATACATTACATATACATATACACATACCCATACATATACATATATAGTTTAGCAATGAACATATAATTATATTAAAGAGAAGCCCATTTTGAGCATATAGAGTATTTTGCAGTGTGCATATATATGTGTATGCACAACCAGATGCACATATCTATGGGAGCCAGAGGTTGATGTCAGGTTTCTTTTTTGATCGTGTTGTGTCTTAGTGTTTGAGGCAGGATCTCTAGCTAAATCTGGAACTGGATGATTTGGATAGACCTGGTAGGACCCTAAGTCCTAGGGGTTCTTTGTGCCCACAACTGTGCACCATCATGCTTAGTCCTTTATGTGGGCTCTGAGGGGATTGAACTCAGGTCCCTGTGCTTGTGCAACACACATCTCCTCACTCCTTATTTTGAACTTTAAAAAATACATTTGTGATTCTCTTGCAGTTGTCTCTGTATTAACTCCTTAACATAGAATAAGATAGCATTATTTCTGTCATAGAGGAAAAGCATCAAAACTCAAGTGAGCCTGGCTTGACACTGGGCAGTCCCATGACAGACAAGGAGTAGGAGAAAGAGTCTAAATGTGGATTTTTTATGGCATTTACATATACCCATTAGTTTATAACAAGGAAACCCTGTAGTACATGTATATATCTGTATATGTATATATAAATGTGTTTATATGTATATACATATGGTTCTCTCATATATATATGTGTATATGTGCATATATGTACATGTATATGTGCTAATTATATGTATATGTGGATATGCATATATGTATATACATATGTATATGATGTATATGTACATGTATATGTATATATGATGGATATGATATATACAGTATATATGATGTATATATATGTGTATGCATATATATGTTATATATGTGTATGTATATGTGAAGAAAATGTATATGTAGTGTATATATATATATATGTAATCACAATGTATTCATATACAAAGATAACTTACTAAAAGCATTTGTGAAATATGAGGCATGTTCATATATAAGATGGATCATTCTAGAGATACTAAATTGAATACCCCAAGGTTGAGCTTCTCTAGGGAAAATGTATATCCTGCCCAGAATGTCACCGCTGGTTGGAGAGGGGTGCATTCCTCTTGCCATGATTGGTCGATAAACAAATATATTTTATAAACCCAAAAATGTGCATTAAGCATTGAACTCCATTAGTAAAACCCATGTTCTTCTAATTCTGAAAACTAGGGAAATTTGAATCTTACTGAAATACGGTGATGGCTTTTTGTCCTAGCCCAAGCCATTTTGTTCTGGTTTCATTTTGTTGCTACGGTAAAACTCTCTGACCACAAGCAACATGGGAAGGAAGGGCTTATTTGGCTGACATTTCCAAGTCATACTTTCACTTTGAGAGAAGTCATGGTAGGAGCTAAAACCAGAATCATGGAGGCAGGGCCATGAAGGAACTCTGCCTGCTGATTCTGGTTTGTTTGTAGGCCTGCCTGTGCTTAGCTTGTTTCCTTATATCGCCTAGAACCACCTGACTGGGGATCTTATTGCCTAGAGTGGGCTGGGCCATTCTGCATCAATTAATAAATAAGACAACAGCCACACAGACATGCTCACAACCAGATGCCTGTAGGCTATCAAGTTAAAGCTAGCTAGGTCACAGGTGATTGCCACATTTCAGGTATACCATAGTTTGGTAGGGAGGCCTCTGCAGGGCTAACCAAACAATCTGAAGTGTGTCAGCGATGCTTGCAGACTTTGTTGATTAAATGACAGTTTACAACAGGAAGCCTAAGTCTGCTCTCTACAGACTTAACTATGACTTACCTTCTGGTTCTTAGAATTGTGAGTCAATTTTGTTAGACATGGCCCCACAGCATCTCAGGCCCCAGATTAAAGTCCTGTGTCTATCTGATTTAGACCACTGTAGACTTTGCTGGACACAGGGGCATATTTTAAGCATACACTCTGTCTTTTTAAAGGTTGATGGGGACACATTCAGATTGAGAGCCTGGATTTGGGTTTTTCCAATGATTTGAAATGATGCCAGCCAGCTATATAAGTGTCACAAGTATATTAATAATGCTTGACAGTACTGAGTTGGCTTCCATAGTGGGTTGTGGACACATCTTTGTGCCCACAGAACAGAAAAAAGAAAAAGAGAAGAATAATAATAATTTTTAAAATTATTATTATTAAATGGCAGTAGTTGGCTGTGATCTGCCTAAAATGGGTGCTGGAACCAAACTTGGGTCCTCTGTGAAAGCAGTATATGCTCTTAAACACTGAGACAGTTCTTTAGCCCCCTGCACCTCTCAACATACCTATGTAAGTATTACATTTTGCAGGCCCTCTTTGGCCAGATTGGCAAGTTCTTGAAGGCAGATAGTCCACCATCTTTTCCCCTGATATCCTACAGAGTATAGACTGAAGATCCTAATATAATTTTAAGTGAACACAACTCTTACTGGGGTGATGAAAGTATTGGTTTTAGGCCACTGGAATAAAAATTTATGAGCCACAGGAAAGCATGCAGAGTCTTGTTGCCCTCTGCTTGTTTTTTTTAGTGATTAAAGTGTTTTGGGAACACAACCGTTCCCCATTTCCCATTGTGGCCTCAGCAGACCTGACTAGATGTAGCCAAATCCATTTGTTTCTCAAATATGTAAATAACTTTCTATATCAGCAACAGAAGGATGGCTTATCTCTGAAACAGTCTCTTCTACTGTTCGCAGTGATGTTCTAAATATAAATGATCCAAGTACCTATGCACTAAGTGAACATGCAGTTAGTGTTTTACTGAATATATCTTTGTGTTTTCAGCTACCTGGCTATAAACTGTAACACAAAGACTCAGCTTCATTATATTTTCATGTAATCTTAGCCTCTGCCATCTATTAGCCAGACTCATCACTGATGTTTATGTAACACTCACTCTGCCATCTATTAGCCAGCCTGTTTAGTTATCACTGATATGTAGGCAACACTCATGCTATGGTCAAATAGTGACAGAGTCAAAGGTGCTTCACATGTGTAAAGCTGTTACTATATGAAAGTACTTGCTACTAACACACAAGATTATGTATGTATGGTCTCTGTCTATGTATCTATGCCTCTATCTATCTATGTATCTATCTATGTATTTATGTATGTATGTATGTATGTATGCATGTATGTATATATGTATGTATCTATGTATCTATCTATCTATGTATCTATCTATCATATCTCTATCTCTATCTCTATATCTATATATTTACTCACAGTCATTCTGAACTGTGAGGACTTCTGGCACCACTTTATAGGTTACGAAAAAATAAAGAATTAAAACAAGTTATAACACTTATTCAAGACAATACAGTTAAACTAGCAGAGAAGAGAGATGTTCACTAGTTATAAGAGAGGTGAAAAGGCAGTTATTAAATGCATCCTGAAGGAGATTTGAGAATCTAAAATTCTTATGCATATTTTGCTTATGACTTATATTTGATTATGTAACAGTTTACATGGTGTGGGTTAGGCACACTACAAACATGAAGCCATTTCAATTTCAGGAGACTCTTAGGACATAGGTATGATCATTAATTAGTATTTTGAGAATAAGGAGTCCTAACAGGATGGCTTTCAGTCTCCTTACACTTCTGTTGCCTTTTTCCCCATAAAAATGCTAGAAATATAAATGCTATGTAAATAAACATCCAGCTGAGCTTCAGGGGAATGGAGATCACCAGAAAAAAAAATACCAACTCACTGAATCAGGCAATAACCATCAAAATAGGTATTTTGGGGAATTCTCATTCCTCTACACTCCAGAGTATGAAGTGGGGTACTTGGCTTAGAGAAACATGTGCACACTCACATGCTGTAACCTCGTGGGAATGAGAATTTGTTGTATAATCTAAGAATGCTCTGAAATATATAAGCTCCTAATGGAAGGGTTCATTATTTATTAAAGGCTTAACCATGGACATTTTAGTCTGTAAAATCAACTTACCCTTTCTTCTTGTTTCTTTGACTTTGCACAAACAAAAATAGCCATGAGTCATCTGTTTAAAAATATCTAGAATATTTCTTAATCTAAAGTCTTCTTTGTTTGAGCTTGCTTATGTCAAATTCAATAACATGGAATTTTAAACTTTACCAGGGGGGGATCACTGTGGATCCTTTGACAAGAGGTTGACTTCAATCATGAAGTAAAGAATTTTCTTCCCAACTTCCTATGACTGGGCACAGAGGAGCCTCTTGGGGTTCTGTCTGCATCAGTGATTATTACATTGGGAAAAGCATCTCCCTGAGATTATCATAGCTCCCTAGAAGCAAAAACACAGGAGAGGTGGAAATACTACCATTCCAGTTCTCTCCAGGAAGTGAATGGTTTTGGCTGTGTCTAATGGTGGCCACAATCAAGTATCATGTCTTTAGTGAGGGAACACTGGCAAGGCTGATTTAATTTAGACAACCTGCTAGGCTTTGGACCATTCTTGACTTGTGACCTCCTGAAAGCCAAAACCAAAATCAGTTTTCAATGGTTGGCCTCACTTAAAATTGGGTTTGAAGAAGATGATTTACCGGGTCACTGGCTAAGGACCAGCCTGAAGATCTTGTTGCTAATACTCTGGTATGCTGTGCAGTCGTGAGGCAGAGCTGGGGATGGGAGGAGGATTCAAACAGATAAGATACATGATCCCGAGTTTCTGAAATGCCCAATATTTCCCATTTCTTCAAAAACATCATAACTTTCTATGTTCCCAAAAATGTTACCTAAAATTGAGTTCGCAACTATGAAGTGAACAGTGCATACTTAAAGCACGCAGGTGCTTAAGACACAGCATTCTTTGTGTTTTTATGTTAACAGAGCTCTGGTAAAGAGGAATAATGTGAAAATAGCATCTTTAATAAAAGGAATAATGACTCTGAAGTTAGGTCTCTCCTTTTTTTTTATTTTTATGGCAGTATTTTTTATTTGATAAGTGAAAACATCCAAACCTTTCCATTAGACAAATTGTTCAAATCATAGCATCTTAGAATTAATCCTATCTTAAAGCTCATGGTTTTATATGGGATATGAAGACTCACTAGGAAGTGAATGGTTGCTTCCTAGCTTTAAAAATACTATTAAAATGCACAGCACTAACTACAGCTCATCCGTTCAAGGACATTCTTTCCTTTAAGTAATGACATAACACATAATTGTCCTTGTGCTCTCTGGTGGAACATTTATTTATCATTTGACCCAAGAGAATATTTGTGTTCAGAGGACTGATAGACAGACTCATACCAATATCTCTGTATTTTATGCAGAGCCACCAGTGCAGCAAACGCAGAGTATGCAGAAGGCTTGGCATTGCATGGCAATAATTCAGAACATTTTCTGGGATTGAGCCAGTAGCTGACACAGGCTGCATGCTGATCAAGAGACAATGAGATAGAACTTTGCCCAACATTTACGAATGGGAACCAGGGAATCTGAGTAGCAGATGACTCTGACACTGGGTTTGGCTTTCTCTGTTTCTGAATGTACCCATTTGGTTCTGGCTGGCTGCTTAATAGCTGTGTGAATTGTAGGCATATTCAAAATCTTAGACCCTTCTGGACAAAGAGATCTTAAAGTCTCCCTTCCTAGTCTCTCACAGAACCCTTGGATGGCTTCTTTATCATAAACTCAGTCACTTACTGCTCAACCTACTTGTTACTCTGCCTAACCACAGGGGCTCTATCAGCCAACTCTTAGCTAATACAAATTCTCTAAATCCTGTTTTTGGATATGCAGATGTAATGAATATATCATCCTGTCTCACAAACTGCTGTGAGGATAAAATGAAATAAGGGATGTGGGACAGACAGAAGACTCTCTGATGGGAGGCCTCCTAGGAGGTGCCAGGTTCTAAACTCTCAGGGTGTTCAGCTGGGCAATTATTCATACCTATTCTTCCTTTGTATGCGTGTTTCAGCAGTCTACCTAGTGGTAGTTAACTTGTCCATGGGATGAATTATCAGTGATCTCTATCACATCTGAGTAAAAGCTTCAAGAGCCCATATTTGATCCCAAGATTCCCAGGGAATTTCTGTGATGTAGTATTTACATCCAGCGAGTGTTTTGAGGGTACTACTGGATGAGATGGTAAAACCCACTGACATCTTAGAAATGGATTGTTGGCACAGATGTGGGAGAGTTTGTGGGCATTTTTTCATTGTGAAATCTTGATGTCTTACAATTCAAGTTGACAGATGACTGTATTGTTCTTAAGAGGCTATCAACAATTAGATGAATTCTTGTCTATGTGGACAATTGAGCATTATTTTACAGCTTTGTGTGAAATGCAAAATAAACACATAAGACTAATAATAGCGGTAGAGAAATACTGGCCGAAAACAGGTGGTACTTGTAATAGAGTTCGGACCAGAGGTAACATTGTAATCTGCTGACTGGTCAGTCATTGACTAAATTCATTTGTCGTTGAGATCTTTATGTGTCTTTGGAGATTGTCAATGATAATAGAAGAAAATAAAAAGGACCAGAAGTCATGTAGCCAGGACCTTCTAGAAGACAGAAACCAGACTTCAACTGGGTGTCAACACTTAGATATGTTGCTTTTACTGCTGCATTTGTTTTTGAGACATGGTTTCTATGAAGCCCAGGCTGACTTTGAACTCATGGTCTACCTGTCTTCATTTTTCAAGGGCTGGGATCATTACTAGTGTGTTCCACAGTGTTTATCTTTGCAGCTGTTTAATGAATATATAATATGAATATGTTGAATTGCATCTACTTCCATCTCAGAGCCTGAGTTGATCCTCTGCTATAAATCGCTGTGGTCTCAGTGAGGCATAGCAGTGCTTAGTCTCATACTCCCCGGCTCTAAAGCAGATACATCCCGTGCCTTCAAAGAGTTGCAGTGGCCTCAGGATTTAAGTTTTTTTTTTAAAACAGTAGAACAGGCAGTAATTTTTTATTAAGATGTTTCCCAAGAGAGTTGAAAAACCTATTAAGATGATGACCTTCATAAAATGACATCAAATTGTCTTTTAGTTGACCGTGTTTGCTATTATTTTTTTCCTATAATAAAACCTTGATTATGAAAAGAAAAAGCCTAGTTTTCAATTCATATTCTACTTAGCTCTTGGCATTCCCAATTTAAACTTTCTTGTTTAGTGGGAAGGTAGTCTTCATCTTATGCAAAGAAATGTTGCTTTTAAGCTGAAAGGGGTTGGGGCGGGGACGACAGAAAACCCAAAGAGTTTCTGGATAGGCTACAAATGGGACTCTTTTGATCCACCATAGTTTATGGACAGTGACAGAAAGCTAGAATTGGTTACTGTTTAAATTAATACATGCCTTTACATAAGCCAATCTGTACATGTACAAAAATAATTAAAAACATTAGCATATCCAAGGGCTCATTTGATTCTAAAAAGTTTGGTTTTGTTCAGAAAATTGACTCTTCTGCTCCCAGGAACTTCAGAAGCCCCTGGCTGCTTACAAAGACGTGGTTGAGTCTAAGAACCACACCATACACAACCCATTCTGAAAACGGCACAGAAATGGCATCAAGAAAAATGCCAGGCTCAAAGATACAAATCTATAAAGAAGTCCATCCCAGCTTCTTGGGGGAACACGAGCTTTGCCAAGAAACACAGCAAGAAAGATGGGAAGAAGATGAAGGCAAACAAGGTAAAGGCAATTAGGGCTCATGCAGAGGCTATAAGGATGGGGGGCTTTTGAAGCCTAAGGCAATTAAGCCCAAGATGCCAAATGGCCTCCATGGCAACCGTCTTGGTTTTCTTGCCCAGCTCACTCTAAGCTTGAGAGGTGAACATGGCCATAGGTCGCAGGCTCAGCCAATCAAAGCCCAAGTTCAAAACAAGGCTAGCTACTGCTCCAGCTCAGGCCCACTCCAGCTTGGGGTTTCTCAAAGGTACACAGGCCCAGTGAAAACCCTATAGACAAGGTCTCTATCTGCAATGGGAAGACAGATGGTCTGGCATGACACACCTACACACTATTTACCAATGCTTCATGTCCTAGGCTTTTTTTTTTTTTATTTTTGAACAAATGTACTTGAGGTTAGATCTGTTTTAAAGAAGAAAATAGTTGTAATGAAGATGAATCTGAAATTATTTCTGAAGATCAGTGTAGGCTGCGGAAATGGGCTTGACTTGTTCCATGTCTCTTTGTGAACTCACAAAGATCAAGGTTGGTCTTGATAATAGACCTTTCTAGATACTCTGAAACCTCACTGCAAATTTGGACAGTGCTGGCCTAGCATACATCTGAATCTGTAGAATCATGTTATTTCATCTATATTTCCCATGACAGTATGGGAAAGAGGGAAGTCTCCTCTGCATTTTCAAGGTCACCATCTTAGTCAGGGTTTCTTTCTATTCCTTCACGAACATCATGACCAAGAAGCAAGTTGTGGAGGAAAGGGTTTACTCAGCTTACACTTACACATTGCTGTTCATCACCAAAGGAAGTCAGCACTGGAACTCAAGCAGGTCAGGAAGCAGGAGCTGATGCAGAGGCCATGGAGGGATGTCACTTACTGGCTTGCTTCCCCTGGTTTGTTCAGCCTGCTTTCTAATAAAAATAGATGGCACCTCCCACAGTGGGACCTCCAAACCATCATCACTAATTGAGAAAATGCCTTACGGCTGGATCTAATGGAGGCATTTCCTCAAGGGAGGCTCCTTTCTCTGTGATAACTCCAGCTTGTGTCAAGTGGACACACACAACCAGCTAGTACAGTCACAGAGATCAATGCAAGGTCAGCCAGGTTGCCAGGATGAACAGTGTCACTCATTTCCTGGAGTGACTGGGGCTGGATGGTATACCAGGAAACAGAACAGTGTGGCTGCAAAGAACTATCTGTGGAGAAAGAGGAACGCATGCAACCATACAGCACTGTTACCACCATGTCCCTGTGTTCCTACGCCTTTGTTCATTATTTTATTTGTGTTGGTTCCACAGCTACATCCCCCAACCTCCTCCTCTTAATATGCAACTCCCTTGCCTTATCTCATTCCCTGGGAACAGATGAGTATATATAACCTCCAGAACAAGGCATCTAAATTCTACCGTTCATTTGCTCTTTTGACCCCCATCTCATTAAAAAAACCAAATGGTTTGGGATGAATAAAAACTTTCCCATGGTGATTTGTTTTAGAAAACACTCAAACGGCTGTGTGAGAGAGATGATTCACAATAGAAAATGCAAGTTATGAATCCACAAGCCAGAAGGTGACTTTCATCCAAAGAAGACTAGAAATTAGGTTGGCCCCATCACAGTGAAAATGCCATCTGAATGTGCAGTGGCATTTGTATGTGTCACGGAGGTGGTTGTCCCGCATCTAAGCTCTGCAAAGGTTAGAGCTTGGATGCTGTTGTCCAGATTAGGAGAATTGGTGGTGACAGCATGCAGGCTGCGTATAAAGGAACTTGGGTTGGATCAGAGAAGACTGAGATTTAAGAGAAGATTACAGGCAGAGGATGTGCAGTTATCAGGTTGAAAGTGTGTCTGTGTGGAGTGCTATGTGGCAGTGGTCTATATGTAGGGTTGTGGTGTGACAGTCATTGTGGTGTACATTGTGACCATCAGATCACTTTGGACCATGATACAGGCTTCAGTGTGACACTGGTCGTGTGTAAAGCTCTAGTCTGGGCTATAGTGTGACAGTGGCTTTTATGTAGGACTGTGGTGTAGACTTCACTGTGACTGTGACCTATATGAAGGCCCATGGTATAGACCACCAAGGACAGGGGCCTATATATAGGACTACGGTACGGACATCAATGTCACAGTTGTCTGTAAGCAAGGATGTGGTGTGGGCTATATTATGAAAGGAGTCTATCTGTATGGATGTGGTATGGATAACCGTATGACAGTGGTGTACGTCTGAGGTTGAGGCATGCATTTCCATGTGACTGTGGTCTAGACATGGGGCTATGGTTTAGACAGAAGCATAGCAGTGGCTTATATATAGGGATGTAATTTGGGCGACTGATGGTAGTGGTCTTTATAGGACCATCTTGTAGTCTGCAGCAAGAGAGTGCACATGCGACCCAGACTAAGGTGTGGCAGTGGTCTTTATCTATATAAAGTACAGGCTCATACTGTGAGAGTAGCTTATAGGTTATCATGTGAAATGATGTGTGACATTAGTCCCTATGGAGGGATGAATGTGGGCGTGGTTCATATGCCAGGTTATGGTATAGATGGTGGTGTGATAGTACTCTGTATTTGGATACGGATCACAGTGTAGGAGTTGTCTATATGCAGAGCCATGATGTGGACCACAGAGTGACTATATATAAGGTTTTGGGTTTCTGCCTTCTGTGTGACACACTTGTCTATCTGTAGTGCCCTGTTTTATCTGAAGTATGGCATTCATCTAATATGTTGGGCTGAAGTACACATGCACATCCATGTATACATGTTATAAGTTATATGTATACATGTATATACAGTTAGGCAGAAAAGACCTTAGGGTTGCTCTGTCTTCCCGTCATTGCTTCAGCTACATGCAAGCAGCTAGTAAAAGGAGACACAAATGAGCTGAATGTGTCAGGAAATGCACTGGTGATTAGGGTTGAATCTGTTCCCAACTATTTTCATGAACATAGAACAGATTTTGATGTCTTGGATCACCGGACTCCAAGGCTTGTTCTAAAGTTGCTGTAATCAAAAGAGTGTACTGACAAAGGGTGGATACAGGTGAATGGGGTGGAACAAGGGGCAGGAATACAGTCGAATACCTTTGTCAACTGATTTTCATTAAAATTGACAAAGTGGTTCAATAGGGAGAATATTTTTTTAATCCATGTGTGTGTGTGTGGGAAAACCAATGTCAACCTTCACCTCATTTTCTGAACAAGTCATATGTCCAAATTAACCACAAACAGAAATGTCAAATCAAAATTAAAGTCCTGTAGAAGAGAGCAAGAACTCACCCTTGCTTCTCAGTAAGCCCACGGTGGAGGTTGGGACACTGGGATGAGTTGGTGGACAAAAGCTTGGAGAAGATCTTTGTGATCCATGGGAGATGTGGTCCATGAGAAAAGGGAGACTGCATCATGTTTCCTGCTACAGATCTGGGGATGAGACTGGGGGCACTGTCTCTGGAGGAACAGGAGAGGAGACCTCCTTAGGATCACTGTCATATACTTTAGGAAGTTTCCACTGCCCTAGGTTTCCATATCATCCCCCAAACACCTCTCAACTCCAGTTGCCTCTCCCTATTTTTCCCCTCGCAACCTTACAGCCCTTCCTTCTCCTGCCTGATCCTGTCCTTTCAGTCTCTAAATTCCCATCTGTAAAACCCTTCCCCTCCAAAGGAGATTGGTGTTCTACCCATTCCCTTTCACCATATGTAACCTCTCTGTGCCTATGGATTGTAGGTTAGTTATTTCTATAATGTCTAATGACTACATATAAGTGAATGGATTTCGTAAGCATTTTTTTTTTTTAAGTGGTACAAAGTCACAAGCTGAAAGAGAAAGAAGGGAATTGCAACCATCAACATCTGTTTTAAGATATAAAAAGGTGCAAGTCACAGCTAGGGGAAACTTCTTTGAATGTGCATATTTATAAAAGGAGTTGTATCCAGGACACACAAAGTTCACTTAACAGTTAATGATATGGAGCTGGAAAGATGGCTCAGTGGTTAAGAGCACTGACTGCTCTTCCAGAGGTTCTGAGTTCAATTCCCAGCAACTACATGGTGGCTCACAACCATCTAGAATGAGATCTGATGTCTTCTTCTGGTGTGTCTGAAGACAACTACAGTGTACTCATATACATAAAGTAAATAAATAAATCTTGTTTCAAAAGTTAATAATATGAAATAAAAAGGGCATGGATTAAGAATGCAGGCAAGATTCTTACCAGACACTTCATAAAATGTTGCACAGTCACTCACTAGACACAAAGGGATTAGCTCTTGGGTTATGTAGATTTAAGCCCCTGTGAACTATCATGACAGAGTAATGTCTGTTGTTAAAGCAATGGGAAGCTGGAGCTTGAAGCAATGGACCAGTGGTTAAGAGCACTGGTTGCTCTTGCAGTGGAGTTCTGTATTTTTGTAGAAGTGGTTTCATAGTTCATAAGAATTGTCAAAAGTCATTGAAATGTATGTTTAAGATGGGAGCATTTGGGTGCATAGACTGGGTAGGTATTTAAGGTGGAATTTTAGAAGCACGAACTTACCAATATAAAATATGAGAAAAAGAGGGTTTCCCCCTCTTTCTTATTTCTTTTGTTTTTGAGACAGGATCTTATTTATGTAGTTTCCTATGTAGCTAAGGATAACCTTCATCTCCTTACCTCCTGTCACTTGTGATTATTGCTGAGTCAGAGACTCATGTAGCCCAGGCTGTCTTTACAATTACAAAATAGCTAAGGAAGAATTCTAACTGGCTCTACCTCCAAAGTGCTTGCATTACAGGTATGCACTTGGAGACTGGGTTTATGTGGGGAAGCCAGTGCAGACATTCTTCCAACTAAGCTACCCCTATGGACCATGTGTATGGCTTTTCTTGTGGTGTTAAGGCAGTCTATTCTAAATCTACAGATGAAAGATCATCCAGAGGTATGACTTTGGTCATTGGTTAAAAAAAAAAAAACAAAAGCATGGGTGAAAGTGAAGTAGAATGTAGTCAGGTTGGACAATGTACTAGAGTAGATGTTTTCTAATTTGAGACATCCAGATAATGGTACATGCAACTTGTAGATAATGTGAGATGTCCAGAAATGGAGTCAGTTATTAAGAACTTTGGAATGAATCTGAACATAACAGTTGTCAACAGATTTGCTCCATCTGTTACCATGGGCAACTCATGAAAATCTACAGAGTTTAGAGCTTTGTGCTTAATAATTTTAGATCTCAGGCAAGAATTTTTTATTTCTAAATAGTTTTCTGGTGATTCTCATGAGAGTCCGGGCTTGGGAAGCTTTTTATAGACAATCACAGGGTACAGTAAAAGTTGCTGAGGTGAGGTAAGAGACTGAGAGATAGAGAGATGGCTATGCAAGATGCAGCCTATCCAATGAGACCAATCTATTCTCAGAGTTAAACTTCATTAATGGAGACCTTTGGAGCCTTATGAAGGGAGACTAAGCCCCTAACGGTTGTACCACACCCTTACTTTCCTTGATTCGGATTGCAATGTCAGGATACTTCATAGATTATCTTCACTGAAAATGGGGTAAGAGAGGCCAAACCTTCACTGATGGAGTTGAGAAATGTTCACCACATTGAAGAACCAATTTTGAGAGTTTCATCGGAGTTCATTTAAAACACAAAAGACTAGTTTGTCAAATATGTTTTCACCTCAAAAAAAAAAATCAGCTTAAAAAATAATAGCACTAATCACAGATCTAAAAACAATCTGCCAGTTTTTTTTTTGTGTAATTAAAGTTTATTGAGAACAGTTATGTTACCAAACACACTGATGAGCTGAACACAAACTGGAGATCATGTCACATCAGAGATGAAAAAATGGTGAGATCCATACACTTACTGAGCTCAGTCTTCACGGAAATGTAAATTAGGTGAGGTGAGTATGGTGGGCAGCTCTTGCTAACACACACAACCTCATTATAAACCTCAGCTGAGTGAAGGCAGCTCCAGCCCTCTCAAATATAATCGACTTTCTATCATTATGGCACACAGGCTAAAATGTCCTTAATGTCAGGAAATGGATTTTAAAGAAGACTAGACTATTTTATCTATAATTTAAGAACTCCCCCTCTCTGTGCTTTTATCCTTAAATCTCAAACTCTAACGTCTCAGAAATTCTTTAAATCATAAAATTTGGTTTTCAATATGTTTTCCGTAAAACCACTGAGGCCTGGAACTACTTGTTAAAGGATTATGTCAGAGATAATTTTGGCTTTTGCTCTAGCAAATCAAATGCTCAGTATCTTTGGAATACGTAGCACTCTGGGGTTCCAAAATATAGAGAACGAGAAAGCCTGACCTAGGTGTGAAGGGGATTTTACTATAGTTGTCAATTTTGATTCCCACACTGGCTTTCTCTAGTGAGACCAGTATAGGCTCCATTTCACTCACCAAAGAGCAGACTGGCCTCCTAGTCTTAGTGCTGCTTGTCCCATTGCTGGGAAGCCTCAAGAAACCCAAGTTTGTTCTTACAGGGAGCCTTTCCTTGAATCCCACCAGATGGCTTACATTTTCAAAAAGCACGGGAACCTTTTAGTTCTGAGAGTTATCCCATGAATATCCCAGAGAGCATTGTGCTTACCATGAGCTCCTATGCCTTGGGCTGGCCCCTTCCTGCTCCTCTCAAGTGTACATCTCCCTCTTAATCTGTGATAGCAGATTCTAACTGCTCCTCCTGACCAGGGTCTTTGTCACCTGCTGCTGCCCACTTTCTTCGGTCTCATTTCCTGTCACTTCCAGATGTTCCTGTTTGAGGTGCCCAAGGCTTGCCTACCTCAGCATGCTCTTTTCCAGGGTCATGGTCTCTTATCCAGTGGTAATTATCATTAGTCGTCACTTGTTCTGAAATCTCCCTTTAATCCCAGCAGAGGAGGGAGACGCCCTCTTCCCTTTGCCATGAAGATACCTCTGTCTAAGGTAGATTCCGACATAGCTTTTCAGGAGATTTTAAACTTCTCAGAGCCACTGACTTCATTAGTCTAGCTACCTCTGTCATCCCTGTGCTGAGCACACAGTAGATGTGTAAAAGATGTCTGTTGACAATGTGGATTCATCTCTAACCCCAAACATTAGAACACACTTGAAGGCACAGATCTCCTGGAATTCTAATGTGTCCTGCTGTGGTGGCTAATTTTTATGTTAACTCGATACCTCAGAGGAGGAAACCCCAGTTGAGAATATGCCTTCCTATTGGGCTGTAAGGAAGCCGGTAGAACATTTTCTTATTTCATGTAGGCAGGACAAATTGTAGGTTGAAGTTTATGTGGCTGGGTTAGAGTCCCAGTCCCTTCACTGGAAATCTTGCCTGGTTATAGGTGATGGCCAGCTGGGGCTCTATATCCCCTATTACTAGGGGTCTTAGATAGGGACACTCTCAAGGACTCTAGGTGTTTCCATTGCACTAGATTTCTAGCTTGTCCCAGAGATGCCTCCCAATTCCAGTGTCTCTTCCAGTACTCTCTCTCTCCATCCTCCCCCAAACTAATTCCTCCTGTTCCCATCTTCCTAATTGCCAGAACCCTCCCTGCCTGGATGGGCTGAAATGAGACACAGAGTTGGACTTTGGTGTAGCTTTAATAAGACTAAGCCTGCCTTGTTATTATCAGAAGACCTGCTCTGTCCCATGGTAACAAGAAGCCTGCCTGCTCCTTGTGTTCTCTGCAGCTTCTTCTTTTTTTCTCTTTCCCTGGGCATTCAGCACATTGCTCTCTTAGTTTTTTAAGTTCCCTTAAATTTCTAGGTTATTACACATTCTCCTTGTTTTTTCCTCCTACACTGATGTCGCAACAATGCCCTTGCTCTCAATACCATTACTCCCAATGCTATGCCTTTACTTCCAAATTCTTCTTGAGTTCCATTCTGTTTAAAAAGTATTCAGTCTAAGAAGTTCTTCCCAGCTCAGTTCCATTCTGTCTTAAAGTTGTCTAAAAGCATATCCTTAGCTCAGTCCCTCCTTTCTCGTTGTCCTCAGCACTTATAGGTCTTTAAGAATACATGATCACATGGTGAAACACACCACGCGTTTACGCAAAAAAAAAAAAAAAAAAAAAAAAAAAAAAAAATCCAAATCATAAGTTGACAAAGAAGTTTACAATGGAGAATGCTTACATGCATATCCATAAGGAATAATTACCTGGCTAAACATCCATCACCTGCCACAGCTTTACAGGTTCATGGAGGGTTAAAAAATATAACTAAGTTATTAGTGAAGTTTTGTATAGATGAACCCAGTCAATATTTTTGTCTTCTGCCCTAGCACCTATAATAATTTATTGTTTTCTATTTATGACCTTTGGTTAATGGTTTTACAGCCTTTTGGAATGTGCTCTGTAGAATGCCTGCTTACTACCATGGAAGCAGTTAACTAGTGACACTTGGAGCCTGACAGAGTTTTCACTGCAGTTTTTTGACTATCAGAAAAGGACCTAATAGCAGTCCTATTATAAAAGAGCTTAATAAACCCTGTTAAAATTTATGAATTTCTTATAGGCTCATCATTAAGAATTAAGAACTCATCTATTTGTCTATATAGCATCACTACAAGAGAGTACATCTTGTAGTTCTGCAGAGATCTGCTCAAAAGGGTGGGATGATACCTAGTGATTGTTATATCTGTTTCATAGTAACAAGAAAAGCATATTAATACCAGAAATATTTCCTAAAATGAATTTCTCACGGACCTTGCCTATAGGAGCAAATCTATCATGGATTATTAATCTGAGGCAAACTCATCTCAGGAAGATCACCTGCTAGTTATTAGCTTGTTGACTCCTCACACTTAATCTCCTCCCTCCACCTGAGATGTTTATTCTATTTTTCCATTCAAGTGGGAGATTCATGATTCCCCACTTGAGACCCCCTGGTTATTTAGCTTCTCTTGTTAAGTGGATTGTAGCTTTACAGCTAATAACCCCTTATAAGTGAGTATATACCATGTTTGTCTTTTTAGGTGTAGGTTACCTCTCTCATAATACTTTTTTTCCCTAGTTCGATCCATTTGCCTGCAAATTTCATGAAGAGATTTTGAATTATATAACACTTTGGATTTTAAAAGACTGGCCATTTCAAAGAGACTGTTTTTTTTAGGTGTTTGAATTTTTAAAAACTTTAAGATTTGAACTATTTTACATCATGATTTTTTTTAACATTCTTTCTTTTAATTAAGAAGTGATTTAATTCAATATGTGTTTCATTACTACTTGAGAAGTACATTTACTTCCAAGTATTGGTGGACATGAGTTTTAGGCAGTGTTCCTGATCCTTTCTTCCTTATAACAGAAACCAATAGGGAGGCTCAGCAATAAACATCTACTGCAGCTTACATAAACTCAGCTCCAGAAATAAAAGTTCTGTTTGAGGCATTCACATTTCCAGTACTGTGCACTAATAACAGGGTATTCTGTGTGTTCCACTACTGATCAGTAAGTTATCAAGGACCACGAAGAGTCAGTATCTTCACTGATGCTACTCATATTGGTATATCCAAATGTGTGCATATAATGTTAAGAATTGAAAACTGCACAGAAAGGGCCACAAATAGCTGTCTGTGTTCTGGAGTCATACAACTGTTTTCAAGGCTGGAACATGAACCCTGGCTACCGATTTAATAATTTGTCATAATATACATATGTTAAGGAGCGCTCCAGAACTGGGGTGGCCTTTGACTCTGGCTTTGGGATTCCTCTTTCAACCTCACCATGACTGTTATGTTGATACTGATTAGCAAACTTTACTTTCAGAGCCTCTGCTATGAGGGCAGGGCAGCAGGGCCAGTAATATCCTCTGGCTTTACATTTGCTGACCTCTTGCCTGACCATTGCTTTACAATGTTTGTGTCTTTAAAGATCTCTAGAGTGTTCGGCATGTCAGGTTTCTTTGGGTGACCCATAGCCAAAATCTTTCCAGCATTGCTTTTGCTGTTTTTGTTCTTTAATCAGACCAAGAACAGATATACTTTGGTGGAACACCAACTGAGGGGGAGGGGAAGGAGGTGAACGTACTATACTAACAGATGCGGGAGTGTCTAAGTCACTTGACTCTATTGCTCCTGCAGGGTCACAATCTTGGGAGTCTGAGCTCTAATGGCAGCAAGTTTATTCTGGGCTGTCCAGATCTTCTGCAAGGCTTCGTCACTAGCCTCACTTTGGAGGAGGCTCACCTGGAAACTAGTTCAGCAAGGAAATATGCCTTCTCAGGGGCTTCTCAAAGCAAGGAAGGACATCCTCAAGGGGAAAGGCTTAGGGCTGACCTCTGCGATGAGCCTTGTTGAGCACTCTTCTTTTGTGGCTCCAACATCAGCAAAAGATGCCACCATATCCTCTCCTAGGACTCTTGGACACTGAACCAGAGATAAGTGGGTACCAATTTTCCTGATGATGCTTCAAGATGAACCATATGGCTTTACAGACCAGAGTACCAACTGCATACTGACCCCAATTTGCTGAAACAGCATCCTCATGGGCACTCAATCCAGCCCAGCATTTACCAAGTCTTCCCTACATGCAGTTGAAGTACTTCAGGCATCCATAGTGGCACATGGTTGATAGAACATACTCTGCTGCTATGAGGCCTTGGATGATTAAGAAAGGAAAGGTTGTGGATGTATTCCCATGTTAAGTTAACAAGAAAACAGTTGACACGAGCTACAGTTATGGGAGATGAGGGAGTATTGGTTGAGAAAATGCCTCAGTAAGAATTGCCTATAGGCAGGCCTACAGGACATTTTCTAAATTAGTGATTGCTGGGGATCATGGGAGGCCCTTCCCATTCCAAACCATAGAAAGCAAGCAAGTAAGCAACACCTCTCTGTGGCTTCTGCATCAGCTCCTGTCTCCAAGTCCTATCTCTGCTTGAGTTTCTGCCTTGATTCCTATAAAGTGGAAGTAGAAGCCAAATAACCCTTTTTTTTTCTCTCCAATTTTCTTTTGGTCATGAGATTTCCTCACAGCCATAGTAAACCTCACTAGAACACATGCATATGGGAATAAATACAATTTGAAGTAAGATGATCTCCTCAACTGTAAGGCTTATTATTATCATTCGTTACTATCATATTTTGTCCCTTAGGCTGTGAGTTAGAGCTGAGCAAGGCCCCATAACCTTAACTAACAAGTTTAGGCTTGTTATTTGGAATTAGATGCCCTATTTACTGTTTCTTTGTTCCTCCTCCTGGTTCTTGGTCTTTGACAAATTTCCAATCTTTGTTCTTATGGTGTCAGATGCTAGTTCTTTATGATTCTAACTCTGAACCCATTGATTTTGTCTCCTTAGGCTGTCCAGATACTAGCATAATGATATATCTCCTCTCATTCATGAAGAAGATATCACTTCTTCATAGGTAGAGCTCAACCCCCAAATGGCAGCAGATCCAGGGACTATAACTAGTGTGTTAGAAGAGGATGCTGGAGTGGGGACCAGGGAACAAAGGCGGTGGCATCAGATGTTTATGCTGAAAGTATAGCACAGCTACTGGTCACAGCAGAAGAGGCAGATGAAATCCAGGGCATGCACAGGTCTCATGAGTCTGAGTCCCATCTGGGGAAAAGTCAAGAAAGGAGATGCAGCTGGAATAGACAAAAAAATTGAAAAGCCAAGAAAGGCATAGCATCAAGGTGAGAAACTCATGATATGGTGGGCCAGGTCAAGGACATAATTAGTAACTGGTCCCTTTGGCTGAGTCAGGTGATTTACTCTTTATTTCCCACAGACTGATAAACAGAGTGGACAAGAACTGTTAACTTTTGGGGAGACTTAATAAATGCTTGTACCCCTTTATGATAATAATCATGAAGGGGAATTAAAGGAGGAGATGGGAAGGTGTGGACTGCTGTCGGCCGTTGCCTGGCCTGACATTTTAGGTTACAGTAGCTTCCATCTTAGGCCCCTACATTCACATGGCCACTTGCCCTGAGTGCCGCATTCTCTAGCAGCCAGCCATGTTTCCTTGTTGTCACTTTTCTATCTGCTACTTAGCGATTCCCTTATTTATTGCACGTTTACTCCTTAATGCATTGTCTGAGTGGCTGCTCTACCCTGTCCCTTCTAATCAGTCTCATATCTTCTTACTCTCTGCTCATGACCTTGTCTCTGACTTCCCTGAAAAGACTGAGGACATTGAATGTGAATTCTTCTACTCCCCACTCCTGGCCAAAACTCCATCTCTGCTGTCTCTGAATGCTTCTGACCTTTTGCCTGATGTCTTTTCTTCCCTTTTGACTTGGATAAAAGGCTGTCTTCTTCCCCTCGAGTGCTGACCTGCTTCCCTGTGCTCCAGACCACTCTTTCCCCCTCTTAAAGTCCTCCACATGAACTCTGGACTCTGGACTCTGCCTCTGACATTCTCTTCTCTCTAAGTAACAATGCTGGTGAGATGGAAGAATCAGCTCAAAAAGCCAGATGTGTGTGTGAGCTCGAGCACGAGTGTGTGTGTGTGTGTGTGTGTGTGTGTGTGTGTGTGTGTGTCTGTGTGTGTGTGTGTATGTATTTGTGGACATGCATGTGCATATGCATGCATGTGTGTTCACCCACATGTGTATATGTTTGTGTGTATGCACACCTGTGTATGTGTGTACCCATGTGTGTGTGTGTGTGTGTGTGTGTGTGTGTGCTTGTGATGGGGTACAGAGGTCCTTGTACTCACCTTGTACCTGTCTTTAGGGGAGATGGCACATGTACATGATAGCTTGCTGACATCCATGCTATCTATAAGAGATCATATTAGATTCTACGCCCTTTAACTATAGTACCCATCCTCATGGCCACATCTGATTGGTAAAGGAGTTTCTGTCTCACCACACCTCAAGCTTTATTGTGCAACTGAAATTGGACTGATTGTACTGGTTTCTGCCTGGACACTTTTCCAAAATTGTACTGTGTTTTAAATGCACTGACAATGAAGTATCTGGCATTAGACTCCTCAAAACCTGATCTAGGTTGGCAAAATTATTCTGTAGTGGGTTTTCATTCTTACTTCTCTTTGAGGTCCATTCCCTGCCTGACATCTTCAGGAACCTACCTCATGTGCACACATAGACTGGTGTACATGTGTGTATGGGTGCAAGTACACACATGCATGTGTGTTTAGTTAGGCCAGAGGTCCAACTTTGGTGTGATTTCTCAGGTGACAACTACCTTGTGTTTTGAGACAGGGTCTCTCAATGAGACCTAAGAATTGGTGGTTAGTCTAGTCTATCTCTTCCTCCCAAGTTATGGGATAAGAAATTTATATCATCATGTCTGGCTTTTTATGTGGATTTCAAAAAGTGACACTCTGGTCCTCACTCTTGTATGGTAAGCACTTTACTGACAGAGCCATCTTCTCAGCTCCTCAAAACAGAGCATGATCCCTCTATATTCCAGATCTCTTATATCTTTTTAAGTGATTTTCTTCTGTTCAAATAACATGTATGTGAAGAAATACCTCATTTTCACCTAGGGGCTTGTTAATAACTTGGGACATGTAGTGGCTATTCCTTGTTGTCAACTTGACTATATCTGGAATAAACCACAATCCAGAATTAAAAGGCTCACCTG
Source organism: Micromys minutus (assembly GCF_963924665.1). Lineage (NCBI taxonomy): Eukaryota > Metazoa > Chordata > Mammalia > Rodentia > Muridae > Micromys > Micromys minutus. The sequence goes on along the minus strand of NC_137960.1, from coordinate 13,906,192 downwards.
TGATCTTGAGATTGGGAGATACAAGTTTCTGACCTGGATCTTGGAATGAAGATTTTGAGGCATAGTGGTTATGTATCCCAGGACACTAAGGTAAGGAGATCTGAGTTCAAGGTCATCTGGGACAAAGCAATTCCCAGATCCAGGTGTGGTGGTGCACACCTTTAATCTGGGCCACACCTTCTCTTGGAGACCTACATTAGGGACATTGGAAGAAGGAAGGCTCTCTCTGCCTGCTTGCCTTGTGGAACTGAGCATCTGCTAGTTCCTTGGACTTCTATTTACAGCTGCTGTTGACCATTGTTGGGGAGTTAGACTACAGACTTAAGTCATCAACAAACTCTCTTACTATATGGAGAGAGCCCATAAGTTCTGTGACTAATGCAGGACAGGTTATCTGATGTTCGTTCCTTTTATTTGCTCTTATTTCTTCCCAGGATTGGACTTCTTCTACTCAGATAACTACTAATGGTCTTAGTGATGTATTTTCAACAACTTCCTGGGTCCCTGACAGATACTTACAAACACCTATCAGGAGGAGGCTTTTAGATCAGATCAAACACGAGGACCTTTGTCTACAAGGCATGATGTTTTCAGCAACAGGAACTTATCTTATTCCTCTGGGAGGCAACCAAAGGCAATTACAAAGTCCTATAATGTTTTGAGGACTTCTTAAGCAACCCTAACCAACTCAAAAGTTTTGTTACCTGCTGTTTGGGTTTTTGTGAGATGGTCTATTGCTCTTGTGAGAGCTTTATCAGCACAGATGGAAAATTTTCATTTGAACTATTTATATGTATTATAAACTCACACACACATATGTTAATATATATATTATAGGTATTTGGGGATAGTTAGTGAACAGTCTGACTTTTTTAAACATCTTACTATTACCTCACCCTCTTTAATTCTTGAGCAAATTGGAGTCCCATTGAAAAAGGCCTAACGTGTACATATTTTTTTGGATGGTACTGCTGTGTTTTCTTCTCAAGATTTCTAGGTTCAAGGTTTCCAGTTTGACTCTTTGATAATTTGAAATTAGTTTCTTTTCTTTCTTTTTATTTTTGCATAAGAAGGCAAATGGAAGTCCAATTTTATTCTTGTGCAAGGGGACATACAGTTTTCTCACATCAATTCATTGAAGATGCTTTCTGTTCTCCTGCATGTTTTGGGCATCTTTGTCAAATATTAAATGTCTGATGTTACTGGTACTCAGGTTTGGGTCTTTTATTTTGTCCCATTAGTCTGTATGTTGTTTTTATTACTGTAGCTGTATAATACATCTTGAGATATAGACTGATAAAGTCTCTAGAATTATCTTTGTTTAGGATTGTTTTGGCTACCAGGGGTCTCTCGTGGTTCAGAAAGAATTTTGAAATAAATTTTTTATATTTCTGTAAAGAATGAGATGCAGATTTCTGTTGCGATTATATTAAAGTTGTTGATAATGATAATTTCCACAACATTAATTATTCCAATTAACAAGAATGTGATGCCTTTCTAGTTTATAGTATCTCTGTCTTTTGTTAGAGGTTTAACATTTTCACTCTCAAGGTCCCTTAGCCTCCTTGGTTAGGCATATTTCTAGATATTTTATTTCTTTGAGGCTGTTGCAAATAGTGTGAGGAGTGAGGAGTGTGTGGAGACAAAAATCCAATAAATATTTGTTGTCAGCTTTTAGACAAATTTTCACCTCATTTCAGTCTCTGTACTGGATAGTTGCTAAAAAATTCTGTATAGTCAACGTGTGATAATGTGTTTCTCACAGGATGAGCTGCCAAGTGTGGAGTTAGTAAATGTGGGTGAGTCAAGCTGAAGGTAATAATTAAATTTCTATTCATGTGATGCAACAGTGCAGGCAAAAGGCAAAACAAGAGGCAGTGGTTCTTAGTATCCCATTCTCCTAAGGACCAGCATGAGTGAGGCTTGAGGAACAGTTTCAAGGAGGCATATATAAGTTGTCTTTTAACCATGGGCTCTGTACCCTTGTGGGGGTCAAATGACCCTTTCACAGGGGCCACCTAAGACCATCAGAACACACAAATATTTACATTATGATTCAAAACAGTAGCAAAATTACAGTTATGAAGTAGCAATGAAATAATTTTATGGTTGGGGGTTACCCTATTATGAGGAACTATATTAAAGGGTCACATCAGAGCATTAGAGAGGTTGAGGTCACTGGCCTATATGAAAGACTCTGGTGATGTGTTTTATAAAATTATATATATTATATGTGTAGTTTGATATTTTGACATAGGTATACATTGTGAACTCTTTATTATCAAACTCATCAGCAAAATTTTTATTGTTAATCTTTTAAATTTCAATTACACAGTATAGTTACAACTCTAGTCACTATAGTCAGACACAGTCTATCCATTAGGTCCCAGGATTTAATACCACATATACCCAAACCTTCATATTCCTTTATTTTTATTTCTCCCAACTCCTTTGTAACAAACACTCAACTTTCTGCTTCTGAGTTTCTAGCATGTGTATTTTAAATGTTCACCATTACTAATCATCAGAATAAATAAAAAAAAACCCCAAGCAATAGGAAATCCTTCATAAATATAGTGCTGTCATATAGATATAATGTAACATGTGTTGGCAAGGGGTTGAAGAGAAAGAACTATTGCTCACCTTTCTGGGAGTGTAAAATTCTACAGCTATTCAGGAAAATATCAGTGAGTGTCCTTACTTCACAAGATTTAGAATCCCAACCTACACTCATATGTCCAAATGATATAAATCTCTTATCTTGAAAAGATCCCTATACCTCCATGTTTATCCAATGGTATTCACAATAGCTGAGATTAAAAAAAAAAGAACATCTCTAAATGTGTGGTGTATGGTGCATGATAAGATGAGGAAGATGCTGCCCATAGACAGAGTGGAACGACATTCAAACCTAAGTTGAAAATGCTTTTATGTGCTGCTCTGTGGATAAAGCTGGAGGCCACTGTGCTCTGTGAAGTAACTCATGGAAAGGCAAGCCCACTGTGACCTCACAGCCGGAATCTAAAGGAGTCACATCCTTGCTCTTTTATGAACCTCAGGCATCAGGGAAGGGAGGGGAGAAGAGCTGGTGTGTAACTGAACTGATAGTACAGAAAGCAATGTTTTCATTGATGCTTTCTCCTCTCCTCTCTGACATCATGAGGATATTTGCCTTAGAAATGTTAATGTGAGGGACTGGGGAGATGGCTCAGTGGCTAAGAGCACTGGCTTCTCTTCCACAGGTCCTGAGCTCAATTTCCAGCAACCACATGGTGGCTCACAACCATCTGTAATGGGAAACGATGCCTTCTTCTGATGTGTCTAAAGACAGCTATAGTGTACTCACATACATTAAATAAGCAAATAAAAATAAATCTTTAAAAAGGAAATGCTAATGTAGGTCTGAAGGGTTAACTCAGTGGGTAAGAACTCTCACCCCACAAACATGAGGACTTGAATTTGAATCTATAGCATCCATGTGAAGAGCCAAGCGTGTCTCTAACCCTAGTGCTTGGGGAAGAGCAGGAGTAGGAGGAGGGCCACTGGGATTCCCTGAATATCTGCCTTCCTTCAGGACTTACTAGTAAGAGACCTTGCCTCAAAAGTCTGCCTTCCCACTTCAAGGCCATGTCGTGGCTGCCTATTGTATGATGCTATAAGTCTCTTAATAGTCAGAGAATGGAGGGTTCAGTCTCCCCTTTCAGAGCCCCTATGATATTGCTTACAGCATGACACTATAGCTATATTGGGAATCAAAGGGTTTATATCTCCCTCCAAGACATCATAACTGTCCTTTATGGCTGCCCATCATGGCTGTTCTTCATGGCTGCCCGTCATGGTTGTCAGTGCTCTGATGTTTATTATTTTCCCAATGAAGTTCTTTTGGAGGATGAGTTGTGTCAGTTTCTTTTCCATTGGATATATGACATTTTTTATAATTTATCTAAAAATTCTTTAAATTTTTGATTAGATACTTGTGTGTAGATATACACATGTGAGTGCAGGTGCCCATGTCGGTCAGAGGTGTTGGATTCCCTCTGGAGCTGTAGTTATAGGTGATTGTCTGCTACCCATTGTGGATGCTGGGAACTTAACCTGGGTACTGTGTTAAAGAATGACATGTCATACTTCACTATTACTACTGATGCATTTCTTTAGACACTATTATAAAAAATCCTGGCCTACTTTCTCAGGGTGTTCATGAATAACTCATGGTATGTTATGCTTTTAACAAACTATATAGTCTTCATCCAAATCTGAGATACTCTATTATTGGTACATTAGTTTGGAGATCTTACTCTTCAGTTGGTGTCAATATTGTTTTGAAAGGGCCTTTTCAACAGCTTAGTTAATCGATGCATCTTGATGTATCACTACTCTTTGACCTAGAGTTTTGTCTCATTAATGTTTCCATACTTCTTGAAGATTACATTATTGGTTCCTCTCTTCATTTTAAAACCGAGTCTCATTTTAAAGGGTGACCACGACAGAACAGATGTCTATGAGGAGGTGCTAGAAGCAATATGATTCTGGATACCTGGGGACACAAAGCATGCAGTGGTCCATTTCAGTTCTCAACTAATGTGTTTCTTTAGGAGCACGGGAGTATGTTTAACTAAAGAAAAACAGTTTTCTGCAAGAGGAATACACTTCTTTGTTAGTGAAACAAGAGGTGTTGGCCTTGAGGATTAGGGGATTTATATTTGTATAACTTATAACATATGACTTAGAGAATAAGGAAACTTTTATGGGAAAAATATTTCATTTTATCAACTCATTTTTTACTTGGCTCAAGCCCTGGATTATTATGCCGTTACATATTCATGCATTGTTGCTAACTCATAAGTATAAAAGTAGCACTCTGTTCATTCCAAAATGACAAACATAGAAGGAACACAGACATACATTTGTTACTTGAAAACTCCTCTTATCTACAAATGATGGGAAAGTTAGGTTGAGAAAATGCTTTAAAGGCCTTCTTAGATGTTTTCACTGAAAACTTTGAGATGATGTACACTTGAAACAAACTTTCTAACTCCCAAAGGATGATGGACATGTTCTTGGTTTGCTATAGCTGTGTCCCAGGATACAGGAAACTTTGTTCTTTTATATACCAGTCGGGAGTGGCCAGGGTTATAGCAGGAAAATAGTCTGTGAATATTTAATGATAAACTATCAAGATATTTCTAGAAGGTGATTGCTTGTCCTTGAGAGAAAGATCAGGTAAAGTTTAGAGTATGAGACAATAAAAAGTCTTCAGTATGTTGAATTCATAATTGGTCAAAGTACCAAGTATAAATTACTCAGTAGTTTGCTGTGGCTGGTCATCTTTACCTACCTTCTACCATCCAAGGCTCCAGGAACTTCACTGAAGAGAGCCGAGAAAGAATGCAACGGGTAGAGGTTAGGGAGGAGAGCTATGGACTGCTGACTTTTAGACATGATATAAGTGTGGCACACTCATATCCACACACAGTAGCTGTGGATAACTGAGCAAGATGAAACCAGTCGAAATTCCAGTATGGATGAGGAATGGATACTACCCCAAGGAGGGAGAGTATGTTCCTTTGAAAATATGACTGCCGATAGATTGCTCAGGCACCCAAGGATTGCCACAAACATACCTCATGTGCATAGGATCAACACTAATTAAACTAAAGTAACACAAGGAATAAAAGAGCAACATGAAACCAGGAAGGGAGATGGATGTATGAGTACCAAGGGGATTTGGAGAGAGGCCCAGATGGTTAGATATAATCAAGACAGACATCTTGTATAATTGTATGGAACTCTCAAAGAATAGAAAATGTTTCCTAAATAGCAGATGAGACTCGAGCATGCGTTAACTTACAGGGAATGGCTATATGCCATTAAGCATAACACGGCACAAATGTGGTAATTTAGGATGGGGATTTATCATGCACATGAGGTTATGCTATGGACACCATGAATTGATGTACAGAGACTGAGCACACACAAATGTCAGTACGGAATTCATGGGATTCAGCTCTCTAGTGTCAATTTGTCATTCTGAGTAAAGTCTTGAGTAAATCTTGAGTTTTGTCTACCTTGTATGTGTAGCAGCCCTACTGAAGGTGACTGGTCAGAAAATCAGAGTGCCTCTTGCTTAAAATTCATAACCAGCAACTGTAACTTAGTCATTCTACTTCTGGACATCATTTGTACATTCTTCTCTGAAATCCCTCGTGCTTCCTGGTCCCTCCTAACATATATAAAACATCCCCTGTGTAATTTGATCAGAGATAAACCATGCTGATATCACATAAGCTAACACTGTCTGAATCTACATGAGAAACTCAGTGTCCTGTTTCTCAGAACCAGAGCCATTGTTCTTTTTCCTGGTTCTGAATTGGTTTTCATCCCAGAAGCCCCTTCAATCAGAAGCTCAAAGAACAGTCACAGGGGACATAGAGCTTTGAAGCACCTGTGCCAACACCTGTGGACAGCAGGGGTCACAGTTGCCACAGCTTAACAGAGAACCCCTCTGTGCTTGGAATAGCCAGACAGTTTTGCCTTTGTGTTTAGAGTTACAGGATAATGAATATGGAAGCCAGGTTTGGTTTGAGAATTCTCTCTGTGGCCATATTAAAAAGCTCAAAATCTTGCCTTTTTTCCCTTCTGCATATTTGCATAATTGGCTTCAACATCCTTTTCCAGTCACAAGAATTTTCTTTTTTATTTGAAGACAGCTATGTTCTGAATGATGGTATTCTTTTAATCATCATCAGACTAGAAAGGGAGTCTCATTAGGGCCTTTAACTTCTGCTAATCAATGTTCCTGAAAGCAAGTTTTTTGAATAAATGAATTTCATATTTTACTGTATGCTAAAAGTTATTTCTCCCTTCTACTTAGAAGGAATGAATATGGTTTTCAGATTTTTTTTTCATTTTGCATTAAGTATATAATTGCTAAGAAATTGTGGTTGCAGATCATCTACTAGTCATTTGGCTATCAATGTTATATGTCACATACATGATAGATTTAACTGGCATCTTTGTATCATTAACTAGAATGCACCAGTACCACACGGTGCAGAGTGTTTGATATAGCAAGTTGTGTATGAACTCAAGGTATCATAGGAGATCAGAAGTTCAGTTAAACATGTGCAATATATGAAGAGATAGAAATTACAAGCGGATGGGATATGCAATCATTGTAACTCATACTGCTACCTTGAATAGAAGCTGGCTATATCTTCATAAGACCTACTTTTGGTTGAGTTCATTATACTCAGATATAGTTACTTCAGCCTTAAAAATGCCCTATCCGACCCCCAGACTGAAGACAACACCGTGTATAGTTCTTTTTCCAAATAAACATGTTCTAAAATGACAAAAAAAAATTAACAATACAGCTCTAGAATGAATCACTATACAGCAGTGAGAAGAGACTACTATGGTATTTTACTAGTGTGATGTTGACTGAAAGAAGACAGCCTATCTACATGTCTACTAGTTTGCCTCTACCATTGTCCAGGTCCTGACTCCCCTTCCTTCCCCTGATAAATCCACTTATACATGCTATGCATCTCTGTAACCATCAAGACTGAAGTGTCCAACAACTTTAGAGTCAGTTATAGTTTGTGTCTGTAAGGAAGTTTCAGGCTTTCTGGAATGTTCTCTGATCTGGTAAGCTAGTGAGTGGCTATGCATTATTCTGCACAGAAGCTTGATTTCTGGAAACTGAACAGGTCATACAGATGTGAACTGGGCCCTTTCAACACATGCTTTGTACTTTTGTATAAAGCTAAAACATCCAGAGGGTAAGGAGGAGTATATTATTGGCTGGAAGTTTGTTTATGGTTGGAAGGGCTCAGCACTGGGCAGTAGCTCTCGCTGGCTCTCTGTGTGGCCTTCAGTGTGCGTTGTCACAATTCCACTTTTGACAGGTCTCTTCTTATTGTTCAGACTCTATGTTAATTAAAGTCATGGAGCACTTACAAACAAGTTATGGTTGGTGCATCAATTTACAAGTTCTTTATAATTAACTGGAGTTGATAGTAAAGATCCAAGTCCTTTGTGTAGGCAAGCTTCCTCTTACTGCCAAAGCTGGAACTGGGAGCAGCTTGGGTAAGTGTGGTATGAGTGGAGTCAGGGGAATGGTAATGTTGAGTTTTTCCAAGAAGCATGCTTGTATTCCATGGTTTCTTTTGTCTGCATTCAGTCTTTGTCTCCAGTGCCTGCATTAGCATTTCCCAAAGTCTCTGACCGCACACACCATAGAAACAACACTCGCTTTTAATTCTGACCACTTCTTGCTTCCTATTCTCAGGCTGATCATCTTTTTTTCTGGCCGTATGCACTTAACCCCCATCGCCCTTGGAAGGCCATGGGAGTCATCTGTAGATGCGCCTTCGTCCTGCTTGCCTGAGTTGGTGCCAGGTCACCTTGTGTGATGTTTTGAGAGTTTTAGCCTCCCCCCCCCCCAATTAAATGTGACAATCTTTTCGTGCAGACAATGAATAGTAGCCTCTGACTTCTGGGGTGTCTGTGGTTTCCTCAGTCCCATTCCTCAGGGACACCTTGCGTCGCCAGGAATCTCTGTTAAAATTCCCGAGGTGTAGTAGTAGTAGTTAGCCACGTCTTTATTTCTCTGTAAAACAGATTCATACAACTGAAAAAAAAAATTAAACAATGTGGCTTTTCTTGTTCAGCTTTATTGATACAAACCACTTTGTCTAGATGAAAATAAAATGCCTTTTGTAGAAATATTTGCTAAGGAAAGGATTTCAGTTATTTATAAAGACCGTTTAGTTTATGGCTGAGTTTGAATAGTGAAAGCAATCTCAGCCATTGTAGTGACAGCAACACATGAATGAATTGAATGGGAGAAACTGGGGTTTCCACTTGTTTGAATAAGCACTTGAGGACTTGAGAACTCACAAAGGAGTTTACCTCCTCTTGCCCATCCCTTTTTCACTAATGTCTAACAAGATTTCACTCTCAGGGTTTAGACTTAAAAGAGCACAGCAAAACACGGGATAGAGCTCAACCCCATGCCCTGAGGTGTTTCTGTTTTCTAAATAGTTGTCGGAAGAGATTCTTGTCTGCAGTCCATCAGCAGAGACACACTCATGTTATTGAGCAGTCTCAGAAGGAGATATACCTTTGCTTTTTAGAACTACCTATGTACAGACTGTCAGATTCATCTGGAGATGACAGAGTCAAATTCATGCCTACTAAGCTTGCCTAATTTTTACAAGATGAAACTAGAGTGCTAGATAACGACATGTTGGAGACAATGTCAGAAATGTAGCAGATGTGGGCTGCGTGCCGTAAATAGTAGGTGTGATAGGCGAGGACATGAAATGTTTGCCTTCTATAATATTTTCTTTTCAGTATGAGATAGTTAAGGTTCTTAGCATGGAAGTTCATGGTACTGCATATTAGCAAAAGAATTTGATCTTAAACACTTGGGTGCTGGAATACAAAACCATATTTAAAAGATGTATGAAATATTATTAAATTGATTTCCTGTTGGTTTGGCTATTTAGGTTGGTAGCCATGATCAAATAAATATACTATTGTTGTTTGAGGTCATTGTACCATGAGCAAATTTTCATGTTTGAAAACTATATTATGCTTCTAAGAAGGCCGGACTGAAAATTCCAAGGCTTACAAATGAATGAAGATTAAGTAATTATATTATCATAATTTATTTGTTAATGAATATTAGTTCATTAATTTACTTGAACTCATTCAGTGTTATTTCAAGTGTCTTGATTCATGTCATTGTAGACAACATAGATGAGGAAGAAGTCATATATGTGCTTTAGACACTTATGACTTCTTAAGCCTAAATGAAATTCATATTGGAACTGGTGCCTTAGTGCCTTGCACTGGAAGTAGGTCCTTGCTATCAGGAAAATAAGGAGATGTTAAACTGAGTCTTGGAGGATAGGTGGAAACAATGTGGATTCCAGTAGTACCTAGTGATGCTAAGGACATTCGGAGAGCAAGAGCCAAGTGCAAAGAGCAGAACAGGAATCCTGGACAGAGATAATTCCCGTTATTGGTGTGAAGAAGGCAAGCATTTCTTGGTCTTGTAAATAGAAGGTGACCTCAGCTTGTGATGGGAGCCATGGCTTTTCAACACAGTTGGCCTATAGAAGGAGAAGAATTTGGAACATCCATGGATGAGTGTACCCTGTTCTTTTGAATGTCAGTCATTCAATCCATTTCCCTACAATGACTAAGTACCCAATAATGGATGTCTTTCTCCAGTAATACAATAACAACTACTTCCTGGGAGTGAAATTAGATAGACTGTAATGAAATCTTTGGGTAAGAGAAATCTTTGGCCGAATGCTGACACCTTACAGCTAGCTGTAGTAAGAGGTGGAGAAGAGGGGCTAAGATGACCACGTTGGTATCAAAGTGCTTGACTTACAAGTACAAATACTCGAGTCCAACTCCTAGAACCTTTGTAAAAAAGCTCGCCCAGCTTGAGACCCATTCCATGAGAGGGATCCCACCCCAACACTATTGATGATATTTTGCTATACTTGCAGATAGGAGCCTAGCATAAATTTTATCAGAGGGGTTTCTCCCAGCAACTGTTGGAAGCTGATACAGAGACCATCAACCAAACATTGAGTGGAGCATGGGGCACTCTGTGAAAGATAGGGAGGAAGAATTGCAGGAGCCAAAATGGTCAAGAGAACCACAAGAAAACCTTACAAAGTCAATTAACCTGGCTTTTAAAGGGCTTACAGAGACTGAACTGCCAACCAGAGAGCATGTATGGGATGGACACAGGCCCTTTATACATAAGGAACAGTTGTGCAGCTGAGTCTTAATGTAGGCCTCCTAAAGCAGGAACAGAGTCTGTCTTTGATTATACCTGCCTTTGGATACTGTTCCCTTAACTCAGCTGCCTTCTCTAGCCACAATGGAGGAGAATGTGCCTAGTCTTGCTGTGGTTTGATTTGCCCTAGACTGGGTGATATCCACTGGAGACCTCCATTTTCTGAGGGAGAAAGCAAACAAAAAAACAGGATTTGGGGTCCTGGCTTGGAATCGCCGTCCATTGCTGGTCAGGCAATGTAGTCTACTCAGTAAGTTCCCGAGAAGTGTGGGGGTAGGCAGAGAAGGAAGGGCCTAAAGAATGACCTGCAAAGTTAGCCTCTGGCCAGAACACACCCATGTATACACATAACACTGTATGTGTGTTTGTGTGTGTGTGTGTGTGTGTGTATGAGAGAGAGAGAGAGAGGAGAGAGAGAGAGAGAGAGAGAGAGAGAGAGAGAGAGAGAGAGAGAGAGAGAGAGAGAGAGAGAGAGAGAGAATTCCAAGACTGGGGGAACTCTCTAGAAGGGTTGGGTAATCTAAAATGTCATTGGTGGGTGCTAGGTAGTCACAGGTGATCAATGGTCTGCATTCCTATGTCATGAACATTCAACCATGTGATGGAATAGTGCAGATGGCCCTATTCGGAGATAAGAGATTTCCCTATTTTCATGGTTATCCTCGATGGATTTTACCATCTGTTCCTAGGGCTGGTGACTTTTGACTTAGTTTCTGGGATTTATGATCTATTCCTGAAGCTGGTGCCTTATGGCCTGTTTTATTTATTTATTTTTTTCTTTAAATAACCCTCCTTCATATCTCTCTACTCTGCTTCTACTTTGTTTTCTAAAGATTTATTTATTTTATTTATATGCCTACACTATAAGTGTCTTCAGACACACCAGAAGAGGGCTTCGGATCTCATTACAGATGGTTTGTGAGCCACCATGTCATTGCTGAGAATTGAACTCAGGGCCTCTGGAAGAGCCGTCAGTGCTCTTAACCACTGAGCCATTTCTCTATCCCCACTTCTCCTTTTGAACACAACAAAAAAATTAAATTCCCTAAATCAAGACACACCTATCTTCTTCTTTTTCGTTTCCTTCGAAAGGAAGTGCTTACTTTTCTCTTCTCACTTAGCTCCTCGGAGTCAGGATTTCTTCATTTAGTGACTGCAGGTCCATAGACCTCCTTGACTCCGTCATGTGGCAGGCAGAAGGCAGCAATACCTCTGGATGAGCCTGACGTCAGCAAGGTCTCAACAGCTTGCCTCCCTTCACTGACTGCCAAGCTGCCTTCTGGTTGAATGATCAACTTGGAGACCTGGGGTAGAGCCCTTATCCTTAGTTCTCTTCTTCCTTTCTGTCAGCTCATTATCGTTAGAAGAGGCAATCAATCTGGACAGGAATGCTGAGATGAGCAATCTCTGCCACTAGGAAATGAGAGCTGCTGACACCATGCTGGGACAGGTGCCAGGGAAACGACTTACTCTCTGATGGGAACTTCTGTAGGATAAGGGAGTCTCCAGAATCCCTCTGACTAGGAAGGAATTATGTATGTGAGGAAGATGGGTATTTCTCTTTAGCATCTCATGTCTCTTCCTACACATTTACTATATTACCACATAAGAATGCTCTGTGTGACCTATAGTATTTATGAGTCAGAAGCACGGATTTAAGGTTTCTTTTTCATGCACATCATTTGGGTGAGGTGACGTGGATCTTGTTCACTAAGAATTAACTTGACTTCTATCTTTTTTAAGGCAAGCGTAAACACAATATGGGAAGTGTATAAACAGACAAGAAAATGGGAAAGAAGTTGATTTGGTGAGGATGTTAAACATGGGGGTCAGTGACCAGTTACTTACTATTGGCACTGAGATTTGGGAAGACCAGAAAGCAGTTTAATCCAGCCATTCATATGCAAGGAAGAAAGACCTAATGCTGAGATTAGGGATGCTTGGCTAACACCTAGCAGGGTCAGCAGCTTGGTCCTGCTCCACATAGGGTATGCCATGGGTTAATGTTCAACAGCTTCTGCTCTCCCCCTCCCCCAATCCCCTGCTTTTTTTTTGGCTGAAGGAAAGAATCACCTTCAAGGTTCATTATCCTCATTACAGCGTGGTAAATACCTACAGATCAAGGGCTTCCTACAAGCAACTTTCAACAGGGGGGAAAAGGCGCTTCTGCACAGTTCTGGAGCCAAATGGGTCCCCCACAGAGCTGTGAATGATCTGAGGGGGCACTTCACTCTCCAATCCTACCAGAACTAACTTCTCCTGCTCCAGTCCCTGAAGTCAGACTTTTCCTCTGCAACCCCCCAGGATAGCTGTATATATATATTAATAGTGTGGTCGAGTGCGAACTTTGTAGAGGACATTGCTTTTGTTGCAGTGTCAAAAGTTTGGACATGCTTACCTGATCCTGTGCACAGCTTCCCTTTTTGATTTCAAAGCCTAGATCTTTCTGACTAGCTAGCTGTCTTTCTAACCCCTGCCACTCATGGTAGAGACAACCGGAAGGAGGGGCTGGGCTTCAAACTCTGATTTCAGTATTTAGCCCAATTCTCTAGGTTGCTCTTCACTATTTCCTGTTTCACTCTCAGTAAAGCAAGAGAGAAACTAGATAAAATGGAGGCTGGAGAGATGGCTCCTTGGTTAAGAGCACTGGCCCCTCTTCCAGAGGCCTGAGTTCAATTCCTGGCAATCACATAATGGCTCACAACCATCTGCAATGGGGTCTGATACCCTCTTCTGGCATATAGGTGCACATGCAGATAGAACACTCATACATAAAATAAATAAAAATAAATCTAAAAAAGTAGATAAACTGTAGATGGTCTAAAATAGATTGTAAGTTCCTTAGAGTTCTAGACATATAAAAATAGTAGTTGAAATTTTTTCATACAAGTAAGTTGGTTTGTTTGTTTTTTTAACTTTCAGGTTAATTGTTATTTCATAATAAAAAAACACTTGGCTTGGCTGTACACTTGCTAATGAGCAAATATGTTTGAAATGTATGTGCCGAATTCACCCCCTGCTTTACACCCATTTCAATAATTCCTCTAGGCTTTGTGAAATGCCCAAGATTAATCTTGTAGAATAAGCTTGCCAACATGAGATTTAAAACAACCTCTAAAACAATTTAGAACACATCCCATCCAGTAATCATTACAAGTACACAACGAAGTAAGACTTCATGTTAAGGGAATGTTGCTGCCTCTCAGATAAGAATAGTCGGCATTTCGTGCCCAGAACAACATCATCTGATGCTAGATACTGAAAAGCTGTAATAGAAAAGTAACATTAACAATAACATAAATAATAATGATAATAAACCTAAGACCATGACGTGTGGCATAAAAGGGGATTTGAGTTTGTCAGAAGAATGAAATCCTAAGAAGATAATTTGGGTCAATTTTAAGTCACTTAGCCCTCACAAAGCTTTACTTGGAATCTAGCTCTGCCTAGTCCTTCGGTAGATCCAGGGCTGCGACTCTTGATCAAGTGATTTAAGAGCAGATGGGCAGCTTAGATGAGCTTCAGGATTTATTATCCAAAGAGAGGTCTATGACTAACGGGGACAAGATGGGTACTCCATTCATCTATAACCTTCCTTCATCTGGGGAATTAGAATCATAAATGTGCATGACCAGAAAGATCACGATGTCCCCAGCTTGGTGAGTCTGGGGGCCAGTGGCCTGGGCTCAGGTCTCACTAATCACCACACACCAGTGATTTTAAGTATATTTTTGAGTTTCAGTCATTTCTCTAACAATCTATTTATAGGTATGGGTGGAACCTCACCCCCCCCCCCATTCATTCTTACATCAAACTAATTTCCATTATCCCAGATAGAAAGTTAAAGGGTCTTTACAGACATGATTAAGTCAAGGTGAAGTAATTAAGGGAAGGGTCTTAATCTGGGAGAGAGACGAGGTATCTAGCCAGCAAGCCAAGGGGAGAGGCTTAATCAGATCTGTAATTCATAGCTCCAGTCACAAACCAGTGTAGCCAGCACTCAGACGAGACATGTGGTCTATAGACTGAGTCCCTCCCTTTTTGTCAGTTACACTGCCTTGCTTCTGGCTTCTCTAGCTGCAACTCTGGGAAGCCAACTAGACTTGAAGGTATCACCTGTGTTCTTTTAAGCCTTAGGCGTCTCCATGATAAGGTGGGGAGATTTGAGCAGAGTATTTGGAGTATTCTGTGTGACGTCTTAGATTTACAACGAGCCTCGAGTAAGTTGTCTTCCATGTCCGCTTTGCTGTTTTCCTTTGCGAGATGGATGTCCCAATCATGACCCTCAGGCTTGGTGTTGGGACGGAGTTAAAGGTGTGCAAAGCTCGTCCAAGTCTATCTGGCTGCTGATGCTGAATAATAGCAACTGTTCATTTGCAGAGGAAATTGGATGTTATACATATAAAGCACAGGATAGTGCCTGGTGTGGAGCACGTGCCAAATACTTGTTTACTATTGATTTCATCATCGATATCTGTATTAGGTGGTTCCAATATGTAAAAGACTAAAGAGGTCTCATTTAAAATGAAGTTTTGAAAATTCAGTATTTATAAAAGACCATAATGGAACAAGCTACCTGACAGTTTTCTTCAGTGTCATACTCTGGCAGTGCTAAGAAAAATACTCCACACAATGTTTTCTTGTTTTTGAGCTCTTTTGCGCTCATATTTTTGCTTTTAAGTATTTCTTTAAACAAACTTGTCATGTTTTTACATTTCATTAGAACTTTCTAGAAGTACTATTGTACTTTCAAAATGTCTTCAATATTGTAACTTGGAGTTGGTTTCCTTTGCTTTTTAAAAAAAATTTTTTCTTTTACTTTTTTGCCGATTTAAAAAAATTCTCACTTCCTGAAAGTAATATGAAAATTGAAAATATTCTCGCCTACTCTTGCAGGATGTCTGGTGAAATTAAAATATCACCACTTACATGATCCATTAAAATGATAATCTCTTTAATCAAGACAAAATAATTCTCAGTGACTTGAGGCATCAAAAGAGAACTGACATTTAAGCTGTTTTAGAAGCAACCAAAGAATATTGCTTTTGGTGGTTGAAAGAAATTCTTTCAAATATTCTCAGTTTTATTCTTTAAGGAATCATGGGTCTGGAGAGACAACTTGGTGCTTAAAAGCACTTGTCTGCTTTTGCCCACAAATTGGGTTCCATTCCCAGCAACAAGAACTCCCAGGTCTTCACTCCAGTTCCAGGGGACTTGTCACCTCTATTCTGGCGTTCATGGCTTCCCACATACCTAAATAAGATAAAGAACTCTCTCCTAATGAAAATTATAACCTAAGACGTCCCTAGTTCAAATTCTAGGAAATAGGCTGTAGTATATAGTCAGTGGATGCTCTAATGGATCACAGATGCAACTTTTAAACACAATGGTGAAGAACGGCTCCCTTTCCTCCCATTTCCTGCGCATGTGCAAGCGAGGAACAGAATGGAAAGCTTCCTTGGTGGTGAAAAAGAGCCAATTGTTTTGTGGTTCATTTGGCTGTGTACGGCTTTTATTATTTTAAACCAAGAGCTATAATCAAATAGGGTTACAGACTTAATAGCTTCGAGTCACCTAGGGTCAGTATAGGTGGAGGCATTGTGTGTCTCAGTGTGGAACACCAAAGAGAAGGAACCTTTACCCAACCATGAATGACATCCAGCCCTGGCTAGCATTGTGGCTTTGAACAAGAGGAATGAACCGGCGCCAAGCTGCACTATGGCAGGGAGGGGGTAGCGATAGTGCCTTTATTCATTTGTGTTTCTATTTTCTGATGTCATTTCGAGTCTTCTAGTAGACAAATACTGGAAGCCAGATAGCAAGTGTCAGAATTGCCTTCTGACACTGTCCTGGGAGATTATCTTACTGAAGCACAAAAATCCAAACAGGCACAGACAGGTTGACCAGGGATCTTGAAAGGCAGCCCAACAGCAAATTGTATGCACAGGTTTTTGTTAGTCCAGACCCAAACTGGTGCCTATGAGACTGGATGACATATTGCATTGAGAAGTCGTCATTATTACTTAAGCATCCAAAGAGGGAGTTTAATGTATTCGTTTATTCTGTCATAAATTTGATCCACAAAATTAATCTTTGGACCTTCTGTTCAAATGTTAGTTTCTTCACAGGCTATTGATGATAGTGCAGTGTCTGTTGTAGCTTAGCCCAGAGCTGGTCCCTGAAGTTGCTTACCCTGAGTGGAATCACTCAGAGAAGACAGAATGCCCCTGTTATCAGATCTACTGCCATCCTTTCTCGAGGTTGGAAGAAACAGATGATAAAAAGTGATACTTTGTTGAGGAGAGAGATGGGTGTGTTGTTGAGTGACAGACTGATCATCAACATGCATTAATGCTTTCTGTTTTCTTAGTCACCATATCAGATTGATTATTCTAGCCTTCCATAGCTTGGCACAGAACTGCTGGGAACGCTTAAAATTAACCATCCATTTGGTGTCTAGAGTCCCATTGTGACTATTTAACATGCCGCTCAGCTAGCTAGTGGTGCAGGCTTGGGCAGTGCTCACCAGTCTACAGTGTCTGATTCCCTAGATGGGTTTGTTACTATTGTCCTTGAGATATTTAGTAACCATGTAAATGTAAAAATGCTTACTGCAATTTTTGGTGCATCAAATAATCATCTTCTAGTGTGGATTGTGATGACTTATAAACAGTAGACATTTACTTCTTATGGTTCTGGAGGCTAACATTCTGTTAACATGCTAATATCAGGGTGCCAGCATGGTGGTATCAAGGTGAAGTCCCTCTGGTGGGTGGTAGAATTCTGATTTCTTGTATTCTTTTTATTTGGTGACTGTAGATCATGAGAGCTTCCTGTTTACTTTTTATGAGAATGCTAATAGTAGCCATGAGAGTTCCATCCTAACTTTAAATATTTTATAGTTATATAAATATATAAAAATATATCTATTTAATATTTTAAATAGATATATTAAACATATATCTATCTAATATTTTAAATATTAAAAACCTGTTTTTAAATATTATCACAATGAATTTAGGATTTAAACACAGAAACAGTCTGTTCATTGCAAATGGTAACCTCAAGAATGAACCGGGCTTTTAGAATCTGTGATTAGTATAATTAGAGTTAATATTTGGCTTATGGTAGCTATAAGGATATCTCACTACAAGAGATTATATGGAAAATAGAAAACAGTGCCTATCTTTATGACGTCGTGGAGTACAGTAGCAGGCAGAGGGAAAATAATCATAGGGGTGGAGAGGAAAGGAACTCTTTCTCAGTTAAAGAATTGCAGCCACAGTCAGTCACAAGTTGACTCAACTCACCTCTCACTCAAAAGATAGAGGCAGTATTATTCATTACAAAGTTATACAAGTTTTAGGGTGTGAGACAAATTGGAATTTTTTTTTTTTCTGGGAACAGATACAGAGATAGATTCATGTGAAAAATGGGACATGGAATTTCTTCATCGGCCAGGCAGCTTAGGTTGAAGGATTGGTTCCATGGTTACTCATGATTCTAGTAAGCCATCTTTTTTTCTCTCTTTCTTTTTCTCTTTCTCTCTCTCTTTCTTTCATTCTCTCTCTCTCTCTCTCTCTCTCTCTCTCTCTCTCTCTCTCTCTCTTTCTTTCTTTCATTCTCTCTCTCTCTCTCTCTTCTCTCTCTCTCTCTCTCTCTCTCTCTCTCTCTCTGAAATTCATCTCTCTTTCATGTGCACATTGAGTTGTTCAGAACTCGCACATCTCCGAATATTGTCTGGACAAATTAGTTTCATATACTTGTTCAAATCTGGGGACAGTGCAGTGTGCCTCTCCTTCCAAGGAACTCCTGTAGCATCAGGTCTCCCTTAAAATTTTTATGAGCTTACAGAGACCTCCCATTCTGTAAGCTGTCTCTCCACTCTGGCAGTTGTCGACTTGTGTAGAAGCTTTCTTCTACCGTATTCCTATTGGCCTGTTTTTTCTGTGGCTAGGCTTGGTGTCCTGCATTGCTCCTGTGCTTCCTTCTGTAGACTCATAGCTATTGAACCTACAGCCAAGTCTTTGATTTTGAGTTGATTTTGTGTCTGATGGGAGTTAGGACCTTGTCTCTTCTGAATATCAAGGGCATGTTTCTTCAGCACTACATGTGGAGACGATCTTTTCTACAATGTATATTGTTGATGCTTTTGTTGGGAGTTAGTTGGCTGTAAATACATGATTTTACTTCTGGGTTTCTATTTTTACTATTGGTGTATTTGTGTGTTTGTAGGGCAATACTGTTTTAAAAATTATTTCTATAGGTTTTGAGACCATAATTACACCAATTCTTCTCCTGCTTACTTCCTTTAGACTCTTTCATTTTCCCCCTTCTTAATGTGTTTTAATTCTCTATATTGAAAGACCCCCGGAGGGTATCTTCCGTCTGAAGAGACCCGTCCCAAGGAACAGCAAGACCACTCACTTCGGATGCAAGTAGCAAGAGGTTTATTTACACAGGTACCTGTGGGCACACAGTCTCTCGGAGGACTTGCGCGCCGGACAAAGGGGCAGTCCCCTTTTTATAGGGCTTGGGGGGCAGAAGCAAGGAACAGAAGCAGAAGCATAGCAACAGGGTTTTAATTGGTTAGTTTAAATGAAACCAGGGTGAACTGGGGACAAGCCTCAAGTTTTCGGAAAGAGCGGCCTTGGCCCCTCTTCTGGGACAGGGGTATTGTTTTTCGTCCTTGTCTCAGCATGTATGGCAAAATATTGTGTCTTTACCCCGGTCCAGGTGGTCAACTACAGATATCTTGTTTGGCAAGGACTGTTCTATTTTTTGGCTGACTCTCAGTTTAGTATTTTTCCATCTCTGTCTAATTTAAGCCTTGCACAAAATGGCGTTACTGCAGCTAAGGCGGACGAGGGGGTCTTTCAATATTGTTTTGAGTCGGGTAGTAAATTACAGACTTCTTGTTGCTGTGACAGAGGACTTGGCAGAAGCAACTTAAGGGAGAAGAGCTTTGTTTTGGCTCATGGTTTAAAGGATTACAACTTGGACTGTCACTCCTTGGTGGATCCAGGAGCTAGGAGGTAGGCTGAAGTGGGCCTGTTTGAAATGCACAAGGCCTTCCCCTATGTTTTGTGTTTGTCAACCAAATCCCATGTCCAAAAAGATCCCAAGCCTTTCAAAACAGTATCACTGATAGGGATCAGCCTGTGGGACACATTGCACATAAACATCTGAAAGATAATAGGCAATGTGATGCCCTTGGCTACATTTTGTTATTGAGGATTGATTGGTTCAGCTACTTAGGGGTTGTGGTGGAAGTAGGTATGGCCCCTGTAGAATCATGTGTTTGAATGCTTGGCTCATAGGGAGTGGCCCTATTCGGAGAATGAGTTTGTTAGAGTAGATGTGGCCTTGTTGGAGAAAGTATGTCACTGTGGGTGTGGGCTTTGTGGTCTTCTATGCACGCAGTGTGGCTATTGTATTCTTCTGCTGCCTGTAGGTCAAGATGTGTAACTCTCAGCTCCTTCTCCAGCACCATGTCTGCCTTCTTACTCTGATAATAGACTAAACCTCTAAAACTATAACCAGCCCTGATTAAATGTTCCTCTTTGAGCACAAAAATATAAATAAATAAAAAAAAGTTCCTCTTTACTAGAGTTGCCATGGTCATAGTGTCTCTTCATGGCAATAAAACCAAAAACTATGGCAGAGTTCTTTTCAGGGTTTTATAAGAACAAGTATGTCAAAGTGATACCTGAATTTCATGCCTACTGTAGCATGATTTATAGTCAGCAAGACACAGAATCAACAGAAGTGCAATCAGTAGAACTGACAAGGAAACTTTGATATTTGTAGACATATATACAGAGGGATATTAGAAAAAATGAAATGCTGTCATTTCTGGCAACATTTAGAGGTATGAAGGAATTTATGATAAGTGCAATAAGTTAGTCATGGAAATGTAGATACTGCATGACTTCTATCTTAGGGTTTACTGCTGTGAACAGACACCATGACCAAGACAAAGTTTACAAAGGACAACATTTAGTTGGGGCTGGTTTACAGGTTCAGAGGTTCAGTCCATTATCATCAAGGCAAGAGCATGGCAGCATCCAGGCAGGCATGGTGCAGGAGGAGCTGAGAGTTCTATATCTTTGTCGGAATGCTGCTAGTAGAATTCTGGCTTCAAGGCAGCTAGAATAAGAGCCTTAAAGCCCACACCCACAGTGACACACCTATTCCAACAGGGCCCCACCTTCTAATAATGCTACTCCCTGTATATGTTGAGCATATACAAACCATCACAACTTCATTTATATGGAAATCTGAAAAACTGATTTTACAGAAATAAAGTATGGGATAGTGCCTGTCCGAGCCCAGGGTTTAGGGAGAGGAGGATGTCAGGACAGTTTAATCAATGGGCACAGTGTTTCAGGGAGGTGGAGTATTCAGCAGGGTGGCAGTAGTTAATACTAAGCTATTGTTTATTGATTATAGATGGACTCACTGCATCTTTAAAAATAGCTACAAGTGTGAAAATTAGAATGCATTTGTTAATAGCCCTAATAGGTCATCATATGTGTATACATATACATATACATGCACATGCACATGCACACACACATATACATACATATATACACACACACATACATGTATATATGTGAAATCAACCACATTATACCATAAATATTGAAAATTATTATAGATGAAAAATTGTATTTTATTAAGACCAAGAAATCAAATAATATTAGAAAAGAGAAAGGATCACTTTTATTTTTTACTCCACAAAATCTTTTTTTTCTCATTTGATATCTATTAATATTCTATAAAACTACTAATGGTTTGAGACTTTCCATCTCTATATCCTAGATCCTTTTTTTTCTTTTTCCTTCCTTTCTTTCTTTCTTTCTTCCTTTCTTTCTTTCTTTCTTTCTTTCTTTCTTTCTTTCTTTCTTTCTTTCTTTCCTTCCTTCCTTCCTTCCTTCCTTCCTTCTTCCTTCCTTCCTTCCTTCCTTCTTCCTTCCTTCCTTCCTTCCTTCCTTCCTTCCTTCCTTCCCCCCCTCTTTTTTTCTTGGTACCAAAATTCTTTATTTGAAGAAATGGTACAAATCAAAGAACTTAAGCAGATGTTTTGGTACAACCTATGGCAAAGATAAAGGCAGCCTGACACGCATGCACCGCGTCAGTGACCAGTAAAGTCACGTGGCTTTGGGGAAGTCAGCTTAGCTCTTCTCACTGTGTTCCGGGGTGTGTTTGTCAAAGAGATATTTTGTCATGCCAGGTTCAGGGACTCCCATCTTGCATGAGTTGCTCACGTGGTCACCCAGTTCTTTAATGGATTTCACCTGTTTATTCAGATGATGTGTCTCAGTGAAGTCACAGAAGCAGGGATCATTCTTATCAGTAGCCGGTTTGTGAAGATGCAGTTGTGACTGATTCATACTCTTTTCCAAGTGCAGCGCATACTCAATTGGGTTCAGCCTGCTCTCCCAGTCATCACGGTCCGGTTTCTTAATATCCCGGGAAGATGCGGCCACCTCATTGTTTCTCTGCAGCTTCATCAGTTTCTCAGCGTGATCCCTCTTCTCATGAGACTGGGGAGAAAGTATTTGATAAAGTTCTTCAGAGCCACATCATCCCAGTCGAAATAACAAAACACATAAACAGATAGACGTAGGAGGTATATAACTCCAGGTTGATTTGGCGGTTGATGGCAGCCTCTGCGTCCTGGTGGTATAGTTCTGGCGCACTTGGGAGACGTGGTGGTCATGGTGGCGGCGAGGGGGGCAGGTAGACAAGGCGTGGTGGGTGACTACGCTGGAGCAGAGCAAAGAAGTTGCAAAGGGCTCAGGCTTGAAGCGGCTATGGCTAGCAGGGCTCAGAGGGGTCGAGCACGGGTTCCTTTCAAGCACTGTTGAAGCAGAAAACTCTGGGAGAGAACGTCTGGCCTAGATCCAGTTCTTGAACTTGACTTTGACACGAACTCTGGTTCTTGTAAACGCACATTTAAAAGCCAGCAGAGGAAGTGTTCTTACCTCCTTTCTGTGAGCGAGTAGGACATGGCAGGACAGTGCCTGAGCAATTAATTTCTCTTCCTTCCCAGACTAAAAAGAGAATTAGGTTGGATTCCATGGGGTGAAACAGAACCAGTTTTCCATTGCTCTGTGGCATTCTGCACTGAATTCTTAGAAGACTATAGGATAATTGAACGTGTGTGTGTTTGAATAAGTTATTATCAATGAACATAGAACACACCGAATAAATGTTATGTTCTTTCAACTACAGCTTTAACTTTTCTGGTGTGGATACAGAAGAAAAGAGAATTCTTGCCATTGGGACAGAAACAGGCCTGTCTATTTGAGAGTGGCTCTCGTATTCAGAAACTGTAGTTTTACATCATTCCTACTAATCCAATCCCAGGATTGGAATCAGAGTCTCATAATGAAAGGAAATCAGTTTATGGCATTAGACTCCATTTCTGTCATTTTGGTGTTTCTGCTAATAAGTAATAGAATCAGTGTCTATGAGCCGATTGTTCTAAGGTGGTGCAATGGTATGCTTCTGCAATCCTGATACTTGGGAGGCAGAGGCAGGCAGAGAATGTGTTCAAGACTAGCCTGGGTGGCAACATAGTAAGACCCTATCACAAAACCTCAAAGGAAACAGAAACTCATTTGTATTCTTTATACTACTGATGAATTTGCAGCCACCATTGATGTGTCCTTGTCTAGAGAAGCACTGCTTGGCCTTGCTTCCACCCCACCACGGAGAATAATTCTGGCACTCTTGGATGCCTTCTCATCACTCAGGGCAGATACAAGTGCTTTGTGTGACTTTGCTTAAAAGGCTAAGTAAGTAGACACAACCACTTTTTGGATATTTGCAATATGGGCAACAATGACGGTCACTGGGTCCTGAATGCTTCCTGTTGTGGAGAAATGATGCGTACATTATCTAGAATCATTTCAATATCACAAGGAATAGACAATGTTGTCATCTGTAAACTCAGAGAGAAATGGTGATTTTCCTAAAGTTTATGAAGTAGTAACTGACTAAGCTGTGGTCCCAAACATGACTGCCCAGTGTTGTTTTGTTACAGTTGGACAATTCACACCACGAGGATAAAGCACAGCCTCAGTCACGTCCACTGTCACAAAGCTTGGCATGTCTATGTTCCACAGATCTCCCATGAGCACTTGTGAAGCATACCTATTCCAGGGTAGAATGTGCCATGATGCCAGTGGTACCAATGAAGTTCCTAGATCTTGAGCTTTTAAGGATACATTCTTGCTTACATCTAATTGTTCCTTGTGTAGAAAGGAGAATTGAAACAGGAAATATTCAACTCCTTAATCCTGTGATTCTTTGTCTTCTATATTTTAAAGCTGAGTTGTTATCAAGTGTATGTGAATCTATCATCTTTCTATTTTAGGATGGATTAGTCACTCTGTCCTGTGGAACTGACAGGTTCCTGCCACGCTGCTCAGCCTTCTGTAATAGTGACACGGTGTGCCCAGCTCATTCATGGCTGTTGTTTGCAAGTCTTTTTTTTTTTTTTTTTTTTAATTTCTACCCATTAGTTTCTACCAGTTTTTGTGTACTTCGGAAAGTAGCCAATAATTCAGCCCTAGTCTTTATTTTGTTGGACAATTTCTACCTTTTGTATAGGATATTGTTTTCATTTGTATTTAATCAAAGTGTTGCTGTCTTTGGGTTTAAATGTTTCATTTTATTTTTATGCATGCTCCATGCCAATTTTACCCTCTTATTTTGAATAACTATCAGTCTCTGTGCCATTTTATTATTCTGCTTGTTTTACTCAGTTATTATGGTATGGATTACAATATTTTGTCTTATTAGAATCTTCTCTGGTTAATCAGTTTTTGATGAAATACATCGACTGCATCCCATTTATTGCCTTGTATTTTATAGTAATATATAATATATGCTATCAACCTCTTTGCTATAAATATGATCTAATTATGCTAAAATTATTGTATCATAGAAACATGAGGGTTTGTTTTTGTTTTTGTTTTTGTTAGTATTTATTTATTTATTTACTTTATGTATGTGAGTACACTGTAGCTGTCCTCAGACACACGAGAAGAGGGCATTGGATGCCATCACAGATGGTTGTGAGCCACCACGTGATTGCTGGGAATCGAACTCAGAACCTCTGGAAGAATAGTCAGTGCTCTTAACTGCTGAGCCATGTCTCGAGCCCCCAACATGAGGAATTTTAAGAGCAACTAGAAAGGAAAACTTTAAAAATATATTTATATGCTATTTTTTACTTCCACTTACAATGTTCTTTCTCCCCCTTGTAGCTGGAACTTATTCTGTACTGTCATTTACACTTAGCCCAGAAACTTTTCTTGGTGTTTCCTGTAAAGAGATGCCAGACATGAATTATCTCCATTTTTATTAATGGATGGTTCTCTTTCTTTCACCTTCATGTTTGAAGGATCGTTTTAATTTGTTGACAGATTTTTTTTCCAGCATTTTAAATTTGTCATTTCCTCCACCTTTTAGCTTCCAGTTTTCTAATGAGGAATCAGCCATTCATCATACTGCCGTTCTGTGCCGTGCCATGCTGCCTTCATAATTTTCTCCGTCTTTCATGCTCAGCAGCTTGACTTTGGTTTTGTGGACAGATACGCGTTCTTTTGTGTTTATTGACTGAGATTCCTTGAAAATTTGGCCTGTGTAACTTTTTAAAAAATTAAAGCTAGTAGCTTTTAGGTTTTCCTTTTTAAATTTACTTTTAGCACTTACCATAATACTTTTGGGCACCATCTCCATAGTCTAAGTTGGCCTTGAATTAAAAAGCCTGCCATTGCTTCTCGAGGATTACAGTAACTACTGTGGCTAACTGTGCTTACGGCAGTCCTTCTTTGTTTCTTTGTTTCATTTCTTATAGTATAGAATAGAGTTTATTTAGGGCATGGGAAGTTGAGGGAGGGGAGGGCTGGGGGGCAGAAAGAATAGAGGAGTAGAGGTAGCTATGAACATGGAGAGAGAGAGTGGGAAAGAGAAATGGGGAGAGAAGGGACAGAGAGGGAAGAGGGTAAGAGAGCAAGAGAGCCAGCCATTATTTCTTTCAAGAACACTTATTTCTTTTCTTCCTTTCATTCTGGGGTTGCTATTAAAGTCACATTGGTACTTTGGGATGTGTCCCACAGTTTTCTGAACTTTCAACATCCCTCCAACTTCTTTCTTTCCTGTTTCACAGATCAGGCAATTGCTTTGAGAGGGTAAATCTGCTTTGCTTGGAAGCTAGAAATTGAGTTTTACCATGGAACCTGCATTTTCTTTTACTTCCTTCTTTCACACTTCCTTTCAGAGCTTGGTCGTTAGCATTAGTTTCCTAGGAACCTGCCAGGGAAGCAGGCAGGCCATCTTCAGACCTCAGTTCCCTCTCTTCTTGCCCAAACTGAATCTCCAAGTCTCATCCAAGATTATCAGCTGTGGTCACCCCTCTCTCTGTGTCCCCAGTCCCAGTGGAATAAGCAGATAGATCTTGGTGGAGCATCCAGCTTTACACACTCCTGCAGACTCCCATAGCCCTTTCTCTTTTAGCCCATTTCCATTGCCAAGTGTCAGCTCCCAATCCCAAGAAACACTATCCCCAGGAGTCACACCTGGCAGAATCTCAGAAGCATTCTACACCATGCAACAAAGCCAGCACATTCTTCTAAGAACCTGAGAGGACAACAGAAACCAAGGAACAGAAGAACCATTCGACAAAGACAAGACCAGATATAAGCACTTAGGATTACAACATCCTGAACCCAGATATCTAGATATCTAGAAATACACTCAACAACAGCCAGACAATTTGTCTCCACTAAATCCCAACATTCCTATTACAGCAGACCCTGAGAAATGCAGCATAAATGAAGCACAAAGCATGGATGTAAAAATAGCCAGTATGAATATTTTAGAGGTCCTTAAAGATGGAGTAAATAAATCCCTTAGAGGAATCTGTGGTAATATTGACAGTGGAATGAGATAAAGAAAACTATTCAAGACTTGCAAGTGGAGATAGAATAAATAAGTAAGTAAGTAAGTAAATAAATAAATAAATAAATAAAACCCCAACTGTGGAAAAAACTGGAAATGAAAATTTTAGAAACTTGAACAGGAACCTCAGAGGCAAGCCTGATTGATAGAATACTAGAGATGGAAGAGAAAATCTCAGCCACTGAAGACACAGTAGAAGACATAGATACCTCTATTAAGAAAATGTTAAATCTAAAATGACCTAAGTACAAAGCATCCAGGAAATCTGGGACATTATGAAAAGGCCTAATATACTAATAGTAAAATAGGGGAAGAAGAAGAAACCAAGGTCAAAGACATAGAAAATATTTCAACAAAATCATAGAAGAAAAATTCCCAACCTAAAGAGGTACCTATTAAGGTACAAAAAGCATACAGAACATCAAATAGACCAGACAAGAAAGTCCCCATGCTACATAATAATCAAAACACTAAATGTACCATACAAAGAAAGACTATTAAAAACTGTAAGGGAAAAGAACAAATAATATATAAAGGTAGACAGATTAAAATAACACCTTACTTTTCAATGGAGACTTTAAAAGCCCACAGGCCTTGATAAATGTTCTATAAACTTTAAGAGATCTCATACTACAACTTAAGTTGTACAAACATACTAAATGAAATGCTCATATATTGGTTGACTTTATTGTTAACTGGATACAACCTAGATTTATCTGAGAAACATTTCAGTTGAGAAACTGTCTAGATCAGGCTGGCCTGCAGACATGCCTGTGGAAGTTGCCTTGCTTGTTAGATATAGGAAGGCCCGGGACATTGTGGGAGGTACTATTCCCTAGGCAGGCACTCCTGCACAGCATAAGAGAGAACAAAGCTATCAGCAGGCAAGGGACAGTCACATAGATTTTTTTTTTCTTTTCTTTTGACTGTGGATAAGACTAGCTGCTTGATTTTCTGCCATGACTTCCCATTGATGACAGACTGAGACCTGGAGTTGTAACTGCATGAATCCTTTCTTCTTTCAGTTGCTTTGTGGGCAAGGTGTTTGGTTTTTGTTTTTGTTGTTGTTTGTTTGTTTTTTGTTTTTAATCACAATAGTTCTTCAAAGTGCTTCTCAATATAGCCTTGGGCTAATGCCATCTTTTTAAAACTATTGTGGATGAATAGTTCCAATGGAAATTGTCTTGCATTATCTGTCTGTCTGTTTGTGTATCATCTATCTATTTATCTATCTATCTATCTATCATCTATCTATCTATCTATCTATCTATTATCTATCTATCTATCATCTACATATTCCTTATTTAAATACTGATATTAATTTATTCAATATTTATATTTATTTATATTATATTATATATAAATATTGATATATTTATTATTCATTTATATTCCTTTCTCTGCCTCACTTCCTGGCTACCCCCTTCCACAATCTATCCCCCCCATCAATCCCTCTTTTCTTCTCTGGGAGGGTGGAACTCCTTGGGTACCCCCATCCTGGCACATCAAGTTTCTGCAAGGCAAGGTGCTTTCTCTCCCACTGAGGTCAGACAAAGCAGCTCAGCTATTAGAACATATCCCATATGTAGGCAACAGCTTTTGGGATGCCCCCACTCCAGTTGTTGGGGGACCCACATGAAGATTGAGATGCACATCTACTACATATATGTAGGGGGTCTAAGTACATCTCACATATGCTCTTTGGTTGGTGGTTCAGTCATTGAGAGCCCCAAAGGCTCATGTTAGTTAACTCTGTTGGTCTTCGTGTGGAGTTCCTATCCCTTTTGGGACCTACAATGCTCCCTCTTATGTGGAGGGCCGAAGGCTGCACCCTTACAAGATGGCGCTTGTTTAAGGTGCCATGAATCAGCTGAAGTGTGGTAAATAACCACTGGGCGCATGCGCAAAGAGTGGTGCGAGCCAAGTCACCGCCCATCCCGGGGCGTCATGAGCAGGCCACTAGTGGGCAGCCAATCACACAGCGACATGCCACCCTGGGGATATAAATTGGAGTGCTTTCTCCTGCTCGGGGTCTTCCTCTTCAAGATGCAATAAAGGTTTTGCTGCAGAAGGATCCTGGTGTCCGAGTGTGTTCTTGCTGGCGAGACGGTAGCGCGGGACACTCTTACCCTTCCATAAGAGTCCCTGAGCTCCAGTCAGTGTTGGACTGTTTTAATGTCATTTGCTATCAGTGTCAGGAAGCCAGAGTGGCATTTCAATCTAGTAGTTTAAAAGAGAAGCATGCAAGCACTTGTCTGCGTGTTTGTTGTGGCAACAAGATCACCTGCCAAATCCTAACTCAATTTGAATGTGAACAGATCAGAGTTATTATCAGCTGTACAAATCAATGCTGATGCATATATACATGTATATGTGTAAATATGTATACACATATTTACACATAGGCATTATACATATGCTTTGGGAATATACTCTCTGTGTGTGTGTGTGTGTGTGTGTATGGCCTCCTCAATCTGTATAGTATAATATTAGTTGTGTGTGTTTTCAGGGCTGTCTGTCTGGTATTGGATAACCAATTGATGTGCTCTTCCATGAGAAAGACTCTTTGGTATTCCTTAGGCCCTTGGTATTACTTAGGTGTCTGAGGTTCTTTTTCTAGGGTTAAGACCCAGCAGGAAAACCATATATATTTAAAAGCAACTAAGTTTCTGAACCTTTTGTTCAAGTCATATAAAAACACTTGGTGTGAATTCCCTTAAGTAGAAAGCCCTCAATAGCCCTAATTAGAGAAATTGAATTGGGTTTTACTCTATTCAGGTTCCCTCAGAGGGCTTAATCAACTTCTGTGCACAGCACTCAGTAAAGTTAACACATGATCTGTGTGTCAAAGGGTGTGGGAAAGACATTACTCCTGAGAAAGTCTGGCTTCTCCCAGGACGAGTTCAGAAATAGTGAGGATCTAAGGGAAGCCCCAGTTCTGTCTCAGTAATGTAACATGTAGCTTTTGATACCCTGCCTTAACTCTGGGGACAGACCGTGTTACAGCCCCCACCATGAGAATATTGGATCCATGGACAAAGAACACAGACACACACACAGTTGTTCAAGTTCAACTTGCGTTATCGGCACAGTTGCTGGGCACAACTTATCTCCCTTCTGGAGAAGCATGGCCTTATCAATACTCTTAGCTCCGTACCTCTCCACCCACCCTCAACTTTAGTTGCTCAGTTACATTAGTCCTAGCTCAACTTTCCCAACCTCCTGCCTGTAGAAGCAGCCTGTGGCAGCTCTGCCCAAGTTCTCACATGGCTTGTGGACTTTTCTCCCTCTGAAGCATAGTGAACTCTCCTTCTTCTGCTCTGTGATTTGTCTTCAGAGGTCAGGCAGGAGTCCAGGCTTCCTTCCCAATAGGTGGCTTTGAGATGATTCTACACCACAATCTATTGCCACTTTCAAAAAACCACAATCTGACAAAAGGAGCATAAAGTCACTTATCACAAACTATGCAATCAGTTACATCTATCTGCCAATCCATCTAGTCAACAGACGTTTAGGGGCATTCTATCAGCTTGTTTCTTAGGATACAAAACTGAACGGCCATTATAAATGAGCTATTTCATGTATAGTCAGTGTGTTCTACATTATCATATACACAAGGAAATAATGATGCCCTGGGAAAAACTGCATCTCTGGCTCCACTTTCCTCAGAGCATCTATAATGAACCCAATTAGAGGACAATGAGTTTAGTCTGCTTGACATTGAGTCCAGCTAATATAGCAACTCATAGAAAGCATCATGAGCCTTGGTAATTAGGGGAAGATTAGCAGAGAAGGTGGACTGTCTAGGAATCTTGAAGGGTGGTTAGTAATTAGATTTATGAAGGCAGAAAGGGAGAAGTCCTTCTAACTAAGGAAGCTAAGCAGAGATTCTTCTTCCCCTAGCTCTAAGGTTGCTCTCCAGGTCCATGCATCATACATATCACTGTGACTACCTATGAGGACCAGGGACCAGCTCTTTTATTAGACTCATATTTGTGGCAATGTTGGAAAGTTACTCATTTGAGCCCATAAAATTATATTAATCATAGAGAAGATGCAGAGTCTTCCTGAAGCACCCAGTGCTAACCCATCTTAAATTAAGCTGTAACATTATCCTTGTCCTTGTATTTTATGCGAGAAGAGAGACCTATGCTGACATTGTAGCCAAGATGTGGCACAATCCTTTTTATACCAACCTTGTTTTGGTTGAAGTTTTTTTTTTTATTGGATATTCTCTGCATTTACATTTCAGATGTTATCCTCTTCCTCCAATCCTAGCCCTCTTCCCCCTTCCATTGCCTCCATGAAAGTGCTCCCTCTCGCAACACTCTATGCCTTTCCCAGTTTCATAGCATCCCTGACTCTTTCTATGATCACTGAGCTGCATCAACTCATTTTTTTTTTTTTCTTTTAAAGTGCCCTCTCTCGCCTCATCAAGAAAACAAGCCTAGGTCATTCAAAGTATAACTTTGTTTCTGGGCTCTCTCCCATCTTGACATAATTGATCACTGACCCTTTAAATCAATATTTTAAAGGAAAAGCTCCCACCTTTTCCCTTGTTGACTTGCAGTATCGGGTGGCAATCAAGTGCTTTCCAACCAAGCTCCCCTACTCCAGGGGATTGTTTTAAATATGATCTTTGTTCCTCACTACTTGTTTCAACTAGTTAGTAGATTTTGCCCAGTGATATTTGCTTCTAATAATCTTTTTTTTAATTGAAAAACTTTATTTTAAGAAACAAAGATAAATGTACAAAGTTTAAGCATTTTTGCATAAACGTATACAAATACATTTTTAAGGTTGTAATTAAGTATTTGTGCATACATATATATACACATATGTATATATGTAACAATAATATAGGAAAAGAGGCTATTAATTTGAGGGGATAGGAGAGAAACTGGGAGGAGCTGGAGGGAGGAAAGGGGGATGTGAAACAGTTCTATTTTAATTAAAATATATTCTTTTTTTGTTTTTTGTTTTTAACTAAGAAGCATATGCACTTGAGTGTGGATTGGCAGCACGGTATTAGAGTGTGCACTCACTCACTAAACACAAGCTGAAGTCATGTAAGAGGAGGGAACCTCAATTAAAAAAAATACGCGTCCATAAGATTAGACCATAGGCGAGCCTGTAAGGCATTTTCTTAATTAGTGATTGACAGGGGAGGGCCTGTGTCAGCTTCTGTTCGGGTTTCCTTACTGTCTGAGTTCCTGCCCTGACTTCCTTTGATTAAACAGAAATATGGAAGTATAAGCCAAATAAACCCTTTTCTTCCTACCCCACCCCCCAAAAGAGTGTGCACTCTTTTTGCAGAGGCTTAGTTTCCACCACCTCCATGTGGTAGCCCACTTCTACCTGTAAACTTCAGCTTCAGGGGAGTCAATGTCTCTAGCCTTTAAGGGCACCTAAACCCACATGCACATAAGTACATATATGCACACGTACATAAACATAACTAAACATACCATGCATTAAAAAGATACTGTTTATACTATGAATGTTTGTTTTTCTTCTGCTTGTTTGTTTTGTGAAAGCCACAAAAATCTGGGCTAAACTTCCTCCTGCAGAACCATGCATGCAGAAGTGCAGTATTTTTGCCATACCAGTGATTAAGGATATAAAATTAGGCAAGTTCCCACTTATACAAGGACATGTTTTGGTCCCTTTTTTGAGGGTCTACATTAAGACCCTAACAATGTCTATAATGTATATTGAATGGGGTGTGCCTTGGTCAGCACACACACAAACACACACACACACACACACACACACACACACACATACACACACCTCTACACATTTGCTGGAAAGAACCAAAGATGATAGCAAACAAAGAACTTGAAGAAACAAAATAGGAGAAGCTGTGGGGACCACCAAGCTTTGTTGTTATAACCCTGCATATGGCACTAGAAGCCTGGTGTGCCCTAATTTGCTATGCCTTCTGGGCCATTATAATCTCTAATGAAGTTTACTTACCAGATAAACTCAAAAAACCCCCAGTTTGCTATTAACATATGTGTAGAACAATCAGTTCTTTTCCTGGATCTTGCTCATTAGATCAGGAAACTACTTAAAACAAATGAATCCCAGTTTGTGGTGAGAACAGGTGTTCTCCCAATACCGGAGGTCTTCCCCAGGATTTTATACCTCCCAACAGGCCCTGATGATGAATTTTAACAAAACCAGTGGCCTATGAACAGGGCAAAATTATCACATTTCGAGTAAGAGGGAGGAGATGGAGCTAAGATGGCTTAATTACAAGATAGACGGGGATTTCCCTGAGTTAGAGTTATTTAAGCAACACATGTGACTGTTTTATTGTGTTAACTCATAGAAACTGGTGTTCTTTTTTTGTGTATTGTAGCCCTCAGCATAAATTACTCTGCCAGATGCAATGGTTATGTTTGCCTTAGGTACTGTTCTCATTTGCTGTAACAAAATATCAGAATTTTAGGGAGAAACGGCTTGATGAAGGGAGGTAGTGGATCATGGTGGGAGAGTTGTGGCAGAGCAGAAGCAAGCATTATCTACCACACTGCATAGGTAGTTAGGATCATCATGGGCGGGAAGTGGGCTGAGCTTAGAAAACCACAGAGCCTCCTCCCAACAGTGGCCTACTTCCTGTGTGAGGCTGTTTCCTGGAGCCTCTACAACCTTCCTGAATATGGAGTGGCCACTTCTATGTAAATCTCAGGGGCTCTGCAGCCACAAAAGTATCTCCTTCACAAATGACCCACTAGGAACTTTCTGTCTAGTCTTGTACTGAATCAAGAAGGTGAAAGAGAAGGCACTGGTCTTCACGGCTTGTGGGTAAATACAAAAGATGAGGTCCTGTCATCTCCCATTGAAGCCCTTATATCTGTCCCCCCATTCATAACATATCAATGGGACACACATATGTCTGTATCTTCCCTTTCAGGCACAGCATGTCAGTGGCTTACCAATGATACTTTTCCCCCTCCTAATCTAGAAACTCAGGTTCAAGTCAGACTTACTTAGAACAGTAGAGAAGCCTGGCTCTAGAAATTCACTCCCCTGTTAATACTTCTGGATGTTGGGTAACCACCATGGTATGAAGCATGCATTGAATAAATCAGCTTCTGATGATGCTTTATTAACCATTTTGCTCTTCTATAGAGAAGTTTTGCGGAATGTTTTGGCCATGACATTCACCATTGGGAGACATTCTGCTACGATGAAATCAGTTGAAAAAGATGAGGTTCTAAGGAGGGGCCCTGATGAAATTCTGCCAGTAAAGTACAACTTGTTGGCATTTGAGAAGTTTTAAATTTAAAAGTAAGCAAAATGATCCAAAGACTGTCTTCAAAATGTGCTTGCTGCTAGCCTCATATTGTATCTGTAAATTACAGTTTTGTATTGAATTTGACATTAACTTCAGCTTCCACAGAATAATTAATTGTCATTTCAGACAGTTGAAACCTCGTGTTCAATACTAGTAGATTCACACATTGATAGTGGTGATTTAGAAAACTGAGAATAGGAGACGTAAGGCAAGCATTTCTAATTCTCAGAGATGTGCCTGGTTCATAGCAAACTGCCAGTGGACATGTTTTGATCGGAAGCGTGCATGACTTTATCTTGTCAAATGAACATCCAGGAAGCAACCATGTGATCAAACACTAAATCATTGAAAAGGCTCACTGTTCTGGGAATATCTCAAAATGCAGAATGTTCCAAATGAGGGCTTCAGCTATATTACCTGGCCAGAGAAGAAAGAGGATGCTTTAAGGATAAGGGAAGTCGTATTAGGAGACGGTCACTGTGAGTAGAAGCTTGTGCCCCTTGCCTTCTGGTAGAACTGACCTACAGGAAGCATCGAAAGTAGCAGGATGGGGCTTTTGGAGATGTGGAGAGAGCAATTATTCTTTGCCAGGTAATGGGGTCAGGAGCCATAGAGATTTTTTGTTGCATTTCCTCAAGTATAAAAGCCTCCTCCTTGGAGATCCTTCACATTCTTTTCCAGGATGAGTCTGTCTGACCATCCCTTCCACTCGCCTTTCCTAACCTACCAGATCTAAGTTTTTGTCCCAAACCCAGTGCTCCAGCATAGTCTGGCCAACCTTGCTTATACCACGATTGACCTCTAGGCTTCTACCAGCATCTACTGTGCCTGACCCCAAACCAAAGCCCCATCTTCATACCACGTTCAGCCTCTAGGCTTGAGACAGGTCCCCTCTGTCCAACTGACTTCATTCCTCCTAAACCATTTCCAACCTATAGGGCCCACCTATTTGTACATTCTTTTCTCTTCCCCAAGTTTATCTGTCCACATAAGACACAGAACTAATTGGGGGAAGTCCACAATACCGAGGTCTCATCACAAAAATACAAAAAAAAAAAAAAAAAAAAAAAAAAATGTTCAAGCCAGTATCTCCCCTCTCAAACCTACCTGTCCTATAGAGATGTTTGCCAACAAGAATTACCTAGTTGAACCCCAGGGCGCAGAATTTAAAACAATAGTCATAAACTTCAAGGTTTTAAGGAATATGAAGAAGACACAAAGAAACAACTCAATGAAATTTAAGAGAATAGGAGCCTGAGGGATGGCCAAGAAGAAAACCTTGTAGCCCAGCTATATCCCTCCTTGGCATATGCCCAAAGAACTTGACATACTATTTAACAGACTCTTTCAGCCATTTTCATTGCTGATCTGGTCACACTAGCTAGGGAATGGAGACATCCTAAATGCCCTTTAACCAATGGTGAATAATAAAATTGTGGAATATACACACCATGATATAGTATTCAGTTGCAAAGAAAAGGAAATCACTAAGTTTTCAGATAGATGGATGGAACTGGATAAGATCATATTTAATGATGATGCTCAGACACAGAAAGACATGTGTTTCTCATGGTTTCCCTTAAGAGGCTCTTAGATACAAACCGACAGGTATGAGTACACATCGTTTAGTAACTGCAGAAGCCAGGACAGTAGAAAGAGACCATTACTGGGGTAGAGGGCAGGGGGGGGGGGATATAAAGCAGGGAATAGCAGGGTAGAGTTAATCTGTCTAGGGAAATAGGAAAAAATCAGAGAGGGAGATAAACACAGTTGAAGAGGGTAAAATAGGGTGTCTGAAAAAGTCATGAGGAACTGTCCTATTAACTACCGAAGACACCTATAATACCCACACAACTGTGTAAATATACATATGTAATTTACATGAAAATTTCTTGTTCGAGCTTACAATGGTCCCCATAAGAGCTATAGACTATCAAAAGCCCTACCACTAGGCATGAGGAGATCTCCTTGGGCAGTGATATCTTGAGAGACTCCCAAAACATTATAGGCTTTTGTTACTGCCTTTTGTTACATCCCACACCCTACCCCAGAAGTGTGAGTTAAGATTTCTGTTGCTGAAGACACTAAACCCTTCAGACACAGGACCCAGGAGCCTGTAATTTGGAACCAGAGTGAAAGCCTCTTCCTTAAAAACTCGTTTTCATGATACTGGAAGGTACCATGTAGAACTTCCACGGGAGGGAAGCAACTAACAGTCCTACCCTGTTAAAATGCCTATGAACCGTAACAATAACCAGCTTGGTATAGTAACCCTAAGGTGAAGTGGGGTGAGCAACAGCTATTTAACTGGACTTCTACACCCTCACCAAGTGGAAAATCATGCCCGGCACTGGAAACCTAATTAACTATCCAGGGCTAGTAAAGTGGTAGATCCTGGGGGAGAACGTACTGGTTACCAGTTTACTAAACCAGAATGATCCTTACCTACATTCTAGAAATTTTCCTGATGCACACAGATTAGTGTAATGTTCAGCCCTCATCAAGAAAATTTCTTTTGGCAACAGGTGAAGAACACCATAGAACCAATGAAGATGGAAAGCTGTGGATCCCCATCCCAAGAGACACACCTACAACCCAACAGCCTCAGCTAAGGCTTGGAGCTCACTGCGGAAGAGCAGGGTAGAAAGACTGTAAGAGCCAGAGGATCAGGGAGTTTGCTGCGAGATTGTGTCCCCTAGAAATGTCAGAAGCTATGCCTATGAAATATCACCAACACGACTGCTTAAACATGGTTTGAAAAAGGAAGACACCGATAGACTAGCTAATATGGAAGGTAGGGGAGCTCATTTCTTCCTTGTGCAAACATCCAAAGCCCTTACTCCTAGCTTTGTAGGATTATATAGCACATTGTTATTAGCATCAATCACCCGATTTTAAGTGCCTATAGATGTACCGTTTAAGAAGCCACTAGAAAGTTGAAGAGCAAAATGACACACATTCTGATAGAGAAAGGCCACTTCAGGCATCGATTTAAGTCTGTAGTCCATATTTTCACGCCTGCCCCGACCCCAAACAGAAAGGATGGGAGTCACACCATCTATGGCGGTTGTGAGTGGGCGCCAACCTGCATGGAATTCTCACTTAGAGGTATTAAAGGAACCACTACAAAGACGTATTCACAAAAATTCTAAATATTAAAAAGAAAAAAAAATCACCGAAACGTTTTCTAAGTCGAAGGCAATGTGATCAGTTTGCATGCAATACAAATTAAAAATTGCAATACTTCGATGACATGCGTACTGTTTTTTTCCCGTCTGTCAGTTTTTAACAGGGTGTTGCCTCCTTCAAAGGTCAGGCCATTTGCGTTCATTTCAGCCTTCAGCTTCCCTGTACGTTGCTGTCTGTCTTCCAGAGGGATCGCCGGAAGCCTACGTCCAGCAAACGAATGTTTCTTCTCTCCCCTAAAAGACGCTAAATACATATACATGTCTTTTTAAACTACAAGCTCGAGAAATGGTCGGAGCAGATACTGATGAAGAACGGGGGAGGATGGCGCTGATTCAGACGCGAAGACCAAATGTGCGCTGAGCACACTAGAACCAGTTCCTCAACCTGGAGCACCACCGCAAGTGGATCCGGATAGTGGAGGCTAGAAACGGCTCTGTGAGTTTAACAGACCACTGGGCAAAGTAACTACTTTAAGGAGTCAGTTGCGGCAGCCA
This sequence comes from Micromys minutus, assembly GCF_963924665.1. Classification (NCBI taxonomy): domain Eukaryota; kingdom Metazoa; phylum Chordata; class Mammalia; order Rodentia; family Muridae; genus Micromys; species Micromys minutus. Next base: position 13,868,394 of record NC_137960.1, on the reverse strand, counting down.
GGGAACGGATTCTGCGTAAACCAAGTGGAAGTTGCCCTGAATGAAAGGCTCCCAGGGAAATTAAAGGAAATAATACTGCCTTCTGAACAAGATAGTTGTAAGAAAAAAAAAAGTTAGAGGGGAGCTGGAATAAGTGGCTTGAGTCTTAATTTATAGCGTGCCCCTTGTTAAAGCTCATGCTCACAATAGCTGTAGCAAACGAAGTTTTTAGGGACTCCGAGACTTTTCCAAAATACCCATTTTTGAGGACAGAATTTACTGGCTGACGGCCATAAGGTCTCATAGAAAAGTCTAAATATACATCATTATCAGGCTAAACCCCATTTTAAATTTAAAAATGTAAAATTAAAGTTTGAGTGGACAGGCCGGAATAACCGGGCTATACTGACCAAGACAAAACAAAAAAATAACTGCTTTCAGAATAGCTCCCCTGCCCCTGCCTCCAAGAAGTACTACAAATTGTCAACAACCTTACTGCCAAAGTTTCTCCCCCTTCCTCTCCCCTTTCTGACCAAAGAGTTTAAAATTATACTGCTGCTTTGCTGACCAATCACAATATAGTAGTTCACCCCCTAACAAAAAGGTATAAAAGATGTAAGCTTTGTGAGTTCGTGGTTGACTCTCCCTGTGAGGCTGAGCAGCCCCATGTGCATCGGATCAATAAACCTCTTGCCATTGCAGCGATCTGTCGTCAGGTTGTGTTCTGTGGGGCGGTGCACCTAGGCTGAGACCTTGGGGTCAAACATAGCATCACGGGAAGGGGATGCCCCTCAGATGGTGACTGCATTTAATTATCCAGGGAGGAGGGAGGAGGTCTCAGACACTAAATGTAATGGGAAGTGGTGGGTGGATGTAGTGTGAAAAGTTGAGAGGGGGCAACAAGGAGGTGGTGTAGCACTACCATCTCTAGCAATAGTCCTAGTAAAGTTAATTAATTAATGTATTGTGTGTTTGTGCGCGCGCGCGCGCATACGCGCATGGGGAGGGAGCTAGGGTACATGTGCCATGGATGTTTGTGGAGTCTGTTCTTATCTCCCTCAGTTTGGGTCTTTGGGATCAAACTTGTATTAACGGGCAGTTGGCATAAACCTTTCCCTACTGAGCCCTCTTACTAGCTATTTAAAAAAGAGAGTCTTAGTGTTTGCCTCATTCTCTTATCCTCCTCTGTAGTTTCTGGGTGCATTAATACCTGGAGAAAGTGGAGCTGGTTGTTAATTGATTCTCGGCTACTGCCCTTTTGGCATTTCACATGGCTTCTTAGTCCCCAGCTCTGACAGAGAAAGAAAGCTGTCTGAATGGAATAGGGAGAAGTGTTATTTGAAGGGCCAATAGGTGCTGTTCTGAAAAAACTGGCTTACCGGTGTACTTAAGACCGTGACTGAAGTGGATAGATCAAAGGGAGGCTAATTGATGTCAACTGGGTATTAAAATTTAAGTATAAAGCTCCTCACCTAGATCAATAAAACAGCTGATGGCCAATGTTTGACTAGTTATGAATTTGGAAAGAGTCCCTGCTAGAAGTTTCAACCTTAAGGTTCAGATTAATTTCAGAGTGAAGAAAGAAGCTACGATCTCTCTCTCCCTCTACTCCCCCTCTCCCTCCCTCCCTCCCTCTCTCCCTCCTTCTCTCTCTCTCTCTCTCTCCTCCCTCCCTTCCTCTTTCTTTCTTTCTTTCTTTCTTTCTTTCTTTCTCTCTTTCTTTTTTTCTTTCTTTGTTTGTTTCTGGTATAGACTTAATAAAAAGATATGAGCACTGTCCTTAAAGGAAAAACGAAAAACCCCATTTTTCTCTACATTTTATCCTCGAACAATGCAATCCATCTCTTATCTCCCCCACATCGGAGTCACCCAGTTAATTCTCTGTCTGACCGAATTTTTTTCCCGTAGATTTGTTTTTTTTTTCTCTTCATCTCAGTCTCTTAATTACAGATTTGGAAGTACTGACCTGAAGCTGTTTGAAGAACACAAAGCCGGCCTCTTCTTCAAAGTCTTTAGAGCAAAGCAATGCCTTCCCTGTCCAGGCTAAAATTGAGTATAAAAATACCAGATGAGAGGTTTTTGATGATAATAAAGGCATTACCATAAGTCCTTTAAAAATGCGTGTCTATTGCCATGAAAAAGAATGGTTTGGGGGCTGATGAAGGCTTTTCCTATAATAAACACCTTTTCAAATGCAAAGTGTAATTAAGCCTTTGAGAATTTTATATATGCATACAATATGTTGATCATACTTATCACCATTTTTCCATAGTGCATCCTTAATCCACTGTTAGCCCCTTTCAACTGCTTGTCCTCTTTTATGACAGAATCCAATTTGTGTTGTCCATATACACATGGGTGTGGGGCCATCCTCTGGAGCATGGATAGCTTTTCAGGAGTCATAGCAGTAAGAAAATAGTCTGTCCTTTCCCCCAGTCCTATCAACTCAGCTAGGGGTGGAGGATTACTATCCTGTCATTGCTCTATGCTGGAGTACTGACTATTTTGGACTTGTGTAGTTCTTGGAAAGCAACCAAAGCTGCCGTGAGTTCATGGGAGTAGCATTCCAGTAATGCTCAAAATCTCCAGCTCTTAGAATCTTCACTCTTCTTCTCCAATTGTCCTTGAGCCTCGGTGGAAAGGTTATGAATACATTGTTCATTTCACTTAGAAGTTATAGAAAGTTAAGTTTATGAGACATGAAACTGTTGGGTAGGAGTGAATGGGGCGGGAGGACAATTGGAAGTGTAACACAGAGAACAACATAGCTGAGAGTTTTGAAAAATAGCTCTAGATTGGAGTGTTGGGGCACTGTGACCAAAAGTGAGGCTTTCATAGCACACTTCTATGTCTGTAATTTGAGGGAAGTTCTGACGCCAGTGGTGACTGCGAAAGTCAGTAGGGAATGGCCAAGAGCCATCAGAACTTCTCTGCTAAATAGTGGATATTTGTAAGTGAGTAATATGCTATCCTTCATTTTTGAGAAGCTGAGTTTCCATTGACTAGCTGGCCAGATGCTTTAACAGTGAGAACGACACAAGATGACACTGGTGCTACCTATGAAGGATGAGCAGAGGTCTGATCGCTGTTGGAGTAGGGACCACCTATCCCGTGTAGGAAAGCCTCATGCAGCAAGTTCTGTTTTGGCTGTATTATGAGGAGAGGGTTTATGGTTCGGGTCTGGAATGTCCCCCCTAGGCACATATTCTGAGCCATTTGGTCCTTAATTGCTAGCGTAACTTTTTTTTTTTAAAACGACTTTATTTTACAAAACAAAGATAAATGTACAGATTTTAAACATTTTTTGCTTAAAATTATACGTTTTTGTCAGTACTGTTTTTTCAGACATTAAAATAATTTTTCACATAAAACCATGTGAATATATTTTTTTTTAGTCAGTACTTGATTTTTTTCAAGGGCCTGACAGTATGCATTGAAAACCCAATAGTTACAATAAGCGTAAAGTACATGCAAAACAAAACGAAACATGGAAACAGTCAAAGTCTTCTTGTTTGTAAATATATGTATATATTTTTTTGTTTTCTTTATTTCTTGGACTTCATACAGTCTGTGAGTTGTTTCTGGGGGAGTGCAAGCCTCTGGGGTTAGCATCCCACTATCAGTGACTGCATATTATGTCTGTTCTTTTGTGACTGGGTTATCTCACTCAGGATGATATTCTCTAGATGCAGCCATTTTCTTAAGAATTTGGTTAAGTCATTGTTTCTGGTGGCTGAGTAGTATTCCATTGTGTATATGTGCCACAATTTTTGTATCCATTCATCTTCTGAAGGACATATGGGTTCCTTCCAGCTTCTGGCTATTGTAAATAGAGCGCTAGCGTAACTTTTAATAAGCACAGCACTGAGAAAGACCTCGGGTATCATGAGGAGTAAAAGAAGCCTTCACGAACATGTCCACACACAGCAGCCTCGTCATGCACACATCTCCGTACACTGCTTGGCCAGCAAGCTAGTGTTTAGGGACAGACCGGAGCTTGCTTTTAGATGGAACATAGTTGTTACCAAGGAGTGGAAGTTTCACCTATGTTCATTGCTAACTCAGGTGGTGATTCCATGAGCTTAATTAACATGATCATGGCACGTACACTTAATCCTGCAAATTGTTACTTGTTACATGTTATATCAGTTAAGCTGCCTTGGGGCTGGTGTATTGGCTCAGTGGTTAAGGTAACTTTGCTCCTGTAGAGGACTAGAATTCAGGTCCCAGCACCCACATGTCAACTCAACCCCCCCATAACTACAGTTTCAGGGAACTTCACACCTTCTTATGGCCTCCAGGGGTACCAGTACATATATGCACAAACCCACACAGAAACACATAAAAATGGGCATAAAGAATAAAATATTTTTTAAAGATATTCTTCTGGGGATGGAAAAAATTATGATTAAGAGTCTGAAGTAAAATTCTGCTTTATGAAGCCACTAAGACATGTCTCTTTGCAAACCTCTCCTTAGTTATAGATGCATAAAATTACAAAGAAACTTTTCTACGTGGAGATGGGATTTTGTTGTTGTTAGCACTAAGCTTTCAGACTTGACACACTATTTAAAAAAGGAGGGAGAAATGAAATGGGTCAGGAGGTCAAAATTATGCTAATTTAAAATCTAATTTTCACACATTTAGCCTGTACAAACATCTCTCCTTCTGCATAGACCAGAGGCCCTGGGACATGAACAGGAACACCCACGCTATTCACTGGAGCTCAGTTGTGGAGGCAGAGGATTAGCAGTGAATGAGGGGTGCCTGAGTCAGAGAGAAGTGGCCTGAAAATCTCAGCGTGCACCTCGTAAATAATTTCTTGTTATAAAATGAGCTGAAAATTGATGATCCCCCCCATAATGCTGCTTTGAAGGGACATTTAAAGGGACAGTCTGCCCTGCTTTGTCATTGTAAGACTGTCCTCAAGGTTCCTACTCTTACTCTTCCTAATTCATTAAAAATATTTTTATAACAGTTTTCTTTAAAAAAAAAAAAAAAAACCCAATGTCCAGCAAGTCACTTCCTTCCATTTATTTTACTTAAATGGCCCCAGATGTCAATAAAATCATGACCCTTAGCACATTTAATTCTCAACTTTACAAATTGACCTTCATGTATCACCGAGGGTTTTAGTCTGTTTTGGCATTTACACTTGGTGACATCATCTCCTTAGGTCACTGACATTCTCGACGCTCCCATGAGCTTTCCTTTCTCCTTAGCCATAAGTCTTTCCCAATGGCGGTTTCCTAGTGACTGCAGCCTGATTTGTGGGTATATTCTTGTTGTGTGTGTATCTCTGGTTACGTGATCTTTCCCTCTTCTTCTTGGGTTTGATGGGGCTGGAAGTGGTGGGACTGGAAGTGGGGGCATGCTGGTAGTGGTTGGTGGTCCTGGTGATTTTCATGTTACTGGCACTGGTATAAAAGTATTGATGGTCATGGTGATATTGGGATTACTGGTGATGGTAGTGGTAGTGGCGTCATAATGTGTGTACTTGTGTATGTGTGTGTGTGTGTGTGTGTGTGTGTGTGTGTGTTTGTGTGTGCTTTCCCTGATCCCACTGAATTAAGCCATGTGGCACACTGACCTACACACCAAGACCCTATCAGAAAGGGAGCTCCAGTGTTCCCATGGGACAGCCTGGTTATTTGTGGTGCTTTTGTGGTGAAAATGATGAGGATAGGGTATGTTTCAGCTCAGAGGATGGGAGGAAGAGAAGTGGCCAGGGACTCATGCATTTCTTCATGTCTTACAAGAACACCAGTGTCCACTTAAGGTGCTGCTGGGTGCTACTGAGAAGTCCTGCCAGGCACATGCTTGGCACCACTCATAGGGCTAAAAATCATTCCATCTCTTTTTGCAATGATCTTCTGGCTCTGAATATGTTCCTTGTGAACTGCAGGATGTGTCAGAGAGCTGTACTGCTGTGGCCAATTGCTGTTTCCCACATCATCTCAGACTGTAACAGCACTCTTGTAACTCAGGTTTACTATTTGTGGTAGTTTGAATATGCTTGGCCCAGAGATACTATTAGGAGGTGTGACAGTGTTGGAAGAAGTGTGTCACTGTGAGGGTGGGCTTTGAGGTTCTATGCTTAAGCTCCTGGCCAGTGTCATAAGAGAGCCTCCTTCTGTCTGCTAATGGAAGCCAGTCTCCTGCTGCTGCCTTTGGATGAAGATGTAGAACTCTTGGCTCCTCCAGCACCATGTCTGCCTGCACACTGCCATATTTCCTACCACGATGAAAATGGACTGAATGTCTGACAGTGGAAGCCAACCCCAATTTAATATCCTTCATAAGAGTTTCTTTGCAGCTGTTACATGCTGAGAGGAGAAGGAGAGAGAGGTGGAGAGGAGGATTGTGGGAGGGGGTGGCTGGGAGGGAGACAGTGCACAGGATATAAAGTGAATAATAATAATAATAATAATTAATAATAATAATAATAATAACAATAATAATAATAACAATAACAATAATAATAATAATAATAACAATAATAATAATAATAATAATAATGTTTCCTTGGTCATGGCGTTTCTTCTAGTGCACACTGGAACAGGGGACATACTTTGATTGGAAATATAATACAGCAAGAGCAACCTTTGTTATATTTTATAAAGCATAAATTGCACCTTGTACATCTAATTTCTTCTAGTTATAACAGGATATTTTGGTAGAAATGCCTTCTCCAATCTGTTGCCATCAGCCAAAAGTAATGAACTAAACTACCCTGGAACTCATGTCGTTAGCCAATGAGGAGCTCTCAGGGGAAGAAGCTTCCCTCTGTGTTGCAGAGTTTAACTGGTCTGCTGGACAGCCCTCATCAGTGAATTCGCTTGACTTGCCAGGGTTTCCCTGTGATAATTTGATGCAATGTGGAAGAGAAGTTGGTTGAGTAAAGCTCTAGGATCAGAGAGGGGACAGTGCATTCCAAAATCTCTCTGCCCCTGGCGGGGTGATGGCATACAGGGATGATGAGGAATAGCATTTGGATACAGGACTCAAGAAACCAAAGGGCGGTTTACCTCACATATTACTCAAGATCTGTACCCTGACTTGTCTCTCAAGTGATTTCCAAAGAAAGCCAGAGGCTTGATTTCATCAGAAATGCAAAGTGGGCGAGGAGTCAGTGCCTTCTTCAGATGACACTTCAACCTTCGATTACCTCATCAACAATTTTAAACTGGAGCCTCTCCTCTCCCCTTTCTCTTCTCCACAGCAAAATTTTGAAAGAGATGGAGGGACTGCCACATCCAAGGTGGCAGCACCAAACTCCTATACTTCAAGATCAGTAACTTCTAGTGACCACCTGTGTGTTTTGTGAACGATATCTGGATTGGGCAGTAACTGTGGAAACAACCTAGAATGAGAGCTAGATCGATACACACCGTGTCTTGCTCCAAACTCCTTGCACATCATAACTTGAGCAATTCTCTTGACATTGTATGGATATTTACCTTCACTTTTATCGCTTCGTGTATGATCATGGTAGAGGCAATTTAATGACATTTTCAGACACAAAGGGGGCAAGTAGCAGATCCCTGATTCTTCCCCCGCAGACACTGTCTGGGCTCATTACTACCCAGAGGGTACTGTGTCAATGGGTTTTCTATGGGTAGGAATGCCCCTTCCAAAGTGGAAACTAAGCAGTAGACAAATACAAGGTAATACCAACCAGTCAGCAGTAAGTCTTTTATCCTTAAGTATTGAGCTTTGTGAGAAGTTATCTTTTCACCTATTTTAAAAAAGATCCTTCACATTTCTCTAACTCACTTGGATCGTCTGAATGTTTCCTAGAAGGGAAGTGATTTTCTTTCTGTTTTAGCCAAGCGGTTAATGAAATCATCTAATTTAATTATATCTTTCAGTCATATTGAAATTTAGTCTTATTGTCCAATCTGGAAACTCTGTGGGCAGCGCTACATGATTTACACAGCGGGCCTCAAACTTCTTAAATTAGTCCTTTCAAGTATCCTTAAGGGGTTGATTGGTCTGGTTCCTCGTGTTTGCTTGTAGTAGTCTTCTGATTTGAGATGGAAGAGGGATTGTGATTTTGGAGGCCCGTGTGAGGATAGGGAGAATCATAATCATATGATGGCCCAGGGTTTTCTCTCTCCCACTTCCTGCCTTCTCTGTGTGTACAAGCTTGTGTGTGTGTGTGTGTGTGTGTGTGTGTGTGTGTGTGTGTGTAAGCATGCCTGAGTGTATGCAGAGGTCAGAAGTCAGAGGTCAATTTTAATTGTCTTTCCCAGATGCTGTCCACCTTGTCTTTTGAGACAGGATCCCTCACTAGTCAGGAACCCAGCGTGTAGACCAGGGTAGCTAGCCAGGAACCCCCAGGGGCCTGCATACATGTGTGCACTGAAATCCACTCTTCTTCAAGCTGAGTCCTGGGGGACTAAAACTTGGGCACTCATGCTTGTCAGCCAAGACTTCACTGAGTTACCCCAGCTCTTATCTTTCTCCTGGCAGAAGCAAGGGCGAGGTGAGTTCGTGGTCAGTTGATGGGGATAAGCGAGACGGTTTATATTGAACCATGGGATGCCATCTGATTCCTGGCTCTTAACTTTGATTCTTATTTGCCAGGTATTTCACAGATTTTTATTTCCCCCTTAAATTCGGACTGACCCACGTCTGTGCCCTTTGTGACTCATTCGATGATTATTTGCTTTAGGGGGAAAAAATGAAAAAAACACATTCCACAGCACTAGAGAAAATGAACAAGGCGTTCCTTTGAGCTCAAACTGTGTTCCAATCAGTGTAAGGCAGAGAGATGAGGACTGAGACACTATATACCACTGAGGCTAATGGCAGCTAATGGTTCCTCTTCTTTCACTGCTCAGCAGCACTGTATGAGCATCTCTAGCTTTTTATTTGACCCGTGGCTCTGCTGTATCTGATCCAACTAGTTTTTTTTTTTAAAGACTTCTCAGTGACACCAGCTCCTTTGTTTCCTGTATCAGCATCTAGCGCAGCCTCAGAAAAATGTGAGTGCAGATTGATTCAGCCTCGGTCAGATATGAGTGAGGATGGATCTGCCCTGTGAAGAAGAGTTCTAATGGACTCAAAGGAAGAAGAGCCGTGGAGCATTGGATGTCCAGCTTATTATTGGTGGCTGCATTTGGTACCAATGTGTCACGAGCCTCTCTCGGACACACTTCAGATTGCTCTCTAGGCCAGTGGTTCTCAACCTTCCTGATGCTTTGACCCTTTAATACAGTTCCTCATATTGTGGGGACCCCAGCCATAGAATTATTTTCTAGCTGTTTTATAACTGTAATTTTGCTACTGTTGTGAATTGTAATGTGAATATCTGATAGGCAGGATATCCGGTATGCATCCCCCCAAAAAGGGTTGTCACCTGCAGGTTGAGAAGCACCCATCTGGAGTTTGGAGAGATGGCTAAGCACTCAAGATCCCTTGCTGCGCTCTCAGAGTCCTAGAGTTCAGGTCCCAGGACCCACATCTGGCAGCTCACAAACATCTGTAATGTTAGCTCCAGTGGCTCTTTCTTCTGGCCTCTGCAGACACTTGCATGCTTGTGTGTGTGTGTGTGTGTGTGTGTGTGTGTGTGTGTGTGCACCCTCTTACACACACATAAATAAAGATGAATCTTAAGAGATTATTGTGCAGTGTAGTAATCAATAAGCTCTGTGTACGGGTAAAGACATTTTTATGTATGAAAACAATGGCATGCACATTGCTTAGATATTTCATCTATGATAATGCAGTTTTCTGATGACCAATTTAATACCTAATAACGATTTGAATTATAGCTTGAAATATGCAAACATTTAATATACTCCCAAACACCCCCATATTTATAAGATGTAGCAGGAGAAAGTTCTGTTTTACATCGTCATAGTAGCTATTCACACATACATTTTACATAACCATCTGTCCTAGCTGAAATAATGAATGGTTGCATGTTTGTTTACCATCTAATCATTTAGGCTAGGACCAAAATGAATGGGCAAAAGGCTAAGGCATCATCCCGACCCAGTTCATATAATCCCATAGAGGGAGGATGAACAACCTTCTTTTTCTGGAAATCACAGAAATGTGTTCTGATCACGTGGACTGGCCTTACATACCCCATCTAGCTACAGGGAGAGATGAGAAGTGACTTTCCTTTTCAGTGATTGGATACTTGGCTAAAAGGATGCGTCCATGGTTTTCTATAGAAGGAAGAGGAGACAATTGAAAACGAGCAAGTCTGATGCATCTTCACAAAGTCTTATGGTAAGTGCCATCAGCGGCATCCTGACCTCTCAACCTGCTCACTTCACACCCCCGAAACCCAGTTTAGGCAAAGGAGAAAACGTGAGTCTTTCTGGAATGATGTTTAATTTAGCTGAATATCGCAAAATTTGTACTTGAGAGTCTGACAAAAGAAAAAAGAAACCTTAAAAATAAAAAAATTTCTGGGATGAAAGTTTATAAGTGTTGTTGACCCTGGTTTGTTCAGAATTATAAAGCAAAGCACTTGTTTTCTTCTCAAATTTGTTTGTGTGTGTGTGTGTGTGTGTGTGTGTGTTTGTGCATGCTTGTATAGGTACCTACTTGAAACTTGAAGAAATAGTCAGGTCCCCTGGAGCTGGAGATACAATAATTATAGGGGTGGTGGGAGCTGAACTTGTGTCTTATATATGAACAGTATATACTCTTAACCATTGAGGCCTTTCTTGATCCCCTCAGGCAAGGCACTTTGAACACAGTTTTTATCAAGAAGCATGTGTGTGGCCGATGCTTACATCACAAACTTGAAAATGGGATTAACTTATTTTTTCCCATTTAGTGAAAAGAAACTTGTAATCTCAAACTGGGATTTTTTTTTTCTCTTAAAATGATAAATACCACGGAACAGAATTTACACTAAAATAATGTAACTTTTCTTTCTCCCACAAAAGTGTTGGATTTTTTTTTTTTTTTTTTTTTTTTTTTTTTTTTTTTTTTTTTTGCCAGTAAAGAACCTCAAATGAAATAAAGTAATTAATCCGAAATGATATTAATGAGGACGGGAAATCTCTTACTTTCTAAAAAGCTATCCAAGTAAAAGTGAGAAAAAGTACTAACTTAATGCATATTGGAAATGTGTTTTATAGAAGATTTAAGACATTATAGGCTGTCACCTCAGGGGAATGGGCAATAGGATTTTAAAGGCAAGAAAATAAGTTGGCGGCTTTGTAATTTTCCGAGAACACTACATGAGCAGCAGCAGTCATTTTAGAAGATTATGATGAACTGTGTGAACCTGGAGGGCACTCGGTGGTGTGGTGGTCTGTGTGGAAATGTACTGCTCGTAGACTGTGAGGTTACTCAGCCATTCTGAGCAGCTGTGGCTGCTTCCTCTTGTTTTCTTCCTGGCACAGCTCCGGAGTTGGACAAGATGCAAGAAGATTGGGTAGACTGTTAAAACATACAGAGAAGAGCCCTGTCCCTGCCCCCTCTCCAAGCAAACCTGGTCTAAGGACACTCAATTTCTCATACTGGCCGATTTTAGACGGGTCAACCAAATGCCTAAAAAGTTGCACATACTTAATACACTAAAGAAAAGCAAAACGGGCATTATTAGTTTACCTGCATCTGACTATAGATCATAGTCATGTAATATCTAATTGCAACCTAATATTCACGCTCAATTTATTATTTTTCCAATAATTTATTTTTGAATTCACTTTACATCCTCCTCTCTCCTCTCCTCAAAGACCTGGTCTTGAAAGTACCTGCCCCCATTACTCCCCACTTTCTCCTTAGAGAGTGGGAAGCCCCCTTGAGTATCCCTGCTCTGGGACACCTAGTCCCAGCAGGACCAGGCATACTTTCTACCACTGAGGCCCAGCTAGGTAGGGGAAAGGAATCCAATGGCAGGGAGCAGAGACCAAGACAGCCCCTGCTTCAATAGTTAAGGGACTCACATAAAAATCAAGCTGCATATCTGCTACAAATATGCAGGGGGTCTAGATCATAATCCTGAGTGCTCTTGGGTTGGTCCTAACCCTAACCCTAACCCTAACCCTAACCCTAACCCTAACCCTAACCCTAACCCTAACCCTAACCCTAACCCTAACCCTAACCCTAACCCTAACCCTAACCCTAACCCTAACCCTAACCTATGGGCCCAGGTTAGCTGACTCTGTAGGTCCTGGTGTCCTTAATGCTTCTGCCTAGCTCAACCCTATCTCCCACTTTTCTACCAGACCCCCCAGGTTTCACCTGACATTTGGTTGTGGGTCTCTGCATCTCTTTCCATATGATGCTGGATAAAACCTCTCAGGAGACAGTTATGCTAGGTTTCTGTCTGTAAGCATAGTAGAGTATCAGGGGTTGGGTCTCAAGTTGGGGCAGTAACTGTTGTCTGTTCCCCCAATCTCTGCCCATCTTTATCCTTGTACATCTTAAAGGCATGACTAATTTTGGGTTGAAGGTTTTGTGGGTGGGTTGATGTACCCCTTCCTCCACTGGAAGTTCTGTCTGGCTACAGGGGGTGGCCACTCCAGTCTCTACATTTACTTTCAATGTGTATTTCTTATTCAATAAATAAATAAACATTTCATGTTTACCCTATAGCCTTGACTATGAATTTCAGCTCAAAGCAGTGATGTTTGCTCTTTTTGACTTGGTGGAATGTTGAAACTGTCACTTGTAGGAGCATGGTGGCAAAACAGAACAATAATATTGAAAGCTAACAATGAAAACTAATCAAGGCAAAAAAATCTCTGGTAACCTTGCCAGAGTGGACAACGATGTCTATCTGTCATCATAGGTCTACAATGTCTATCTGTCATTGTAGGTCCATGTGGGTTGCTTTAAGTGAGAGTGTTAAATTTAAAGGACCCCATAGAAGATACCATGTCCATCATGAAAACATTGCGACTTGGTTATGTGACTCAAGTGCTTATGTAACATCTTATTTCCTGAGGGCATACAAAAATGTCTTGATTTCTAATATTAATTTCTCTTTAATCATAATTTATGCCCAAGAAACTAGCCAAGGACTTATGACTTAATAGGTCGCTGAACTATTAATAGATATGCTAGGGGACACGTTCCCTCTCTAAGCTTACTGAGAGTTGTTATGAATGGGATTGGATTCTGTGAGATGTTTTTATGCTACCCTCTTAGTCGTGATAAGTGATGTTTTAATTTTAACATATCTAGAAATATGTTGATATTGCCCTTAGGATTTTTTTTTTCCTTGAGCTTGAGTTGTTAGGAATATGTGACTTAATCATCTTGTATATTTGGATTTTACACTTTACTTTCTGTTGGTTTTAGTTTAAACCTACTGGTCAGAGAGTATTTTAAGATTTGCATATTCTGGCTTAAAATGTGAGCTGTTGCTTATGTTGTATACTTTATAACATTAACAAAGAGTGTTACCTCTGTATCCTGGGAATTTCAAAGCTGGAATTATTGTTAAAGTGAAGAACTCAAGGTGCCCTTGGCTCCTGGGTGTTGCTTCACACAGTGATTGTAGAGGCATTTGCTTTTTTCTACAGACACAGGAAGGCGGCTGCAGACAAGAGAAAACAACAAAATCACCAAATCAAACCAAACCAAACCAAACCAAACCAAACCAAACCAAACCAAACCAAACCAAACCAAACCAAACCAAACCAAACCAAACCAAAAAAACAAAAAACAACAAAAACAAACCAATAAAAACCTAAAAACACCAGTTTTCCTTTCTTTTAAATATATAGAAAAATTAAAGGGTATAGAAAATAGTTGTCACAAACATAAGCCTCATTTTTCTTCATATTGTAGATTTTTTTTTGCATTCTTGGGATGTTAATAGTTTCTTGAATTAATGTGGTACAGTAGAAAATCATATTATCTACATATACAATCTATATAATTAAGTTTTACTTTATGTATGATGCTGCAATATGTGGAAATTACTGGATTTCTGTTCAAGGTTCAATCTGCATGATTAGGAATTTGTGAACAAAATAGTAGATATCTGATATGCATACTGTTTATATCAGCATGCCCCTGGGCAATGTAATTATGCTGGGGTATTGGCAACATCAGTCATAGGTTGTCTGTGGTAATTAGAAATGTATTCAGTTCATAAAGATTTTTTTTATGGGCTGAAACATGCCCTACATACATGTAACTCTAGAACTTGACAATACTTCCAAGGCATGAAAGCTTTCCACAAATAAGATCAAATTGGGGCCAACATCCAAATGTTGTAGAAACCAAAACAAAGTATTAACAGAAATACCCAGACATCATTTGTGATGTTTCAAAGGATGGGGGCAAGCGTGTGTTTCAGCATCCTCCACTTCCTGTGTTTTCTGTAGCAACATTTTGGCTGTTAAATGAATGCAATACCCAAGGAGTGTCATGAGGCTGATCAGTTAAAGAGATACACCACACATGTTCACCTACAAGGGCTGAACTGAAGGAGGCTGCTCTGCTAACTGACACCTTCAAACCATGTGCAGGCAAACAAGGAATTGCAGAAGGAATTAATTCATCTTTGCCCTCCATAGTAGAAAAACAAGCATGTTATTACACAGGAAGTGATATAAGGCTGCATTAATTATTAAGACAACACACTGATTACAGTCCTGTCTGTAGTATTTTAACATTGTGAGTGTAATTTAAAATATTTATGGATCATTACAAATTAATCACTTGGACGACACTGACAAGAGAAGAAATTAGTGGTGGGAGGGAGGAGTAATGATTGACACATGCTGACCTCACCCGGGATAATTATCATATACAATGCAGCAAGGCTTTGAGAACCCTGGTCACTTGCCTACTGCTGTAGTTTGGTAAATGTTGTTCCCAGGCTCATGCTGACACATTACATTGACTTGTTCCCTCACATTGGTTTTTATGAGCCCAGGGATATGAAGAGGACACAAAATATTGGTGATGTACTAGTCTGCCCCTTTGATGGCAGCTTCCTTTCCATGTCTCACTCACTGTGATCAATCAGAATAAAATATTTTGAGAAGAGCTATACTCACCCAACTCTTTACTAAACACATTACTAACAACTACTTCTAATATCTTACTGTACCTGATTTGTAAGTCAAGCTCTAGCCTTTCTGTGTATGGGGGGAAACCAATCCTGTATGTAGGTTTAGTATTATCAGTTGCTTTAGACAACTGCTGTAGGATTTGAAAATATTCTCTATGTCAGGTAGGCCAGAGGCCTCAGCAATAGGTACAAATAGGTAGTATTTGTAAATATGATTTACCCAGGAAAGAATACTGTCATTTGATGCATCAAAGCCATCCTGAATCTGTTCCTCATTAGGTCTCATCAAAGCTGCTTTTCCGCCCAAAGTGGAAAAACCATGCTGACACATAGACTATGTGATTTCAAATGGCTTCCTCAGAAAGGGGCATTGAGCATGTAAGGAGCTCTGTCTACCTCTGGGAGGGAGCTGGGGAGTGGTAGCACATAACCTGTATTAATGTCATTCCCACTTTTGATTGTGAAACAGAACTGAGCAAACCATTCAGTTTGGCCTTTGGTACTCTTCTATCCTTTGTCACACTGCTGTGGATTTCTATCTACTCTGTTCAGAGCTGGCTGCGGTACCCTGCCTACATGATCATGCTGAGGTAGATTTGTACATGATTTTTTATCTTCCCTGGGAATCATAGTTCCTTATAGTCTAGCCCAAACAGCACTGGCGTGTCTGATTGCATCCAAGGAACCTCTACCACCATATGTTGTTATTTCTCAGTCTCCACTCTTCTTTCCTCCATGCCTTGAAACCATCAGGTGCTAATGCTCACGTGTGTCTCTTTTCGTATAAAAAAAGGAAAAGCTGCTGGGAGTTTGGGGGGGACAGCACCAGGGCGCCATCTTCATTTGTGTCTTTTCAGCAGCCATCACACACAACCCCCAGAGATATCATAAAGGAAAACAGGGAACTGTCAGATGGTGATGTTTCATAAATTGTGCTCATTTAAGTGATTATTTTTAAAAAAACAACTCCTTTATTTCTTCCTTCTTCCCCTGTAGGAGCTTAAGTCATATTTGGTGACTTTTCAAGACCTTGTTCGACATGAGGTTGAAATGCATTGGTGATTGTTTGTATTAAGAAATGCCTTTAACAATTCGTGCAATTTAGACCTAGTATCTCTCCTTTGCCATCTTCTCTTGCTAAAAGTGCTGTTGGTGTCTGCCTGTGTATCAGGATGACCCCTACTCTTATGTATTTTTTCCACATAAACTGTTCACAGTATTCTCTTCATATGCTGTTAGTCGCTAGGCAGGAGGTAGCTTGTTTTAGATGAACACCTTAACAAGGTCATCTTCATGAAGAAGATTATTTCCTCTTTCAAGAGATTTTTTACCTCTCCCCGATTCTCTGGGCTCTGTCTATCATGTGTATGTGCACAAATTCTTGTTTTAATATGTGTGTGTGCTTTGCTTTTCAGCCTGCAGGCCGAGAAAGCCCAGGGCACATCACACCCATCACTGTGCACAGTTATTATTGTCCGTGCTCAGTGTGTGCTGGTGTGAAGGAGCTCTAGTCCTCTCCTAGACAGGTCTTCTTTTCACCATTATTCATTCACTCCCTTACCTTTTTTTTTTCAGTCACCCAGGAATAGTTTATTGAGCATATACCCCAGGACATGTCAACCAGGGCAACGGTCCAGATTTGGGAACTGTACTGTGACCCTGAGTTAAGATCCTACAGAGGTTTTTTTATCTTTTTAATTTATTTTATTTTCTTATTAATTATTCCATTTGTTTACATCTTCCCAGTTACCCTTCCACAAGCCCCCAACCCACAACCTCCATATCCTCCCTCCACTTTGCCTCTGTGAGGGTGCTCCCCCACCCACCCACCCTCTCCCACTCTACCCATTCAGCATCCCCCTACACTGGGGCATCAAACCTCCACAGGATCAAGGGCCTCCCTGTCTATTGATGTCAGACAAGGCCATGCTCTGCTGCATATGTATCTGGAGCCCTGGAGCTCTACCTATACCCTCCTTGGTTGGTGGTCTAGTCCCTGGGAGACCTGGATGGTCTGGCCAGCTGATGTTGTTCTTCCTATAGGGTTGCAATCCCTCTCAGCTCCTCTAGTCCTTCTACCAATCTCCCTACCAGGGTCCCTGAGCTCAGTCTCATGGTTGTCTCCGAGCATCCACATCTGTATTGGTCAGTTTCTGGCTGAATCTCCCATGAAGCAGTAATACCAGGTTTCTGTCAGCAAGTGCCTCTTGGCAATGACAACAGTTTCAGGTTTGGTGTCTGCCCTCAGGATAGATCCCCAGATGGGGCAGTCCCAGGATGGCCTTTTCTTCATGAGTCACACAAAAACTGTTCTAAGTTAAATCCATGACAACTCAACGTTAAACAAGCCTACTTCCTCATGGAGCTTAAGTTTCAGTGGGTCCACATAGCTAATAACAGCAATCTAATTCAGTAGAACTCTATAGCTCGGTACTCACAATTCTGAAATTTAATAAAAAAGTAGGAGCCATGTTTTCTTTTGCCTCATTGGCTGACAAAGGCTGACCTGAACTTGCAAGTGAAGTTTATAGTGGTTGGTCATTTCTTCCTTGACATTTATTTATTTATTTATTTATTTATTTATTTATTTATTTAGAATTCTTAATCCAACAACTGTGGTATCATTAAAATAACATTTGGATGTATGTATCTAGGTTTATGAAGGAAACCTTAGCTTGCTATTTCACACTGCATCTTAGGAATACAATGTTGCATCCTTCAAAATACACTTCAAAGATATAGAGTGAACTACCCTCATACCAAACTACTTGGTTCAAATAATGGTTGGGACACACAGATAGACAGGTGTTTATAGTAGAGGAGTCTAACTAAAAGTATTGATTCTTTATTTTTCCACATTTGCCACCAATGTCACCACATGATCCTAATGACAGAGTGAAGAGGCAGTGAGTAGACTGTGTTGTATTCCTGAGTTACGTCCATCAGCAGGGATGAGATGGCTAGAGGGACAAAGCTTGCCCAGGTTTAGAGCTGGTCTATATTTTCTTTCTGTCTATCTTGAGAGGAGCATTGCATTTTTTAGAACTTGGGAATATTTTTAAAATGTATTTTGAAAATGGTTTTTCTCTGCAGCAAAATTCTCTGTTAACGCTAGGGCCAGAATATACCAATTATACACGGAGAGCAAGGGGTGGAGATCGAGGTGACATAGTCTTATCTCTCATTAGAACAGGGTGCTGGGCTCATGTCACCAGGAAGATCTGGGTAGTTGTAGCTAAAACTACTTTTTTGTTCTCAAAAGAAAAAAAAGTGTTCTTCGGTTTTTAACATCGAGTTATATATTTATTGCAGTAGGGAAATACTTTTAAGAATCTGTTACCACAATTTAATCTCCTCTGCCCGCTAAATCAGGAATAATGAAGTGCACTTTTAGACTGTGACGTTTGAGAGTCACAGGAGAATCTTGCATGGGGAACTCTAACCTCTCCGGACGAGGAGGGTCTCCACGGAGCCTATCTGTGGTCTTTTCTCAAGCTTCTTCTCTGCATTAGGAGACCTTCTAGACAGATATTTGTAAGATTCACAGCTTTTTTTTCTTGCAAAAAGCCAAACCAAACCAAACAAACAAAAGAAAAAAAAAACAAAAAACAAAACTAGGAGTGTGACTACTAGAACTCCCCCACCTCAAAAGTCTTTATTAGATAAGAGAAGTTCTGATTCTAAAAATGCAGACCAATAATCCCGTGGATTTCAGCACTGGAACCATTTGCTCGTTACCCATAATTCCAGAATCAGGGAATCTGACACTCTCTTTTTGCCTCTGAGGGTACTGAACACATGTGGTGTACACACTTGCTCATAGCCAAACATGCAGGCACACGAATAAAATGGAAATTAAAATCATTACAGAAATGGGTGTGATTGTGGTGATGGGGGCTCAAGGCAGAACTTTTTGTGGTTACCTGCTCTTCTTGAACACTCACTTTCAGAACAAAGGCTGGGCCAGTCCGCTGAACGGCAATGGATACCCAGAAGCGGTCTCTTTACAAAATGTAGTAATGTATTCTCTGAAATGATTAGAGCAGCAGACTGCAAAATCTGTCCCTGGAGCCAGAGAACCACATATTTCATTCTATGCCTAGCCAGTGGCAGTTGGTCTCAAAAGGAAGATATGGCCATCATCAGTATGTTAGGGTGGGGGTACAAAGTCTGTAAGGAGGCTGGCTCTGAGCACTGCCTTCTAAACAGGTGCATGGGCAAAGATGGTTGCGGTAGCAAGAAAGCCCAGTCTCAATGCTGGTGTTTCCATTTTTATGTGTTTCTGTTCTTACTTTGCCTGGTGACTGCCTTCGTTTTGTTTTTTCAACTGAAAAATTAGGGACAGATAATACCTCACGTGGCCATTTTGGAAACTTGAAAATAACGTATAGAATTCCGAATGCAGCTTTAATTGCAACAGTGAATACTGGACGCTACCCAAGTCAGAGGCTACAAACAACCACATCACCCCATGTCATGAACTGCAGAACAGCTCAGCTGAACGAGGCTGGGCATTTTTGTACCTGTGCATTGATAGGATCAGCAGCTCCTGGTCTCTGCTGTTATGTTCTGCTTCCTTCATTTCCCAGGATATACGCCCTCCTGCAGTAACAGCAGTGCAGATATAGTTGAAACCCACAGAGCCTCTCGGGAAATTAGTTTGACAATGGCAACTGCCCTCTCTGCCACACTGTGTAAGAAAAGCACATGGAAACCAATATGCCCAAGTCGCGAAATAGCCACGTCCTTACGGAGAGAAAATTTTAAAAGTCAAACTAGAAAGTATGGAGGGGGGGTTTAGAAAAAGAAAGGGAAGGGAGACAAGATGTAAGTATATTATAATCTCAAACATGAAATTTATGAAAGAATACAGAAATTGGGTAACCTAAGTGAATGGGGAAGGGTAGAGAGAAGGCTGTTGGGTCCAGCGGTGCTTTTGAATGGGAGAATGACGTCTTGAGTTGTAGGAACAGCTCAGTTGGGTGACAACAATCAACAACAATTAATGGAACATTTCAGAACCATCCAATGAAAGAAGTTTCTAACACAAAGAAAGGATGGAGATAGGACGCGATAAATTGGCGATTTCCCAGATCCAACTGGTAAGTGCTCTGTAGGTGGCCGGAGATGCCACAGTATGCCCAGTGAATTGGACAATGACTCTGAGCACCAATTAAAGTTAAATACAAAGAGGAAAGAAGCAGGGCCGTGACAGTATTCAATGTGAATGAGCTAAGGAAGTCTGTGCTCCTGAGATCTTAACTACTATTTCCACAGAGAATAGGCACTCAATAAATCCAATGATAAAAGTTGTTTGGGTGGTTCGATTGCTTTATATGAAAAAATTCCCTTCTTGCGCTTGTCATTGTAGCTTGTGCATATCTTTTTTTTTTAAGGAGAAAATATCTGTTTTTGATATAAAAGAAAAAAAATATTTACAGGTCTTTAAAGGCATTAAGATGACCTAACATGGAAAGCACATACTGGTTTGTGTTCTGTCACAGCAGGGCTGGACTTCCTGATGTTCATGATAATTTTTGTAAACCCTGATGAGAGCATTGTTGGGTTTGTCTTCTTGTTGATTAATCTCCACTCCTGTTAGAAAAAAGACAACACATTTAAGAGATGAAGGAAAGGGTAATGGCCTTCAATATGCAGTTCTGCAAGGGGAAAGACACAAAGTCAGAAAGGACTGGCTTGCTGATTGGCTATAAGATGTTGGTTCTTTAAAAGACCCCTGATTGAGAGAAACATTACTATCTTCTTCCTATAGGCTAGCAACTGCCCTCTTTATAATGCCCTATTCTATTGACTTAAGATGTATAGCTTTGCCTATTGAATAGTTTTTGGTTTGAGATTGCCCCCCCCCCTTTCTTATCTTAGTGTTCTGAGATAGGGAAGAGGCAGCCTCCAGCTACTGGGCAAAGAGACCCAGTGTTTCATACTTACCTGCAATTCTGATGAATTCTAAGCACACCTCCTACTGAAAATGAACCATAACAATTGATTTCTCATGGTCCTTTCTTGGAATTCAACTAGGACTCCAACATTTGGGTTCTTTGAGTAAGACAAGTAGAAAATGTTCACTTTCAAAGAAAGATGAATAAGCTGGGATAAAGAAGGAAGAGAAAAAAAATGGCACAGTGTGAGCCTGGGAAAGGCCAAGGGGACAGAGTCATCTGTGATTTTATCAACGCAGGCCAAAGTGTTGGAGTCTATTAGAACAGGAAGCTGTCAGCAGAAGGGAATAGAGACCTGTGTTCCCAGAGTTCTCTGGCTGTTCTGGAGGGAATGATGGGGAAGAAGATGGGGGTTGACACAGAAGCCCCTTGTGACACTGCTGCATCTGTCTGTGCTTAAAAGCTGGTCTCCCCTGGAGAGTAGGGTCAGGGCAAACTCTCATAGTGGAAAGGGAAAAGACATTATATGTCCCAAAGTAGTGTGGAAAGTTGTATTGATGAGGTTTTCACACACACAAGGTTCTTCATACAAAAAGAAAAGAGGAGAGAAAGTGTGAGGTGGTTTTTTCTTGCAGTCATAAGAGGTGAAGGACCCATAGCAAGAGAATTCAAGGGGCATTTCATTTATGTGGACAATGCCGAGAGCACTTGTGGACAGGGGCCCTCATGAACCTTTCCACCTGACCTGTGCAAGCATAAGAGGGAGACCAGAATAATAAAACAAGAAAAGTAGTAGGCAGAACCATCCCTGTAGCCAGGTCACAGGAGAAAATATATGTTTCTTCCATCCAGAGCATGAGGTGTGTATTTTTTTAAGAAATATTCTTGACATACAGTCTTCAAAAAAAAAATCAGGTTAGTAGCTTATCAAAGTTCAAACAACCACTTATCATACAGGACCAGGTGTTGTTTTCTATTGCTGAAGGTTACCGGGGCCCTAGTGGCCTTGTATCTGTGTATCACTGAACTGTTCTACAACTTGGAGGCATGTCGGGAGTCTGCATTTCTCATTCCTTGACCTTTCCAACTTGGAAAGGTCTGGACCCATATTCAAAGGAAGGCTATGCCTTTCTCACCTTGAATGTCTTGATCACTTATATTCTTTCAACTTTCATAGACCCTTGTGAGTTTATTGAACCTGCATGGATAGCCTCAGATTATTTATTATTATTATTATTTTGTATTTTTTAAAGGTCTGATAAGTGGCCTTTACTTCATTTGTAACTTTAACTCTCTCTGCCTGTTTGTTCTAACATATTTCTTTTTTTTCATTAGATGCTCTCTATATTTACACTTGAAGTGTTATCCCCTTCCCTCTCCCCCTCCACTTGTCTCCACAAAGGTTCACTCGCTCCTAATCACCTGCTCTACCTCAGTGCCTTGGCATTCCCCTACATTGGGAAAATGTGCCCTCACTGGACCAAAAGGCTTCTTCTCACATTGATGCCAGACACTGATGTCTTCTGCTACATATGCAACTGGAGCCATAACTCTCTCAATGTGTATGTAGTGGTTGGTGTTTTAGTCCATGGGAGTTGTGGAAGGTTTGGTTGGTTGGTAATGTTCTTCCCATGAGGTTGCAACCCCTTTCAGCTCCTTCAGTCCTTTATTTAGCAATGTCATTGGGGTCCCTGTATATGTATGGCTCTGGCAGAGCCCTTGAGGAGGCATCCTTATCTGGTTCCTGCCAATAAGTACTTCGTGGCATCAGCAATATAGTGCTGGAGTTTGGTGGCTACATATGGGGTATATCCCAAGGTGAGGCAGTCTATGGATTTTCTTCAATTCCTGCTCCTCTATTTGACCTTGTATTTCCTCCTGTGAGTGTTTTGTTCTCCCTCCTAAGAAAGACTGAGGCATCCACCTTCTGGCTTTCCTTCTTTTTGAGATTCATAAGGTCTATGAATTGTTTCTTGGGTATTCAGAGCTTTCTGGGGTTAGTATCTGCTTATCAGTGAGTGCATACCAGGTGTGTTCTTTTGTGACTGGGTTACCGTACCTCACTCAGGATGATAGTCTCTAGTTCCATTCATTTGCTTAGGAATTTCATAAAGTCATTGTTTTTAATAGCTGAGTAGTACTCCATTATGTAAATGTACCACAATTTCTGTATCCATTCTTATGTTGAAGGACATCTGCGTTCTTTCCAGTTTCTGGTTATTATAAATAAGACTATTATGAACATGGTGGAGCATGTGTCCTTGTTATATTTTGGAGCTTCTTTGGGGTATATTCCCAGGAGTGGACTAGCTGGGTCTACACGTAGTACTTTGTTCAATTTCCAACAGGCTGATTTCCAGAGTGATTGTACCAGCTTGCAATCCTACCAACAGTGGAGGAGTGTTCCTCTTTCTCCACATCCTTGTCAGCATCTGCTGTCATCTGAGTTTTTGATCTTAGCCATTCTGACTGGTGTGAGCTGGAATATCAGGGTTGTTTTGACTTGCATTTCCCTGATGACTAGGGATGTCGATGTCAAGAATTTCTTTAGGTGCTTCTCAGCCTTACTGTATTCCTCAGTTGAGAATTTTTTGTTTAGCTCTGTACCCCATTTTTAATAGGATTGTTTGATTCTTTGGAGTCTAATTTCTTGAGTTCTTTGTATATATTGGATATTAGCCCTCTATCAGATGCAGGATTAGTAAAGATCCTTTTTCAATCTGTTGACTGCTGTTTTGTCTTCTTGATAGTGTCCTTAACCTTACAGAAACTTTGCAGTTTCATGAGGTCCCATTAGTAGATTCTTGCTCTTAGAGCACAAGCCATTGGTGTTCTGTTCAGGAAAATTTCCCCTGTGCTTATGTGTTCTAAGTGCCTCCCCACCTTTTCTTTTAATAGTTTCAGTGTATCTGGTTTTATGTGGATGTCTTTGATCCACTTGCACTTGAGCTTTTTACAAGGAGATAAGAAAGGATTGATTTTTATTTATTTGCATGCTAACTTCCAGCTGAACCAACACCATTTGTTGAAAAGGCTGTCCTGTTTCCATTGAATGTTTTTAGCTCCGTTGTCAAAGATCAAGTGACCATAGGTGTGTGGGTTCATTTCTGGGTTTTTAGTTCTGTTCCATTGATCTACCTGACTAATTCTGTGGCAATACCATGCAGTTTTTTTTTTTTAAATCACTATTGCTTTGTAATATGACTTGAGATCAGAGATGGTGATTCCTCCAGGACATTCTTTTATTGTTTCTATATCCTAGGTTTTTTATTATTCCAGGTGAATTTTCAAGTTGCTCTTTCCAACTCTATGAAGAATAGAGTTGAAATTTTGATGACGATTGCATTGAATCTGTAGATTGCTTTTGGCAAGATGGCCATTTGTACAATGTTGATCTTTCCAATCATGAGAATGGGAGATCTTTCCATCTTCTGAGATCTTCAATTTCCTCTTCAGAGATTTGAAGTTCTTGTCATACAGATCTTTCACTTGCTTAGTTAGGGTCACACCAAGGTATTTCATATTGTTATCAAATTTCTAGATTTATAAATGGTTGTTGGTGTTGGTGTTTGTCAGAATTTTGCTCCTGTGACTCACCAATGCCAGAGAAAAAAGGATTTGAAGACAGAAGGGTTTATTTTGGTCCATGACTTCAGATGTTCATCACTGGGAAGTACCAGTGTGTTTGGGCCATAGTGAGGTGCAACATCATGGCTGAAGGGTATTGTTGAGTAAAATTTCTTTCTTCTTGGTGGTCAGGAAACAGGGTGGGGCAAGGAAGAAATAAAGAAAAACAGTGGAGAAGAAGGAGAAGGAAATGGAGAAAGAAATGAAAATGAAGAAAAAGAGAGAAGGAGGAGGTAGCAAAGGAAGAGGAGTGGCCCAGAGACAAGACACCTAGTTATCAATTTTTTTTCAGCTTCCTAACATTTCTACTACTTCCTGAAATGGTGCCAGCAGCCAGGAACCTCTGAATATTCATGGAACATTTCATATTCACACCTGAGCTGTGAGTCTTATGCCCTCTGCTTTCTGCCTTCTCAAGCAAAGCATGTGTCTATCCTCTTTACTCAGACACTAGAGTCAGATGAAACCATCCACAGCTCACTGAGTATTGGTTGATCTGAATGGTGTACCATCACTTTTCTGTGTTTATCCTGTATCAGCATGGACATTCTTGTAATATGAAAATAATATACTCTTTTTTTATAATATATAGTTATGAACATACATACAAAGCTCTTCATCTGAATTTGTAAGTCAGGAGTTGGTACCTGTTGAGCTTTGGTCTTGTTGTCTACTATAATGCTAAGTGCAGGCCCTGAAGACAGAGTGTCTGCCTGGAGATCTATGTGACCTCTTGCTCCAAATTTATTTCTGATTAGTAAATAAAGATGCCAACAGCTTATAGCTGGGCAGAAGAGACACAGGTGGAATTTAGGTTTCTCAGCTTGGGGTCAGAGAAGAACCATGAGGAGAAGATGAAGGAGGAAGGAGGAGTTATGAGCTGGCCAATTAAAGTTATAAGCAGTTCAGACAAAACATAGTAAGTAATAAGTAGTAACTTGGGGCTATTGATAGGAAAGCAGATTCTAATAGCATAGAAGATAGATATCTGGCCAGCCCTTGTGCTGTTTAAGACATATGGTAAATATAAAGGTTGTATGTGCCTTTTTTTTGGAAAGTGAAAGATCAAAGCTGACTTGAAAGGTCAGGACTAAAAAATTTTCACAACAGGTAACAGCTCCTTTCTGTTGTCTTTTTTAACAGCACCGGATTTGAATCCTGTACTATGGGATAAAAACTTCATCATCACACTTCATTGAACTAGAGGTGGAGTGGGAGAAGCGTCAAGAACCCGCACGGGTATCATCTCTTTGAGAAAGGGAGACAGTTATTATTTCTGACACATTACCGCGGCCTGCAGAAAACATAGGCTGAGCCTTTGAAACCCAGATGAGTCCCACATATTCCTCACTGAGGGTGGGTGAAGAGGAGACCCATCAGTATGCTCTGCCTCTGTCTTGAGATGAAAGAGAAAAACCTCCTCGGGTAGAGGAGAAAAAAAGAGACTCAGAGGGAACTTTATCCTAAAGCTTCAGTAACCATCTTTATAAACCACCCAACTTTTACTGACTTCAGCCTCTCAGCAGGGCAAGGCTGGCTGCAGGACACAGACGTGAACTTCAGTAATAACATGAAGAGGGGATCAAGGCATTCATAATGAACCTAATAACGCAGATTCAGAAAGAATCACTGAACATCAGCGCCCTACAGGTTCTGAATGAATTGGATCTTGTCCTACAGATCAGAGATGCTCACGTGACACACACATAGGAGTGTGCATTTTCTTGAAGCCAGGACTAAACAGGGAGGGAACAATATGGTCCATGAAACTCTCCTACAGCTTTATTGGAGAGTTGAAGTGTCTAGGCCCCAAATTAGGAATCCGAGTTAAGACAAACTTGTTAAATGACCATTTAAACTTAGCTTAGTTTTTTTTCTTTCTGTGTCTCCCTCATTTCTTAAAGAAAGATTGAAATAATTTGAGATTTTATTCCATATCTTAGTGTGTGGCAAGGGACGAGTGATTTGGTTATGTGTACTGTGTCTTTGTGTCTTTTACATTTTGAATTAGGCCTATAATCCGAGGTGCACATGAACATTCCTATCTCTGCACAAGGACACCCAGCTCAATGTGACCTGTCTAAACCAACTAGAAAGTAGCAGTTAACATTTAACTAGGGACTTCCCACTGGGTTGGTATGAATAAAGAACTCTTCTCTTGAGCATTGACTGTGTACTGCTTGTCATCTATCCCTTTAACTCATCCCCATCCTGATGTCAATGTTGTGGAATCTGGAACTACCAGTGCCTTGGATCAGCCCAGTTTGTGAATTGCTCTGTTAGGCAACCCGATGAGAGATAAATCTAAAATGAAATAAAATAAAATTAGATCAATCTGATGATCTAATTTTCGGACAGTTCTAACTGCAAGCACTGAATGTAAGAAACTTTGAGTAAAACTAAAAAGGGTTGAAACGTTTTGTAGGTCTGAATAGATGGCTCTGGGGTTGAGGATTTTTCTGTGCAGCAAGGAGAGGGATGGATGTTTGGATCCTAGGTTTGCTGGCTTCCAGGCTGGCCAAGAAGCATGAGCCTTGGGTTCTTGGAGAACTTGCCTTAAAGGAATAGTCTAAGCTTCATAGAGGAGGGTACCATCATTTGGCTTCTGTATTTAAGAGATCTCCAGAATGTACAAACATGCCCATGAACACATGTGTTCATATACAAATCACTCAGTCAGTCAGCCAAGCAGCCAGCTGTTGGGTTTCTCCTTGTCCCTGGCCTGCTGTCTTGGAGATTTTTTAAAAAAGATGATCATGTCCATTAAAATTGTGTTTCTGTTGAAATGATGGCATTGGGAAGACTGAATTGTTAGTTGTGGGGGTTTTATTGTATTTCACTCAGGTATGGCCTTCTTCCCTAGATGTTTACCATTTCTCAATGGACTGGTATGATCAAGGAGAAACAAAGCCTACACCTTTGATGCAAGAGTACCAGTGTTCACATGACTTGTGACACCGTTTGAATAGCTATGTTCAGGAGAAAGGGCTTAATCTTTTTTTTTTTTTTTTTTTTTGCCCTGAGTTCTGCAATTGGTGGTTAGGACCAACCTTTTATGACCTGAAACAGAAAGTTTAAGACCTGAAATCGTTTTAACAACTCACTGTGTATGTACCGACTCTCCTTCATTTTCCTATTATCTTTTTAGGAACAAAACTCCATCTTCATGCCACGAACCACTTCAGCAATCAAGGGAAAATCGAAAGCTCCAAAGTGGAAACCCTCTTTAGGAGTGTTTCAGAAAGTGATCAGAAAATGATGTCTGTAATGGGCTTTGAGATTGCAAGCTCTTGCTGTTGATGGAAATCGAATAGCTGCCTTCTCTCCCTGGGTTATTGTTTTCCATGTTGGAGGTGCTAACTACTCATTACTATCCTTCCACAGAAAAAGAAGCAGGAGACATTTTCTTAGAGCCAAATACAGTCAGGTTTGTCACCATCAAGACTGCCAGCATAACAAGACAATGGTGGTAATTCTTCCTTGAAAAATAAAGTACTCAGGTGTGATTCCGTGTCCACCATAGATTGTAGTTCCTGGCAGCAGACATTTCTCAGATGGTGGCGGGATGTGATGGGTTAGCTGGAAAGTTATACCTCCATCACAAGCAAACCATCTTTGAGAGCAAAAAAAAAAAAAAAAAAAAAATCATTTTGAAAGGTTGTATGGAATATGTTTACTTATTCTGTTTGGTGAGCAATAGTGACAGCGTATTGGATATTATGACCTCCAGCTCTCTAAAAGGTAACGCCAATACTTGAACTTCCTGGTCCACCTACCAAAAGGCATAGCTACCCCAGGAGTAAAAGGGTCATATCTGTCCTCCTCAAAAATCAAGTGCTGAGATCAATGAAATCAGGCCCTCCTGTCACCTATGACTTCAATCTGGAGATCTATTTATTGAAGTGGATTAGGCACACTTCCTGACTGAGGCTTGGTCCCAATGAGCTGAATGTTGAGTGAACATCTGGCTCTCCTTTGTATTTATATCAGGCAGTTTCTACAGCAATAGAGATTCCTCAAGTTCAAAATACAGCACAAACCAATGGTGCTTAGACGTGCCAACCATAGTTGAACACTGACTTAAGCTAAAATTTACAGTGATGCCTTTGTATCCATTGTTTGCCTTTCTGTTTCTACTCCTCTGGGCTATGGTCCTCAAGAGCTTCTTGTAAGAAAAGAAATAAAGAAAAAATTCAACAAGCTCCTGTATTCCTTTTTCTTGCTAATATGTATAACACTCGAAACTAAGTCTTCTCTGTATTTAGCAACTGTCAGCAGCATTTGTAGATGAAATCTCCTGGAGAGATGGCTCAGTTGTTAAAAGCAATGGCTGCTCTTCCAAAGGTCACGAGTTTAATTCCCAGCCACCATATGGTGACTCACAATCATCTGTAATTGGGTCTGATGCCCTCTTCTGGTGTGTCAAGGACAGTGTGGTCATATTCTTAAGATAAACAAATCTTACAATAGAACTTTTTAATAAAAAATAAATTTCTTTTTATAAAGCATTGTTTAGAGCTTCCAAACATCGATGTTTCTCTTATTTATTTATTTATTTACTTATTTATTTATTCATTTAATGGCAATCTCTAGTTTCAAGGCTTACTGTCTGTGTTTCTGACTAA
Source organism: Micromys minutus (assembly GCF_963924665.1). NCBI lineage: Eukaryota > Metazoa > Chordata > Mammalia > Rodentia > Muridae > Micromys > Micromys minutus. The sequence goes on along the minus strand of NC_137960.1, from coordinate 13,839,256 downwards.
GAGCAATAGAAGTCATCTGGAGATAAGAGCTAACGTTGAAAAGGCACTTAGTCTCGTTTGCTGGATACTTTGCAGATGCCACTCAGTTGGGCATGGATATCAGGGAGCAGCTCCACACTGAAACAGCCTTGAAGACAAGGAGCTCAGACAATGAATCAGCTTGGAAGGAAAGACGAGGAGCTCAGACAATGAATCAGCTTGGAAGGGCAGTTCTGCGACTGGTGGTTAAGTTTTCTGCCTTCCAGCTGAGGGCACTGTCCAACAAACAATGCTTGATTTTGAAAGACAACGGAAGATCCTGGAGGTTAACACCCCGTGTAACAAGTTGTAGGGAAACGGAAGGAGACCTGAGAGATGACTTAGTGGTTAGGAGCGCTTACTACTCTTGCAGATATGGTTTTCGGCGTGCACTTGGTACCTCACAACCATCGATAGCTCTGGTAAGAGGGATTTTTGATATCCACTTTTGGCATCAGCAGGCAGTACATACATATGGCTATATCCATACATGTAGGCAGGGAGAACACTCACACACATAAAAACATAACATGTACTAGATGAACATTCTCTTTCATTCACCCTTAGGTTTTCTGCGGTTAGTAGAGCTCATGTGTTTACCCAGATAAGTACTCTCCTCTCTCCTTTTTTGTCAGTTCCCTTCTCCACTTGGGGAGAAATGAGACCTCTCTGCCTGATACCAGGAGCAGAGTATAAATATATTCTGAATGGAAATATTCTCTCCATGTTAGCTTCTCACACATTCCTTTGATTCCCAGAAGGCCCACTTCTAACCGCCAAATCCTTAATCTGCCCCCAACTCAGTTGCCAAAAAAATCTAACCTACCAAAATCTACTTATCAGATAGATAATTTTGGAATAACTTTAATTTTTATGCTCTTCAAATATATGGAGATTTGAAGATAACTTTTCCAAGGCAGAGCTCTCTCATGGAGCTATTGTAGGCCTCCTATGTGGTGTGGATAGTTTGCACTTCTGATCCTCTAGTCCTTGCCTCCAAGTTCTAAAATTATAAGCATGTGTTACCATTCAAGATATTATATATTTTGAATCATTAGGCTTTGGGAGGTTTTGGAAGATTCTCCTAAATCTCTGCTTTCAATTTGGTCTTTCTAAACCCCTCAGGGTATGCTGTGTTCTCTTTGGAGTGGAGTTCTCTTCTATCTGTTAGAAGATGCAAAGCAAGAGTCAGTCCAGAAACCAGGCAGTTAGTGACATGTGCAGTGTGTGGAATGGACTGATTCATGCCAGAGCCTGTGAACATGCTGGCTCTCTTTGTAACTTTGGGAACAGAACCTGGAAAGTTGCCTACTGCTCTTCATAGGAGAGTTCTTCTTCAGGGTGAACCAGTTTCTTGACAAATAAAGCAAGAGCACACTAGAAGGGGCTCAAAGTAATAGGAGAACTTGGTTACTTACAGTTAGAGTACTGGGTCTCTCTAATACCATCTAGCACAGTGCTTCTCAACCTGTGGGTCGAGACTCCTTTTGGGGGTTGGTCAAAAGACTTTTTCACAGGGGTCTCACGTCAGCTATCCTGCCTATCAGATAGTTACAATTAATAACAGTGGCAAAATTACAGTCGTAAAGTAGCAATAAAAATAACTTCGTGTTTGTGGGTCACCACAGCAGGAGGAATCGTATTAAAGGGTTGTAGTCTCAGGAAGGCCGAGAACCCCTGATCTACAGCTATGGGCTTCCAGGAACTAATGTGATGGAGATAGGAGACAGGATTTGGCATGACTTTTGCTGGCATTGACAAGGACACCATGAGAGGAGTACTACAAATACTAGCAGTGATGACTCTCAGATTGAAAGGCAGGCTATTTTTCATTGGAAAGTTGTTTTTCTTCTACTTGGGAGAGCAGACTCTGCCAGAGACATGACAGTGCCAAGCTCTCTAGGAATCAGAGTCTGTCAGGAGGCTGCAGCTGTCGCTTAGAACGAGAACTCCCCAGGCACCATCAGTCAGGGTTTGTTCTGTCACCTCAGCTGTGAAAGGAAGTCCTAGCTGTTAGGGCAGGAGAGCATTTCATGCTGAAGGGCACACACAACTCCAGCTCTCTTTCTTCAGATCCACAAGTAAACTACCAGCGTGATGATCGTCACCATCTGTATGCAAATGTAAGCCCTTTCCCCTTTAGATATGTTATATGTATTCCAGACTGGGTACCATTCTCATTCGGCTCCAGGCCAAGGTTATACAGAGGCTCTTGCTTGTCTCATTAAATTTAAACTTGGCATGTTGAAAAGCAATGTCCTACTAACCCTGCTGCCTACCCTCTCTTGTCTCCTTGGTGGATTGTTTATCGTGGCTTGTGCTGCTCCGAGGACTTTTCTCATCTTCCCCGCAACTTGCACAGCCCTTTAGATGTTTTATATACACCCAGCACCTAGCATTTTGAATTTTAATGGTGTATTTATTCTCAGCTTACTTCTTCTATCTCCTGGAGAGTGTCTCAGGAAAGAGTTATGGATCTGGTCATAAAATCCAATAAAGATGTGTTCGCCAGACTGATTTATTTTCTGAGCTCTCTTCCTGTTAAATTCATAAGAGGAACCAGATTTCTGCAGATATTTGACTACTCTGGTGGAAATGATAAGAGCTCGAGCTCACCCAGGCACAGATATTAAAAAGAACCACACCAAGAAAAGGCTCTGTCACTTGCAAGAAATTGTTCTCTCCCAAAGAAACGAGGCAATGGCCTAAGTAGAAGAATGATTCATTAAGTATGTTAAATCGTCAGGCATGAGAGAAGTTGGGTTTTATGATTCAAGATAATTAGTTTGGAGAACTAGATGCCATAGGTCTGCGAGAAGTCACAAGCAGGTTAATTTTATATTCAGTTTCCAAAGTCAGAGTAAGTACTTTACCCAAACAAACAAACAAACAAACAAACAAGAACAGAATAACAACAATAAAACATGTCTGTGGATTTCATTGGGTGCTATTATAAAACCTGGTCCTGGCAGCCAGAGCCCAAGAGAGCACTGTGGTTTGTCCTGTTTCACTGCCTGGAAGAGGACGGCATGGCTCTGGGTAGACCTTCAAAATGAGGCCTGAGTCTGTATCCCATTTCCTCCAGCTTCTTTCCGGGTCACTGTGTTTCCACAGTGTACCTCTCACCCCTTTTCCAAAGTCGGAGTTTGACTGCGTTCTCTTAGCCCGGGAATATCTCAAAATATACATCACTTACAACCAACTTTGATACCATTTTCTCCCATGTTTGTCTTGTCTTCTCTGCTTACTCTCTGGACCCCACCCCCATCTGTGGTTGCATTCTCATTTCCAGGAGATGATTACTCCTCATAGGTCTCTAGTCTCCCCAGATTCAGTCAGACCTAAAGATGTTTCTGGGACATTGGTTCTGCTGCTGCCCATGATGGGCTTCGAGGTACGTCTCTTAACCAGTCTTTCTGTATTCCTTCCTCTCATTTCAAAGGCTTCAAGGACGAGGTACTGACATAATCCTTGCTTGTCAAAAAATGTTTTCCAAGGTATTCTGAGCTGGGCCAAAGTATAATCTGAGGGGTGCCATATAAACAACTAGTCTTGACAATATTCTATGTTGTTTATAAACCAAGATGTATGCATGGTTTTCTCCCTTTAGTCTCAAACAAACGCTTACAGGTAGCTCTAGCCATTGGTCCTGCATGACCATTGTTAGAATCCATTGTTTCTTAATGAGGATCAGGATTAGGACCTCCAGGTATCCCATGGACACAAACTCAGTACTGTGAAATCTTTATTCTATAACCACTGTATAACACAAAAACCAGAATTCTTTTCTTTTAGAAGGAAATTCTTGATTAAATCACTTTAAAGGCTCTATAGTTTATTGCTACCCTATTAATCATCATGTGAAAACGAGGCTTCTCATCAGTGTTTTTGTTTTTATCAACTTAGTACAATTTATTAACTATTCTTTGGAGCTGATACCTATTTTTTCAGGCAGCTATCTAATTCCAATTTAACTACGATGGAATTATAAATGGCAGAAACATGGTGTGATGTTTATAAAAGTTTTGGGTATTTCTTTTGTTGTTCAAAATATTCTCTAGGTAGGAAAGCTTGTTCACTGTAATTTTGATGATGTAAGGAACAGGAGGCTATGAAAGGGTTTCACCTGTGACTACACAGTAAGACAATGGCTTATAGAACACTTTAACTACATTATCAGTGGGGATGGAGAGACGGGTCAGCTTCTATGAACACTTAAAGCTCTTGTAGAGGATCCCTGTTTGGTTCCCAGCACCCATATGGCAGCTCATAATTATCTTTAACTCCAGTGACAGGGAACATAACACCTTTTTCTGTTATCCCTAGGCTCCTGCATGGATATAGTACACACATATGCAGGCAAACCCCCATTCACTTAAAAAGTAAACATATCTTTTAAATGGCTTATCACAGACATTGTGAGTTGACCTTTGAGTGTATACATCAAACGTTTTGAAGATTTAAACATATTCAAGATCACAAGTGTTTAGATTCTTGTATTATAAGGGGAATGAAGACAACAGCTCTCTTGTTACTCAGGAACATGTGTGAAACATAACTGTGGTCTAAAGTTATTCTCTAATCACATATTCTCTAATCACTCACTATCCTGGCTGCTTTTGTGTGTCAACTTGACACAAGATGAAGTTATCATAGAGAAAGGAGACTCCCTTGAGAAAAGCCTTCATAAGATCCAGGTGTAAGGTATTTTCTCAACTAGTGGTCAAGGGTGGGAGGACCTGTTGTGAGTGGTGCCATCCCTGGGCTGGTAGACATGGGTTCTACAAAAAAGCAGGCTGAACAAGCCAGGGGAAGCAAGCCAGTAAGTGACATCCCTCCATGGCCTCTGCATCAGCTCCTGCTTCCTGACCTGCTTGAGTTCCAGTCCTGACTTCGTTTGGTGATGAACAGCAATGTGGAAGTAGAAGCTGAATAAACTCTTTCCTCTCAGCTTGCTTCCTGGTCATGTTTGTGCAGGAATAGAAACCCTAAGACACCCACTATGTATAGACATTTTATGTGTTTGGAACTGGGATCAGGCATACTTAAAATACCCTTCAAAATTGGAGGCAATTATTGAGGTCATATTAAAAACCAATTTTTGTATAAATTTAGCTCATCTGTATTTTCGAGTAGTGGCTTTGCTATTTTCATTTAAAAGCTCATCTTGACAGTTGATTAAAATGCTCTCTGTTTGCTCAGTTCTGGATGGTGCCCTTTGTACTATGGTCAACAACGTGTGAGCTACCTTACCTCACCCCATGTTTTATATTTCAATTGTCAATTCTCAATTATTTGATTCTTCTTGCTTTGACTTACGATTTCAATTTCCCTTCTTTTATTAGCTTTGTTTCAGATTATCTATTCTATTTTATCTTGGCTTTTGTTCTCTTTTTTTTGATGAATATTTCTTTGAAACATCCCCAAGATCAAGGCAATAACACTTGACTTGATAGCGTAGAGAGTGGTTAGAAGTCTATTTCTTTGTGAAAAATCGCCATTTCTAGAAAGTATTGTTCATGACAAAGAACACCAGAGCCAGGCAGAAGTTAAAATGGCAGAGACAAATTTTATTCAGTCCTATTGCAATAGGGGAATACAGATTGTGGTACAGAATGGAATCCTGTCTCAATATACTAGGGATAATGGGTCTTTAAGGCCAAGGAATAAGAGATGGTGGATGGAAAAATTGTTCAATTGAGATGTCAGATCACATTCCCAGTAAAGGCAGACCAGGGTGACTAGATGGCAAGATTAATGAATAACAGATTTTTTTTATGACCTTGAGTATTGGGGTGGGCTGTGACAAGTTAATTTTGCACCATTATTTTCCAAAACCAAATTTTACAAAGTACGCACATTGACCATTTTAGTTTCAGAATCCTGATCAAAATGTGGCCAAGTCAAGAGTCTTTATTATTACTTTTTACTGAGATATAATTACTAGTTTTGGGAGCTGTAACGTCTTATAATTTGATACTCAGTGCATAAAGATCAAGTGAGGCATATTTGCCACTCCTAAAAACCCATGCTTACTCTTCAGCGATGTGTTTTCTGCTCTTTAATTAAATATATTTCAGATCTCAAATGAAAACCAGCATTTGTTTTCTTTGTCTAAGAGAAAATGTCAATTAAAGTTTATTCTAGAACCTAGAATGAGATGTGATTCCCTCATGTCAGGCTGAAAAAATAAATTTCTGGCTCATTAAGAAGCAAGCAATCATAACATGTTGATACAATTCCACTGACAGGAATAACTTTTGTAAATGTTATGAGTTTTAAGGAAATAGATATAATTATATTTTATATTATCTTGGAGCATAGTTTAAAAGAGGATTAACTCAAATTACAGTGTCTTAATTTCTCAAAAAATGTTAGATCCAAATTGGTAAATACGACTGGAAGATTTATGGCAAGATAATCTAACTTTATTTAAACCCACCAGTAGCTATAGCTGTTGACAGAATAATTTCTTCAAAGTTGTATTGACTTCTTATTGAATGACCAGTTCAGAAACAAAAGATACTTCCTTTCACATTCATTCTAGTGACATGCCTACTTCATAGATATCAAGTGGAGTTCTTAGGACTTATACTACAAATGAAAAGAAAACACACAAATGTTTCAAAATATCATCTAAGTTTGACACAACAAAATCTTAGCCACCATCTGTGTTCAAAAGAGTATCATTCTCTGAAAAATATGACGTTTAGCTATGTACAGGGGATGGGGCTTTGCCAAAGGATTGATCACCACCAGACTCTGAAATATTTATTTTTGAATTGAGTTCCTGAGATATGAAGGTTACTGGTCCATACTGATTATGGTCACATTTGTCTTCTGACAACTTTTACAATGGCATTTTAATCCAAATATTGGTTTGGTGTGTACTGTTGAGGAAAATTGTTCTGTACTATCCTAGGTAGAAAGACACTTGATATAAAGCCTTGTTTCATTTTTCTTAAGCTCCTTTTGCCTAAAGTCCCCACCATGAGCTAATAAGACAAAACTGTGGAATATATTTTACCTTTTCTCCTGACAATGAATAGCAATACATGGACTTGTGGAATCATTTTATTAATCTGAGACCCACGACATAAACAGAGAAATAGTGTAACACCTTACAGGAAACAATTACCAGTCTATAAAGATCTTGAGCAGCTAAGTAGTTCCTTGGGTCTTAGTTGGGACAAAGAGAGAAGACACACAGGATCAGAGTGATTCACAGCAGTGGCTGACAGATTGACATGGCACAGCAAAGCATGAGCCAAAGGCCAGTACTGGGAGTATATAATAACTGCTTTGTGCATAGCTCTGTAATTATTTGAAGAGAAAGATTTACTAATCCCAGATCACTTCAAGCAAAATTTTCCAAGTGGATACTTTGGGTAGCTGAGAAATTAATATTCATTGTACTACTGTGCTTGTTCTGATATGGTCTTTTCAAGATCTTCTAATTTTATTCTACTCAAAACATTTTTGGAAGGCAGTAAGCAAATTTTATTCCGCCTTATAGATAGTGAAGTAGACATAGATATAAGGCACTCTGCAAGGCCCAGGAAATATCACAGAAGAGAGAATGAAGATATTTTAAAAGCCAAAGGATGGAGAAGGGGGTCATGTAAAGATGCCACACAGATGTGGCATTGGCATTGCAACTAAGAACTCAAAGTAGCTATGGAACTCAGCATCCATCTTTCCGCCATGGCTAGAGGAGATGCCTCTGAGGCTCTGTCAAATGCCTTAGAAGCTGATAACTATTAATGATCATTCTGTTGGTGAAGGGATGCCATTTTCTCCAATGATCTTGCCACTGGTGGAGTAGTTAAAGAAGAAGGGCTCAGAGGCAAAAGAAGGGGGTACCAGATAGTGATGCGTGGTGAATATAATAATATATATTATTATATAATGACAAATTGTATATGTATGAAACTATCCAAAAAGAGAACAAGGATCTACAGGTAAAACAATATTCTTTCTGGTTCATATATATTAAAGAGTCTGTTCACCTCAGCAACAAATTGTGAATACAATGTTATACCATGTGCATGTGTGTGTGCCTGCACATTTGTCTGTGCTTGCGTGTGTTAGATAAACAGTCTTTCCTCAGAATAGAAAGTATTCCTGATGGTATTCCTAGTACAGTGAAAGGGAAGTGTGGGGAGCCGAATGTGGACGCCATTACAAGATGGCGCTGGCTCCCTCACGGTTTGAGGTAAACAACTCCATATATAGTAATGCTCTTGTCAGCTAAGGCTCTGCACCCTGCTCATGCGCAGTACATAACCTATCTCCAGCCAATCCCGAGACCTCTGGTGTCAGCAGACTGGTGACAACCAATCATGGCAAACCCATATGCGCTTCTCCCTATATAAGCAGACAGCTAGGGTAGTTTGCCCCCTCGCTTCCTGCTCTCCCCTTCAATCAAGAGGCTCCCACAATAAAGCATGGTCTGAGAAGAATCCTCTGGTGGTGGTCGTCTTTCCTCACTGGTCGAGGAGCACGTCACAGGGAAGAACTCTTTTTTTTTCAGAACTTCAAGTAAAAGAGCCAGCAGTGCATTAGGCTACTAACTTGGCAGAAGCGATGGGGTGTGGGAAAGCTTCCACCTTTCTGCAGCTCTTAGGAAGGGAGATGCATTAGGGTTGGCACACCCCTCCACAAGGGAGAGTCATCTTTCTATAGAGTCCTTCCCATGTAAGCTGGGCATAGTGATCTGGGCTCAGTATTGAATTGACAGTTTGACCAAATAGGCTCTAGTGAGTCTTGCGTTGAAAGGCTTCAGTGTCACCACTCAAAGCGAAGTTCCTTCTCGCCCTCTTTACCAACACTGGCATTTGGCTCGGTAACTCCAGATTTCAAGTCCTTCCAAGAACATCAACCATTGAATAAAAGTGCAGTAAGAGACCTCCTTTGCAATTCCTGGGTGTCTGGTGTTGCATGTTTGCCCCACGCTTGGAATTCTGTTTGGGCACAAAAAGTCCAAAGGCTAGATCAACAAGAGTATGGAGGAAGGAGAACTTTTCTGGGGTTGTGTAAACAACAGTGGGTTTTAATATGCTCACAATTGTTTGAGGGGGGTTAGCATAGTCAACTTTCGATTTAGTTATTACATATACTGAATTATAAGTTCTTTTATTTTATATTCTTATTAGCATGTAAATTATATTTATATAATAAACACAAATTTATTTATCTGAAGAGAAACCACCCTTTACATTTCTCTTAAGAATCGGTTAAAGATAAGTGTAAGAAAATTGAAGACTTTGAGGGAATAGGTCCACTTTTCTTGTCAGTTTTAGCAGTTTTTGACAAAAATAATTGTGACCCCCATTGAGAATAGGCATAATTATACTTTCTTCCTCCAAAGTGGGAAGATTCAGGGCTGACATTTCCTTATGAAGTGCCTGTATGAAGAATTAATTATGTCAAGGGTTGTAAGTCAGTCTCTTCATAAACCCTTTTACATTTCTGTGTTGGTTTTGATGACCTTAGTTGCTTCTTTTTATTGATGGATTAGTGAGTCGTCATTATTTATTAACACCGAAGAATCTTAGAATGTCAGAAACTGGATTGCTTTTGAAAGTCATTTTAGGGTTATTCACTTATCCTTTCTAATCACTAAGTCATATATGGAGAGAAAAAAAGATTAAAAAAAACAAACAACTTCTGTCTGCTTTCAAAATGAACACTTGGTGCCAGTTATGTGTGTTTGCAGAATTGTTTTCAATTATAGGACGGAGAGATAATCCAGACTTTGCTTCTATTATGGCGAAGACTAGTGATGAAGAGCTCGAGATTTGAGATATATTTTGGATTTGAAGCTTGTTTTTTTTTTTTTTTTTTTTTTTTTTTTTTTTTTTTTTTTTTTTTTTGTCAGTTAACAGCTAGATGAGACTGGACAGCTTTCTAATACTTTAGTCTCTTCATCTATGAAGCAACTAGGGATGGAAGAGAAAGCAGGGATGTGGAGAGGAGGGACACATGAATGAGTGGCAGTTATTAAAGAAAATGGGAGTGTCTGAAAAAATCCTGTGGAATCTTACCAAAATGACATGTACCAGATAAAAGAATAGTTTCATGTATGTAGTAGTTGTATAGACATGTTTGAATATGCATGTACAGTATATGGTAGTTTGTAACTAAATGCACAACTCTTTTCTTTGGGAGGTCCTAGAGATAATCGTATCCTTGTAGTGATGAGTATAGGTAGAGTTCATAGATTCTTTTCTGAATTCTGTTCTCCAATAAATACTCTCAAATTTCCCTAGAGAAATGGGTAATTCAGAATTGAGGCACAGAGTGTCTAAGGGAACCTGGGCATATTTCACACCAAAGAACTAAGAAGTCCCTCAAAAGTAGTGAGAGTAGGTTGAAGAGACACAGGATGCAGCTTAAAGGATCCCTCACCAGCCAAGTAAGAATAATTCAGCAGCAACAACAGCAGCAGCAGCAGCAGCAACAACAACAACAACAACAACACACATAAACCAGGAGACCAGAGTGAGTTAGGCATTAACCTTTGTCTTTATCACCATCTCTCTGGCTTTCCACAGAACTCATTAAGATCATGTACTGGAGAAAAGACAGTTGGGGATAATGCCTGCAAAATTGGATGTCACATTCAGGAGAGAAGAACTGGATCTTATCGCTTACAGTTACAAAAATAAACTCAGAATTGTTAGAAGACAGTGTGAAGCCAGAAACTATAAAGTTGATTAAAAAAAAAAGAAAAACTGCACAAGTCCTTGATGCAATTGTAATTGGTGGGGGCATAATTTTTTGGGGTTGGGGGATGAGAAGTGACAGAAAAGTAAAACCATAAATTGATGAACGAGATTTTATCCAACTACAAATATGCTCAACAAAGGAAACAACCAACAGAGTGAGAAAAAGAGTTACACAGTGGGAGAAAGGACTTACATAGAAACATATAGAGAACAAAGGGTTAATATCCCAGATACATAAGGAAAAGCATAACTTAGTTAGCAAAGTCAAATCAGGTGATAAAAGATGGGGCAATATATCTACTAGACATTCCAGAAAAATATATACAAGTATCTCACTGGCTTGAGAAATAATGCTAAATGCAGCCTTTCCTCTGAAAATGCAAATCAAAACCACACTGAGCTATCACTGTGCTCCTGCAGGGGTAACATTAACAAGTGCCCATGATGTGTACAGAAGGGGTTTCATAAACACTGCTGGTTGCAATGGAAACTAGCCCAGCTGTTATTAAAACCAATGTGGAAATTCTTTCAAAAATTCAAATATACTGCTGTGTGATCTAGTAATACCACTGCTAGGCCTATATCCAGAGAAATTAAGTAGGGATGTATGTAAAAAAGGCCCTGGCACATGTATTCTCACTGTTACACTGTTACAATGAACAGCAGATGGAATCATCTTTGTATTGATTGGGGGAGTTGGGCTGGGGGATGAAGAAAACATGGTAGATCCAGAACAAGAAATAGAATGTATCCCTTCAGACAAATTCCTGCCCTTTGCGACATTAGAAATGGAATTGGAGATAATGGTGTTAAGTGAAATGAGCTAAGACAAATGCTATGTAAGTTCACTCACATATTATTGTAAAGAAGTTGATCTCATACAAAGTTTTGGATGGAATGGTATTTGCCATAGTTACTGGAACCTGGAGCTGGAATGAGGGAACGGGAGAGGCTGAGGAGTGTCAGGTACCAGAGGTGTGTAAGAAGCACTGATATGCTGTGGCATAAAAGATGATTAAAGTGATGGACTGCTTATATACGTTTCTGGGTTTGTGCTGTAATTTCAAAACACTACAGAGGATAGTAGAATGTTCTTACCACAAAGATGTGATAAGTTTATCTAGACTTTGGCTCTATGCTATCTACATATTTAGATGCAGCAACATGCCACATGGTACTCCATAAATATGAGAGTGTTGTGCCAAGAAATGCCCACGAACCCCCCAAAGACCACCAAGTAGCCAATTCTGATGCAATTCCATTAGGATTTATTTATTTAAGCCCAAGCTTGGGCCACACCACCATCTCTGATGCAGGAGAATGGAGGGTATGCTGAACCCAGTTCAGGCAAGCATTTACAGAGGCAAGAAGGAGGTAACTAGCCTGGTACACATCTGATTGGGGGAGGGAGGGGCTTGTGGCCTTTATCATAATTGGCTAGTGCCTGGAGCCAAACCATAAACTTAAGTTCTGCTTTCCTCCTGATTAGTGGTGGTTAGGAAGTGAAGTTTTATAAGCAGATTTGTAACCTGGTGGGGCAGATTTGTTGGGGAATAACTTGGAAACTGGTGCTAGTTACTTGCCTACTAGTTAACTTGAGTTCAACCTTAGCTCAGGTTGTCCATGGTGGAGCCTGAACCCAAAAGATCTGGTCTCTCAAGAGAGATAATGCAGTATTTGCCTCTCTGAATCTAATTTATTGTATCCAACAATATTTTCCTTTTCCTATAATTCTTAGGCAAATGTCATGGTTTCTGAAAAATAGCTGTATAGCATTTCATTGTATACATTAACTACCACATTTTCTTTACCTTTCTAGATGTCTAGACTGGTGCAGTTGTCAATTCTGTAGCAATAATCACAATGTGCAGGTATCTTGGTGGTAGGACTAATAGCTCTTTGGTCATATATCCAGGAGTGATAGAGCCATATTTTAGAGCAATTCTGCTTTTGATTTTTGAGAAGCCTCTGTACTAATGTCCATAGGCACTGTGAAACAGGCAGGAAATAAAAGGAAAAAACCAAGAGGAAATTGGAAGCACAATGAACAAAATTAGTTATGATTGTCTACATGAAGACAATATTCTTTAATATATGAACAACTATGGTCACTAACCTTTGCCAACTATAATTTTTTATTTTTTAAAAAATCTCTCAGGAAACACCATTTGTAGATAAAGGTATGTTGAGCATTTTGTGCCATTTCTGTAGCCCGTTTCTTTTAGTTATAATATTTAATTCTCCCCAGTGCACCTTAGGAACCACCATACCTATGACCTCATTTACCCAAGGCAAAGAAAATTTCCTTAAGATCATTTTGGCTAATGTAATTTCAAGAGCCACTGAAAGTACACATTTGGCTGTGGCTAGACACATTAGTTCAGTCTTGAGACATGCTTGTGTGTGTGCATGCTGTCCTTTTGTCCTCTGGCCCCTGCCTTCTGATAATCCCTGTGCTTAAACCTAGTTAAAAATCTCTTCTTAATAAAGTACAGATCAGCTTCATATTGGCTCATCCAAATTGGTACCAGCATAGTGGGGTATTCCTGTGACAACAGGACCATGTTTTGGGGAGGGCTGTGGAACTTTGAGCTCAAAGAGCCATTGAGATGTTGAGAGCTCTGTGGGATGTTCTGTAGGAGCTTGAAGATAATGTTGAGAATGGTTCAGAAGATGCAGGCCTGGCTTGTGAAAATTTAGAGGGAAGATTAAAGACTCTTAACAGGGCTATTGCTGTTATGATTGAAAGTTTCTGTGGTTTTGGGTAGGTGGGGCTGAAGAATCAGCTGTGATTAACAAGATACCAGAACCACTAAAGCAAAACCTTTGCATTACTGGGACTATTGATGCCGGTCAGCTGGAGCTAAGAAATTAGTGGTAATTAAGAAGAGACCAGCATCACTAAGGTGAAATCTTTTGGGGAGGGTTTTCTAAGAGCACAAAGAGGCTGTGTTCCAGATATATCCAAGGTTGTCCCTTGTGCTGTGGTTAGACTTGGTAATATATAAGGGTCACCCAGTTCGTACTGGTTTTGAAGGAATGAAGTGGTCATGGAGAGCAGCTGAGGTGTGGCACTGTGAGAGGCCATGGAAGGCCATTGGTGAAGGTGTAGCCTCAGTTGCAATTAATACTCCAGGAAGCAGTGTTTTGAAGATGCCAGTACCATGAGATGACTGCCAAGTCCAGAAATGGCAGTGGAGAACAGGCAGCTGGAGCCTAGAAGACAAGCTGTATGCTACAAAGGGAGAAGTGACTCAGGCCCTTGGAGAAGCCCAGAAGATAGTGAGTGGATCCCAGACATTAGACAGAGTTTAATCTTACTTTTGATTGTGACTGTGCTATGATATGTTTCCCTCTTGAAGTAAGAAGTGGAGCCCACAGTTAATAGGCTTTAAATTGTAAAAAGACTTTGATTTTTAAAACAGATTGGATATTTTAAAGGAATTTTAATATATAAGAATTTGTAAAGACTGTGGGACTCTTAAGTTATTTAGATCTTGGGGATGAATAAGAAAGTAAGGGTTGAGACTTAATAGTGTTGTGTTTGTGTCAAGTTGATAAGGGGTCAATTGTACTGGCTGGTTTTGTGTCAACTTGACACAAGCTGGAGTTATCACAGAGAAAAGAGCCTCAGTTGGGGAAATGCCTCCATGAGATTCAGTTGTAAGGTATTTTCTCAACTAGTGGTCAAGTGGGGTGGGCCCAGTCAATTTTGGATGGTACTATCCCTGAGCGGGCAGACCTGGGTTCTATAAGAAAGCAGGCTGAGCAAGCCAGGGGAAGCAAGCCAGTAAGTAACATCCCTCCATGGCCTCTGCATCAGCTCCTGCTTCCTGACCTGCTTGAGTTCCAGTCCTGACTTCCTCTGGTGATGAACAGCAATGTGGAAGTGTAAGCTGAATAAACCCCTTCCTCCCCAACTTGCTTCTTGGTCATGATGATTCTGCAGGAATAGAGACCCTGACTAAGACAGTGACTTTTAGTAGTTTTTCCTGCACCTAGCCCATTCTATAAAGAGCATTATTGCAAACCATTTCTGTAGAAAGACAGAAAAAAAGGGATTTTTCACTTGGATAAGTCAATTGACCCATTCAGAGAGTTTCCCATTCTGTTGCCTGGTGACTTGAGGGTGAGGCTAGTGTGACAAACAGCACCACATGGTCCCTCTTGTAGGGCAGTTGTTGTTGCGAATTGGAGTTCCCGGGGTGGGGGGGGGGACAAAAACAGCCTGTATTCCAGATTCTGCAGGACTTGCTAATAGATGGGAACTTACTGACTGGAGAGTTGGAAAGTTGTGAATACAGAATCAAATTGCCTCAGGTGATCTTTTATGCAAAGAACTGAAGATTACCCATTTCTGTGTCTGATGAAGAGCCTTTCTACTCTCAGGTCAAACCTCTGGGATGCATTTGGCTTTCTCCAACCTAAGGCTAAGACTGCAGCCAGATAATTTCTAAGATATCTGAGATGTTTGTGTCTTCCCACACTGTCTGAATTGGTTGAATAAAAGGAAAAATTCAAGTCTCAATGGCAGCAATTTGCCAGATAATCTCGCCCACCTGGCTGCGGTGTATGGATTCTCTTATTCCAATTTTAATAGGTGACATTAACTCTCACAGCACACAGCATATGGTAAATGTGTCTATACCTGTAGGCACATGTGTGTTTACAGAATAAATGCAAGTTAAAGAGTTCAAGAGGACTCAGAAACGGGCTGAGTCTCTTTCTTTCATACAATAGGGAGTATCTTGGAGTAAGGCACAGGCTCACCTTCATAATCTATTTTGCTATAAGTCATCTACCGATGTTCCCTCCAGTGAATTTAAAGACTTCATTTATGATCCATTTTTTTCCTCCTGTGCCTGCTGAGGATCTTGGAACTGCATTTTCTCAAGGATAATCCCAAAGTGAAAAACAAATATATCCGTAACAGCTCAGTCCCAAGGATGCTATTTGGGGCGGTTTGAGTTATGTTCCCAGGCGATGGTCACTCCTATCTGAATCAGAATATACTTCTAGCTCTTGGAATGTAGGAGCTGTGTTTAGTGCTGAAGTTGTCTATGTTGAGGATATTGACATCCGTGTTTGTATTTTTATGGCTTCTTCCTGAGTTTGTATTCCTTTATAAGATTTGCTATCAAAGACCTTATGTTTGGGTTATATGCTTTTTTTTCCAGTAATAAAATTATTTCAATTATGTTCTCCTATTAGTATTTTTAATAAGAGATTTATTTAGCTTATACTGGGCCAGAGAGATGTCAAAGGTGCTTACTGGTGAAGCCTGGCCATCCAAGTTTAATTCCTGGAACCCACAAAATGCCAGGTGTGATGACATGCGTCTGTAATCCTAGGACTGCTGCCAGGAGATGAGAGAGAGAGAGATGGGAGTGCCACCTGTAAGCCCAGCCAGATTGGGTTAGCCCAGAGAGCCCTTGCCTCAGCAAGTTGCAAGGTGAGAAATGACTCCACAAAGTTGACCTCTGAGGTCCATAGGTGACATACACACAGAGACATTAATAATAACATAAAAAATAAAGAGTTTCTACCAATAGCAGCTAATTTTGGTTCCTAGCAATGTTTGGGTTTGGACGATACACTGTTATGCCCAAGTCGCAGAAACCCCAAAGACCACCAAGAAGACAATTCTGACGCCAATGCACAAGGGTCTTTATTACGAGCTCACAGGCAAGGACTCTTACAGATACCATTGAAGCTGGTCAGAAGTAAGAGCCTCGAGTCTAGGGGTGGAGGGTATTTATTGTCGTTACAACAAGCTTGGGGAATTGGCATATGGGTCAGCAAGTTAATATTTTAAAACCCGCATTTCTGGAAAAATATGCAGGAACTGAACATGGAGGCATACCCACCTGACAAACAGAATGGCTAGATTATTTATTTTCTCTAGCATGTCTTAGGTTTTCTCCATGTCCCTTGACCCTGCTGTTGTAGGTTGACTGGCTGTTTCTGGGGGGAGGGAGTTGCCATATGACGTTTGCTTACGTGGACTCTGTGGTTTTCCTCCTAGAATTGGAGTCTATCCTTGGAGCTTATTCTCAAAAACAGTTGCTTGGGCTTTACAGTACTTGAAGAAGGTATTGTGGTATTTGCGTGGTCACCAGTTAATAAAAAGAATCACTATGCATCTTTCTCCAGTAGTACTTCTGCCTCTTCACTGATGCATAGCTGAGTGGGAAGAAGAGGATGAGGAGGAGGATGAGGATGAGGAGGAGGAGGAGGAGAAAGGAAGGAAAGAAAGAAAAAATAAAACCACAAAGGTTAGTTACAATTCAGCCCTGGTTAGTTTCTGTCAACTTTATATGAACTCGAGTTACCTGGGAAGAGGGAAGGAACCTCAATAGAGAAACTGCTTCTACCAGGTTGGCCTTTGGGCAAGACCATGGGCATGTTGTTTATTACCGTTTGGTGTATAGGATGTCCCTGCTCATTGTGTGTGGTGTCATCTTGGGCAAGCGGTTCTTGGTTGTATAAGAAAGCAGGCTGAGCAAGCCACAAGGAACAAGTCTGTAAGCATTGCTCCTCCATGACCTCTCCTTTAGTTCCTGCCCTGACTTCTCTTAGTGATGGAATGTGACCCGGAAGCTGTAACCTGAAATAAATCCTTTCCTCCCTAGGTTGCTTTTGCTCTATTTTTATTATTATAATAGAAACTCTGACAAAGCTACATCTGAAATTCAAAAGACAAAAGAACGACTCAGTTGTATTTTGGAATACAGCAACAACAACAATAATAAATACAATGATGATGGTGGTGGTGATGATGATGATTATGTAATTTCCTTTGTAGTTCATCATGGAGCTGCCATTAGGTATCTGGACACAATGCTGTTGGCATTCCATCTGCTGAAATAACTCTGGAAGACAACCTCCTTGATGGGAAGTCTTCTGACACATTGGCAGGCTCTTTGGAGCTACAGGTGCCTCTTGATTACCTATCACTTTGTCTCTGTATCACCACATACTGTGAGGAATTGTGGAACGAGAGAGATCCTAAAAAAAATGGGACATGCTAAATTGGTATATATATATATATATATATATATATATATATATATATATACATATTTGTAAGCATCTACTTCATCATACTATGAATTTCAATCAGGACAGATCTCTGTGTTTATTCCACAGAAAAATGATTAGAGCTGATGAGAGATGATAAGATAATAGAGATGCCCCAACATTCAGCCTCAAGTTTTTTTTGTTTGTTTGTTTGTTCATTTTATGTTTTGTTTTAGTTTTTTTTTCCTGAAATCTTAAACATGGCTTCAGTTTTTGCCTCTTTGAGTTTCAGACCCAGCGAAGACTGAATTACTTGGTGATTGCCATCTTTCTGATCTCACTAGCCTCGGGAACAGTAAAGCATGACAGGCTTCAGGTGTTCGGCATCAGACTCCACAAGCAGAGAGAGAGCATAACATTGTGAGCCCAGTGCCACTGCAGTCACCACAGCAATAGAAACCCCGAGTAAATAAGCTTCAGTGAACTCAAGTGTCTAAGTGGACACAAGGCCCACCCAACAGGGGAGAAACCATGCCCACTTGGATAGAAACTTGGATGCCTATCCAGGGATAATGAAAGCATGGGTCTTAGATAAGAACCTACTATGTTTCTACTTTACTAGACTCCAGTATCTCCTGATTGCACTTTAAAATATATCCTTATACTCATAGACAAGTGTAGATCTTACCTGTCATCAAGGTACATTAAGGAAAGTGTAAGTGGAGGTGCAGAGAAACCACTGAACTGGACCACTCCATGCTTACACAGAAAGGTTTGTTATGGGGCAAGTGGAACTATGCCACCAGACAGAAGAACTGGTAACATCCAGCATGTTTAAAAGAACCCCAGTAAATCTCATCATTGAGAATTTGAATCAGCTCCCAACCAGGTTCTTGTCCTGGAGCAAGTGACCATGACACTCCACAAAGAGGACCATGACAACTGGTCACAGTATAGAAACCAAGAGTTCTTCATGCTAATGAGGTATCTAGATGGATCCTGAGTGTCTAGCCAATGAATTTCCATTCCTGGGCATCCCTTCCTGCAAACGGTATTTCATCTCTGGTTCACACTGGGCAATCATGTGTTCTCATCTGCTGTGAATAAGCAGTTTAGACAAGTAAAGACTATCTCCTTCATCAAGGACCAGTGTCAGGGAGAGGGGAGCCTTTGTCATACAGAGCCATGTCTAAGTCTCCGGCAGAAGGCTCCCCCACACTCACCCTGAGATAAGCTGATTGCCCCATTCCGGGCTCATCTCAACCCCTCTTTCCCATCTCTTTGAGATTCACATGAAAAAGGAAGCTCCAATCCTCAACTCTTCACAGTTCCTGGTAGTTCCTGGGTACCAGGTGGTTTGAGAACCACAGCCTCTGTCCTAGCTTTCTCATACAGAGAAATGTGGGCTAGGACCCTCTATAGTTTTACCTCCCTTGAATGTAGTGTTGGTGTCCTATGAGCTGGGAACCCCAGCAGTGAGGAAGAAATATAGCCTAGCTCCCATGTCCCTGTGTTTTCCCTCTCTAAGCAACATTTCCTTTTCTAATCAGCGTCTTGATGGTGTCTGACACCCCAGTGGTGAGGTGAAATGAAGATTCACAGTTTATTGTAAATATAATAGCACCATGCGGCTATCTCTCCTAAGGAGAGAGAATAGCCAGAGGTATTTGTGGGGAGTCTCAAGCTGCCATGACTTCTCATGCTTTTCTCTTGGGGGGCAGAGAGAAGAGTAAAGGGCATAGCTATGAAAAGGAGGAAGTTGCAAGCTAAAACAGTCTAGGAGTTTAGGGCCAGACAGACATGGTGGCTTTGATATGCACCACAGGTACATGTTACCACAGGAGTCTGAGGGTTAGCATGGACTTTGATATTTGCCATAGGTATATGCTAATGGAGAGCAAGTTGGGCCATCTGTCCGAGGTAAAAGGAGAGATAAGGGAAGCGGCTCTTCTTGGCAGACAGAAATCCATTTTCTAGGCTCCCGAGCAATGTTGAGTATACACTTATTTCTCTGTCTGAAATTTCTCTTGTGTTCAGTCTGAGCTGAGTTCAGACTGCCACCTCGAGACAATGGTCAGTCATATTGCTTTTGGGGACCTAACAGAAACAAGTGGTCACAGTTCAAAGATTAACAGATCAAGGGAAGTCCCTGCCCTAGGGGATACATCTACAACACAATGCTTGTACCCAAGGTTCAGGGATCACTGGGAAGATGGATCAGAAGCATCATAAGAGCCAGAGGATCAGGGAGTCTCCTGATCCTCTACCAGGAAATGATGGGGAAGCTATACCCCTGATACCTCAGCAGTATGGCTTACTTAAAAAGACCTGAACAACAGCATCACTAATAGACATGCCAAAGAAGAAGAGGGCAATCTCACAGGATCTGATCCATAGACAAAGGCAACTACCGACTACTGAGAAAGTAAGACTTAGTCTCTCCCAGGAATGTTCCCTTAATTGATTATTGATTATCCAAAATAAAGTGATTAGCCCTGAAATTATATACATACAAGTAACATAAGACAGACTGAGCAGCTCATACTTATAAATAAATGTATGTGTATATATACTTTACATATCTATCTATCTATCTATCTATCATCTATCTATCATCTATCTGTATATCTATAGATGTAACAATAATAATTAGAGGAATAGAAGCCAGTGATTTGACAGGAAGCATGCAGGAGCCATCAAAGAGTTTAAAAGAAAGGGATAGGTAATGGGCTTGAAAGAGAAAATTAGAAAAAGATGTAACTAAAAAATTTTTAACTTTTCAAAATTATATTAATTATTTTTTCTAAAATTTATTTAATTTATGTGTGTGAATACACTTTGTTCTCTTCAGCCACACCAGAAGAGGGCATCAGATCCCATTACAGGTGGTTGTGAGCTACCATGTGGTTGCTGGGATTTGAACTAAGGACTTCTGGCAGAACAGTCAGTGCTCTTAACCACTGAGCCATCTCTCCAGCCCTTAGTTAATTTTACTTATTCACTTCATATCCCACTTACTACTCTCCCCCAGTCACTCCCTCCCACAATCCTTCCCCCATATACCTCCCCTTCTCCTCTAAGTAGTCCCCCTGCCCCCACTGGATATCTCACTCTGAGGCACTTCCTCTCTCACTGAGGCCAGACAAGGCAGTGAAGTTAGAAGAATATATCCCACAGACAGGCAACAGCTTTGGAGATAGCCCCCATTCTAGTTGTTGGGACCCACATGAAGAACATGCTGCAGATCTGCTACATGCATGTAGGGAGACCTAAGTCTAGCCTTTGTATGTCATTTGGTTGGTAGTTCAGTCTCAGAGAGCCTGAAGGGTCCAGGTTAGTTATTTTTATTTGAAGTGCTTTAATAAAACCTAGTAAAACAGAAGAAAACTGTATTGGGTTTGTGAATCCCCAACCATTTAAACAATAAAAATGGATCACACAAATAATAACACAAATATTTACAACTGTAGGCAAAGGTCATTCTGTCACTAAAGACACAGCAGAAGGAAACATCCATACAGATGCTTTAATTAAACATTCTTCAGAGAAATAGAACAATGGGGTTGAGGGTCTCTGAAACAGCCTTGTGTTTGCTGAAGCTACAGCTTACAACAGAGCACTTGGTGGATAGCGAGAGTTAGAATTTTGTAAATCGAGAGTTGATATTATCCATCTTAAGCTACCCTTAGTCCACCTCTCTCTCTGACTCAATATCCTGTCCAGTATCAGGCAGAATCTTTGGAATATAGTCTTAGCAGATCATTAGCTAATGCCAACCCCAGAGCTAAGAGTGTTTTCATATAGTAGCTGGGACAAATAGACCTACTTGCTTTGTGCCAACCTATCTACCATGTTTCCAAACTCTGGTCACTTCTGTGTGAACAAGTTTTGTGAGCTTGGATAGAGAGGTCAAAATCTGAAGCACAGAAGGAGCCTGAAGGATAAGCACACCTGTTTCTACCAGTCTGAACCACACATGGGCATCAGAGGTCTGCAGACCAGTTATAGATATCTGTGGTCAGAATGGATGGCAACAAGGCTATAGTGGTTAAAGTCACTGCACATCCCTAGGGGTGTGCCAACTAGAAAGTTCTTTTGAAAAAATGTCTACTTAAAAAAATGAGAGGGTGTTCAGAAATTCTTCAGAGGTTTCTATGTATTTAATATTTGCCTTCAAAAATCCCCTGTCAACTAGTCTATTTTTGTTCTGCCCTGGCTGTGGCCTCAGCGATGCAGTAAACTGCTAATTGGCTTTGAGCTCTCACTTTCCAGTTACCACTGGCTCACACTTGTTTCTTGTCAGAGCTTGTCAGCGACTCTTTCTACTCAACAGAAGCCAACTTTGTGTCCTTAGTACGATTTGAGAATCTCTTCAGATTTTCTCCTAGGTTGCTTTTCCAGGATTATCTTCAGTAGTGTCCTGCATGAAACTCCTGGGCAAGTAAAATCATGTTATCTTTTCCACTCTCAGTTAACATGGATACCATTTCCCTACCTTTGTTTTTATACTTAGTTCAATTTTATATCTCAAAAATTTGATGTACTTTTCAATATTCCTATTTGCGAGGTGTTTCTGTCATACCCACACTAGGCATGAAAGAATGCCGTTCAGTGAAGGTCAGGTTAAGAGTCATTTATTGCCAGTGGGTAAGATGGGCTCACACAACTAAAGATTCTCACCCTTGGAGAGAGGCTGGGTAGAGTTTGTAAAGCCCTCAAACACAGTTACATCACACCAGGGCAGGCTGTGGTAGGTGTTTCTCAAGTTTCTGTTAAGGACAGTTTCAAAAGCAATAGGTGATTCAAACAGTGAACTTTCTGGAGCCAGATAGGTGTCTGGACCGGAATGTTCTGCTCAGCAGTATGTTGTGGTCAGGCTGAAGCACTTTTAGGGGAAGTGTGCAAAACAGAGTCAGTCAAAGCAAAATGTGACTACTTTGGTCAGTTCATTTCTGACTTTTGGTCTCAACATTTCCATGATCTCTACCGGTGGTGGTTTGAATATATTTGGTCCAGGGCGTGGCACTATCAGGAGGTGTGGCCTTGTTGGAGGAAGTGTGTCAGTATAGGGGTGGGCAATGAGAACATCCTCCTAGCCATGTGGGAGACAATATTCTCTCAGCAACCTTCAGAGGAAGATATAGAGCTCTCACACAGCTCCTCCTGCACCATGCCTGCCTGGATGCTGCCATGTTCCCAACTTGATGGGCTGAATCTCTGAACGTGTAAACCAGCCCCAATTAAATGTTGTCCTTATAAGAGTTGCCTTGGTCATGGTGTCTTTTCACAGCCGTAAAACCCTAACTTAGACACCACTGTAAAACTCATTTGCAGACTGAATTACACCTCTTAGATCAATGTACCTGTAAATCTCTTAGAACAAATTGCTGGGTCTATTGGGACAAGATGCTATGCCAGCTTCCATCTGTATGTACAGATATGTATGCACACACACTTGTGAGCATGCACGCAGCTGTAGCTCTGCCCTGCCTCTTCTTTGTAGGGTCTAAGCAGTGTTCACTGAAGCCAAGAATCTGAGAAGGGAAAGTGAATAACAAGGCAGGTGGAAAGAAGAGGGGTGCATTTTGCTTTTCCACCAGAATTTTTCTGTGTATTGAAACTGTTGCAAAATCATATTCCAGTCACATAAGACAAGTGCCTGAAAGCGTGTCTCCAGCAATTTCCAACACCGTTACACTCTATGAAGATTCCATTATCAGTATCTGTGCAAACCTTATGTTGGCATAGCAGAAAAGTACTTTTCACATTTTTTGAAGTTCCTCTCTCTGAATGGCTGGCCCCATATTGCCACAATACAGACAATACCTAGCTCCCATGTTTGCAGTTGGGTTAGTGATTTGTACTCCATTAAATATAAGTGTGGTTGTTGGGCCACTGCCGAGAAGCAAGCCTCAGCATATGTATCACAGAGGGTCACTTCATATCCGAATTACAACTGTTTTCATTGATTCAACTCAGGCAGAGGCCATGAACAAAGATATAATTTTCTTCACTAAAATATTGGCTATAAACATTGTATGTTCATTGCAAGTGGTAGTCCACAGTGCCAACAATTAGGATCTGGGCTGATTCTCACCAGATTAGGAAAGACTGGGGTCATGGGCAATATTCACATTCAGGACCATAGTGTGTAGCTTAAGAGTAGATCCCAGGCAGGGCCTGTCCACCCTCTCTCCTGGAAGAGTTCTAGAGGTATGGATCAACCATTTATGATTAATAAACTCCTGTTATGTTATAGAACATGACAGGGGTTCTAGATGAAAAAAACGCCCTTGAGACCTTGCCTGTACTATGTGCCTTCTAACACTCAAGAGGTAAAGGTTGGTCATTTCTGTCAAGTCTCCAACTACAGGTGTTTCCCATTGTGTGATTTTGCAAACCTGAATCCCTAACAGGAACGTAAGATCTCATTGTCAAGAAATGGAATCAAGAATAACATTCCAGTTCCTTAATTAACTGTACTTCCTGAAAGTTTCCTTTCCATTTAATTCTTTTTGGAGTGAGAAAGGTAGCTTGCTCACTTACTCTGGGAAAATAGTGATTCCCTATAATATTTATGGGAAATATATGAAAACTGTGTCTAATTTGGACATAAACCAGAATGACACAGAGATACTGACTTGAAATATAATTATTAATTTGTGTGTTAGTGAGGAGCTGCTAAGACAGGACATGGAGAACCTTAAAGCCTGAAAGGTAGAATCTCAGGGTTGTTTTGATTTGCATTTTCCTGATGACTAAGGATGTTGAACATTTCTTTAGGTACTTCTCAGCCATTCAATATTTCTCAGTTGAGAATTTTTTTGTTTAGTTCCATACTCCATTTTTAAATAGGGTTATTTGGTTCTCTGGAGTCTAGCTTCTTGAATTCTTTGTATATATTGGATATTACTTCCCTTATTAGTTGGGTAAGAGCCACAAGTTCCGAAATAAGTAGTTTTTAGAACCTTGATCTTTGGGATCATCTGACTGAGGAGACTTAGGAGCTATTAGACTGTCCTGTTTTAGACAGCTTTATGCATTGCTGAACTGAGTCTAAAATCAGCAAAACATCATGGGAAGGTAATTTTCCTACGTGGATATCTCTGTTTTTGATAAGAGATAGGTCTATGAGTCTGGGCTATAAATATTGTCATTGGCCATACATGGAGCTATCTGAAGGACTTCCTCCCAAAACAAGGAGGCTTGTTCTTTGGCTATTTGTATTCTGTGGGATTTTAGTAAACACATATCTCCCTGGTCTGGGAAAAATTTTTATATGATGGTGATATGCCCATTAGAAAAAAGAAGAGAAACACTTTCTCCAGTGGGAATGTTCCCTTGGCCTATTGGCTTTGGGAGATTCCACAGAGGTCCAAAACGCTAAGCCTTTCCACAGATTTAAGAACTGACAGCCTCCCTGTGGCTTTAAATTGGCTGCCGTGTTACCAGGTTTCCTTTTTGTTTGAAGGAGAATTTAGATAGTCTTTGCCAACGTTCATTGTAGGCTGTCGGGATTTAGACAGGGGATAGATAGACCTTCAGACAACACCAGATAGCATCACTGGCCTGGAGGCTTCAGTTGCCCCTTCAGCTTGTCCAAATCCATGAGATGGTGCTGACTGAAAGCTCAGCAGGAAAGGATATGTAGTTGGTGTGTGGAGGGGTGTTGCTCACATTCCCTCAGTGCCTGTTTGTGCAGTTGTGTCATTGTTCAAGCCCCAAGTCATCACCAGATGTAGGCCTGCATGCCAGAGGCTTCAAAAGGCCGTCTCTGGTCCAACTAGGTGCTTGGGTTCAGGTGACGGGGTGAGAACTGATGCAGGGAGGGAGAACTGCTTCCATTGCCTTGGCTGCTGGTGCTACCCTGACTCTTTTCTGCTGCTGCCATTTCGGTTGCTCCAGGATGTCGAACTGGGTTGAGCCAACAGGAGACTGTCTAGCTGGTGAGGGATACAGGGGAGCTTCTGGCAGTGATTTCGGGAGAGCAGATTACTTCCCCAAGGGGCAGAGTTACAGCTCTTATGACAGAAGCTCTCAGTCTATGGAATAATTCCTGCACACTTTTAATCCTCTCGGATAGGATTCTTATATATGGTTTTGGGATGGATCAGGGTCTGACAGCAGGTACTTCCTATCGGTTTGGCCTGAGAGCTTGGAAATAACTTATCTACATATTTGGGGCATGGTCCTGCTTCTATGTGACTGATCTGTCTTGAGCCTACGTGACCTGTGGTCACATCCTCACCTGTGGCTTGGGGTGTTACCCTATGTGACTGATGGCCATGGATCTATGGAGGACTGTGGCCAGTAACAGCATTTTGGTTAACTGGAAATTTTTAGGGAAGCTCCTACATCCCTTAGGATCCCCGGGGCTTCAACCTTTCTCACCCTGGAATCAGGATACCTTTCACAGCCCACAGCCTCACAATGATTATGTGGGTCTTTTCTTTGAGTTTGTTTATATAGTGAATTACATCGATGGATTTCCATATATTGAAGCATTTCTGCATCCCCGGGATAAAGCCTACTTGATCGTGAGGGATAATCGTTTTGATGTATTTTTAGATTCAGTTTGTGAGAATTTCATTGAGTATTTTTGCATCTATATACATAAAGGAAATTGGCTTGAAGTTCTTTTTCTTTGTTGGGTCTTTGTGTGGTTTAGTTATAAGCATAATTGTGACTTCATAGAATGAATTGGGTAATTTTCTTTTTGTTTCTATTTTGTGGAATAGTTTGGAGAGTATTGATATTAGATCTTTTTTGAAAGTCTGATAGAATTCTGCACTGAACCCATCTGGTCCTGGGCTTTTTTTTGTTGGGAGAATTTTAATGACTGCTTCTATTTCTTTAGCAGTTAAAGGACTGTTTAGATGGTTTATCTGATCTTGATCTAACTTTGGTACCCCATATCTGTCTAGAAAATTGTCAATTTCACCCAGACCTTCCAGATTTGTTTTGTATAGGTTGTTGTAGTAGGATCTGATGATTTTTGAATTTCCTTAGTATCTGTTATGTTTCCCTTTTCATTTCTGGTTTTGTTAATTTTGATACTGTCTCTGTACCCTCTGTTTAGTCTAGCTAAGGGTTTATTGATCTTGTTGATTTTCTCAAAGAAGCAGCTCCTGGTTTTGTTGATTCTTTCTATAGTTCTTTTTGTTTCTATTTGGTTGGTTTTTAGCCCTGAGTTTGAATATTTCCTGCCATCTACTCCTCTTGGGTGTATTTGCTTATTTTTGTTCTAGAGCTCTCAGGTGTGATGTTAAGTCTATGCTCTTCCAGTTTCTTTTTGGAGGCACTCTGAGCTATGGGTTTTCCTCTTAGCACTGCTTTCATTGTGTCCCATAAGTTTGGGTACGTTGTGCCTTCATTTTCACTAAATTCTAATGTCTTTCATTTTTTTCTTTATTTCTTTTTTGACCAAGGTATCACCGAGTAGAACATTGTTCAGCTTCCATGTGTATGTTAGCTTTCTCTTGTTTTTGTTCTTACTGAAGACCAGCAATAGTCCATTGTGATCTGATAGGATGCATGGGATTATTTCAATCATCTTATATCTGTTGAGGCCTGTTTTGTGACCAATTATATGGTTAGTTTTGGAGAAGGTACCATGAGATGCTGCAAAAGTATATTCTTTTGTTTTAGGATGAAATGTTTTATAGACATCCGCTAAATCTATTTGGTTCATAAGTTAGTGTTAGTGTCACTGTGTCTCTGTTAAGTTTCTGCTTCCATGATCTGTCCATTGATGAGAGTGGACATTATTTTTGTGAGGTGCAATGTGTGCTTTGAACTTTAGTAAGGCCTATTTTATGAATGTGGATTTCCTTACATTTGGAGCATATTCAGAATAGAAAGTTTATCTTAGTGATTTTTTTTCTTTAAAAAGTATGAAATGTCCTTCATCTTTTTTTTTTTTTTTTTGAAACTTTTGGTTGAAAGTTGATTTTATTCAATATTAGAATGGCTACTCCAGCTTGTTTTTTTTGAGTCCATTTGCTTGGAAATTTTTTTTTCAACCTCTGACTCTGAGGTAGTGTCTGTCTTTGTTCCTGATGTGTGTTTCCTGTATGCAGAAAAATGCTGGGTCCTGTTTATGTATCCAGTCTGTTAGTCTATGCCTTTTTATTGGGGAATTGAGTCAGTTGATGTTGTAAAATATTAGTTACCAATAATTGTTGTTTCCTGCTATTTTTGTTGTTAGAAGTGGAATTATGTTTGTGTGGCTATCTTCTTCTGGGTTAATTGAAAGAAGATTAGTTTCCTGTTTTTTCTAGGGTATCATTTCCTTCCTTGTGTTGGAGCTTTCCATCTATTATTCTTTGTAGGACTGGATTTGAGGAAAGATATTGTATAAATCTGGTTTTGTTATGGAATATCTTTATTTTTCCATCTATTCTAATTGAGAGTTTTGCTGGATACAGTAGCCTAGCTTGGCCTTTTTGTTCTCTTAGGGTCTGTATGATACCTGTCCAGGATGTTCTAGCTTTCATAGTCTCTGTTGAGAAATATGATAACATTCTGATAGGTCTACCTTTATATGTTGCCTGTCCCTTTTCTCTTACTGCTTTTAGTATTATTTTTTGTGTTGAATATTATATGACTGGAGGAATTTCTTTTCTGGTCCCATCTATTTGGAATTTTGTAGGCTTCTTGTATGTTCAGTTGGGGAAGTTTTCTTCTGTAATTTTGTTGAAAATATTTACTGGCTCTTTAAGTTGAGAATTTTTGCTCTATTCTATACCTATTATTCTTAGTTTTGATTTTCTCATTGTGTCCTGGATTTTTTTGGATATTTTGGGTTTGCAGTTTTTGCAGTTTCTTTGACTGTTGTGTCAATGTTTTCTATGATATCTTCTGCCTCTGAGATTCTCTCTTTTATTTCTTGTGCTATGTTGCTGATGCTTAAATCTATGAGTCTATGACTCCTGATCTCTTTTTTTTTTTTTTTTTTTTTGACTCCTGATCTCTTTCCTAAGTTTTCTGTCTCCAGGGTTGTCTTCCTTTGTGATTTATTTATTGTTCCTATTTCCAGTTTTAGATTATTTATGGTTTTGTTCAATTCCTTCACCGGTTTGGTTGTGTTTCCTTGTAATTTTAAAAGAAATTTTTGTGTTTCCTCTGTAAGGGATTCTACCTATTTAACGGTATCCCCCTGCATTTCTTTAAGGGAGTTATTTATGGCCTTCTTAAAGTCCTTTAACATGATCATGAGATGTGATTTTAAATTAGAATCTTGCTTTTCTGGTGTGTTGGGGTATCCAGGGCTTGCTTTGGTAGGAGAATTGGGTTCTGATTATGCCAAGTGGCCTTGGTTTTTGTTCCTTGTGTTCTTACACTTTCCTCTTGCCTTCTAGTTATCTCTGATGTTACTTGGTCTTGCTGTTTCTTACAATGACAGTGTCATGTAAGTCTGTGTCAGTACTCCTCAGAGACCAGCTTTCTTCTAGAGGGATCTGGGTACAGAGAGATGTGGTACATGGTCAGCTCCAGGTACAGTTGAAAACTGTATCTATTTCTTGTTCTATTACTATTTTTATTTTGGGACAAATATGATTATTCTTTATTATTTGACCTTGAAAGACCAGGAATTAATGTTAAATACTAACTCATTAGCAAGTGTGCAAAGGCAAGGGGTACATTTAATTTTCTTAGCTCTACATTATGAGATCTATGTGGTCAAATGTCTGAGTGTGTAAGCTTGGTATCCAGCCTCTCACACCCAAATATCTTCTCTGCTACTTACAATCATATGACTTGTATGCTTCTCATCAATTTTTTGTTTATTGTTTTTAAAAAACACTTCATGCATCATCAGCTCAAATTACATTTATAGTGTATAGCTCTTGGGAACACTCAAAAATCTTTTCTTTATATATTATATGCTAGACTCTGAAAGGACTCTAAATGTTTGTGAGTTGGCTACTTTCCCCATTACTTTGATCAACTACTGGAAATAAACTACGTAAAGGATCTGTATTGGCCGGTTTTGTATGCCAACTGAACACAAGCTAGGATAACCAGAGAGATAGAATCTTCAGCTGAGAAAATGCTTCAGTGAGATCCAGTTGTAAGGCATTTTTTAAATTAGTGATTAGTGTGGAAGGGCTAAGCCCACTGTGGGTGGTGCCTCCCTGGGCTGGTAATCTTGGATTCTATAAGAAGGCAGACTGAGCAAGCCATGGGAATAAGCCAGTAAGCAACATCTTTTGTGGTCTCTGCATGCTCAGCAGTTGCTTCCAAATTTCTGCCATATTTGAGCTCTTGTCCTGACTTCCTTCAGTGATGAACAGCAATGTAGAAGTGTAATCTAAGTACTCCCAATCCCCCTACACACACAGCAGACATACAACTTGCTTTCTTGTCATGGTATTTTGTTGCAGCAAGAGAAATAGGGTTTGGCTGAAAAAAGTTCTTTGTAAGTCAAGATTTTTTTTTCTTCTTTGGTCCAAATCTAGGCTAACTGCAGAAGTGTACTTAGAGAGTTACATGAGATAAGAGTTCAGTGAAGGTGATTTTTGGTTCATTTGTTTTACCAGAGTTCCTCAGGTTGACATGACCATAATCAGAGATTCATGCTGATAAATTTTGTACCTTTCTGACATTGCCAATGGTCCAGCTCATTTATCCTTCAGCTATATGGTAAAATGTTCAATTTGACCCCTATTTTCATGTCTATAGAGAAACACTGGTAAGGAATTAGAAATAATAAAAAATGTCAAGAGTCTTTGGTTAGAATAACTCTGGCTGCCTCCAGATGTAAGAATTCTCAACGCTGAGAGCTGGAAGTTATGTTTTGCAGATGATTAAAGACTAATTGAGTCTCATTATTTTTCCTCTCATAAATAAAGTGCCAAATGTCCTCCCTTGTACCCTACCCCAGTGAGACAATTCTAGAAAGAAGGTTGGTGGAAGAGCTAAGACATGATCCCAGGTCTTCTCTGCTGAGATGTCAAGGCAACTCAGAAACTCCATGGAGCAGAATATTCAGTCTCAATGAGTTATCAGTAGTGATTAGAATGTACAAATTGAAGAGGTGCCCACCTAGGGAGCCATTTAGCTCAGCTTTCTAAATTATAGACACAAGAAGAAATAAAGCCCAGAGAGGATAATTAAATGAGTGTGCAATTACTGAATATTGTCTAAGCCAGGCATGGCGAGGTGTCTTTTGCATCCCATATGCCCAGCAACTGTATAAAGTGGTTCCAGCTAATCCCATTTTATAAAGAGATTCATTTAGTTTTAAATTTTTCATAAATTGCATGACTGGTAAGAGCTAGGTCGGATTTTTGCTTCCTCCAAATTTTCTGTTTTACGACAAAATATTTTTGCCCAAAGCCTAAACAGGCATATCTATCTATATGCATTGAATCTTTTAAAATTTTTTTCTCTACTACTTGATGATGGTAAATTATTAATGTAATATCAATCTACTACCTACTTCCTCTATGTGTTAAAGAACTCAGTTTATGGAAGAAAAACAGTTAACAATAGCACATAAATAACATTTAAATGTTTTATTTTTACTTTTTTTATATGTATGTGTATTATGTATGTGTATGGGGGGTATACACATGTGAACATGGGTGTCCATGGAGGCCTGATTATATTTCCATTAATTCCTCTCTTCCTCTCCCCTGTTTTCTTTGCTTTTATTCTCTTCTTTTCTTTTTATACCCCCTTTTATTTTCTTTCTACCTCCTCCCATTCACCTTCCCTTTTCCTTTCTTCTTCTCTTCCTACCTTTCCTTCTTGTTCTGGGGACTGAAACTAGGGTTTTGTATTTTCTAGGTAAGCATTGTATTATTGAATTAAATATCTACCTTCTTGTACATATTTCATAACCAATATCATTCTTCCCTTCCTATATACCTCCAAAATGTAAACTCAGAATTTTTATAGGCACAGGTTGCTTTATATAATTAATTTATGTGGGATATCTATTTTTTCCAATAGACAATGAGATCAGTCCCCCAGAGAAATATATTTTGGTCCTAGTCATTTTTCTTTTGTCCCAGAACTCAACACAATGTCCCAACAGCACAACACTCAATTAATTCTGCTTTTAGTTCAGTCCCTACCAGCACCAGTGTCCTCTTCAGAGGCACTGAGTATAAAAGAACAGGTCACAGTTAAATTTCACAAAGAAAGTAAGCCTGGAAGCCAAAGGACTTAAGACTGGTATCAGAAACCTAAACCTCTTGTAAACTATGCTAAAGCACTTGAAGTTAGTCAGAGGGCACATTCACCAGGGAGCCAGTGTTGAGTTAGAATCATGCTGACACTGTCACCACACAGATTAATACGCTGGACTTATTTTCTAGGGTCAGCAGAGAAAGGCCTTTTTCAAATAAAAATAATTTTATAGATTATATTTTTTCTTTGTGCATGAAATGAAAAATATTTGCTCTGCAGATTATTTCTAGTATTTATTGGGTATTAATTCCTCAATCTATGTGACTGATATTACTTCTATGAGGAAGGAATGTGAGACATCAGAAGGGAGGTGCTTCTGAGAAAACTATGGGTCAAATTGGAAAAACTTAGAATTGATTGAAGGGGATCAAATGTAGACAAACAGCTTCCACTGTCAGCAAATCAACTAGATAAAGTATGAAATATAGGATAACAGACTGATATGAGAGGAGATTAGTTAAAAGGGAGGAAGCTGGGCGATAAACCTTCATGCTTTTCACATGTGTGGGTAAGGGTGATTGGAAGGACAGAATGATGTCTAGGAGGTGTGAACAAGTGAACAGGCTGTGACAATCTGGGGTAGGTTATATAGTCACACCAACTGATCAGCTCTCTTCAAAATGTAATTGACAGATGTTAACAGGTAAGGTAACTAAGTTCTGCCAGGTGGATAGTTACCTCTCCTCAGTTTCATTAGTTCCATACCCACTACATCTCAGTGGCGAATCTCTTATGCCTGACTCTTTCCCAGCATTCCTGTTTCTGTCCTGAAGTTCCACCTATCCTCTCCCACATTGCTATAGACTGTATAGCTCTTTGTGATTTACTGTGATTATACAGCTAAGAAGTGGTAAGATTCCCCTTTACTCATGAGGTCACAGCACAGAAGAGTGAGCCTAAGGGAGGAAATACCCCTGTCACAGTGGGGCTTAGGTTCTCATGAGGATAGTACAGCTTCATAACATCAGTCCATGTCTTAGGTATTTGTTTATTTTTGATCTTGTTGTGACATAGGCTGAGGTGTTGGTGACATAGACTGTGAGGTGCTGGTGACATAGGCTCTGGCTCTTAACATCACGCTCTGCACTTGTATCTGCCCTTCCTTTGCATAAGCTCAGAGGACCGCTTTCTAAAAGGAATATTTCTTGTCTCTTTGTGCTTAGTGCGAACAGGTCCACCCTTGTTGCAAATGGTTAACAGCTTGTAAAGTAAGCTCTGTGTTGCTTTCTTTCACACTTTTCCTTCTTCATGGCCTGGGCAGTATTTTTTTTTTTTCTTGTCTGGAGGGGGTCATCTATGATATATCATGCTTAGTGTGCCATTTTAAGTTTAAAATTACTGCTTCCTATTGCATTGCCTGGCTTTCTTCAGCAAGATAATGCTATCTTATTTTCTCCAAAGGATGGTCTCTTTATATCCTCGACAATCATGGATACAGACATCAATCCTCTATTACAGGTGCTTAGACTTAACTACTATTCAAGATAGTTATGGCTTGACTTTAGGATTGTGTGTATTGGTCCTTACCCATTAGAATATGAATCCAATCTGCTGCCCAAATGCTCATACAGTAAAGCTTTGAGTGAAGTTGGGGTGTGGTTGGGAAAGTGGCAGGATCCCAAGGATTATAGACTCATCCATGTTGGTTAATACATGGTCTGCAATTCTAAGTAAACACAACTGGAAAAGAAACTCAAGAAATAAATAGCCTGGAAGGTATCACAATGACAGAGAGAAGAAAATTCTGTAGAGCAATTCCAAACCAAGTGTGTTGGCATGTATGTATGATGCTGGAGCTTGAACCAAATGTTTGCATATCCCAAGCCAGGACTCTTCCCATAGGCCACGTGGTGAGCTAGGACTCTGCCCTTGAACTATATCTTCAGCTTGAACCAATCAATTAAAGAACAGTATCCAATGTATAAACAAAGACTACATGGACACATTCTTATACATCCTTAACTAATTGCACTTTTGGAAATGGGGTCTTATTCTGTAGTCTAGTATGGTTTCTAACCCACAAAACGCCTTCTCGCTCAGTCCCGTGAATTCTGGAATTATAAGTATGCAACACATGCTTGGCTATGACGATGATTTTAACTTTAGACACTGTTCTTCATTATGCACCACTCTTCTTCATCGTAATTTAACCAATAATTTCCCAGTAGAGTTTATTAGATGTTTAAACGAAATGATGTATTTGAAACCACTAGACATATATGGATAGGATTAGTCCATTTGAGAGGGAAAACCTGTTCATCCAGGAGATGGTGCTTAGAGCAGATGGACCAGAGCAAGGAGCAGCTGTTGACCGGTCAAAGAATGGATGGGGTCACAGGCCAACTGTTAATCTCATGTCATACTTATCTTTTACATTTTGTGCTTACACTATTAATACATTAAATATCACCCACTGAGCCCAGGCCTGTCCCCAGCTGTGCAGCAGAACATCTGTCTTCCCTGCCCTCCCCCTCCCCCGTTCAAGTCTCCTGTGGATCCCACAGATCTTCTTTCTAACTGCCCTCCCCCAACTCTTTATCTCAGACTCCAATCCCAGCAGTCCCCCCCCACCCCCCCCCGAAGTGCTAGCCCCACAGGCTGCTCCTGCCACAGCAACACACAGGCTGACTGAGGATCTGAATCTCTCCTTTTGTTCCTCTAGTCCATCCCTGCTACCACCAACCAGCCTCATTCCCAACTCTGAACATTTGCAGTCTCCCTTCCTTCCCTGACCCTATCCCTCAAGAGTTCACAAAGTTCTTCTCCAGATCCCCTCTCCCCATCTGAGCATCCCAGCCCTTAATACCAACAGTCATTTCCTGTGAATATACTAGCTTCATAGGCATTGTCACCTTCTTTTGATAGAACAGGCTGACTCCACAACAGATTTCAAATGGGTAGTTCAGGAGATTAGGCCTAAAACCCAGGCTAGTCAGAAACTTTCCCACCACCTGGCCTGAAGCAAGAACATTTCCAGCCAGCCCCCACACCACAGTAATAGAATGTCCTTAGAAATAGAGTAAGACAAAGGCTAAATAGACTGGGATTCCTCAGCAAGTTTCCAGCTACCACACCCCAGTAATCGTTCTGGAATGCCTAGAGATAGACTAAGACAAAAACCTACTTGTCTCCAGAATTACTCTAATGTGCTTTAAATCAGGCCTGCGAGCTCACTTGGTTGTCTATCTTGGTAATGGGAGACCCCAGTGTGCTGGACTTCTGCAGAATAAAACACTCTTTGCAGTTACATACTATTTGAGTCTGGGTATCATTCTATGATGCACCATGGACCTGTACACCTTATTCAGCCATTTTCAGAGAAGCTTCTTCCTACAGCAGATGGGAAAAGACAAAGAGACCCACAGCCAGACATTATGTGGAGAGAGGGAGTTTTTGGAACATACAGCTCTAAGTGGGATGTCTTCATCAAATCCCTCCCCCACCCCCAGAGCTCAGGGAACCCAAGGAAGAGGAGAGCAAAGAGAGGAAGAGCCATAGAGGTTAAAGGACACCAGGAGAACAAGACCCTCTGAATCAGCTGAGCACAACTTATATGAATTCATAGAAACCGAAGCAGCAGTCACAGGGCCTGCAAGTACCTGCACCAGGTCCTCTGTGCCTACAGTACAGCTTTCAGCTTCATAGTTTTATAGGACCCGAGTATGTGACTATGACTGAGTCTCTGAATAATGTGCCTGATCTTGTTTTCTTTTTTTTTCCTTCTGTTGGGTTGTTTGGCCCAGCCTCGATGTGTTATTATTATTTTTTGTTTATTTTTTTTTGTTAAATCTTATAATCTTATTATATTTTATTTTGTCATGCTTTGTTATCTCTCAGCAGCCTTTTATTTTCTAGTGAGAGACAGAAAAGGGAGTGGGTGTGGAGGGAAAGGAGGTGGGCAGAAACTGTAATCGGGATATATTGTATGAGAAAATAACATATTTGCTACAAAAGGAAAACAAACAAATCTCACCCATCGAAAGAGAAGCATGATAAAGAGATACATTCTGAAGGCTGTACAAACACAAGTTCTGCTGATAACTATATCTTGGAACTGGTATAAGATGGGGACAATGACAAGGTGTACAGTGGAAATAGATATCTGTGACTGTGCACACACAAATACACGTATGTGTGCAACATGTATGCATACATGTGTGTAACACACAATGAACACATACACATTCATGAAACACATGCATATGCAAACACACACATGCACATGCCTTCTCACACATTCAGGTTTTAGTGCTTTTTTGTCCTAAGATAACATTGCATACCAGTTTTTACTCTACCGGTTATGCAAACCTCTCAAAGATAACACCCCAAACCCCAGAAGGCAGTAAATTCAAACTTCTCTTTCAGTTTTCCCCTTACACTGAGAGTACTCTCAGAAGCACAGAACTTACGTTATTCTCTGGACTGATTCATGTTCTCTCCTAGCTGTGATTTCTCTTACACAGGAAGGCAGTGGGCAAGACATGGCACCCTGCTGTCTCTCATGACCAAAGGGCCTGAGTCACATGGGGCTTGCACAAGTTTCTCACTGCTTGCTAGGGCTGGGAGGCTGAAGAATTCTGTGCTCAGTGCAATGTGCCCTCTGCCTTGTTGAGTGCAGTAAACGTAGGTTAAATACAGACTGGTTTTCTAGTCTAACAACCTGTTTCCTTCCTAGAACCTTGGTGTCTTTTATCACAAGGAAGCTACAGTGGGTGTGCCTTTTGAATTTCCATTCAGTGTTGTGTTTTGAAGTCTGTGTCTCATAGGTTTGAGCTCCTATGACTTCAACTTGAGGATGATCAACTTCTACAGTGTAGCTTTGGGTTGTGACTAAGTAGTGACCAGGAGGCAGTTTAAGGTCTTTAATAATAAACATAAAGACTAAGTCCAGGTGGACCTCCAGATTTGCCACTGTGATTCTGAGGGTGATTGCCAAGTATTTAAAGTCTTTTTATGGGTATTGTGTCAGTAGTCACTGGCCTTTTCCTATTGAGGCTACATGCCAGTTTCAGATTGTCTTTGTCAATGCACTTAGTCACTTCTTGGTCTTTCTCCCTATGGCAACTGTAGATTCTTTACCAGCAGTTCCATACTGGAACAGGGCCTTGTGGAAAATGGGCATAAGGAACTGCCCCAAAAGACAGTAGACTTGCATGCTAAATCCAGAAGAATGACATCAGGCCCAGTTTTCTTGACTTCCCCATCCATATTTTTCCTACAGAACAACCATCACCTCATCCCCTCCTCTGTCCTCTACACCAGCACCAGAGACCCTGGGAACTTGGTTCATTCTTCTCACTAAAAGAGAGACAAGGGGAGAGTTTTAGGTTTGCTACCCGTGACTTCTGTATTCTTCATAGATTCTGGAGCTAGAGCAGAACTTTGAAGTTAATTTTCCGGTGTCTATCTTGATTCAGAGGTGACAGAAAGGGATTAAAAATATCCGGTCCATTGCTCTGTTGAGGAGTCCAACACTATGTCATGTATTAGAATTTTCTGACTGTTGGTGCTTCTGCTTGAATAATTCCCTGGCTTTGCTCCATCCTTATACAGATGTCTTCAGCAAATGAGAAAATAAGTGGGTGAAATATGGAAAGCAAAGCTCATGGATGTTCTTAAAGATATTTTTATTTGGTATAGTGATGGAAATTTAATTGTCACACACACTTGCCTGGTACTCAGAAACACTATAATAATATAAAATAATAATATTATATAATTGCATATATTCATTCTGATATAAAAGAGTATTGTGATTCTCAAGAAATAACAAGGTCTGTTAAGGGAGAGAAATCATTGGAGAAAGCAGAAGGAAGAAAGAGAAAACATGTCAGTGATTGCTCTTGCAAGACATAGGCAAG
Source organism: Micromys minutus (assembly GCF_963924665.1). Taxonomy (NCBI): domain Eukaryota; kingdom Metazoa; phylum Chordata; class Mammalia; order Rodentia; family Muridae; genus Micromys; species Micromys minutus. The sequence goes on along the minus strand of NC_137960.1, from coordinate 13,801,428 downwards.
GAGACAGATGGATAGGAAAATATCCAATCAGGCAAACAATTTAGTACCAAGTACAACAGAAGGAGCTTACTTATACTGCCCATTGCAATTGGATATTTAGGGAAATTAGGTCTTATCTCTCCAATCTTGATTTCTCAAAAGCCAGAAAAACAGTTTAGCTTCAACTCTCTTGTATGTTGTGTTAGCATGACTAACTCCATCTTGATATTTAGACTATTTGGTTGGGGCTTAGTGCAGGGGCACAATTTCAAATGTTAGCACCCTTTGCTACCTAAGAATCAAAAGTAAAAAGTATAATTAAACTATACATTAAAATACTAAATCTGATCATTGTGTATCTTTGAGAATGCTTTAGAAATGGAGTCTAATTGTGTTATCTAAGGAGTGTGATATAGCACACAATGGTTTCAGCTATGTCAGAGTGCACACAAGTAAGTGGCTGAAGTGTCTTGATGATTATGATAAACAAAAACAATGGAAAAATTTTAAAATGCAAATTGTAGGGAGTAGGAGCAAACAACAAATCTTAAGATCACAACTGGGTATTGATAGAGCTCTTAACCCCCGAGCCATCTCTCCCGCCCTGTACTGAAAGATCATTAGAGGAAGGACAGCTCAGGTCAAACCAGGGAATGAGGAGACACAGCCTGGCTGGTTCTTTGTTAAGTTTGGGAGCATATAACAGATACAGTTGGTAGCAGCTGGAGACACCATGGAAAGTGGCCATAGGTGCATGCTCTTTGCTAGAATCTAGATCGACACATCTAATTTAACTTCTCCTTACAGTGTATGATTTCAGCAGGCAAACTCAGTCAGAAAAGGCATAAAATTTTACTTTTCTCCAGAGAGTAATCTACATTGACATCCCGACATTCTATGGGAATCGATGCTTCTGAATGTGGAGTGCAGCCTTGGGGACAGGGAACAGGGACTTTTTATGTTCATGAAGCGTGAGCTCAAGAATGGTCTGGGGAAACAGAAACAAAGCTCCAAGCTGGGAAGTGCTTTGGTTTGTTTGTGGGAGAATTAGGAGTGGAGTTCTACCCAAATATCCCAGTCCTAAGGATGACATTTGGGAAGCAGATCTGCATGTGCTCATGTTGTACAGAGGTTTACAGCAAATGCCTGATGTGAGTTGAGACTGAAATATTGGATGATGAGCCTGCCCTTGATGGTTTGGAAGGCTTCTTGTAACTCTCAAGGCTCTGAAATAAGTCACTTACACCAACATTTGATGGCCAGAGAATAGGTTTAACTTTAATTGAGATGCAAACTGAATTGCTAGAAAACTGACTTGCCCAGGGAGCAGTAGCATATTGTGTGAGGAGAGCAGCTCCCAGCGTGTTACTGAGTCACCACAGTTGTTACAGGATGACAGAGACTGTATGTAGGCCTGAAGTGTCTATAAACACTTCCATTTCCTGAGAGACACAGATTTGTCTCCCTTTTGTTTCCAAAGTCAAGACCCACACTACATAATCTTCATTTATCCGAAGGCATGCCTATGTATGCCCTCCTAGCAAACTGAATGGTTACTAGTTTGCCAACTTGATGGTATCTATTAAAAAGACAGACTTCCAGACACATGTGAGCGTTGTTTTGACAGGTTTGATAGGCTTGCTTTAGAGGGACGATTGTAACTAGGTTAATTGAATGGATCTTGGACTGGATAAAGAGGAAGTTAACTCAGCAGGAGGACATTTGGGTCTCTCCTTTCTGATAGGGTATATCACAAGATCAGCAAACCAGGACTTTCCCATCATCATGGATAGTACCGTGAAAGTATGAGACAAAATATACACTTTCTCCCTTAAGTTGCCTTTGTCAGGGTATTTTATAACACAAACATAAGAACGGAGATTGCAATACCATCACAGTGTTATAAATGACAGGACAGTGTATCTATTTAGGAGAAAGTAGCCAATGCTAACATTGGATTCATTTTGGGTGGTGTGATTCCTGATTCCCCACATTGGTCAATGCTCTTGTTCCTTCTCAAGTGCTGCTATTTCTTTTTCTTTTTCTTCTTCTTCTTCTTCTTCTTCTTCTTCTTCTTCTTCTTCTTCTTCTTCTTCTTCTTCTTCTTCTTCTTCTTCTTCTTCTTCTTCTTCTTCTTCTGCTGCTTCTTCCTCTTCCTCTTTCTCCTCTACTTCTTCCTCCTCTTCTTCTTCCTCATCTTTCCCGTCCTTTTCGTCTTCTTCTTCTTCTTCCTTCAGAATTCTCCATCCCATCCACTTCCCCTGCTTCTATAAGGGTGCTTCCCTACCCACCCACCAATTCTCCCTCTTACCTCCCTCCCTGGCATTCCCCTACACTGGGGCATTCAGCCCTCATAGGATCAAGGGCCCTTCCTCCCATTGAGGGTTCCTCTGTGTGTACTCTTTGGTTGGTGGTTTAGTCCCTGGGAGCTCTTGGGGAGTCTGGTGGTTGATATTGTTGTTCCTCCTGTGGATTTCAAACCCCTTCTGGCTTTATCACATTTACAGAATTAATGTAGAACTTGTAATGCTCTTTCACATAATAAATGCAAAACTCATATACATAACCAATATATAATATGGGCCCATACATTTAGAAAAAGTATTTATTTATTTTTAAAGACTGGTTTTTCTTCTCGGCAAGATGTTTTGCCTACCTGAATGTCTGTGCACCATGATATGTAGTACCCACAGAGACCAGAAGAGAGTGCCACATTCCTTGAAACAGGAGTTGTAGATGGTTGGGAGCTGGGAACCAAACCGCAGATGCTCTGTGAAAAACTATTAACCACTGATCCATCTCTTCAGTCCATGGGCTCATCATTTTTGCTCTGATATTGTGTCTTGGCTAGATAATGGAAGTCACTTTATGCTATTTTAATGTATAAGGAATGAGGATCAGACAAATTCAGTTGACACTGGAGCACTTAGTTTTGTCAAGTTCTGTATCAGAAAGCAAAAATTAAATTATGATAGATTAATTTTTATAAATCGTAGGCCAAAATTTATTGTTCTCCATATTCCTTATGATTTAGCATTGTCTCTGTTATGTGGAATATAACACCTTTGACAAATGATATGATTGGTTTTTATTGTTGGCACAGAGTCTTTTTCAAAGACTAATCTGGCTTAGTTTGACACACTATGAATTAGCAGTAATCACTCTCAATTAGCATGTAGAGTGCATCATGTAGAAATACATTGCATTTAATATGAATGTTCCATTTTATGTGGCTGACACAGACCTGTGTCTCCACAGTGAAGCAGGACTAAGCCATTCTTTTAAAGGATTGTCTTTTCCCAGGAAAATGAATCATATTTAAATGCAAATCCAGTTTTATGAAGCTTAGAAAATACAATTTTTGACACACAGAAATTTGAAAAAAAAAAGGACAAAGTGAACTGCTACAAGAGCAGAAATAATCCTTCAAGTCTTAATTAGAGAGAAGGTATGTTAGATCCGGAAATGTCATAGCTCTGACAAAATCAGAAATAAACGAATTGTAATAAAGGGAAAGGAAAGGAAAAGCATGCCACCGTCAAGTTAATATGAAAAGAAGACATTTCTTGATTCAGAAGTAATGAGGAGATGTCGACATGCTAGCGGATGTTGGGAAAGTTCTTCAGCAGCCTCATTGGTTGGCTCAAGAAATTCATCCCTAAACTCTGGAGCTTGTGTTAGAGAAATAGATGCCTTCATTGATTAGATTAGAATATCCTTTGCTAAGGATTTAATGTTCATTACATATGGAAAAGCCTGGGTCGTCTGAGGGCTGACTAACAGCTACCAGCTGATATTTCCATCACATACCCAAGCTAGTTCTTAGTGTTTCCACAGTGTCAAGAACTGACACTACCTGGTGTGGAGGATGCAGAGGAAACACTTTTGTTTTTGTAGAGTTGGGGCTATTCTAATATCACACACCAGACCTAGGCTCTAGGAGCAAGAACAAGCCATGGCAGATCAAGTTTTGTGCCTGCATCAGCAGTGAGGACAGGCCAGACAGATTTCCCCACTTCCAAGGCATGCACAGACCTCTGTCCTGAAGTCCTCTGTAGACCAGAGTTGGAAACATTGGCTTCTATGGCCACTGGACCATAAAAAGTTATCAACAAGGTTTTGGTATGCTTTGCATCAATGAGAGCTGGTGTGTTCTGTTTACTTTGAGAAGGAAGTTAGGTGGTTTTCTGCTATTCTTTTATCAGGTAACCTTCCTTTTCCTTTCTCACTTGAAATATAGACTTTAAGGTTTTCCTGCACTGTCATTGTTTTGCTGTTTTGGTTAAGAATTAGAATATGGAAAACTACCTGGCAATATGAACATTTGGGAGGCCATGAATTATTACGAGACCATAACTTGTCTTTGATCCAGAACATACTAGTTCAGTATAAAATTTATAGAAGTGAATATTAGAACTGTTTTATGTTCTATGTTAACTTGGCACAAGTCAAAGCCATCAGAGAGTAGAGAATCTCAGTTGAGAAGATGTCTCCATAAAAATCTGGCTGTGTGCAAGCCTGTGGAGAATTCTCTTAATTAGTGGTTAATAGGAAAAGGCCCAGCCCATTGTAGGTGGGGTCACCCCTTGCCTGGGAGTCCTGTTTCTATAAGAAATCAGACTAAGTACCACATCTCTATGACCCTTGCTTCAGCTCCTGACTCCAGGATCCTGCTCCGTTTGAGTTCCTGTCCTGAATTTCGTTGATGATGAACATGGTGCAGAAGCATAAGCCAGATAAACCCTTTCCTCCTCTTCCACACATTGCTTCGGTTATGATGTTTCATTACAGTAATAACCAAGACTAAGACATGAAAGCAAAGGGTAGTATAGAAGAGGTCCCAAAGAACTTGGTACTATCTAGATCAAGGAGAGCCAGCAAGGTGTATGGGGTTAAAGAGTTGAAAAATATCCCCCTTAAATATATTATTTACAATGGAACCTTGACATAGTTTTGGATGACAGGAATGACTGACGTTCGATCTATTTGCCTGTATCCTGGATCAACTTGAACATGATTTACTGTCACCATCACAGGGACAGAAGTGCTCCCTGTCCTGGGTCTCTCTCAGCTCCTGTTCTTTTTAGTCTAAATTTAAGTCTAAAATCTCTGACATTAATTTCATTGTAACCATGGCTGTTACCAAAATCTCCAGTGTTTTATAGACTTTATACTTTTATACCCGAATCTATGTAAAGCAGTGCAGAAGTTATGATGAATCGCTGTGTGTTTTCCTCTTAGCATGTGCTTTTATGAAGAGGAGATCCTACTGGCAAACAACGGTCTAGCATCACATCCCTACGCCTCAGCTGTCACCTCTTGGCTTTTTACTGAAGGCTGCTCACTGGCAACTGAAAACACGTCTAATGGGATCTGACTGCTGAGGACTGCGTTTTAAAGAAGTGCACCTTTGGTGTTCCCAAAGAGCCAGAGGAGTGGGTTCAAAATGGAAATTTAAAAGTTCAAACGGGTGCAGGCTTGAATGCAGCAAGGAAAGTTGGAGGCTGTGTTCTGAGCGAGTGGCTGCTACTTGACAGAATTGAGGTACATTCCAAAGATCACACGGCTGGAATCCAGTTTCCCTTCTCAGTTCTGTGCTAAGAAATCCTATTAATGAAATATTGAAAATTCATCTAAAACCCGTGACTTCAAAGCACTCCTTTGGCCACAACGTAAAGTTATTTAGGCGATGTGTCAAATGTGCTTCATGGGATGTGCCCGGATAAGATGAAAAACATGAAAACGATGCACACACATTCACAGGCCTCGCTGGCCCACAACGTGTAGCATTTTCGAAAGCAGGGATAGGAATGTACACTTTTGAACTCCAGAGAAACAAAAAGAGCTAACAGATGGTGCTTCATCATCTCTGTGTGCATGACAGTGATTTTAGGTCCCCTTCCCTCTCCAAACTTACGTGTTCTAGTCTGTGGATTTTGCACTTGCCAGGGCTTCTGGGAAATGCAGCTAATTGGCTGAGGGATTCAATAAGTGGGGTTCTGGCCAATCCTTAGTTTTATTCTTCAGCTGATTCTGTTTGCTGATGTTTGAACTTAGCATCTTGGGAAATGTCTGCTGGCCTGGCCTGGTGACACTCTTTTCCTGTTTTTTTTTTTTTTTTTTTTTTTTTTTTTGGACAGTTGACACTTTTGCCTGTAGACAATACTTTCAGCAGGCACATTCATGCAAGTTCCATGGAAAACTACATGAAATGTGCTCAGGATTTTAGACAAAGACAGTGCTGTGTTAGGAAAAGGGAAATAGAACCTAACCTTGGGTATTCAGGAAAAAGAGGAACGATAAGCAGTCAGTGGGTAAAGGTAAACTGTTTCCACCAAAGGCTCCTCCAAAGGCCCAGGAATTAGTAAACTTTGGGAGCTTTATGGAGGGTAATGGTGAGACCAATACTAAGAGGATTGTTTCAAGGCGTGTTTACAAAAAATGTGGAACCGTGATCTCTCTATCCTCTGAAACATCCTCTGTCTGAGTCTGCCATGATCCAGGTTTAATATCTGAGGAACATGAGAGGTCTCTGAACTGGGGGTTGGAGGGCAGAATTTAAGGTACACCTAACAGGTTAGAGTAACATGAAATGGAAATTTATGCACTGAAGGTGGAGACCCAATGTCCTTGCTTGTTTTGTTGCTGGAATATGAGAAAAAAATATCGTCATCATCATCATCATCACCACCACCACCATCAGTATTTTTTTTTTTTTTTTTGGTATGAGTAAAATAATTTGATATAAGAGTATGTCATTCCAAGAAGAGAAACCTTACCAAGAGAGGTGGTTTCTATAGTACTGAATCAGAACTCTGAATCATTATCAGATACCCCTGGGCTTAGACTGCAGTCTACTTTCAATGGATGCATGTAGATGCTCTGACATTTGAATGAGCCACAAAAATGGAGGTAGAAGATGTAAATCTTCATCAAGATCAAGTGAGGGCAGAGAGAATCTCTTATAAGTATCATCTGTCGATAAAGAAGCCCATGTCCAGTGAGCTGAGGTTGGAAACGGGAAGTGAAACATCCAGCAGGGATAGAGAATTCTGAGAACTAGTCAAAGACACGGGAGATTCACTTGGGATGCTAAGAAGATGAACGTGAGCCAGCAGGCAGCTGAACTCAGGTCAGAATAAAGAGGAGGTTTGACTAGGATGCCGAAGAGACAGACAAAAGAAGCCTAAGAGAGGAAACCAGCCACACAGCTGAACTCAGGTCAGAGAACAAGATGAAGCTTATGGCCTAGGCATTTATTAATAAATAGTTTTGGAGTCATTATTTCTGGGAATTAAGTGGAAAAGAGGAAAAACTTAATTTTCTTTTCAAGTGAGTAGAAATTAAGATTAGGGAGAAGAGACTCATGGGGACATACTTAGTGAGGGTTGCTTTAGCATCAGTTGGCTTGTCAATGGTGGACTGATAGGTGTCTGACTCTAAGAAGGGTTAACTTTTTATACTCATTTTCTGGAGAGTTTTAGAAAGTCTATGATACAGACTTTTCAGCCTTGCTTTTGGTTTTCTCTTAAAAGAAAAAAAAACTTTTATTTGGATGACTGTGTGCACACATATGTGCTCATGTGGGTGTATCGATGAGTGTGTGTTTGTGCCTATGTGCATGTGCAAATGTGTAGGCATGCATGTGTGTTCAACATTCTGTTTTTCAATTTACTTACTTTATTTTATTGATAATCGTGTTTTTAATGCATGTATGTCTAGTGTGTACCTGGTGACCACAGAGTCCACAAAAAGGCCTTGGAACAGGAGTTATAGATAATTATGAGCTATCAGTGGGTGATGAGAAACTGACTTGGCAAAGGCGTGGGACACATCCAAAAGAAATATGTCCATACCTGGCTAGAAGGGAATGCTGAATTCAGTAGACACTTAGGTGAGTATGCAAGCCTGGTCTCTTCAGGAAAATCAGCAGCAAGTACAACCTGGTTCTTGACTGCATTTTTTTTTTTTTTATGGTTCTCGATGCCTCCTCTCTTCAATTTAGCTGTGAGGAGAAATGACAACCCAGGATTGGCTGACACCCCATGGTGCTTCTGAATGTCCTCAGCAAACTCATGGGGTCTCAGCTCACCAAGGCTCACTAATACTTTCTCTGCCTCATAGCTTGTAACTTCTAGACTACCCATAAAAGTAGCCTCGCTAACACCTCCCTCAGGAGAACACTTCCATCTCTCTGATGACGAGGCATTCCTGACAGTCCTTACTATATTTGTGTGATGAATCCAGCACTTATTCCCTCAGCTCTCGGGGGACTGATAATGATTGTGTAAAGTACATTTGGATCCATGGTGTAAACTAAAACGGAAAGCCCTTTCCAGTCTTCTGTGAGTGACAGTAAAGGAAGGATAAATGTGACTATGTAAAATAGAAAGCCAACACATGCTTTGAATTCTCTCATTCCATTGTAGCTGCTAACAATTCCCAGGGCCTCTTGGGGTGGATGTTAGGAGTACTGGGTTGGGTGTAGTTCTTGTGGTTGATATGGTAAATGTGGTGGGTTGACTATGCTTGGCCCAAGGGAATGGCATATTTAGGAGGCATGGCCTTGTTGGAGTAGATGTGGCCTGGTTGGAGGAAGTATGTCACTACAGGGGTGGAATTTGGGTCCTTCCTCCTAGCTACGTGAGAGCCAGTCTTCTCCTAGCAGCCTCCAAAACAAGATGTAAAACTCTCAGCTCCTTCCCCACCATGCCTGACTGGACACTGCCATGCTTCCCACCACGATAATGGACTGAACTTCAGAACCAGTAAGCTAGTCCCAATTAAATGTTGTCCTTTGTAAGAGTTGTCTTGGTCATGGTGTCTGTTCACAGCGGTATAGCCCAAACCAAGACAGTAGCTCTGACAATTCTTGATGGGAAAAGTAAAATGAAAAAAGTAGTGTCTACATTATATCCACTGTGTATAATATGGTTACAGGGAACAGTTTCATTTGCTGTTCTTTAAAAAAAAAATCTGACCTCACATTTAATCTTAAGATAAAAGAATAAGGACAAGAGAATGGAACAATACCAGTTCCAGTTGTTGCGCTTGTTGCCATGGTAGCAGACTGGCTAAGAGCGTTTGGTATTCAACAACACTGTTGTTGCTTATATTGGGGTATCTCCACCCAGAAGTATGTCCTTTCTATTCTGAAAAGAAGGAAACTGAAAATAACCACAGCAACAGTGTCATCCTTAAATTATGGTTTCCTTAATAATAAGAAAGACACGGCTTTTCTGTGTCTTCAGTTTTTCCCCCAGTGGTTAATTTTGTGTATAATGTAAAGAAAAGATCAGTTAGACAGAAAATGAATGTTCACAATTTCAAGCAAACCTGATTTGAGATTATTCCCTCATGTAACTAACTGTCATATTTCACACTAAAACTCAGTGTGTTTTATGGAGATTTAATGTTCCCATTTCAAAAACCACAGATCTCACAGTTATTTTTTCTCAGCTCAGCCATGTTACAATGAGTAGTTTTTCCCTCTAACTTTATGATAATACATTTATATCCCTTGCCCCTCATGACTTGAAGACTGTAGAAGCCTGTGGCTTTCCTTTCTGGGCATGACTAAGTTCCACTGGTGACCTAAGGGTAGTTAAATTTCCTGGAGAAATTACTGTCAACACATTCTGTAATGCTTAGTTGAATACAATTTGTTGACTTAAATTGGTGTAGCCTAATCACTCTCCAAATCTCAGGCACAAAAATCACTCCAGAAAATGCTCAGGTAAATGGGACCCTGTAATGGCAATAAACATCACTGAGATTACATAATTATATTCACTCAGAAGTTCTAAATGGGGGCAATTGCATGGGGTTTTAATAGCATCTGTAGCAATATAATTCTGTTCATAAATTAGGAAAGGAACATCATAAAAATATATAAAATTATAAAAGAAAAATCATAAAAACAAGGGAATTGAAAGAACCAATATATATATATGAAGGTTCCTTTGCTGGGTCTTTGTTTGGTCAGCATGTTTCGCCACAGCGACAGAAAGCAAACTAGAGCAGGGTGTGAAAAATTGCAACCCTTCTAACATGATTTTAGAATTGATGCCTTTGTGATATCCACTGGTTTCCTAAAAGTCAGATATTAACTGTCAAAATCTCCAGCCACATTGTTGCCTTGTGGCTCTTAGGAACCTGTGCTAGGACAGCCTTTCTAGCAAGATATGGCCAGTATTTTCAATTACTTAGATCCCCCCTCTCTTTTTTTCTCTTTCTCTCTCATTCTCACACACTTTCTGTCTTTACAACACCCCCCCCCCCAACTTATAGATTTCTATGTAGTAGACACTAGCCTTGAATTCCAGGTCCTACACCTCCCTCATAAGAGTATCTCAGGGTTTCTTGTTAGATACTAGGATAAATAGTTTCACCTAGTCTCATAACATCTTTGCTGTATACTTAGTTCTGAGGAATATTTTGGGAAAAAGAAATGAAACAATTCACTAAAAACAAAGCAATAACAACTCCCCTCCCATATCTCTGATGCTTTCAATGTTTTAGATCTAGCCTTTTAAAAGTTTTTAATTTTTATTTTCTTATGTGGGGTTTGAAATTGGGTATAGTTAACCAGCATCGAAGATTCACAGGGCCCTTGTCTTCTAACAGACACACTGTCCTTTATCTCTATTTTTAATTCATTAAAAAAAACGAACAAAAGCAAAAACTGTTTTTGCTTGTGTACTTTCAAAGATGACAGGTCTCCAGGTTTCTGAGTAAACTGTGCCCGCTTTAATTAGCACATTCAACCAAAAAGAAAAAAAATAGCAACATTTCCTGTTGGGTTTCATTTCTTTGTTTTTTAAAAGAAATCTATGCTTATGAGCAACCATGCTTGCCTAGATCCCTGCACCTGAATTCAGCCCTTGCTCGGTCAAGGCTGAGTTCATACAGAACAAAAAGACAGAATTAAAGAATACGAATCCAGTTTTTCCTCCTGGTCCCATGCTCACAGAAATAAGACTCAGACTCAAAATACATTTACAAAGACATTGGCCATATAGGTAGTCTCTATTCTCACTAGGTCATAACTAACCAAATCATTTTAACTCACATTCTGCCATGTGGCCAATTACCTGTTGTTTTAATTTGGGTTCTAAGGCTGTGAACAGACACCATGACCAGGCAACTCCTATAAAAACATTTAATTGGGGCTGGCTTACAGGTTCAGAGGTTCCATTGATTATTGTCAAGGCAGGAGCATGGAAGCATCCAGGGAGGCATGGTACAGGCAGAATGAGAGTTCTACCTTTTTTCTCTGAAGGCTGCTAGTGGAAGAATGATTTCCAGGCAGCTTCGATGAGTGTCTTAAAGCTCACACCCACAGTGACACACCTACTTCAACAAGGCCACATCCAGTCCAACAAAGCCACACCCACTCCAACAAGGCCACGCCCGCTCTAACAAAGCCACACCTACTCCAACAAGACAACACCTCCAAATAGTGCCACTCCCTGGACCAAACATTATTCAAACCATAACACCTGTGCTTGAGTACCATGTGTCATCTCCTAGCATCTTCCGGGCACATCTCCTGTTTGGCTCTATCCCAGATTTTTTTTTTTTTTTTTTTTGCCTCCCAGATGTCTCTCCTCTTTTATCTTCTCCTATAAGCCATAGTTTTTTTTTTAATTGACAGGTTGATGCATACACATAATGCACGAGATATTCTCCCTACACAGAATGTCCAAATAACTCAGAATGACTTCTTGTGCCTTTCTCTCTTTCTCCTCTCTCTCCTCTCACTCTTTTTGGTCCAAAAACCAAATTTAATATATTTTTAAGCTATCCAATTTGTATTGGATCCTAAATATTTCTTCAGTAATGAAACTAGAGCTATACAGGTACAAAAAAACGAATGACTGTCGGATTAGGAGTATTTCCAAGGAAAATGAGATGAAAATATTTCACCACATAATTAGAATTTGTATTCAAAAACATGAAAGCAACATTTGCATAGAGAATAACGTTGGAGTCGTTTTATCAAACCGTCATTGTTTAAAAAAATGCTGCACACTGGAATCTACAGAAATACACAACTTGAATACCGTGGACTAAAAACATACACGGCGCTGATCTCATTTCCAATGCAAATTTCAGTCTGCATGGAATTAAGGGGCAGGGTTATTTGGAGGTACATGGGCTCTTCCTTGGATATCTTCTTTGAGTTTAGTTCTTTAATTAGGTTTGCTTCAAAGCTAAATGGGTCCCCCAAGAGGTATAGTGTTAGGATTTCCATGGCTTCAAATTAGCCAACGAAGGGGGGAAAAATGAGTGAAAATTTCAAATTTCTGAAGGTAGACTTGCTCATCTAATTGCCATATAGATTTAAAAGACCTGGGTAGAATCCATGGGAAATGGTTTAGGCAAATTACTTGAGCCGCTAGAGGGTTATGACTGGGAGGGTTCAAACAAACAAAGTAATCAGCCATTAAGCTTAGGATCCAATGGGCAGCCGCTGTGGTTAGGGCAGCACACCGGTCTCGGTCTCTCATTTTATCTCTCACTCCTTGAGGGAGATACTATGTATGGTCACCGTCATCTTTTGATCTTCCAGCTGAGCGAACAAAGCCTTTTGGAGGGAAATAATTCTTCCAAGGGTAATTGGTGAAGCCGCGGGTTGCATTTGACCTGGACTCCACGGTATTTCGGTTAAGCGACTCTGATCGTCTCATGTTACAGAGGGCACAGGATAGATATCAAATGAATGCGGTTTACCGTCTACAGCTCAGTGGTGGGAGATCTGGAGATTTTATCCCGCTGTCTTAGGATTTTCTGCAGAAAGAAGTAAAGGTGGACGGACTGAGCAGTGATTGCTTAACGTACTCAGAGGATATTAAAATGCATCAGAGCAGGATGAGAGTTCACACCCGTTTGCTGATCAATCCCTCTCATGGAAATGCTTACAAAATGCCCCTACTACAATTTTCCTGCAAATAGGCGACAGTGCACCTCTGGCACCGCTAGGTGGCGACCTTTGGCTTTGCCAGGATTTGTACTAGGTCTTGATAGAACTCGGTGTGATCACTTTCCACCCTTCATCTGTCTTCCTGAGAATCTTTCAGGGAGGGGGCAGGAGGGGAAGGTCCTCTTTCATTCCTCTAATGAAAATCAAATAATAATAATGAAAAGACAAGGGATTGTCAGGATTTTTTGGTAGGTCTTGTATCATTCATTTATGAAGCCTTTTAATAAGCAGGTAAAAATCTTTTTGTGTATAAGTGACAAGCATTGAGTAGAGACCTATTGAGATGAAGTTCATCTGTACAATGAGATAAACCTTGGGCTTGTAAGTAATCAGTGATCTTTTTGACATGTTTCTTGTCCATGGATGCTGACTACAGTCTATGCTTTCCATGTTGTCTCCCCAGGCAGTGTTAGGTTTCAACACAATTGAGCAAAACTATGTGTCAGTGCTGGTAAAAACCACAACTCCAAGAACTTGGAAAATTCATAGGAAGATATTGGCTTCATTATAAACAGATCCAAGCATATAACAGCAAATTTTAACAGCCTGAGGATTTATTTAGACACATTAAAGTTGTGGGACAGATTTTTATTTTGTTCCTGTTTTGAACATAACTACAATAGTCCCTGGTTGTTACTGCTGTCTGCATTGTTTGTTGATGGAATACTATAATTTGAAAATGTAACACTTCTCAGAAATGGAAGCATTTTTAGCTCTTCCTGTCATTTTCCTCTGCTCTCTTCTTTCCCCTTCATGGTTTGTTGTCCCTGCTTTTAATAAATATAAGTAAACTAGAATTACTTTTAGCTTTCACTGATTAAGTAAGGTGACAGCTTAATACAAGTCATTGAAAGAACAATAATTTTGTGGTCATTGTTTTTGGAAAAATGCAGAAATGTGTGTGAAACACCATAACCCCCACTCCTCCCTCCACTTTATTTTTGTGGATCTAAAAGTTTCTAAACCCATGATCTGTTAAAGATAGCAGCATTAGGGGGTGAGAGAGATGGTTCAGAAGTTGAGTGCCTAGCTGTTTTTGCAGAGGACCCAAACTCAGCTTGGGTGGGTCACAACCACCTGTAGATCCAGTTCCAGGGCATCTAATGTCTCTGGCCTCCTTGGTACTTAACATTCATGCACACAGAGATAGATATACACACACGTGTGCACACACACCCACACCCACCCACCCACACACACAATTTAAACTAAAATAAGCACTTAAATATCTGCATCTAAAACCTGCCAACCTGTTCTCTGTTTTCCTACAGTGCTTCCTGCAAACTTCATGGCTCACCCTATGATTGAAGCCACTTTAGTATCACAGGGATCCTGAGATCTTGCTAGGTGAGTTTCAAGCAGGTCTCATCTGGATCCGCAGAGGGGTGGGTGATAGATGATTTTAGTGCAGGAAAGACCTTCAATTCTGTGTTCATAAGCTCTGTGAACTTAGACACGCTCTTTAGCTCTTTAGCTATTCTGGGCCTCATTTCCTCATTTTGAAAAGGATATTGACAGTTCTTCATACATCTGTTGGGTGGTTTAGGCATGGGGATATAAATTCTTTGAATATTGCATGGAATATAAAAATCTGATATTGGGATAATCGTTTTATAATTACTTTATAATTAGTATTAGGCACTTGACAAGACTCTCTTACCTTAGTTTCTTTTAATTTGCACAGAGACTCAGACAATAAAAAGTAGGGTAAGCAAATTCTTTGCCTTCAAGAGTGGTAACAGATGAGAGAGGGCCAATGTTCACAGGAGTGTGGGCTTTCAGGGGCTGCCTATGGTACGAGGAATGATCTCACACACATGCACATACAGGTAACACTGTATAATCAAACTTAGGCAAACTATGTATAGACAGCACTATTTTGTTAATTAGATCATTTTACAATCTTCATCCTTCATACAGTGTTCAGTAGTTGACACGTAATTGGTATTTGTTGTAGAACTATCTGGTAATATTAGAGTGAGGTTTATTAGAATTAGTATATATATGTATATATATATATATATATATATATATATATATATATATATATATATATATATAGAGAGAGAGAGAGAGAGAGAGAGAGAGAGTGAGGAGTACAAGACTTAATATATTATATATAGTATATTATATATAGAAAGTGAGGTCTAGTAGAGTTAGTATATTATGTATATACTATATTATATAGTATATTTTTAGAGCTATAATATTAGAGTGGTGAAATTTTACATTTCAGCACTAATGTTGAATAGCAAATACCTTCTCTTTCCTAGTAGAGATACGGGAGTTTAGGAGATAGCACATGAGTTTTGGAGCTGCACAATACAGCCCATAATACTAAGATGCTTATAAAATCAGTGGAGTGCGGCGCCAACCTACAAAAAGTCTGGTAACAAAAGAAATGATTTTCACTGTTCAGCTTTTGACTCTCAGTGATGCTGGATCATTGTTAATATCATTGCCTTGCACGGATGCTCCATGATGACATGAAAAGCACACAATCCTTACTAAGAAGGAGAAGAAAATGCACCACGGATCACCATGTTTTCAGTACAAGATGGGAAAGAACCTATGTACTTTATTGTTTTAATGTTTTTATTTTGTTCTGACTGTGTGTGTGTGTGTATGTGTCTGTGTGTATGTGTGTGTGTGTGTGTATGTGTGTGTGTATGTGTGTGTGTATGTGTGTGTGTGTATGTGTGTGTGTGTGTACTCATGCATCCTGTGTGTGTGTGTGTGTGTGTACTCATGCATCCTGGTGCCAGCAGAAGCCAGAGAAGGGCATGAGATTCCTAGAGCTCATAAGCTTGACACAGATAGTAGGATCTAGACCTAGTCTGATTCAAGAGCAGCAAGCACTGCTGAGCCCAGTTTCCAGCAGCCCTGCAATTCATGTTTCAGACAGGATACATCACAGCACTTGGGTTATAGTGTCCTCTCCAAATATTTCAAACTCCAGTGTGCTCTATGTTTGCACATGCATTCCAGGTCAGTGGAGAAGAGCCAGCTCGTTGTGTAGTTTGGCAAAACAGTCTATTTCCAAGGAGAGGGTAAGAGCTCTTCTCTCCAGCTATTCTGTGATCAAGAGATGTGGGCAAATTGGAGTATCAGAGAAGATCACCTGGGAACTCTGATGAGCAGGAAAACTAATGCAGGAACAGACTCATTTGTATGATGGTGACAAGGTTCTCATCGATACCAGATTTGTAGACATTCAATTAGTCACGGAAATCTCACCAATTCACTTATGAATTGATTGTTTTTTTTCTTATCACAAGCAGTGGCAAATACAGCCCAGATGTGAACCATCAATATCTTGTATAAACTTTACTGCTAACAGTGGCTTAGATACCGGGGTCAAGAATACACAGGAGGGGTTGAAATCCTTCCAAGTTTGAGTAAGTTACCCTTCTCCCCCAGGCTTCAGTTTCCATGTCTGTGAGATAGGAGGCAGGCTAATCACCTTTTCAAATGGTTGCAGGAGAAATAAAATGAGACACCCAAGAGAAGCTGTGTCTCTGACAAGTCACTCGTCAATCGTGAACTTAACCCAATGTTAGATTTTAATATTTTTGATTATGAATGTATAAACGGCTGGTACAATTTCTTTTTTTCCCACAGAGCATCTGAAAATACATCATTTATCCCATTCAGTGGTCAAGATTATTGTCTAGTAACTATTTTATAGCAGGGTTTGTCTGGGCTCTGTACATTAAAATAATGTGTCATATGTCAGAGCACAATAAAATTTCAGAATGTTAAATAAAACGGAAAGTTCCAGTTTCAATAATTCTATGATGATGTAGATTACTTTTGGTGAGACATTTTCCCCCCTAAGGTAAAAGATGGTACTCATAATGCTTCCAAAGTGCTTTTAATTTCACCTCTATTAGTCATGGTCAACTCTGTCTAGAGTACAATTTGAAATTTAAGAGGCTGCAGACAGGGTGAAGGGCTTCAAAATGCCAGTGCTTCTGCTCTCAGCCCAGACTTAGTACAACTACTGCAATCATTAATTCACACTAAATGTGGATACCTGTTTTGGAGCCACAGAAGACTGGCCCAGTTAACAGTTCATCATAGGATGGGAGGAAGTGGGGAATCAATGTCTTTAGTTGTGTTCTTTCTGCTGAGCCTACCAGGCTCTGAAAGATAGCTACAAACGTGACCCCAGTCAATCTTGGTGGGTCAAGGAACAAAATGAATAGGGGATGGATATGAGACAAACTCGGGACAGTGGGAGAGGGTTGAGAGAGGTTGTATGAAGGTGAAGCATTAGAGTGATTAGTAAGCAAAGGCAACATATGTGGAAGTGTCAAAAATACATAAGCAATCATACTATTTAATATCTACATAAAAACTATACGATCCATGTAATTCTGTACACAGATATAGAATATACAGGTATACATGTATAAATATATTACACACATACATATACATATATAAGTATATATATAACTATATATATAAATGTATATATATATATACATATATATATATATATATATATACATATGTGTGTGTGTGTGTGTATGCATATGAGGACTGTAAGAACCAGAGGCTCAGGGGGTTTGTTGTGCAACTGTGTCAGAAGCATCAGTTACCTACAGGACTGTCCAAACAGTTGGGTAACGACAATAGACATGCTAAGCTGGCTTGGGAGGAAGATCTTTGAGGATGTCAGCTCTGCAGGGGATAGCATGCTAATTACTTATCCAGTACCAAGTGGTAAGCCCTGAAAACATTCATATGGGTAACATTATATACAGAGTGGCTATGGATGAAATGATAGGCCAGGAATTTGAAGGATAGTGGTAAAGTGGGTTTGGAGGGAGACAAGGGAAGGGAAATGGTGTAATTATATAACAGTCTCACAAGTAAACGAAATGACTAAAATTAAAGAACTAACGTCAGAAACAAGTAAGGTATGGTTTCATAGAATTATTAGTATTATTTTAACTATCATTATAATATCCTGAAAAAACTTGTAGATAAATTTGAGTCTTTTGAAGTTCGGATATCTTCAAAGTAAAAGAGGATGCCTTAAATGAATTGCTCTATTCCACTTGTGGAGGGAGTGTACATTTATTCTATAAAATCTAAGTAAGTCAGATGAATGACTAAAATGGGAAACATCTTAATCCTATGGTGGTAAATTATTTTTCTCACAACTTGGGCTTTTGGTGCCCTGGAGGTTTAAGTGGAGGGTCAAGAGGCTAAGACACGTGAGACTCTAATGTGCTTCCTGCTTTCTATTTTCCTCCACAACAAGGATGGGCCAGGCCAATTTGATTTGAGATCAGAGAGTCTGTGGAAGCATATCGTGAGCCCACATCTGCTAGGCATTCTTAAGGTCTATCACCCAACTGTCCCCCAGGATATCACGCAACTTTTTTTGATGCAATAATTTATCAGGACTGTGTTGACCATCTATGTGGTTTTGACTGCATCCAGGTGTGGTTCCTATTTGAGAAGTCACTAAGATAACAATTCTTTCGAACCTGAATTGTTCAGTTGTCTGCTACATATGTACACAACGAAGGCTTTTTCCCCCTCCTTTAATAGTGGTCATACTGTAAGTACTTCCAAAGTCTTGCACATGGCTTTAGAATAAATGAATTGTTATCTAAGGCAGAGGCAAACAGCACAGTTTTATTGAGACTTAGTGTTCTTATGTACACTGAAGGGGAGGATAAACATTTGAAATGTTATACCTCCTTTAACTGCCCTTCTTGTTGAGTTTTCTTATTGTGTCTTCATATGGATGTTTATAGTACAATTACATTTATGCCATGACGCTAAACTACTTCTGAAGCCAATGACCAAATTTGCCAGGAATATGGTAGGATAATTTATATCTAAAATTTTGGTCAGAATGCAGCTAAAACAATCTTCAGTGGCAATGGGAGAGAGATGTAGCTTGAATATTATTAAAGTACGCCAATACTAGCATGTGCTCATCAGGGAAACCTTTCCAAATTATCTTAAGACAAAATTATAGCCACGGTGCTCACCAGTTCTGAGCTCAGAACGCCACATTATCTAGATGCTAAAATCAGAAATTTAAGTTTCAAGTGGAAATTCAGATCCTCTCCTACTCTTGTGAAATCTCTGATCATCTTCAGCAAACTGTTACTGGCTCACAGGAGTCGCTCAAAATATGTAGTCCATAAAAAAACAAAACAAAACAAAACAAACAAAAAACCAGTAACTAAGTAAGCTGAAAAATTAAAATGAGCCTTCCCAAGTCTGTTAAAATCCTTCCCCTGTCTCTTTGTTCCCTAGTTCAGCTTCTTCTCTCATGTTGGTGACATGTGGAATGTTCTGCCACCTCAACTAGATGGATCTTTCTTGTAGAGTGCAAGCACCTCCTCTTTGCTTCCTTGCTACTTACATTGAAGTCCAAACTCCTGCATGTGGTCAGATATCGTAGCCTGAGGTACTTCTTGTACTTCTCACAGTCACACTCTAGTCTCTTTCTTTTCTATGAAGTCAGGACATCAATTTCAGATTCCATCGTTTTTTTGCTTTCAGTTTGCCAACCCTTATCTCTTCCATTTATGCTACTAGTCATTAACTGATGTCACTTGTAGGTCAAGGTCAGCTACTCCTTTTGTATGTATTTACTTTTTTTTTTTAACTTAACATATCATTTGAATTGCAAGCCTTTTGAATTTCACTGCAGCAGAAGAGCATTCCTGGTGAGGC
Organism: Micromys minutus; assembly: GCF_963924665.1. Classification (NCBI taxonomy): domain Eukaryota; kingdom Metazoa; phylum Chordata; class Mammalia; order Rodentia; family Muridae; genus Micromys; species Micromys minutus. The sequence continues at coordinate 13,781,753 of NC_137960.1, read as the reverse complement.
TACACCTCTCTCAGTTAGGGTGATGCATCCTAGACACATCAGCATTTAAACTGGCAATCAGATAAAGGATTGAATAGATGCTGGCATGCTGGTTTCTTCTTCTTCTTCTTCTTCTTCTTCTTCTTCTTCTTCTTCTTCTTCTTCTTAATTCTTTTTCTTCTTCTTCTTCTTCTTCTTCTTCTTCTTCTTCTTCTTCTTCTTCTTCTTCTTCTTCTTCTTCTTCTTCTTCTTCTTCTTCTCCTTCTCCTTCTCCTTCTCCTTCTCCTCCTCCTCCTCCTCCTCCTCCTCCTCCTCCTCCTCCTCCTCCTCCTCGTCCTCGTCCTTCTCCTTCTCCTTCTCCTTCTCCTCCTTCTCCTCCTCCTCCTTCTCTTTCTCTTTCTCCTTCTCCTTCTATTTTTCCTCCTCCTCCTCCTCCTCCTCTTCTTCTTCTTTTGGACTTTGAGATTACAGGCTGTCTATAATGTTCTAACATTTACTAAGTGGTCCTAAGCACTAAGTTTTTCTTTTCAGGTTATTATATATAATATAAAAAGGATCAACTGGCTTACCACATATAACAGAACATCAGGGATCTGCTGGATATCTTATTCTATACATATATTTTTCTACAGCTCTGGGGACTCAAAAACGAAGTGCATAATGCCAGCAAAATTCAGTTCTGAGTATGTGGCTGTGCATTCTATGTGGTATAAAATGGATTTCAACTCCAAATAGTGTCAAGTGAGGCACAAAGAAAGTTAAAAACTTTCTTCATGAATATTCTTCATAAAGATACAATGATTAGGAAGATATGTACCTGGTGAGTTTACTAGCTATGTGTTTTATTTGCTCTTGTGCTTGAACACTGCCTCAATACAATATCAAATATGGGAAACTCATGGGAAGAAGATAACAGATAACAGAATACCTGGAACATCTATTTCATCTTTTTTCTGCATGAAGTTTGTTAATACTCTGCCAAAGATTAGGGTTTCACATTTCTCCTTGTGTCTGACATGGGCATATTATATGGATAATAAACCACAGAGTACTTTTGAGTGTTCCTGAAGGAGACTTGAAACTCAAAGTACAATCCCATCTTTCTTCCAGATTGGTTCTTTAGTTGCCAGTGAATAAGCTTCAGGTTCTTTCTACTGTTTTCTAGAGGTCCTATGCTGAGACATTAGACACAATCAGTAGTCAAAGTAAGGCTCTTTATGGTAGCACCATAAGTTCATTTTTAGAGGCTAAACCACAAAGGAACACTTAAAAATTTTATTTTTGATAGAGGTTTTCATGACATACATGAAAGTATGTATGTCAAAGCATATATGACAGTAAAAATATTAAATCTGTTAAGTTCATTTTTAGATATTTCATAATTAACTTCTAACAAAGTCTCAAGTTCCTTTGAAAGGAAGGCTCCATTCATAGTAGTCAGTTTTGTTTGACTCAGGTAGGTAGTGGTACTTAGAGTCACACTATTATATGTTGGTTTTCCAGTCTATCCCAATGCTGTGGTTCTATCTATGGGCATCTGTCCTTTTCATAAGACCAGATCAGTTTGCTTCCTGATCATTTCGGCTGTGTTTGTTGAGTGTTGACATTACCTTCTAGAAGGGTAGGGCAGAGAGGGCCATGGAATTTTATCATGAGTTATGTGGCCCCTCCTCTCAGCCAAGTTGTATGGAATTATGTCCTAATGACATATGGCCTTGTGGTCTTTGGAAGAACCAGAGTGTATAGGCTGAGGAAGACTGAGAGGAGGGAACTCTATGTATGTGGTTATGGGAGAGCAACCTTCCATGCCAAGTGCACACACTTTCCAGTGGTAAGGCTTTGATCTGCACCCTAACCCCACCTCCACCATCCTTCACCCATTCTATATTGAGGAAGGCCAATACACTCCCTATCTTTTAAATATCCTCGAGGGTGCAACACAAATCCAATTCTAATTATAATAAGAATGTACCTTTTTAAACTTGTCCATTATGTTGGGGTGGGCTTTCTGGTGATTCAGCTGTTTCTGTTTTCTTGAGATAGAGTCTCATTAGCATAGGCTGGCCTGAATCTCACTATACAGCCATGGTTGTTCTTAAACACCTGACCTGCAAGTATCCACTTCCAAAGTGCTGGGCTGTGCCAATCCCCACTGCATATGTTTTATTTATAATTTTCCCTAAGTTACTAATTTCAGTTTAAGACCCATGAGTATCTTCTTTTATGCCATTTACATTTTGAAAATATAATTTTGTTGCTTGATTTCATTTTTCGAATAGAAAATAATACTATTTTTGAATCTAACTTGCTGTGTTAATAAACACAATACTTAAATAAACATACTTGTAGGTAAAGGCTTCTCCATAAATTGTATTATATCCTCTGTGTAGACTCTTAAATGTGGGATGACTAGGCTATAGAAATGCATTCAATAGAAATTGCCATTTAAAGTGGGTTTGAAGACAGGTTACAAGGCTATTGACATGAAGTATAAAACACTAAACATTAACTGGTCCAAAGATATATAGGAAGTGACTTTAATGTTGGAGATTGGGCCTTAAATTTTTCCTATTTATTTATCTTAAGAAAGCCACATGGCTGATTTTTTTTTTTTTTTTTTGCTTTTCTATTTCTTTCTCCCTTTCTTACCCCTACCTTCTCTTCTTTCTCTTGTAAGCAGGAAGATGTGTGTGTGTGTGTGTGTGTGTGTGTGTGTGTGTGTGTGTGTGTGTGTGTGTGTGTGTTTGTGTGTTCAGACACAAAAGCACAAATGATATCTATTGTGATAGGCACTCAAAGTGTTTGGGACATCTTTAAGATCTGAACTAAAAATCAAGTCTCTTACCTTATTGCCACAGATTGTTAAACATATTTAGATGTCTAACATTTAGAATAAACAATCTTGGAAGGAAAAATGATGAGAAATGGGAATAATTGTGGTGCAATAAAAATATTGACATGAAACAGTTTTCTTTAACTAGAAAGGGGAACCAATGGATTGGAAGAAGGTAATGAAAGAGAAGAGGAGAGAGAGGAGGGAGAGGAAAAGAAGAAGAAGAAGAAGAAGAAGAAGAAGAAGAAGAAGAAGAAGAAGAAGAAGAAGAAGAAGAAGAAGAAGAAGAAAAAGAAGAAGAAGAAGAAGAAGCAGAAGAAGCCAACACTCTCATCCTATATGAAGGACAAACTGTCTGACAATAGATGTCCCATTTGACCATCTAAGCCAAAGGCTTGTGTTTATTCTGGGCTCCACGCTCATCTCTGCCTCCATGCTTGGTGGGTATGAGCAGAGAGGTTACCTGTGATGAACCAATCTTTGCAGCCTTGTTCAACTGTAACTGGGCTCAATTCACTGAACACTGAAAAATCCCATCTTTTGAGATGATGGAATTTTGGAACCAGAGGGCTTTCATTATTCTTCTCCTCAGCCTGCCAGACAGCCCCACTGACAATTAAATCATTTGCCACAAGGCAGCTTTGCTATATCAAATCATGAGTCAGTACATTCATCCTTCCTTCAACTCTCTTCTCCAATGCTCTATTTAATAGAAAAAGGAAATGCGATGTCTTCTAAAATAATTAGTGTGCAGTTTCATTTTCCCTCTTTTATTACTTTTTTGGGAATTTCATACAACACATATTGATCATTTTCACCCTGTTTCCATTCCTCTTGGATTCTTTCTTTTGCCTAATGTGAAAATCACTTGGAATGTGAAAACATAAGGAGTTTTTGTTTGTGAGAGTTATATCGAATTAGGTATGATTATGACTTGGTTATTGTTTTCATTTGGAAGTTAAGCATGACATAAAGAGATATGATTCTGTATGAAATCGACAAGGGTTAGACTTGCATTGGCTAATCTTGGTTGTTGACATGGGTACATCTAAGTTAACTAAAACCCAAGTAGATGTACATACTCAGGAGAGATTTTTCCTGATTAGATCATTTGAGGTCAGAAGACCCACCCCCAAATGGACCTCTTTTTATCTTAACCTATGTAAAATGACAAGGAAGAAGGAAGTTTTGCATTTTACCAGCTTGCCCTCACCTGTGATGGCATGTTTATTTATCCTGTTGTTGAGGCATTCCTTCATTGGTAGTAGAACCTACTGTTTTGGAATTCTAATATATTCTGAAGACCAGCTGAGATATCCAACCTTGTAGACTGAAAAAGTGTTAGACTCTTGGACTTTCTGTCAGGAGACAGGACTAGCCAGACCATATAGACCATAATCCATCATATATATCATCCATCTGATACCAGCTACAGCCAGAGGATGCTGACCTGGCCTGAACCTCAACACCAGAGCCCAGCACCCAACCCCGGTACCTCATTTTTAGCACTCTACCAGAAAGAAATGGAAGCAACATTTCTATTGTGAGCAGCCTGCATTTTCTACCTCTGATGCCAAGTGTGTTCTATATGTCTTAGTAGATATATATCCAGATTATATAATCATGCTCTCACTTCCCTTTAAAATCTCTTTTTACCTAAAATATCTTGCTTGAGACCCAGTGGCTCAGCTCTGCCTTCCTATATCATTATCTCTCATTACCAAGGAAGACCCATAGGCTTACTTCTCTTACCACTTATGGGACTTGGGGGCTCCAGTTACTCTCTATGCTTACAACAAAGAGAGACCAAAGCAGAACACTATACTGAGTCAAGAAAAGAGGACAACTCCATTTGAGCACTGTTCTTTTTCTGTATCAAATCAATTTCCTTCCTCTACTCCCTGTAGACTTCAGCAAATGGTCATTGCGTTCCTTTTAATAAAATGATGGAGTCAGAGTGCGTGCAGCAGCTCTGGACTTAACACTCTCAGCAATAACTGAATATTTTCTCCCATCTATTCAGTTTCTTAAGTTATCTAGTTCACAGCTGTGTTAATATGGTCTATGCATTGGGTAGCCCAGAAATGCTTTTGATAACCTGTGCTTCTAAAGGAAGGTTTGGCATGTTCTGTCAGCGAGGTTTGATAAAAGCCATATTTTTCTCTTACAGATGATCTGTTTTTCTTTCCTGAATGATTACATAATCTATTGTGACAAGCCTCAAAGCTACATTTCTTATAAATTTCAATGCTTGGCAAAATATGGTAATGGTGTCAAGGCTAATGAAGTTAGGATTTAATTTATAAAACGAGCACAGTATTTCTTAGGCATGTAGTGACTGAAGATGTGAGATAGGCAAACATACCCCTTAGCAATTCTCAGAGAATGGCTCGGAGGTAAGTGTTGGCACATAAAATAGTGTTTCTGTAAATCTGAGCAGTTGAACTCAAACAACGCCCCTACTAATGTATTCAGGGCACTTGGATTCAGTATCTTCTCTCTCACTGATAGACAGAGTTCTCCCACCAACCTTTCATTTTCTCATTAAGTATGATCCACTTCCGAATCCTCATCTACCATGCCCATACCCACAGCTACAACGGCAAGTTTCTGCCTCAGTGGTTATCTGCTTAGCATGGCTCATGGTAGCGTTTTCTATATTCCCATAGTACTCAGATGCCATTTCCCATGACTGAATAGTGGTCAGTGTTAGAAAATACACCAAACAAATAGGTATAGTACTATTTGCCCCAAACCCTGTGTACCATAAATGCACATTACTATGTAATGTGTCCACTGTTCTATATACTTCTAGTGCCCATGCCATTGATCACTCTGCAACAAAGTATATAGAGAATGGATGACAGACTATGTCTATGGCTGCATACATTATCTTCACATGTGTTCATATATGTATAGGTACAAATATGTTTCTTGAGGCTAACATTGATAAAAAGCCAGCTTTATAAAATAAGTCTGTGGACTTCTCATGGAATTTATAATATTTGCTTAAATTATGTTGTGTGTGTGTTCTGTCTTTCTGTCACAGTACAGGCATCATGATGTGTATGTTGAGGTTCGAGGACAATTTACCGGAGATGTTTTTCCTCCTTCCAAAATTTGGGCTTTGAATATTGAACTGGAAGTTAGGTCTCAGGCTTGGGGGCAAGTCAATTTGCCCATTAAGATTTTTTGCCAGCACCTTAAATAATTGTTTTCTCAAGGAAGTTTTGTGGTAGTGCAGATGTTTTAATCATTTTATACAAAGGAATAAATTGAATCTCAACCCTGTTATGCTGCTTATGAAAGACATCATATGTCTATAATTCTATGGCTTCTTACTAGGATAGCAACAAAACCTAGGAGGAATAATGTAACTATGGTTCAAAGAAGGCATACTGGCTGGTTTTGTATCAACTTAACACAAGCACAGAGAAAGGAGCCTCAGTTGGGGAAATGCCTCCATGAGATCCAGCTGTAAGGCATTTTCTCAACTAGTGTTCAAGGGCGGGAGGGCCCAACCCATTGTGGGTGGTGCCATCCCTGGGCTGGTAGACCTGGGTTCTATAAGAAAGCAGCCTGAGCAAGCCAGGGGAAGCAAGCCAGTATGTAACATCCCTCCATGGCCTCTGCCTCAGCTCCTGCTTCCTGACCTGCTTGAGTTCTAGTCCTGAATGCATTTGGTGATGAACAGCAGTGTGGAAGTATAAGCTGAATGAACCCTTTCCTCCCCAACTTGTTTCTTGGCCATGATGTTTGTGCAGGAATAGAAACCCTGAGTAAGACAGGAGGTAAAATGCTCAGTCTGAGGACCTTAAAGATATGTCAGTAGAGAGCATCACAAAGGTCTATGTAAATCTGATACTTGATTGGGTAATTTGGAGGAGAGGCTAGTAAAGAGGAATAGATGTAGCAGGAAGGTGGAAAAAATCTGTGATTTAGCTCTCTTGAAAATCTTAAATACATGTGGACAGCCATAGCATGTCTTACACTAAAATTAATAAATGTTAGTAGTTTCCTCACTTATGGAGCCAGTGGAATCTGTAGATATTGTAGTTGGAATGAAGTGGAAATTTGGTGATTATACAGTGTTTAATCTATAGATTAATAGCTTACATCTATAAACAAGTTCCATTAAGGACCAGGGGTGCACATTAGATCAGGAGATGCCTTTTCTCTTTCTCAGAATAAACCGGTTTGTATCTAAACAACCAATGAAGACTTAGACAGAAAATGGAACAAGCTATTGTTTTATATATTATCATAAACTGACATTTCTTTTCTTAGTACCTGCCAGTTTGACAAGATTACTTATGGCCAAATTCCATTCCTCAAAACTGTGTTAGGAAAGCCATAGACAGAAGTATATATATTCTGGCTTCCAAGGATTACCATGCCAGTTGCTATGGTAATATGTTACTGAAAAATTTAGAGAGGATGATAGGTCTACCTGGTTGGTATGTGACTCTGTATATTTGTTAAAGCTAACAAACCTGTTCAAGACAGAATGTGAATTTCACTAATTGGAAAAAGAATGCAAGATAAAGCTAAGATGTATGTGCATTAGAAAGACAGGGGAGAGGTCAGACTGTGACAAATAGACCTACTTTCACTATAAATTACTTGCATAGTCTTATTAAAACAAACAGAAAGAAAACAACTTAAGTGACTTTGTAAAGCAATTCTTTGATTGGGCACTACATGGCCGAAGACACAGAAAAATGTAGATAAATGATGAGTTATAGTTCACAGGTTAATTTTTCTCAGAACTATAGGCTAGGGGATATAAAGTTCATTTCTATGCAGGGATTGAAGAAATAAATAAATATAAATGATGACAAGGACATTTTCACTGCTAGAGACAGAAGTTACATGGAGAGAACTAGAACAGACTTTGAAAGAGAAATTCTTTGAAAAGATCACAGGCAGTAAATGAATAGATATGTAGAAACAGTGTGGAAAGAAGTGTATACATGTATCTGTACACCAGCTTGGATACACACACACACTTCTAGGCAATGTATTCTGAGACAGGCTTAAGCAATGACTCCCCTTTAGCAACAATCATGCTAGATCCCACACAAAACACAAGCATGTTCTTGGAGAATCTCATAATACCAGAACATAAAGAAGTGCTTGAAATATGTAGACAAGTCTAAAGGGTTACAAGAGTTAACCTGAAAGAGTTCCTAGTCATCAAAGCTGAGGGAACATTAGCAATAAAGTAACCAGAGTATTGTAAAGCAAAAATAAAATTAGTATTCCAAAGATCATAGCAATGCCAATGACTGTATGTTTGGAGATTAAACATATAATCCTTTAACTGTTCTATATATAAGAACACTATTAGTACCCCATATTGCTCTGAACATAATATACAACGCGATAAAAGGGGAAAGTGGAAGTTAAAAAGAAACAGTACAGAAAGAGGTTTGTTGAGGTAGAAATTTCTGGTTCCTTTGGACATTCAGTTGTGTCATGTGATATTTATCTGAAAGCTGTCTTATGAAAGAACATTTTGCTGAAGGAGAAATGTGAGAGAATGTTTTCCTGAGAACAGACGTAGGCTATTTTTCTGGAGGCTGTCTGGTGAAAGGGCATGTGCTGTTTTGCTGGAGCAGACCCTTGAGAGGACATGTGATGTTTGGATGTATAGATATAACCCAACAGACAGTGGACAACACTCTTGCATTTGTTTACCTTACTACTTTTTGCTGGTCTTTGTTTGACTTCAGGGATACTGGTCTTTGCTGACAATGCTCTTGCACTGGTTCACCTTGCTTTCTTTGCTGATATTTACTTGTCATGACTACATAGAGAGAAATGCACAAAAGAGAACTTCTAGTGATATTCTCGAAGCTTCTTGCTGCTTCCATGGACTTGGGCTGATTGTTAGAGCTTTGTGGTTTCTTCCGGATTGAGCCATGACTGCTGATTCATGTTTGGTGTTTTGTTATTGGACTGGACTGCTGAATCAAAGATTTTAGTCTCCCCAAGTGTACTGGCTGGTTTTATGTCAACTTGACACAAGCTGGAGTTATCACAGAGAAAGGAGCCTCAGTTGAGAAAATGCCTCCATGAGATCCAGCTGTAAGGCATTTTCTCAACTAGTGATCAAGGGGGGAAGGCCAAGTCTATTGTGGGTGGTGCCATCCCTGGGCTGGTAGACCTGGGTTCTATAAGAAAGCAGCCTGAGCAAGCCAGGGGAAGCAAGCCAGTAAGTGACATCCCTCCATGGCCTCTGCAACAGCTCCTACTTCCTGACCTGCTTGAGTTCCTGTCCTGAATTCCTTCGGTGATGAACAGCAATGTGGAAGTGTAAGCTGAATAAACCCTTTCCTCCCCAACTTGCTTCTTGGTCATGATGTTTGTGCAGGAATAGGTACCCTGACTAATATACCAAGGAATGAATTCTAAATAGGCCCATGCCCCCCTTATCCTGTTAACCATCTCCCTCCTTTACCTTTGGTAGGTGGGATCTAAGGAAGGTTGAAACATTTGTGAGCCCTTATTAAAGTTGATTAAAAAAATATCTAAGCCTAAGGCTTGTATTTTCTTTCCTGAAATGTTTAGTAATTAAAGGAGAAAAAGTAGAGCTCTGGATGATGTCATCTTTACTAAACGATTTAAGTCAGCACCCCTAATAATAACATGTGAATCAGGGTGTGCCTTTTTGCAAGTGTCTCTGAGAAGAGGCTATTTATATGATCACACAATTTCATAGGAAATGATGAAAAGTAACTAGATAAACCTGAAATGAGAGAAATATGTGCAAAGTAATAAAAGACATTGATGTGGGAGCTCAGATGAGGCTAAGGCTGTCAGATATTGGAGATTTATGAACCATGTAAATGCAGTGATGAGTCCTTGGTTGAATACTAGGGCTGAAAGAGAAGCAATGGGAAAACATGGCAAAATCTTTTTAAATTTTGCACATTACAAAAACTGCTGCTCTGAAGTGCTGAGTAATTTTGTTTGTTCATTTGAGACAGAATCTCAAGTAACCCTCTTGCCTCTACCTCCTAAATGTTTGGTTTTTGGGCATGAACCCCTCCTTTGTTTTAATAGGATTGTAGGGATTGGGAGACTCCATTTGAGCTAGGCCAGCACTCCTTTAACACATACCATATAAAGATGCTTAGAGTCTTCATGAGATCTTACAAGACAGTTGTCCTTGCTCCATCTCATATAATATTATGGACACATATTAATGGCTTAAATAATAAGACATAGTCATCCAATCCTGAGATTAAGAACTGCTAAAGTGTAGAATATTCAAAAGAAAATTAATCTCTGAAGAGTCACACATGGTCTCTTGCCTTTTCTATTTGTAATGGAATATAAATAATTTAAAATTGTTTAGAAATGAGCTTCTTTTATGTCTTCTCAAAGCTTATTTTTTAAATGTAGTTAACATCAAGAACAAAAAAAACCACTGGCAGCACATGTCTGTTGGGTCCTTTCTGTGGCTTATAAGGAGGTTGATGGGAGCTGATACATCTAGATTTGCTGTGTGCCTTCACTGCCAACACTAGTTTACATGAAAACTTGTACAGAATACAGATTTTTATATTGATTATTTTACATTTTATTTTTCTCAAAGTTTTTTTCCATATTAAATATATGCCCTGGCCATTTTGATTTGGGATATTTAATACATGGGCTCTCTTGATTTGTGGAATTTCTTGCTGCAGCTTCTAGAAACAGCTTTACTTTTCCGTTCATTGGTTAAGTTAGGATGTGTCTCCAAACTCTACTGGCTGTGATAGGAAGTAAGGCCTATTGTTTTGATGAGAAAGTGACTATTTTATTTACAATCCATAAATCTCACCTATGTCTAAATACTTCACAACATGTAAGTGTGTTACCTGGATAGATCCTTTGGTGTACATTTAGGGTATTTTAGAATGGTCAGACACAGCACTGAAAGATAAAATTAATTCAAAGTAAAAAAAAAAAAAAAAAATATATATATATATATATATATATATATATATATATATATAATTTGTGTATAATATGTAATATTATGTATTATATGGTATACTAAAGGGAAATATATTTAAGAATTAATAAATTTATACCTTTAACACAAAATGAAACTTGAGATAGATTCCCAATTTACATATTATGTAAAAAACATCCACGGAAAATTCACACATGTAAATTTAGCTACAGGAGGCATATAGCTATACAGATTTACCTGAGAAAGTACACATATGGCTTTAATTCAGGAAGTACACACATGCAGTCTGAGAAGTACAAGTTTAGAGACTAAATTGCTGCATCAAGAAGGCACTCATCTGCTACACAGGGGTGTGAGTAGCCTTAATGTCATAGAAGACTACAACTGAAATGGTTAAATGATCACTGGTGTTTATATTTACTACATAGAAAATAAAAAAAAAACAGCACATGGGACTGCTACTTATTCCTTCCATTTTGGAAATGTTTGCCCCAGTGAACTCATCCGTTCTAAGTTCTTGGAAGATCTTGGGTGACACATGGCATAATGTTCCATGGGAAATGTAATCTTTCAAGTTTGAAAGCAATTCAAAGAATGTTCACTCTTTATATTATGATATTTATCAATGCATATATATATATATATGAAAGAGATCTTTGTTTTTTTTTAAACAACTTTATTTTACAAAACCAAGATAAATGTACAAATTTTAAACATTTTTTGCTTAAAATTATACATTTTTTGTCAGTAATTTTTTCAGATTTTAACATAATTTTTGCATAAAACTATATGAATATATTTTTTAGTCAGTACTTGATTTTTTTCAAGGTTTGATAGTATGTCTTGAAAACTTAATAGCTACAATGAGCTAAAGTACATGTAAAACAAAACGTAACATGGAAATAGTTAAAGTTTTCTTGTTTTGTAAATATTTTTTTTGTTTTGTTTTGTTTTCTTTATTTCTTGGACTTCATACAGTCTGTGAGTTGTTTCTGGGGGAGTGCAAGCCTGAAAGAGATCTTTGTTGATAGTGACTTTAAAAAATTTTTAATTTGATGTTTTATTCTTTCACTTTATATACTAGTCACTTCCCCACTTCCAGGCACCTACTCCCACAACCCTTCCCCCATCCTCCCCTTCCCTTCTCTGCCCATTGCATGTCTCCCCAACCCTGGTATATTAAGTCTCTGTGAGGCTAGGAATTTCCTCTTCCACTGAGGCCAGACAGAGCAACCCAGTACAGGCAACAGCTTTTGGGATAGCCCTGTTCCATATATTCAGAACCCAGAGGAAGACCACATTTGTTTTCTACTATTGTAATCAAGATTTGTGGTTCTCCCTTCTCCTCAGGGGTTGTTGACCACTATTCCTCGAGGAAAAAGTGAGAAGAGTCAACAGACCGGTTCATAAAATTCATGAGTATGAAGGCAATGACAGACTTCTGGGGTCAGATTCAGAGAGGTAATTTAAATTTATTCAGGGTGAATCAAGGGGATTTTATCTTTGGGAAGGGAGTATGATATTTCCAGTGTGGGTATGTACCATGTTTGTCTGGAGTTTAGGATCTGAGGAGTGCCTTGTTTGCATGGAGAGTCATTTCAGTAATTCCAGGTTCTTGCTGGACAGGAGAACAGAATCTAAACCTTTAGTCTCACCAAGGCTAGATGACATTCCTCAGGTATAGGGTGTGGGGTGGGGTCTGTCTCCCTAGATCAGGCAGAGAAGCAGAAGCTGCACTAAGAAAAGGGAGTCTTCCATCTTGTGGCCAGCTCAAGAGAACTTTCCAGAGGTAGAAGACCTTCAGTGACTAGACCCAACAAAGCTTGGATTTAAAAATGAGATAGTTTATCTTATAGGTTCCTTTTAAAATATAATTTAAAAAATATTACTATGTGTGTGTGTGCATGCATGTGTGTGTACACAGGCATGCATGTGTGCATGTGTCTGCATCAAAACCAAATGAGAACATTGAAATCTCTGCAGCTAGAGTTACAGGCATTTGAGAGATGAATGATGAAAATTGAATTCAGATACTCTGCAAAGGTAAAAACTACAATGAAGTTGTAAGTCATTTCTCTACCTGCTAGTCTCTTTTATATGGTGTTTGAAAGGATTTAAATAAATTATGGACATATAGTAAGAACAACATAATTTCTGTCAAGTTATCCAAACCTCGGGACTCATACAGCTATTACTTGAGTATTGTCTCTCTTTCCTGCTGTGTGGCTATACAAAAAACAAGGGCTCCACTTCCTCATTTATGAAAGGATCATAAATCCCTTTAGTTCATGGTTTGCATTGATATCATAAGATAAAATGAAACAGACACAGTTCTTGATCTATGACAATTCAGACAGAAGGCAATTATATACTTACTGCAAAAAAACCTTTATACAGATTTCATGAGATACTGTTTACAAATCTTTCCGGTAGATTATAACATCTCAATTGATTTTAGGTGTTAATGCCATTCCTATGCACATCAGTAACTCATAATGGTATAGTGAATGTGTTTCTGATATCTCCTTTGCACCTTCACAAATAAGAGACAAATTTGGAGTGCTCAGTTTCACCCAATGGTTCCTTTTTTTGCAAACCGATCGTCTATATTAACACTTTTCTCATGGCTATTTGTTTTTTGTTTTTGTTGTTTTTTTTTCCCAGAAATTTATAATAATATTTTTTTGGTTAATAGTTTAAATTCAAAACCTCAAAAACATCTGCTACCACTTAATCTAATGACCTTAAGACAAGCTTCTCATTTTCTGACTCTATCATAAATTAGCCAAAGAGCATCATTTAGAGCATATTAGTCATTCCTGCTCTGTTCTGCAGGTCATTGCAAAGATGAAGGATCATGGTAATAAAGAACTTCAGGCAGTAGGGACTTTTACTTCTCAATTTTAATCTTGTACAGAGAAAGAATTCGTAAAGAAGCGAGATCATTGCCAAAACTAGAAAGATCCCTAACCACTGGATGTTTTTAAGAGAACATGATAGATGTACATTTTTAGTACTTGATATATACAAAGTGTTATGATTAATTTGGACATATAATTTGGGTATATAAAGGCTTATACTTAGTGTGTTTTGAGTATCTATTATTTCCCTTTTCTCAAAACTATTTTTATAGCACCCGATCAACTTTGATACATATTATTTTATCTTGTTCTTTATCTTCAAATTTTCCATTATATTTTTTATCTGTCTTAGAAGTAATTTCTAAAGTTGTTAAATTTCAATGTTAAAAGAAGACAATGCTAGACAGAACGTTTTTAGTAAAAACGGGCTTGTTTACATTTATTGTTGTATTGGCTATTAAAACTGTCAGAGACTAACTACACTGGCAATGTTCATTAACTGTGGGAAGCAGATGAAGTCCTAGTATATGTGCGTCACCTGTAAGGACCCGAATGCCTCAGACTAATGAGAATTGGCAAAGCCTTTCCTGAATCAGCTTAGGGAACCGGCAAAGCTTTCCTCAGGTTTGTGTGTGAATGTTCACAGAGTGTACAGAAACTATCAACTGCAGTGCCCTCCTATGGAGATGAGCTATCTCCTCCACATTGTGCTATAAATAGTAAGTGCCCTGAAGTTTCTTGTTGCCTAGTAATGTTCCGTCAGAGTTAGCACAGTCTACCAGATCCCAGAATGTTTGCGCATGTGTCGTCATCTTTACTTAATTTCTTTCTCACCCTAGGCAAGTTTCCAGACCAAGCCATGTTGGACTCTGGGATTACTGGAAATAAAAACAAAGAGCAATAGCAGCAGCAGCAATAAAAATCTATTGCAGTAAAGAGAAAAGGTTGCATTGATACTGATATGCCAAGGGGAAGTTTGAGAGCAAGATGGGGGCGATCCTAGGTATCGCATCCTTATTAACTGCTGTTATTCAAAAATGAAATGAAAAATCCTCAGTTGTTCATTATTAGAGATATATGATTAATTCAGAGCAATGTCCCATCACAGTTGAATTTCTATTCTTCCATACGTTATGCTAGTTCCACGAGGAATAGACATTCCCTAAGTCTTAAGCTAGCATGAGGCCTTTAATGTAATAATGAATCCTATAGTATCTCATGAAGAATCAGAATGCCAGAAGCCCCCCTCAATTCATTGGATATAAGAGTTTCTAATATTCAGTAGTATATATTAACATTTAAATTCATACACATCCCTGTATCCTTTAAAATGTACATTTATTATTTATGACATAATACAATGGGAATGCTGCATAAATAGAAATGCTATTTTTTTAGGTAATGATGGCCAATATTGATAAAACTATGTTTTTCAAATACTATCAATCTGCATTTGATTACATCTATGAATGGGGACTCCATTAACTTGGGGCTGGCCAATATTTTTTAGAGAGGCAGAGAAAGAAAATTCAATGATATGTTTCTTGCAGAAAGTTCCATTAAAGTAGCTAAGCTAATACTAACTTGCCAAGACTCTATTGTATGTCTGCTTAGATAGTTCCTAGCCATCTACTCCCAATAGCCACGTGTCCTGTGGCAATGCATTTGGGATTTCTGTAATCCTGACCCTGGTCCAGATGTATTAACCAAAGCAGCTAATGTTTATACAAACTAAACATAAGCTAAAATATCTAAAAAGTATTAATTAAAATTAATTTTCAGGTTGAGTTTGATTACTATACATGCCAATAACAAATGTTGCAAGTTTACTCTGACCCTAAAATAATATTGACATACTTGCAGTCCTTTGGCTTTAAAAACAAACAAGCCAACCAACCAACCAACCAACCAACCAACCCACCAAAAAAAAAAAAAAAAAAAAAAAAAAAAAACCAAAAAACCAAAAAACCAAAAAAAAAAAAACTGTACTCTAAGGCATAAACTGCTCTGGGGACATTAGCCACAAAATAAAGGGTTTATATACTTTTTGTTTTCAGATTTTTGCTTTTATTTTTATTTTTTTGCTAGATATTTTATTTATTTACATTTCAAATGGTTTTTTTTCTCCTTTTCCAGTTTTCCCTCCACAAATCCTTTATCCTATCCCCCCTCTTCCTGCTTCTATGAGGGTTCTTTCCCAACAACCCACCCATTCCTGCCTCACCACCCTGGCACTCTCCTACACTGGAGCATTGATCTTTCACAGGACCAAAGGCCTTTCCTCCCACTGATGCCAGATAAGGCCATACTCTGCTACATATGTGGCTGGAGCCATGGGTCTCCCCATGTGTACTCTTTTGTTGGTGGTTTAGTTCCTGGGAGGTCTGGGGAATCTGGTTGATTGATATTGTAATTCTTCCTATGGGGTTGCAAACCTCTTCAGCTCCTGCAGTGCTGTCTCTAACTCCTGGGTCCCTGTGCTCAGTGCTAAGTCTAATGGTTGGCTGCAAGCATCCTCATCTGTATTTGTCAGGCTGTGGCAGAGCCTCTCAGGAGAGAGCTATATCAGGCTCCTATTAGCAAGCACTTCTTGGCATCCACAATAGTGTCTGGGTTTGGTGTCTGTAAACCACTTTCCCTAGGTGGGGAAGTCTCTGGATGGCCTTTCCTTCAGTCTCTGCTTTACACATTGTCCCTGAATTTTCTTTAGATAGGAGCAACTTGGGTTAAAAATTTGGAGATGAATGGGTGGCCCCATCCCTCAACCAAGGGCCTTGCCTTGGATATAGTCTGCACAGGTTCTTTCTCCCCTTTATTGGGCATTTCAGCTAATCTTATTTGTTTTGGTTCCTGGGAGCTTCTTGCTTTCCAGGTATCTGGGACTTTCTGGTAGCTACCCCAAGTTCCCTATCCCAGATTGCTCTGTTCAACTTCCTGACCCTCTCTATATCCTCTCTGTATCCTCCCAAACCTGATCCTTCCCCCCTTTCTCCCCTCCTCCTCTCTTCCTTCCAAGTCCCTCCTACCTTTTCCCTTCTGGGAGTATTTTGTTTCCTCTTCTAATGACTAAAGCATCCATACTTTGGTCTTCCTTCTTCTTGAGCTTCATATGGTCTGTGAATTGTACCATGGGTACCATGTGTGTTCTTTAATGACCGAGTTACCTCACTCAGGATGATATTTTCTAGTTACATCCCTTTATGTAGGAATTTCATGGAGTCATTGTTTTTAATGGCTGAGTAGTACTCCATTATAAATATACCACATTTTCTGTACCCATTCTTCTGTTGAGGAACATCTGGGTTCTTTCCAGCTTCTGGCTATTATAAATAAGGCTTCTATGAACATAGTGGAACATGTGTCCTTGTTGTATGTTGGGGTGTCTTTTGGGTATACGCACAGGAGTGTTACAGCTGGGTCCTCAGGCAGCACTATGTCCAATTTTCTGAGGACCTGACAGACTGATTTCTAGAGTGCTTGTACAAGCTTGCAATCCCAGCAATGGAAGAGTGTTCCTCTTTTTTCACAACCTTGCCAGCATCTGCTGTCACCTGAGATTTTTATCTTTGCCATTCCAACTGGTGTGAGGTGGAATCTCAGCATTGTTTTGATTTGCATTTCCCTGATGACTAAATAAGTTGAACACTTCTTTATGTGCTTATCAGCAATTTGTGATTACTCACTTGAGATTTTTTTTATTTATCTGTGTACCCCATGTTTAATAGGATTATTTGCTTCTCTGATGTCTAACTTCTTGAATTCTATGTATATATTGGATATTAACCCTCTATCAGATGTAAGATTGGTAACATTTTTCCCCCAGTTTGTTGGTTGCCATTTTGTCTTATTGACAGTGTCTTTTGAATTATAGAAGCTTTGTAATTTTATGAGGTCCCATTTGTCCATTGTTGATCTTAGAGAGTAAGTCATTGCTGTTCTGTTCAAGGAATTTCCCTCTGTGCCCATGTGTTTAAGGCTCTTCCCCACTTTCTCTTCTATTAGATTCAGTTTATCTGGTTTTATGTGGAAGTCCTTGATCCATTTGCACTTGAGCTTTGTACAAGAAAACAAGAATGGATCTATTTGCATTGTTCTACATGCTGACCTCCAGTTGAACCAGCACCATTTGTTGAAAATTCTGTCTTTTTTTCCACTGGATAGTTTTATCTCCTTTGTCAACAATCAAGTGATCATACGTATGTGGGTTCGCTTCTGGGTCTTCAATTCTATTCCAGTGATCTACCTTTCTGTCTCTGTACCAGTATCATGCATTTTTTTGTTGTTTTTTATTTTTGTTTTTTTGTTTTTAAATCATGTTTGCCCTGTTTGAGGTCAGGGGTGGTGATTTCCCCAGAAGTTTTTTTATTGTTCAGAATAGTTTTTTGTTATTCTGAGATTTTTGTTGTTCCAAATAAATTTGAGAATTGCACTTTCTATGTGAAGAATTGAGTTAGAATTTTGATGGGGATGGCATTGAATCTGTAGATTGCTTTTGGTAAGATGGAAATTTTTAATATATTAATCCTGCCACTCCATGAGCATGGGAGATCTTTCTGTCTTCTGAGATCTTCTTCGATTTCTTTCTTCAGATACTTGAAGTTCTTGCCATACAGTTCTTTTACTTGCTTGGTTAGAATCATACCAAGATATTTTATATTATTTGTGACTGTTGTGAAGGGTGTTATTTTCCTAGTTTTTTTTTTTTCTCAGCCTGTTTATCCTTTGAGGAGAGTAAGGCTACTGGTTTGTTTAAGTTGATTTTATATTCAACCACTTTGCTGAAGTTGTTTATCAGCTGTAGCAGCATCTGATGGAATTTTTGGGGTCATTTAAGTATACTATCATATCATCTGCAAATAGGAGTATTTTTACTTTTTCCTTTCTTATTTGTATCCCTTTGGCCTCCTTTTGTTGTTGTTGGCCTCCTAATTGCTCTGGCTAGGCACTATGTGAGCACTATATTGGATAGGGAAAGAGTAGGCAGCCTTGTCTAGTTCCCGAGTTTAATGAGATTGCTTCAAGTTTCTATCTATTTAATTTGATGTTTGCTACTTGTTTTCTGTATATTGTTTTTATTATATTTGGATATGGGCCTTGAATTCCTGATTTTTCCAAGACTTTTAACATGCAGGGGTGTTGAATTTCATCAAATGCTTTCTCAGCATCTAATGAGATAATTATGTATTTTTTTCCTTTGAGTTTATATAGTGGGTTTGTGTACTTTTATCTATCTTAATCAGTATAGCTTTCTGTATTTTTTTAAGGTAAGCATTTCATTTTCTGGAGGTGCCAGCAGATTATCTTCCTTTCCCACAGGATTGAGCCTTATTCCCAATCCACCCAGCCACTGCAGGCTGTAGGCTTTGAAAATTTCCCAAGGCCCTCTGCTTCCTACTGAACCTGGAGAAGTTTGGAATGAGTGCTATGTTCCCAGACACCAAAATGGATAAGTTTTTGGACTCTTCTAAGATCTAAATCCGTATACTGAATTTGGCTCTGATTAGGAGGCATACACCTCTTAAGGATCCTTATTGGGAACTAAGAAGGTTTGAACTTTTGATAAACCTTATTTGATGAACTAAGAGGGGCAGACCTCTTGAGGAATCAGCTTTTAAATAAGAGAAACATACCTCATTGAATACCTCATCAGGGTTAAAGTGTATAGGCCCTTTGAGGAGACTTCTTAATGTTTTTTGAGGGAAAAACCCTCATTATGAGAAGGTTTTCCTTGTTCTCCCATACTAATGTCAATAATGTGGAGTCAGATGGTGGCTGGATTCCTAGTTCTGTCTTTCATGAATTAAATGTACTTTTAAACACTAAGTCATCAACCCAGCCTGTTTAATAACATCTTTATTTTCTGAACATACCGTAATATATTTTTGTATAAATGGGTATAAGTGTGTTTGTGTGAGCATGTGTACACACATGTACACAGTAACCAGAGATTGGCATCAGATTTTTCTTTAGGTGCTATGTACCTGCTTTTGACATAGGTTCTCTCATTGGCCTAATGCTCTTGTGTTTGGGAGAATATACAGCCAAAGCCTGTATAGAATTTCTTATCATAGTTTTCTTAGCTGGTGTGGGTCCCTGGTATTTTACAACCACTTTCGGCCTTTCTATTGCTGTTGGTTAAGGGCTGCAGGCTGAGTCCAAGTTGGCTTCGCACATCTCTACTTTTGCTGGCATCATTGCCTCTGGCTCAGATTTTCCATCCCACCGTCTCAGAAATTGCTGTTCCATTGTCCACTGAGGAGTACTGAATCAATCTTCCTGAGTGCTAGGATCTTCTATACTGTACATCCAAAGGACAGGAGTTTATACAAATAACCCTAAATGCATTTTTTGTTGTTATTCTGCTTAATTTTCTTTCTTCCCGGACCTCAAATGATGAGTGTGGTCCTTAGGATGAAGATGTATGACTCCCTTTATCTTTGAATTGTTCTCAGTGACTAACTCCATACATTGCAAGCAGCACATACACAAACATTTCTGATTTTGTTAAATTGAAATAAATCATGTAATTTGTGCCTGCTGGCATGGAGCAGAATAATGGAGGTGTTCTAGAATTATGGCAATTATTGTGATCAAATTTTTTAATTGTTTCCCAGTCTCATTTGCTGAGGCTAACAGATGGATACCTAGAAAAAGCAATGGGCTAATTTTCAAGAAATGAATTCAATTGCCTTTGCAAACAAGTCATCAGCCCACTGTGAGAGTAATCATGATCAAGTGTCTTCTGTCTTGTGTACAGAGTCAGCAAAATGATTCTTTAGTATAATGGAGAGAAGATAGTAAGTTTAATTCTTTGCTATTTATTCTCCCTATGATGTCTTTAAGTGTATCAATTAAGAGGACCATTTAACCTATAGGAAATGTTTCCCATATTCATTACTCCTTTCAAAACATTTAATATTTATGTTTTATCAAAAGTACTCATACATATGCACATACACAAGGCTTGCGGTTAATTATGTTTAACATGGTGTATTTGGTGGGGTATACTGAAGAAGAACTGTTTGCTCAATTTCAGCTTTTTTATTTTTAAGGCTTGTCTTAGGCATTGTTCTATTACTATGAAGAGATACCATAACCAAATCATTTTCTGTTCTTAAAGAAAACATTTAGTTGACAGCTTATTTACAGTTTCAGAGAGTTAGTCCATTATCATAATGATGACGAACATGGTAGCCAGCAGGTATGTTGCTGGAGAAGTAGTCAAGAATTACATCATGATCCATGAGAGAGAGAGAGAGAGAGAGAGAGAGAGAGAGAGAGAGAGAGAGAGAGAGAGAGATTGGCTTTAGTTTTCAAACTTCAAAATCTACAAAGAGTGACATAGCTTCTTCTAATTCTTCTTAGACCGAGCTCTCTGATGACTAAACATTCTGATATATGAGTTTATGGAGGCCATTCTTATTCAAACCATTGCATTGTATTTCCTGGTTCCAATAAGCCATTTTATAACGCAAAACTGCATTTAGTCCAATTTCAAAATAGTCTATCACAGCCTGGATTCTATTTAAAAGTCTAACATTCAAAGTTTCTTCTCAGACTGATAACAACCTTTTAACTATAATACTAAACTCTCCATCTTCTACAACCAGGTAAAACTTCAAGTGAAGAGATTGCAACACCAAACTAGCCTCAAAGCTTTTGTCATACAGTTTTTCCTACCTGCAGAGTATTCTTGGACAGGAGCCTAGCAGAATTATCATCACAGCCACCAGAGAGACTTCATCCAGCAACTGATGGGAACAGAGTCAGAGTCTCATAGACAAAACATCAGGCAGAGTTGAGAAGTCCTGCTGAGGAGAGGGAAGATCAGAGAAACCAGAGGCCACACCACAAGAACAATAGCCTAGCCCACAGATTATTCAACTGCCTGGGATTGTTGGGGACTCGCAGAGATAAGGGGTCTGACCTGAGTCATCCACATGTATGTTCTAGAAAAGTGGCTTGGTGTTTTTTGTGGGAATTTTATAGTGAGAGCAGGGGCTGGCCCTCAGTTTTTTGTCTACTTGTGGGACCTTTCCCCCCTCTACTGAGTTTCCTTGTCCAGCTTTGATGTGAAGGTATGTTTTGTATTATTGGTATCATTGTAGCTTATTATCCTATATTTGGTTGATATCTCTGGTAGGTCTGCTCTTTTCTGAGGGTAGGCAGAGGGAATGTGGATTTTGGGAAGAAGGGAGGTGGGGGAGAGAGACTAGGGGAGGTGAGGAAACTGTAGTGAGTATGTAAATATATGAGAAAATAAAAAATAAATTTAAAAAGTGGACACATACTTCCAATATACAGTGGCACAGAATATACCTTTCCATTCCAAAATGGAAGAAAGAGAGATAATGAGAGAATACTGAACCAAAACAAGACTGAAATTCAGCAGGGAAAGCTCTAAATTCTGCATCTCAATGTCTGATGTCAAAATGCTCTTCAGGTTTCCAAGTTCTCTTAGCTGCAGCATACTTGTTTCTCTTGGGCTGCTTCTGCATGAGTCTGCAGTTTTCCTCAGCAGGTTGGTCTCTAATGACTCTACAGCATGTTGGGTTTTCTAACATAATACATGTTTCATCTTTACAGCTTCACACAATGCCCTCTCTTGGCTTCCACGCAGGGACATCCTGGCACACATCTGGCCTCAGCAGCTTTCCTTAGCTGTGGAAGGAGATTCCACAACTCCATTCTTGTATCCTTGACTCTAAAGCCAGAACCATATGACTAAAGCTGCCAAATTTTATTTCTTGATGGGTCTCAAACTTGGTCCAATTTTTCATTACATTTGCATGTTTTTGTTGTTGTTGATGGTTTTCTTTGTTATTTAAGTTCTCTTTTAATTCCTTTTCATGAACTGGAAGCTGAGCTGGGTGGGATTTTGCCCTGAGGTCACCACTCTCTTCATCTAGCATCAGACCTTTCTTTGAACATAAGACAGCTCCTTTTTCTACTCAAACTGAATATCACATTCTTTTGTTTAGCTTGCTCCTTCTCACTAACAGTGATTACTAATAACTATACGAAAGAGTTAATGCTAGGCTGTCTTGAAATCTCCTTTGCCAACATGATTAATTCAAAATCCCACAATTCAGATTTTTAAGACAAAGCCAAAAACGTAGTTACTTTCTTTTCCAAAATAGCACAAGAATGGCCACTAGGCCATACACTTACTAATACTATTCTCATCTGAGACTCCTTGAGCTAGGCACCTTTATCTCACCCCAGTGCACTGTCTTTCATGTTCCTTGTAGGATGGCCCATTAAGCCATGCTTGAAACATCCAAACTCTTTCTTCATCCAAAGTCTGTAAGTTTCCTATAGTCCTTGAACAAACATCATGGTCAGGCCTGTCAGCAATATTCAAGATCCTGGTACTAACTTCTGTTCTAGTCATTGTTTCATGACTGTGAAGTTATACCATGACCAAAGCATTTATTTATTTATTTTTAAATAAAAGAAAGTATTTAATTAGGGACTTGTTTATAGTTTCAGATTCTTAGTTCACTCTCATCATTGATCAGGGTAGAGATGATCATGGTGGCAGGCATGTGTGGTGCTGAAGCTACACCGTGATCTTCAAGGAGAGGGTGGGAGCTGGGCCTGGCTTGGATTTTTGAAACCTGGAAGCCCAGACCCCAGTGACACACTTCCTCCAACAAGGCACTCTTACCCACTGAACCCTCTTTCTAGCCACCAAACAGAAGTAGCTCTTCTTTACTTCAGCCAGTCTTCTGTCTTACAAGTGTACCTTTATCTAATAATCACTCCTGCTTCCCCTTCTACCTGCATGTCTCTATTTAATTCTTTGTTCCAGAACTGAGAGCCCCTCCTGAGGTACCCACTAAATCCCAATATCTAACATCAATACTGTGGATAAAATTCCTTAAAATGTATTTATGCCTTGGTTGTATATGTCTATGATTAAAATGGTAGTACGTTTTAGCATTTTAATGCACATATTGAGGTTAAAAGGAGAGCTTAAAAATCTTATTATTAGTATTATAAAACCTTATATAGCACAACATGTGACCACTCTTATTTCTGCAGAGTAAGAAACTGTGAGGACTGGTTTTGTTATTTGCATAAATTATTGGTAATAGAAGATTAAGGTGACTGGTTAAGAAGAAAAAAGAAAACCTAGAAAAACACCCCTTTCTGCTGTGTTGTTCTCTGTCTCTAGTCACTACTTCCTGCAAATATATAAAGGAAATCTAGAGATGGTTGTGGGGGCATTTAAGTAAATTGATAATGTGTTTATCTTTGCCAATTTGCCTACCACACAAAACTAATGACTTATGATGCCACATTGTCAAGCTGTTCAAATGAAAGAATTAGTTAATAATTCCCCTCTTCAGTATGCTGTCTTGAAGAGATGTTTTCCTGAAAGAAAATATATTCCTTACTTGGAGATAATTCTGTAAGCACACATAAAAGCAGGATATAAAAGAACAAACTTCAGGCTCTTAAAAAACGTGTCTTAGGAGACTAAAGCAATATAGTTCTCTGGTGGAGAATCAAATTTAAATGATTTTCACTACACCTGTTCTCTCTCTCTCTCCCTCTCTCTCTCTCTCTCTCTCTCTCTCTCTCTCTCTCTCTCTCTCCCTCCCTCCCTCCCTCCCTCCCTCTCCCTCTCCCTCTCCCTCTCCCTCTCCCTCTCCCTCTCCCTCTCCCTCTCCCTCTCCCTCTCTCTCTCTCTCTCTCTCTCTCTCTCTCTCTCTCTCTCTCTCTTCTGTTAACCTCCCTCTCTTCCTAAAGCTTGGTCTTCTTAGAACACAAGCTAAATGAAATCTTCTTCTCTTGTGAATTGGTTATTCTGTTTTAAACTAAAGCAATGTTTGATGACACAGCTGGAGTGTCTGAGGTACAAAATGGGGCATTGCATTATGCCTAGTCAGAAGGATTTATTAGGACACAACAGAACTAGAAAAAAATATGCTGAGAATAATGAGAAACAAGTATTCCCCAGGAACTTAATAATCCAGCTACTTTGGTTATACAAGAAACTGAGGGTAGCTCAATAGATTTGGCTTACGGTATAGTAAATGTCTATGTGTATTTATGTGTTTTTGTCTGTATAACTGTGTGCCTGTTACCGTGTGTTTATGTGTATCTGTTTGTGTCTTGTGCATGTGTATGTGTATCTATGTCTATGTGTGTGTCTGTATGTATGCATGTCCCTCTGTGAACGTGCATATATGTCTCTGTGTATATGTGTGTCTGTGTGTATATTTGTGTCTGTGTTTGGGTACATATAAGTTTGTATTTGTGTGCATGTGTGTGTGTGTGTGTGTGTATGTGTGTGTCTGTGTGTGGGTACATATAACTTTGTGTCTGTGTGCATATGTATGTGTGTGTGTGTATGTGTGTGTGTGCATTCAAGCATACACTCATGGATATCAGTGGAGGCCAAAGATCCAAGCCCATTGTCTTCCTCAATTTCTCCCTATCTTGTTTGACACAAGATTTCTCACTGAGCCTGGATTTCAACAATTTGTTTAGACTGACCAGTAAGCACCAGTAAGGATGCTCTTATCTCTACCTCCTCAGCACTGGGATTACAAACAAGTGCCACTACGACCTCTTTTTAATGTGGATTCTAGGGATTAGACTGAGGTCTTTCCACTTCTTGCATAGCAAGTGTTTTCCTGAATGGACCAGTCTAACCCTGTAGTAAATCATTTTAACTGAAAGTGAGTAAAATACAAGGTTTCTTTCAGTTTACAAGAAAAAGCTTGTGTAACAATAAACTGGAGATACTGTTTCTTTAGAAGATGACCACGTCTCTGCGGAAGCTGTTCAGCTGTGAGGTAATAATAGTGATAATGATGGCATATCATTTCTAAAGCATGATGTTGGTTTTATCAAGGTGTCTGGATATCGTTGGTGACAGTTACATTACGGTAAAATGGCATGACTGGAAGATGACACTCGCTGCCTTGACAGTCACTGAGGTATGGGTGACACTGCTTTAGAATGAGTCAGGTTTGTCAATCCATCTGAGTATCAAGGGCAACTATCAAAGACTTTTGAGATAATTTATACTGCAGGACTCCACACTGGCTTACTATCTGTTAAATGAATGAATAAAATAAGCCATTGGAAAGGTGGTTATACTTTTCTAGTGTCAAAGTCTATGAAAAGGAACTGCTGACTACTGGGCTCAGTAGAGCGACTACTAAAAATACAGACTGAGGTTGAGATGCTCTGAGAATGGCCACAAGATGCCACTGGGGTAGCATCTGCCCAGTAGTTCTGGGAAGCACAGATGGCTGTGTCTAAGCAAGCTAGAAGACAGGATGACCTAATTCCTTGTGAACAAATACCAGCATTTGGGTCAGAACTGCTTTCATCCTGTCCTCCGAAGACGAGTTATTTTTCTATTGAGATTCTCTTTGGTGGATTACAAATGGTAGCCACAGCAACAGGCTCTGTTCAACACACAGACATTTTTTCCCAGAGTATCCTTTGGAATCCAAGAGAGAGGTGGTTTACTCACTAATGGACAGGGCATGGCAAAGAGAATGAAAGGATTCTTTGTTTAGTATATTTAATATTGACTGACGTTTGGACATCCATATTAAAGTGACATGGAAAACGAGTCATAAGGGTCCCTGAGGAAACACCAGATACAAGTACTCAAACAGAAGGCTCTCTGGTGCTGGGTTACCTTGTCACTAATATAGAAAAATCCTTAACAAGATAACTGTACCCATTTCACAGATACCCAAAGTCATTCTTAGGACCATGCAGAGACACTTCATGACCTTTTCCTAGGTCACACAGTTAGGGTCTGGAAAGAGAACACAAAGACATCATTCTCATAGCAACCTGTCAGCCCTGAGTTCCCAGGGTACAAGTGTGGCTTTTCAAAGTGAGACTAGTGTCTCTCTGCACTGTACCATGTGACTTGATTCAGCTGGCTGGACCTCACACAACAATATGACAAATGAGTATGAGGCAAAAATCTTATTTAATGGATCACTACATGACCTAGGAAGATGGGAAACCAGACTCCAAGATTATTCAATGACTTAGGTCTTACAGGGGCAAATATTTTAGAAGTCAGAATAAGATTGATAGACTAGGTGAAGATCTATTTTGTTTTTGTCCTATGATGATAATACCACAGGTATTAGGATTCAAAAAGCTTGTTTCCATATACAGACCAAGAGAAGAAGATGGTGAATCTAAACCCACACTGGCAGAGGGGCAGAGGCCCATGCTGATGCGTCTTTATATATGGCTGGGATTATATTTTTATGAAATTCATATCCCATCCTTCTTATTCATGTGTTTTTGTAACTTAGTGAGATATTTAAAATGACTCTGGGGAGCGGGGATAGGCTGACCTGGCATTCCTAGCATTAAAAACAGGCACTGGTGTGCTAATGGCCCAGGCTTAAAACTCCAAATGTCTCTAATGACTGCTAATTTAAAATATTTTTCCACAAAGCTGTGTGCAACCTGATCTCTGTGCTTTCACCTATCTCAGACATGTACTTCAGTTAAAGATGATCTCAGGAGCATCTTAATGATATCAGTATCTTTCGAGACAATGCATCTTCCTGTGAACATTACCACTGGAAATAACTAGACAGTAAACAGCAGTAGCATTCATTTGATCACAGAGAATGGGAGAAGAAGCCATAATATAAGCCTTTTAAAGACTTATATTTCAAGATTGCTTATACTGTGTTTATTAATGCCAGTTGTACTTTATTTCCAGTGTTGAGCTTGTATTTCCAGCATCACTGGCCTGCGAGAGATGGCTTTAGTAAGCAATGATTCTCACAACAATTCTCACGTAACTTAGTCCTGAGTATGTTTCTGAGTCTGAAAACCAGCAACAGTCACACCATTGCTGTGCCCACTTCCATGTTCACAACTAACACCACGCTTTATGCTCCAGGATGGCAAACAATGGGGAAAACAGCTTTCAGGATGTCATACTATCTGGCGAGATGCCGCTGGAGGTTGCTGGGAAACCTGAGGATCATCTCCTGGGCTGTTTCTAAGGGCTGCCCACTCACACAGCCCCGTAGACCACACTAGACTGTTGTGCTTCTAAAGGAGGAAAATCTCTAGGAACTAAAATTAACAGTCCTTGTAATGGGGAGTTAAGAGAAAACTGTCATTGTGTATAAGCTCACCTAGCAACCAACTGGTCCAGCACAGTAACTACTCTTCAAAATGCAAGGAGAGGCAGTGCCCAGATATGACTGGATTCCAAAGGAGAGCTGATAATTATTTGTGAAGGCCTAATGGCCTTTCTGGCTAGCTTTCCTTCTAATTACCACCTCTGGATATGTTTTCAGGAATTTGGCACTATGAAGCATACCCTTTGTAATTCACTTGCTTATCAAAATTATCCAGCAATCCACCACAATTTGTGTGAAAGAGTTCTCACCTTATATCTACGGGGTTTAGCTGGCAGGGAACTCAAATCCACCCTGCAGTGGGTAGGCCTTGTGAACTGTGGAGTTTGTATTCCTTAGGAAAACAGTGCTCCTAAGTGTTAGATATATTACTTTGAGGAACTAGGACCATGGAACTTCAGTAGAAAATGTTATGTTACTTTAATTAAAATAAAGCGCTGACTTCTGTTCCTGGAAGCTTTGCAGGTACAGCTGTTGTGTCACATGTGTGTCAGTAGATGGCAGAGAGGAGAGAGGCTGTGTCTATTTTCAATGTTCTGACATATGAACATCTGAATGTTTAGTGGCCGAACACACTCTGAACAAAGCAAGCCTAAGTTGACCACCAGTCCAATGCCAGGGGTCTTGGACAGGGAGTTAGCCTGAAATGGCTGCCAACCTGGCACTGAATAGGTAGGCCATTATAGTTCCTAAGACCAGGAGTAAGCCAAAGACTAGAAAAAACCTGAGAGTGAGGGCCTGGGGTGCAAATGAGCCCCAGATAGAGGACCCTTAATTGTGGCCACTTGGGCAGGTCTGGTGAGAAGCAAACCCGAGATGACCACCAGACCAGTTCCATGGGGCCTGAACAGGGCGCTAGCCTGAGGTGACCATCAGTCAAGCAATGAACAGTCCTGGGGCAGGGCATGTCTGTGGTGACCCCTGTCTGGTGTTGAAATGCCTGCGATGGGCATAGCACTCTGAAGATAACTCCTGAGATGATCTCAGACCCTCAGAGACCCTGGAGGCCACTCAAAAGAGCACATAAGTGGTGGAGAAATGAAATAGAAAGAAAAAGAGAATCAGAAGGATGTGGGCACAATGAAGAGAGACAGAGCTGAAGACTCGAGGGTAGTGAAGAACAGACTGATGTGAGTAGCCAGTGATGCCACCTGGGACCATGGTGAGATCCTTGCCTGCGCTGCCATTGGGGACTATGTCTAGGTTAATGGCCCTGCAGTAGCAGGAGTCTGTTACCACCAAAGACCAGACAGATATCCCTAGTCTAGGCTGCCACCCAGGGACATGCTGATGTCTAAGGGCTGTGAAAAGCTGGTCCCACCTGGGCATCACAGGAGAGCTGGCACCAGAGGCATGGAAGCAGGGGAGCTGACCCTACCATAGCCAGCTACTGTACTTAGGAGAGCATTTGGCACATTGCAGGAGTTGCAGGTGAGATAGTCCTCGAGGAGAAGAGTGTTGGAGACTTGGCTGCAACACTCATCTCCCTTGCTATGGCATGGATGAGGGAAAGATATCATCATCCCCTCTTGCCCTTCATCACCTTGGGCCTCTCCCTACCCCTCACCAGCTTCAGCACTTGGGAGACATTGCAGCTCACCTGGGCGGTCCAGTAGAGCTTGTCTTGTACATGGAGGTTTCACCCTGGGGATGGAAGAGAAGGCCCTGTTTCTTGTCTGCTGGACAGTATCAAGGATGAAAGAGAGATACTCTCCTCCATTCCTCATCCCTCACCATTTATGCCAGGCAGGAGAGCTGGCTCTAGGGTCATGGGAGTGGGAAGATTAGCTACTATCACCAGCTACAACACTCTGCCTGGGCAGCAGGGTAGTGAAACCCTGGTGGCAGGGCTTGCTAGTGAGCTGGCCAGAGGATCTTGGGACAGCTGGTGAGCTGACCATCTTAGACACCTCTCAGGTCCAGTTCCAGGGCTTTGAATTGGCCCACCCAACATCTACTCCATTGATGAATGGCTAGAGGGCATGAAGGGGCCAGTCCTACAGACCAAAAGCTACAGGATCTCCATGACACAAGGGCAGCAACAGGATAGCAAAGAGGAGTTCCAGTGAGGATCCAGTATTGATAGAGGAGTAGAATCTTGAGGCCACAAACCAGACCGATAAGTCATTCTAATGACCATTCCCTAACAAAGTGTGGGTAAAAGGGCACACTGTAGGACACACTGTGACACACTGTGACACACTACAGCTTCTACAATGGGATTTGTTTTTTCTCTGTTGGGAATGAAGTTACAGGGTAGAGGGTGGGTATAAGAGGAGAAGGACATGAGTGAGATTGGGGTGCATGATGAGAAATTCCCAAAGAACCAATAAAAAGTAAAAAGAAACTATGTACAATGTCTGAAATTGTTATTACAAGACCAGATCTCTGAGATGTGATCAAAATGACATTTATGTTGATTTCTTTTCTGTACACCCCAGTAAATCACTAGGTTAATTTTGTTCATTTCAGAATATATGAAAAAAAATCCACTTTTCATTTTGTCCTGTCCTCCACATCATTAAAGGACAATGACAGGTTTTTATTGCTTTGTTTATGGCTAGCATGGGCAAGCTTTTTGCTAGGGCTATACAAATAATTAAAGACACAGCCCCGGCCAAAGGCTCATCTCCAGAAATTATGTGTTAACTGCAGCCAACTCTGAGGCATCCACATTAGAAGTGGCTTGTTCTCCAGAAAGGAGAGGTATGCAGATTGCGTGCACGTGGGGAAGTATGTTCTGCATGCACAGAGATAATCCTTGACTTACTATGGCTCCTCTTTGTGATGGTATGAAATGACACGCAGTAGAAACCACACTGTGCCTTTTAAACTGACACATTTTTTGGATGAGGGATATATATGTATTATGCTCCTGTCATGAGGTGCTGGTCAGTGACTTGGCCACAGCTCCCAGGGACGCCAGGATTCATACTCTACTGTGTGCTAAACAATGATGCTGAGTAGGGTAGGTTTATTAGATGCACTTTTTCCTTATAATGCATTTTTTTCTTGAATATCCTTCTCTCTCTCTCCCCCCCTTCCTTCCTTCCTTCCTTCCTTCCTTCTTTCTTTCTTTCTTTCTTTCTTTTCTTTCTTTCTTTCCTTTCCTTCCTTCTTCCTTCCTCCCTCCCTCCTTTCCCCCTCTCTTTCTTTCCTTCTTTTTTGTAACCCAATTCACCCAAATACAATTGTTCTTGAAATTCAACTCAGGTAGTACAGTTCAACACTTAAATAATCCGGGTTCACTTAATAAGTAGGTTTTGAAGAATTTTCAAAGACTGAAATAGCTAACAGGTGAGCCAGGAATATAAAACATTATATGCTTGTGGTGGTTTGAATATGCTTGGCCCAAGGAGTGGCATTATTAGGAAGTATGGCCTTGTTGGTAAGTGTTGCCTTGTTGGAGGAAGTATGCCATTATGTGGGTCAGCTTTGAGACCCTAATCCTAGCCACATGGAGGTCAGTCTTCTTCTAAAGGCCTTTGGATCAAGCTGTAGATCTCTCAGCTCTTTCTGTGGTATGTTTTCTTGTGCCAACCCCTGCCTTAATGATACTGGACTAAACCTCTGAAATGGTAAGGCAGCTCCAGTTAAATGTCCTTTCCTTGGTCATGGTGTCTTTTCACAGCAGCAAAACTCCACCTAAGACAATACTGAATATTTAAAATGTAGACAGATAAATA
This sequence comes from Micromys minutus, assembly GCF_963924665.1. NCBI lineage: Eukaryota > Metazoa > Chordata > Mammalia > Rodentia > Muridae > Micromys > Micromys minutus. The sequence continues at coordinate 13,750,269 of NC_137960.1, read as the reverse complement.
ACATTTCCTACAATAATAAATGCACCAAAAATATAAATAAGGTATGTTTTATCACAGTTTGTGAGATAACACATGGTAAGTTGACCTCTTGGAGGAATATAAGCACACATAAAGAGGAAATGATAAATCACAACTGCATATTAATTCTCCACTGTAAGACCTCAGTAATCATGATAATAATACCATATCATAGTAATGGTTATACCAATACCACTGTTCCAAGGCAATGATTGCCATAGAAATACTGTTCCATACTTATGATTGTCATAGTAACACTGTACTGTAGTAACGATGAGCCACAGTGACACAGCCATACAGTGGGGATTAGCCCTAGTAATATTTGCTATGATAATTGTTAGCCATAATAACACTGTACAATGACAGTGATTAGCCACGGTGACACTGTATCATGGCAATGATTGTCACAGTGACACTGAACAACAGTAATGACTACTATTCGGACAATACATCATAGTAATCATCACCAAAGTGAAACCAAACCATATTCATGATTACCATAGTGACAATGTACCATGGTAATAATTATTCATGGTGACATTGTGCTATGGTGGTATTTCATAAGAATATTAAGCCATGATAATAATTAGTCATAGTAACCCTGCACCATAGTAATAATTGTCATAGTGACACCAAATATAGTAATGACACTACAGTGACACTGTACCTTAGCCATAGTAATACTGTACCATAGTATTATTGTACCCTAGTAATGATTAGCCATTGTAACACTCATCCATGGTCTTTATTAGATATAGTAACACTATGTTATGGTTATGTCTAGTTGTAGAGACTGTAGACCATGGTAATGACTATTCATCATAACACTGTACCACAATAACGAATAGCCAATTACAACAGTGTGATACATGATGATTAACCACAGTAACATTCTACCATGTAATTATCAGCACAGTGATATTGAACCAGGGTTCTGATTAACCATGGGATCACTGTAATATTGTAACAATTTTATCCACTTCTTGATGCTGTGGCAATGGACTCACGTGTTCTTCTGTTTTGTTTTAAAAGCTGCTTAATGCTCATATTCCAGGAGCAGTTTGTCTGTCTGGTTTTGTGTTTACACAGAGGGTATATAATAGGCACACCATTCATTAACTGACTGTTTGAAAGAGAAGATTTTCCCTCAATAGTGCATTGGTAAGGTTTCTGAGAGGTCATAAGCCATATGGAACTTGTCATTTGAGGTGGGTGGGCATTTTGGTCTGTGATGTCCAAGGATTGCTAATATGTTTATTTAAGATGTGGCACTGAAAATTAGTCCTAATGGTTTGTATGTTTTTCATTCATCCATTAATGTATTCACTTTGCATCCCAATATCAGTCCTCCCTCACCTAGTTCCCTCCTCACACAGCTCCTCCTCCATTGTAGTCTCCCCTTCTGAGAAGGGGAGAAGGCCCCCTGGATATCCCTAGGCCCTGGTGCATCAAGTCACTAAAAGATTAAGAACTTCCTCTCCACTGAGGCCAGACACAAGGCGGTCAGTCCAGTTAGGGGAACAGGATCCTCAGGCAGGCAACAGATTCAGGGACAGTCCCAGCTAAGTTGTTAGGGGTCCCTTATGAAGATCAAGCTGCACATCTGCTGCATATGTGCAGGGGCCCTAGGTCCTATATTTTGGCCTGTTTTATTTTTAATGGCTTATGCCAGCTATTTAAACTATAACAAATGTCTCTTTTTCTATTTGTTTCTGAGAATTAGCTTTATGTGACACAAAATAGTATTCTTTCTGCCTGACAAAGTTTCTTGCCCTCTTAATAGAAAGCACACACACACACACACACACACACACACACACACACATACATGTATACATATACATACATACATACATATATATGTATCACACTATATAGATTATCATTTATTTAGGAAAGAGACACTGAGCAGTTTTATCAAGATCAGTGATTCTCGGAGTGTGGTCTACAAGTGGTAGAACCCAAGAGCTGTTTGTTTCCAGTCTACAAGATAAATGCAGAAGGTGACTAGTAATATTTAAATATTTTCACTAACATACATATTGATATCACTTATGATTTTGTCATTTAGTAATTTTTGTATTTCCAACCCACAAGAATACCATCATTTGAGTGATTATAGCTAACAAGATCATGTTTTGTTTTCTATTTCCAAGTAGCCATACATGGGAATTTTCATAGTTGTACCAAAAAGAAATGATAAATCTTTGAGGTTAGAATACACACTCTAATTTGGTCATTGCATAAAAAGTGTATGTACTGGAATAATATACTGTATGTTATGAATATACACAGCTTTGTGATAATTGAGAAAATATATGAAAAGGCAAACAGAAATAAATTGATTTGTCATTGTTCTTTGCAAAGGTCACACTATGTAACAGAGGGTTCTCTAGAATATAAGGCTAGATCTGATACAACCAGCCCCTAGAATTTTGTAAATATGAATTTTAGTGTTTAAATTTTTTGAACAAGTATATACTTTTTATTTTCCCAATAAATGATTTTGTATACACAAAATGAATTGTCTGCCTAATTCCCTTGGTTCTTCCTGGTGGTTCAGTTGTCTGAGAAAAATCAATTCTTGTGTCAATATTCAAAAGGGGTCATGGTTGCCCATGCTACGTGGCCCCCTCTGAAACTCGTTCCAACTCTGTCAAGAGATTTGAGGGTTACTTTTGTCTGTCTCACAAGCTCTTTTGCAATTTAGAACTTCAGAAGCATCAAGGACACAGAGTTCACTGAGAAAATTAACCAGTACCTTGTGAATAAGGCATTGACACAAAGCACCCAACAGCAGAAAATTGAGTCAGACAACTTGTGAAGATGCAGCGATCAATAGTGTCTCTGTGGGATGGAGAGAAATGCTGACTGATTTGTGTGGGCATCATTCTTAGCCACAGGACCAACCACTGCTTTAAATACGTTGACAAACGCAACAGCTTACTCTATACTTGCTTCTGTATTTGCTTAATTATTATTATTGTCATGTACATGAGGCTTTGTACAAACCATGTTGCACATGTACAGACCAGAGGGAAACTTTAAGGAGTCAGCTCTCTCCTACCTCTACATGGGTTCCAGGGATCAAACTCATACCAGCAGGCTTGAATAGCAAATGCTTTTACCTGCTTAACTGTCTTACATTGCTATTTTCCCCATTACCAAAGAACTATTTGATCACCATTAAAAAACATGCCAAGGTCTAGCCTCAGCCTGAGGAGGGTCCTGAGAAAGATCGAAATGGGAACAGTGTTTATCCAATAATGACTCAGAGTCAGTAATGGATGCAGGATTCTAATTCCCATGTTCTCTCTGTTCCCTGATGATTCTCAGTCTTCTTTATTCTTCAGCTAAGTTACTCTCCAGCTTAATTCTTCAGCTAATTCCTTCTCCCCTCTCATGCTGTTGCCCTCTCCCAATCAAGGAGTCTGAATCCAGTCTTTTATTCGCTAAAGCTATACCATCAAGGCTTTGATCATTGCTAATAACTATCAAACATTTTAAAATTTAGTAAACTCTATGCATCCCGGATCAATAGTCCCATTCCTCGTTTCCCTAGAGCCGAACTAAGCACAAAGCAAAAGCACATTTCCTTACAGGTTTATACAGCCCGATTTTCACAGGGAGCTGGGCAAAACTCTTACGGTTTTCTGGTACAGCAGACAGCAGTCTTTAGTAACTATTCTCATGTAAAAACAGAACTATCAGAGACTACTGAAATTAAAAGGCTTCCTTACAAAATTTCGAATTTATATAAGTAAAATGGTAAGCTGTAGCTCCAATTCTTCAATCAGCTAAAGCAAAGAGAAAAGAAAGAAACCAGAGTACTACCTTTTTATATGCTTCTACTTCGTCTGTTAATTCTCTAATCTTTGTTTCCTCATTCAACCAAGTCCATAGCCCCAAGCACTCTCATTCTAATACTGTTTACTCCTAAATTGTATATAAATTCTTAATTTTTCTATCTAGACATTTTCTTCCTGAGACCATTTTAACTCTCTATCCTTGATGTTCCCAAGCTCACCCTGGCTGATTAATGCAGTAGTCATTGGACCGCAGGGTACGTGTGTCTTCTCATGATTCCAAATTGAAGGCCAAGTCTGGCAATGAACTATTTCCATAAAGGATCCGGTAGGCTTTTATGACCCTTATGTTGTCTAGATCCTTTCCCATGGCCCTAAAGGCCAAGTGGAAAGTCTGCTCCTCGTCCCCCGCAGCCTCCTGATCATCTTCATTCCTCAATCCTGAAAACTACATGTTTCAATGACTATGGCATCATTATCTCTGAGTACCGGGAGAAGTATATTTCCCAGAAAGAAAGATTGTAAGCAGAATAGTAAAGACAGCTTCAGTGTAACAGCAACCGTCAGCATATATGGGGTCATGGGATCAACAGCCTGGTGATGCTCCAGGGGTAGAAACTGTGACACACCTCCCATTATGTAACCTTGCCTGACCCAGCCAAAAATTAAGTTATATGGATACTTCAATATTAAAATGGATTCTGCTGGTATTTCTATGATTCGGGTTGTGTCTTGTTTTAATGTCTATTTCTCCTATGCCAGTTAGGATCGTTTCTATATGCAAATTATAGCAACACTTTTTCTTTTCCATTGTCAGCTGACCCACTTCTGGTTATGATTTCGAATTCTCTAGTAATATGATTCTAAAAAGCTATAGTTTCCCGATGAGTGCCCACTGAGGGATGGCACCCCTGTGTTCATATTGTTATATTTCAAAACAGGGAACTCTTGAGATAGATACATCATGCTGTAACATTACCAATAGGAGTTTTTTCCCCAAGGATTTGAATATAACTCAGAATAACTGAGAAAGAACAGTGAATCATAAAATATCTACATTAGATGCTTTAATGAAAGGGAAGAGCATCTTCCTTAAGTAAGGAAGTGCTCTCTAGTTAGCTCAGCTTAGGGCAAGGCTGTCTATTCAACTTAAATTGCCCTTACTTACAATTTAAAAGTTTTATATTTTTTTAGCATAAATTATATTGGTAAAAATGGCCCATAGGTGAAATACATCTGAGACTTACGGCAGTAATGGCGCTGATGGGAAGATAGTAATAATTAACAATAGTTTAATGCTTAGTCCAAACCATTTGGTGGCTGGATAAGTATGGGGTGTTCTGAACAGGGTAAAGGATAATATCAATGCATCTCTCAAAAATATGATCAATGGGATAGTAGAATTTCATTGATTTAGCTTTGATGGAACAAGCCATGATTAGCAATTAAATTTTATCATGCCTCAAACTACATGCAAATACTTGTCTTTGAAGACATGCTTGCTCCTGGCTTGGCTGGTTGCTTCTTCCAATATCCAAACTAATACTTAGCTCTTACTTAAGACCCCACTCTTAGGTCACCTTTTAAATTCAATCACCTTTCCTAAGGCTGACTAGATAGGGTGGTGACGTAATAGCAACACTGCTAGGGTAGCGTTTTTGGCTATTCTTCTCTATGTTGGGCTTTCTTCTGAAACCTGGATACTAATTGCCTAAAACAATCTTGATAGCAATGCAATGATTTATTAAAATGATTTATTTTTGCTGTCTAAAAACCTGGGCTTAGAATGTTATTGCTATTGGAAACAGGCACAAAATTAGAAGTGATGGTACCCATCTATAAATATAGCTATGTCTGGCTCCAGAGGGCCAATCTCTTAAACTTCCAGAATGATTAATTAAATGAAATTATTGATGAATGGCTGTTTGTTCTTTTGCTGTGCTAAGCTTCCCCCCCAAGGCAGTTGCATTAGTAATTTAATTAATCCTGTGCATCTATTCCTCCTTCCTGTCCATTTCCCCCATGGCTACAGTTGTATGCTCTGCTTCCTCTTGTTTTATGTTCTCTACTGAATTATATTTAAAAAGAAAGGCTGTTTCTTTGTTCTAAATAACGTAACAAGAACCCGTGGCCAATGACTAACATAAAGCAGGTTGGTTTTATTAAATGTCATGCTTACTTAATTGCATTTCCCCCCCCCCCCACCCCATTCACTCACACTGCTCATTATCTAAGTATTTACAGACTCAGGCTCATACATTTTTTTTTTTCATTATGAGAATGATATTCCTGGGATTTGGGAATTAGGTCCAGGTGAAGCTGGACCATCATTTGGTTTAACCTCATACTCAAAGGAAAATCTCCTGCAGAGCTCCCCTGACAACATGAGTTTTCTGATTACTTGTGGCAGTGATGAAAAACGTCTCAGTGCAGCCAATTCTCTTATTGAATGGATGTATGTGTCCAAATGTTGAAGCTAATAAGTGAAATATTCTTCTGTATGACTTTCCAACCATTGCTTCTAGCTCTAGCTTCCCAAACACGCTAAGGCCACATTTGAAATAATCTCTTTCAGAATCACACACACTCAAACACTTTTAGATATCATCTATTGCCCAAGATTCTGTTGAACTAAATATAATCAGTTCCTAACCGATGCCCATCTTACCCTCTCAGTGCTCTGTAACAGTTTCTCTCCCACAGAAGGATGACAAAATGCACAGTGTTGTATGTCGCCAAACACCTAGTGCATGAGTCAGTTCACAGTATTCACAGGGTTGATTCCCAATTATGAATTTTTATACCTTTATCACTAGGAATCACCACAACTTCAGTCACTAAATTTCAAGTCCTTCCTGGAATGGTTAGTCAACTGGGCTCCTAGACACTTAAAATTTCAGCACCCCTCAGCAGCTGGACAAGACTCCTGTCATGGGTAATGTGTTACTATTTGTTCTCTCTAGAATCACAGAACTTATGGGTAGTATCTATATGGTAAGAAAATTTGTTGATGACTTAGAGTCTGTAGTTTAACTCCTGAACAATGGTCAGCAGTAGCTGTGAGTGGAAGTCCAAGGATCTAGCACTTGCTCAGTTTCACAAGGCAAGCAGGCAAAATAGAGTGTGGCTTTCTTCTTCCAATGTCCTTATGTAAGTCTCTAGCAGAAGGTGTGTCACAGATTAAAGCTGAGTACCACCACACCTGGATCTGGGACTTGCTTTGTCCCAGATGACCTTGAACTCAGAGATTTCCTTGTCTCTTGGGATTCATAGCTACTGCATCAAGATCTCCATGCCAAGATCCAAGTCAGAAACTTGTATCATCTCTCAGCATCAAGGTCAGGATCACAGGTGAGCCTTCCAATTCTGGATTATGGTTCATTCCAGATATAGTCAAGTTAACAACCAGCAATAGCCACTATAGGTACTTTGTTTCTTTTATATACAAGTCCAGCCCTTACATTCTCAACCCTTCCTTCCTTCCTTCTTCCTTTCTTTGCTTCCTCTTCCTTTCTCTTCATCCCACCCTGCCTCCCTCTTCCATTTGTCCATCAGTCATGCATTCATTCAGTTGTTTTTAACACAATGATTGAAAACTCCTCCAACTATTGTTGGATGGAAAGCCTACAAAGATCATTATTCTGCCCATATAAAAACCTTTAAAATTCTTTCGTGCTTTTCCCTGTAACCAATGACATTAGTATAGGTTGATCTTCTAACTTTGTTAACTTGGAAGTGGAGCTATAACATTCAGTTAGCTGAGCTTTATAACATGAACACAATCAGGTTTCATCATAATGCACAGGTATATTCTAGGAAGTTATCTAGATATTGAGTTTGAAAGCTATGAAAGTTACTTTTAGGAGATATCCAGACACAGTCCACACTTTGTCAACTGAAGTGTCGTTTATAGCACATAGGCTTATGTGCCAACAATTTCCTTATTAACTAAGCCAGACTCTTAATCACAGACAACCTGGTCTTCTAGGAGTTCTTCTCTTGAGTAACCTTTAGCAGGGATTTTAAAGCTTTGCTCACAGTGTTTCAAAATGTAGAATCTACCTTTCTTAAAATTTAATATTTGTGTGTCATATCACAGTTTGAAATATGAATATCAATATACACTATCTTATGATGGGTTCCTATTTTTATTACCATGGACAGGGTGTTCATAAGATTATTTTGTTCTTGCTTCACCTCAGTGTTCTTCATTATTGTTCTAGAATGAGCCATACATCTTTCATATACTGCTCTATGACTGAGCACCAGTTCCCTACAGTTCCCCCAGCACAAACATTGACATCACTAAGTAGGAAATGGATGGAGTATAACATATTTTATATGTAGGTGCTAGAGATACTTGTATATGGTACATGCTCAGGTGAGAAAGGCATCTGAGGAACTGGAAGGCTCACACCATTCACTTAATGCTGGCTTAAATGAACACAGATCCTGTCTCTCTATTGTATCATTATTTTCTCATCACAGAAAATTATAAATCAATCGTTCACCCTTTTCAAGCTGCCATATGGGCAATGAAGTGTTGGGATAATCCAAAGGATGAGGGGAGTCGCAGTGATTCAGGTTCATGAGAAAGTCTAGCTGTAAGGCGTGCATACTTAATTTATATACAGAGAATTCAAAAACCATAGACAGGGTAACTTAAATTAAATTAATGACCTTGACATTTGTAAAAGCAGAAAAAGATATCCTCACACTTAAAACACAAATTTCACAGCAATTCTTCTTGCCTTGGTTTGTCACAATAAATGATATACTGGACACAATGAACCACAAGGGTGTTTTTATCTTTTGATGAAAGTCAAAAGTCATGTTTTGTGAATTCCTATGAAGCTTTTAAAAAGCAGATTATTTTCTAGAAATAAGCAGCTGAAGTATCTCCAGATATTGTCCTGTTGATTAACTTAGAAAGCATCCCCAGAATACTGTTTAAAGAATGCTAGCATTACCAGGAGTTACCTGGCCATCAGTGTTTACACAGCATGATCTCACACAGTGATTTGAGGTATATTATAGCCATATTCCGGATTCCCACCTGCATTGATTATAGGGTATTTCTGAACAGGTGTCATGGGATACATGACAGAACAGATAGGTTATTGTTGTTGGGAAATAATATTAGTAGTAGATTTAGGCAAGAGAACAACAGATAAGAATAATCAATATTAAAGCCAAAAAGTAAAAACACTGTAAAAACCAAGATTCTCATGAACTACAAAGGGAGTCTAAAGTCGGTAAGAAAAAATATTATATATATATATATATATATATATATATATATATATATATATATATATATATATATGCATACATATATATATACACACACATAGACATATAAATATTTAAAACTGTGACAAATATAATATCTTGGTTGATTGAGGGATATTATTTTGTAAAAAACATACATTGAATGATTTGTAAAATCACATATTTTGCTAATTTCTCAGCAGGACATTACTTTGATAGTAGACTTTGGACAAAATATACAAGCTTTAAACTCCCAAATATACCGTGTTTATCTTATCTATAGTTTTTCTCTGGTTATATTGAAAGGTGAAAAAACACTCATCCATCTTAATGAATTCCCAGAATTATGTGAATGTTGACTGAAGAAGTGAACCATACAGAGAAGTGAAAAGCATTGACCTGAAACAGTAAGATAAATGTATCAATTCTGTTACTTTAATAACCTTAATAAATAATTAAAATGACGTATCTCTTCTCATATGGAGATGTCAAAATGGCTGCCACTGAGATCAAATGAGTTTTGCTCTTGTTTGTCACCCATGTCCATGACTGGTCTTTGAAATAAAGGAGTGTGTATGATGTCATCAGAGCTTGTGGGTCAAGCCCAAGAACACAGGACTCTTCATTTTTACTGTCAGTCGTGCCTGTCACTAATGCCACCTTCAGTTTTCATTGGCTGTGCAAGGCAAAATCAATGTTCTGGGCAGTCACATTGTATGCTTGCCCACTAGGGAGAGAACGCAAAGCATTTTTTCCTTCTCAGGAAAAATCTGTGGTTCAGATTATGCCAGGGAAAAGTCACAGTGATGAGACCTATTGGGATTACTGAATATATCATGAGTAATCCACTCCAACCTCTAATGTGGCCATGAGTAAGAAAGTGGAAGAGACCCCCACTTTCGAGTGCTCACATTTTATTGGAGGGAGATAGAAAACAAAAATAGGAGAACAGGGCTCAGCCCATCTGCCACCTGGACCAGCAGTTCCCAAAGGTAAAGGTCTTGTGAGAAGGAGATCTGAGTAGCCAGGGGGCAGAGTGATCTCTGCCTAGTGCCCACGGAAAGAGCGCCCTTGCCCTGCCTGATCCAGGGACCAGGAACCCAGCATTGGGACCTCTGTTTCCACCTGGCGACTTTGGGGCACAGAACAGGGCTCGGCCCATCAGCCACCTGGACCAGCAGTTCCCAAAGCTTTAAAGACTGGTGAGTAGGGGATCTGGGAAGCCAGGGAGCAGAGAGATCTCTGCCGAGTGCACACGGAAAGTGTGCCCCTGCCCTGCCTGATCCAGGGACCAGGAACACAGCATTGGAACTTCTGTTTCCACCCAGTGACTTTGGGGCCCAGAATAAAGCACAGCCCATCTACCACCTGGACCAGTGGAGATCCAGGGACACAGACTAAATACAAGGGAAAGGTAAGAACATATCACTGACAACAAGATGGCAAGAGGAAAGCAAAAGAGTATATCCCAAGGAAACCAAGACAACCTGGCAACACCAGAACCCAGCTCTCCCATAACAGCAAACATTGGAATGCCAAACACTTTAGAAAAAAAAAAGACACAGACCTAAAAACATACCTCAAGACGCTGATAGAGATTCTTAAACAAGAACAGGAGGAAAAGCAAAAAGAATCAGAAGCTTTTAAAGAGGAAACAAAAAAAAAAAAAAAAAAAAAAAACATACAAAGAACTCAAAGAACTAGAGAAAAACAGACTCAAAGAGATGAAGGAACTGAAGAAAAAATTTAAAACAGAAATTGACACAATAAAGAAAACACTAAAAGAGATTACCCGAGAGGTAGAACACTTAAAAAAAAAATCAGGAGGCACAGAAGCAAGCATTTCCAATAGACTACAAGAGATGGAAGAGAGAATCTCAGAGGCAGAAGACAACATTGTAAACATAGACAAAACAGCCAGAGAAGATGCAAAAAACAAAAAGCTCCTAACCCAAAATGTCCAGGAGATCCAAGACAAAATGAGAAGACCAAACCTACGGAAAATAGGAATAGAAGAGGGAGAAGAATATCAACTAAGAGGCACAATAAATATCTTCAACAAAATCGTAGAAGAAGACTTCCCTACCCTTAAGAATGAGATGACCACAAGCATAAAAGAAGCCTTCAGAACTCCAAATAGGTTGGACCAGAAAAGAATTTCCTCCTGACACATAATAGTCAAAACACCAAGTGCCCAAATAAAGAAAGAATACTAAAAGCAGTAAGGGAAAAAGGTCAGGTAACATATAAAGGCAGACCAAACAGAATTACACCCAATTTCTCAACAGAGACTATGAAAGCTAGAAGAGCCTGGACAGACATCATGCACACCCTAAGAGAGCACAAGTGCCAGCCCAAGTTGCTATACCCAGCAAAACTATCAATCACCATAGATGGAGAGATGAAGATATTTCAAGACAAATCAAAATTTACACAATATCTGACCACAAACACAGCACTACAACGAATTATAGGTGGAAAGCCCAATACAATGAAGGGAATTACATCCTAGTAAAAACAAGAAAACTCCTAAGCAAGAAAACCAAAAGAAGAAAAAGACACAGACACAACTCAACCTACAAAATCAATAATAGCAGGAAACAGAAACCACTATGCCTTGATATCTATTAACATAAATGGAATCAACTCCCCAATAAAGAGACATAGCCTATTAGAATGGATATATAAACAAAATCCAGCATTTTGCTGCATACAGGAAACTCATCTCAGAGACAAACACAGACACTATCTCAGAGTAAAAGGGTGGGAAAAAAACCTTCCAAGCAAACAGCCCCAAGAAGCGAGCTAGAGTGGCTATTCTAATATCGAATAAAGTAAATTTCCAACCAAAAGTTTTCAAAAAAGATAAGAAAGGACACTTTTTACTCATTACCGGGGAAATCTGTCAGGAGGAACTCTCAATCCTTAACATATATGCTCCAAATAAAAAAGCACCCACATTCATAAAAGAAACCCTACTAAAGCTCAAAAAATACATTTCACCCCACACAATAATAGTGGGAGACTTTAATACCCCACTCGCACCAATGGACAGATCATGGAAACAGAAACTGAACAAGGACACAGTAAAACTAGCAGAGACTATGAACCAACTGGAATTAATAGATATCAACAAACCATGTCATCCTAAAGTAAAAGAATACAACTTCTTCTCACCACCCCATGGCACCTTCTCGAAAATTGACCACATAATTGGACACAGAACAAGCCTCAATCGATAAAAGAAGATTGAAATACTCCCATGCATCCTCTCAGATCACCATGGTCTACGGCTGGTCTTTAACAACAACAAAGACAACAAAAAGCCTACATAGACATAGAAACTAAACAACGCTCTGTTAAAGGATAGCAGGGTCAAAGAAGAAATAAAGAAAGAAATTAAGGACTTTCTAGAATTCAACGAAAACGAAAGCACAACATACCCAAACCTATGGGATGCAATGAAAGCAGTACTGAGAGGAAAACTCATAGCCCTAAGCACTTCCAAAGAGAAACTTGAGAGAGCATACATCAGCAACTTGACAGCATAGCTAAAAGCCCTAGAACAAAAGGAAGCAGATACACACAAGAAGAGTAGATGGCAAGAAATAATCAAAATTAGGGCAGAAATAGACCAAATAGAAACAAAAAGAACCATTGAAAGAATCAACAAAACCAAGAGCTGGTTCTTTGAGAAAATCAACAAGATTGATAAACCCCTAGTCAGACTAATTAGAGGGCAAAGAGAGAGTACCCAAATTAACAAAGTCAGAAAGGAAAGTGGAGACATAACTGAAACTGAGAAAATGCAAGAAATCATCAGATCCTAGGACAAAAGTCTATACTCAACAAAGCCAGAAAATCTGGAGGAAATGGATGAATTCCTAGACAAATACCGGATACTAAAGTTAAACCAGTACCAGGTAAACCATCTAAAGAATCCCATAACACCTAAAGAAATAGAAGAAGTCATCAAAAGCCTCCCAACCAAAAAAAGCCCTGGTCCAGATGGGTTCAGTGCAGAATTTTATCAGACATTTATTGCGGACATAACACCAATACTCTCCAAACTATTCCACAAGATAGAATCAGATGGAATACCACCTAACTCATTTTTTGAGGCTACAATAAACCTCGTTCCTAAACCACACAAAGACCCTTCAAGGAAAGAGAACTTCAGACCAATCTCACTTATGAACATTGATGCAAAAATACTCAACAAAATTCTTGCAAACTGAATCCAAGAACACATCAAAACGATCATTCACCATGACCAAGTAGGCTTCATCCCTGGGATACAGGGATGGTTTAATATAAGAAAATCCATCAATGTAATCCACCATATAAACAAACTTAAAGAACAAAATCACATGGTCATCTCACTAGATGCTGAGAAAGCATTTGACAAAATCCAACACCCCTTCATGTTAAAAGTCCTGGAAAGAACAGGAATCCAAGGGCCATACCTAAACATAATAAAAGCAATATACAGCAAACCAACAGCCAACATAAAACTTTACAGTGGAAAACTTGATGCAATCCCACTAAAATCAGGGATTGACAAGGCTGCCCACACTCTCCCTACCTATTCAAAATTGTACTGGAAATCATGGCTGGAGCAATTATACAGCAAAAGAAAATCAAAGCGATACAAATCGGAAAGGAAGAGGTAAAAACATCACTCTTTGCAGATGACATGATAGTGTACTTAAGTGATCTCAAAAATTCCACCAGATAACTCCTACAGCTGATAAACAAGTTCAGTAAAGTGGCTTGATACAAAATTAATTCAAACAAATCAGTAGCCTTCCTATATTCAAAGGACAAACATGTGGAGAAAGAAATTAGGGAAAAGGTACCCTTCACAATCGTCACAAAAACTATGAAATACCTTGGTGTGACGATAACTGAGAAAGTGAAGAACCTGTATGACAAGAACTTCAAACCTCTAAAGAAGGAAATCGAGGAAGATCTCAGAAAATGGAAAGATCTCCCATGCTCATGGATTGGAAGGATCAACATTTTAAAAATGGCCATCCTACCAAAAGCAATCTATAGATTCAATGTAATCCCCATCAATATTCCAACCCAGTTCTTCATTGAGTTGGAAAGATCAATGTGCAATTTCATCTGGGATAACAAAACACCTAGAATAGTGAAATCCATCCTCAACAACAAAAAAACATCTGCGGGAATCACTATCCCTGACCTCAAGCTATGTTACAAGGCAATTGTGCTGAAAACTGCATGCTACTGGTACAGAAATAGGCATGTGGATCAATGGAGTAGAATAGAAGATCCAGAAATGAGCCCTCACGTATATGGTCACCTGATTTTTGAAAAGGAGCCTTAAACATTCAATGGAAAAAGGACAGCCTATTCAAGAAATGGTGCTGGTCCAACTGGCACTCAGCATGCAAAAGAATGAAAATAGACCCTTTCTTATCTCCTTGTACAAACCTCAAGTGTAAGTGGATCAAAGATCTCCACATTAAACCAGATACACTGAAACTATTAGATGAGAAATTAGGGAAAACCTTAGAACACATCGGCACTGGAGAAAATTTTCTGAACAAAACACCAATGGCTCAAGCTCTAAGGTCAAAGATTGACAAATGGGACTTAATGAGATTGCAAAGTTTTTGTAAGGCTAAGGACATTGTCAAGAAAACAAAACGGCAGCCAACAGAATGGGAAAATATCTTTACCAACTCCACATCAGATAGAGGCCTAATATCTAAGTTATACAAAGAACTCAAAAAGCTAGACACCAGAGAATCAAACAACTCTATTAAAAAATGGGGTACAGAGCTAAACAAAACGTTCTCAATTGAGGAATATCGAATGGCTGAGAAATATCCGAGGAAGTGCTCGACATCCTTACCCATCAGGGAAATGCAAATCAAAACAACCCTGAGATTCCACCTCACACCAGTCATATTTGCCAGGATCCAAAACTCAGATGACAGCAGATGCTGGCAAGGTTGTAGAGAAAGAGGAACACTTCTCCACTGTTGGTGGGGTTGTAAACTGATACAACCACTCTGGAAATCAGTCTGGCGATTCCTCAGAAAATTGGACATAGTACCACCTGAAGATCCAGCTATTCCACTTCTGGGCATATACCCCATAGAAGCTCCAACATACAGAAAAGACACATGCACCACAATGTTCATAGCAGCTCTATTTATAATAGCCAGAAGCTGGAAAGAACCCAGATGTCCTTCAGTAGATTAATGGATACAAAAATTGTGGTATATTTACACAATGGAGTTACTACTCAGCTATCAGAAACATTGACTTAACCAAATTCTTAAGAAAATGGTTGCATCTAAAGAATATCATTCTGAGTGAGCTAACCCAGTCACAAAAGAACAGACATAATCTGCAGTCACTGATAGTAGGATCTAACTCCAGAGGCTCGGACTGCCCCAGAAACAACTCACAGACAGTGAGAAGTTCAAGAAATAAACAAAACAAAACAAAACACAACAAACAAAAACAAAAACAAAAAAAAACCAACATTATTCTCAATCCTTACACACCAAGAAAACGTTGACTAATTCCGGATTACATCCTGTTTTACATGTACTTTTTGCTCATTGTAACTAGTAAGACAATGCAGAGTATCAAACCTTAAGAAAAAGAAGAAAAAAAAGCCAAGCAGTGACAAAAATGTATTTGTGTACATTTATGCAAAAATGTTTAAATTTTTTAAATCTTTGTTATTTAAAATAAAGTTAAAAAATGAAAATGAAAAAACATTATGCTTAATCTTTACACACCAAGAAACTTTGACTATTTCCAGGTTACATTTTGTTTTACATGTACTTTGTTCTCCTTGTAACTAGTAAGATTTTAATGCATACTATCAATCCTTTAAAAAAATCAAGTACTGACAAAAATGTATTCGCATACTTTTATGCATAAATGCTTAAAATATGTACATTTATCTTTGTTTTTTAAAATAAAGTTGTAAAAAATAAATAAATAAAAAAGAAAACAAAAATAGGAAATAAATAAACACATAGCTTTGGATAGTACTAGATGTAGCAGAATTCTTAATTTGAACAGATCATCTGTGATTCTCCAGCTAGAATATGTTGCACCCTGCAGGTTATACCTACATGTCCTGCTCTGGATCACCAATGATCCTCATCTTAATCTCCTACCTGCTCCCTTAGAGGAAATACAAAGTCAATGCTACACTCTAAACTGCGGTGGTTTGTATCCTCCAGAATGGTGATATTCGTAGTTTGATTAGCCATGGAAATAGGTGGAACTAGAAGCTAGAACTAGAGTGAGGTAACCCAGTCACAAAAGAACACTCATGTTATCAACTCACCGATAAACAGACACTAGCCCCAAAAGCTCAGAATACCCAAGAAACAATTTACAGACCTTATAAAGCTCAAGAAGAAAGAAAACCAGAAAGTATATGCTTCAGTCCTTCTTAGAAGGGAGAGCAAAACACTCCCAGGAGGAAATGCAGGGACAAATAGAGGAGCAGGGATTGAAGAAAAAATCATCCAGAGACTGCCTCATTTTGGGATTCACCCCATATGCAGCCACCAAACCTACATTCTATTGTTGATGTCAAGAAGTGCTTCCTAGCAGAATCCTGATATGGATGCCTCCTCAGAGGCTCTGCCAGAGCCGTACTGATATAGATGAGGATGCCTGAAGCTAACCATCAGACTAAACATGGGGACCCCAATAAAGGAGCTAGAGAAAGGAGTAAAGGAGCTGAAAGGGTTTGCAACCCCATGGGAAGAACAATCCTAACCATCTAGAGCTCCCAGGGACTGAAACACCAGGGACTGAGTACACTTAAGGAGACCCATGGCTCTAGTTGCATATGTAGCAGAGGATGGCAGTGTCTGGCATCAATGGGAGGAGAGGCCTTTGGTCCAGTGAAGTTTCATTTTCCCAGTGTAGGGTAATGCCAAGGTGCTGAGGTAGGAGTGGGTGGTTGGGAGTGGGAGCACCTTTATGGAAATAAAGAGAGATGAATGGAAGTAGGGGAAAGGGGATAACATTTGAAATATAAATACAGAGAATATCCAATAAAAATGAAAAAGAAAAAAGAAACAGAAAAGACTGAAAATTCATCATAATGTTTTTCATTTCCTAAATCACTATTTTAAATTTTGTAGGTAAGTATGTCTAAATATAGACACAGATTTTTATCTCAAGGGAAAAAAGCCTTTAAGGTATTGTTTGGCTTTGAAGGAAACTAGTCTTTTTGGCCTTGGTTTTATTCAACGTCCTTGGCTTCTGATGCACTCATAGTGTTGGTGTCCATAGGTATTACCTCAAACCACAAGCCATGTGTGTGTGTATTTGTGTATGTAGCTGTGTATGTGTGTAGGTATATGGGTCTGTGTATGTATTTGCTGTATATGATGTACATGATATATATGTATATGATATGAATATGATATATATACTTATGTGTGTATATGTAATGTGTCTGTATGTATATACATATAGTGTGAAACATAGACCGTCCAGTAGCAGCCCTAAAAGGCTTTCTGTAGAAATCTTATGGCGGGGGGTGGGGGGGGACACATTTACACTCTTTTTCTCTTGCTTTTCAAATGTTCCCATCTGTGGGCTTAGCACTCACCTTTTCAGATTTGGCACTCTAGTCTTCAGTTTATATTCCCATGTGAGCATGAAAAGCCCACTATGGGAGAAAGTAAAAGTATCCAGCATAGCTCTTGCTGGTTACATCCAAGCAGGTGACTAGTCATAAAGTTTATTATATTTAATTAGATTTATTCATGGGTCTATAAAGTTTGTTAATAAGGCTCTAATATGGGGGATGCGATTTAGTTCTAAGTCTACAAAAACTCCTGGTAGCTAACCTTGACTTCTATCCTTGCTCTCAGAGAATTCATTGTCCAGTAGGCAAGACAAAACCACAACTGATGGAGGAATAAATAAATGGAAGCTGACCCAGAAAAGAAAATAAAGTTTATTAATAAAAGATGTGCAGAAAATGCCAAAGCCAAGTCTGAGGTTAGCTGGCCGTGGTGGAACCAAGCCAGGATCTTACAAGTGCATATTAAAAACATCACCACCAGGTTATTCACTAGCATGTCAAGATTTTTAAGGTTTCCTGCACAAAAAAATCTTCCAGGCAGCTATGACAGAAAGTGGAGAGCAGCAATCCAACTAGGGAAAACAAAACATAGCAAAACAAAAAAAAATCAGTCTCCCAAGTTCAAGGTTATTCAGTAGTGCTGCTGTGTGAAGGCACACGCAGAGCAGGGAACAGCATTGGGAGGAACGCAAGTGGTGGGAGCTAGAATCAAATGAGGATCTGAGATAAATGGTCACAGCCAAAGCTGAGGGCTCGGCGCAGACAGTGCTTTCTGAGAGAGGTACAACGGCTTGGGAAGTGGACACGAAGTTCAATGACAAAGTACCAGGGGTGGTTGGTTTGAAGTATTTCAAGGTTATGAGGTTGGGAAGGAATTTACAGCCTAATGAAGGCAATTCAGATAATCAGTCTTGGAAGGAAAGAGGTTTTAACCTAGTTATCCATATTTTAAAATGTCTGTAACTACGATGAAATCCTAGAGTTAAAGCAGAAATAGCAATCTAAAAACATGACATGGTGTTAAGATAGAGACAGTGGGAGCATTGGAGGGATTTGTCTGGAGGGAGGTGTGGTGGGAGATATGGTCAGGATAGGCTGCATATATGGATGGGTATTTCAAAGAAAAAGAACACATTACTTAGGTTAAAAAGAGTTCTGAAACCTCAGGAATAATAGCAAACAATGAACTCACAGGATCGCATCATGTTGAAGCTTCTGGTCTTCCAGATAAACCACAGACAGTGTGAAGAAACAGGCCGTGGCAGCAGAGAATGGCTTTGCCAGTCATTCATTTGACAGGAACATATTAAGAAACTCAAGAAAATAACCACAGAACAGTTTTTAGTTCAGCGTGTATTGGAAAGGGAGAACGGAGGAAGCGTTCTACAGAACATACCTACACTACTGTCTTCCAAGAAGTTCCAAGTAAGAATTCATCTTCTTTAAAAGAAAATGAAGAGAAGGCTCCCTTAATAGTAGTTATTGGAAGGTTCAGTGTTTGGTCCAGGTTGTGAGAACAAGGATGATTTTTCTCTACTATGATTTTGTTGTTCTGGAATTCATTACCCAAAGTGTAGAAAGAAGAATATCCATAGTTTTGCAAGTATGGTGTTGTATACCATACTGAAGTCAGGTGTTGTACGGAACCATGAGCAAGGCTTAATGTGTTTCCTGTGGTTTCAAGGCTGCTCCAACAGCACACACTGCTGGTATGCAAAATGGCATTTGCCTTAGGAGTTATTGCCAGACTCTGAAAGGCCTGGAATTTGCAGATGTCTCTCCAGAGGAGAGGGTGAATTACGGAGAGAATGTGACATTTTCTGCATTTGTTCCCCACTCCCCATTTCTACTCATCAGGAGAAGCCACTTAATAAGCAAGGGACCTCAGAAAACCCACTTGCATAAAATGAGAAGTCATCAATTAATAATTTTATTTGATTTTAACATGGCATGCAAGTTAAAAATTTCAGTCATATATTATATCACAAACCACATTAGATAAACTTAAGTCAATGAAAATATTCTATAGTGTATGTATATCAGCACTGATTTAATTTCATTTAGGTCAGATTTAATAAAACCTTAATCAAGGCATATTTTTGGAACTAATGTTTACATTAGTTAGACATCCTTCTAGTTAAATTTCTCATTCAATTAAAGCATTGAAAATAATATTTTTTTGCTCTTAGAATATATTTGTGCTAGAAAAATTAATACTAAGTATTGACAAAATCATAGCAGCCATTTTATAATTAAAGAATATCCATTGTTTATTATTATAAAAGAGATTCAAAGCTGAAATGTGCATGGTAAAAAGTCATCAGACAAAGACTTATTTTGATTGACACGTTTTTTAAAATAGCTTTTTAAATTTTTATTTATTTATATATTTATTTATTTATTTTTATTTGTTATTTATTTATTTTACATATTCCTTGTGTGTTAGTTAGTGTTTTCTTTTGCTGTGATGAAACACCAGGACTAAAAATCAAGTTGGGGAGGAAAGGATTTATTTGACTTCTGCTTCTACTTCACAGTTTATCATCAAAGGAAATCAGGACAGGAATTCAAGCAAGGCAGGAACCTATAGGCAGGAGCTTGTGCAGAGATTATGGACGGTTACTGGCTTGTTTCTCATGGCTTGCTCACTCAGCTTTTTTTTTTTTTTTTTTTTTCAGAACCTAGAACCACCAGACCAGTGGTGGCCCTATCCACAATGGACTGGGCCCTCCCACATTAGTCACTAATTAAAAAAATCCCCTATTGGCTTCCCTACAACCTGGTCTGTTTTTTCTCTCTCTTACAACTTTATTTAAAAAAAGAGGAATACATATACAGATTTTTAAAGGCATTTTTGGCATAACACTATATGAATATTTTTTTGTCAATACTTAATTCTTTTAGAGGTTTGATAACATGCATTGAAATCCAACTAGTTACCATAAGCATAAAGTATATGTAGGACAAAACATAACATGGAAACAGTTTTCTTGACAACCTGATCTTATGGAGACATTTTCTTTTCTTTCCTATTTATTTTTAATTAATTAATTAATTTTGCATTTTTATCTCTGCTCTCTTCTGATCTCTCCCCCACAGAGTTCATTCCTCATTCCTCTCCCCTTATCCTCTGAGAAGATAACCCCCATCATCCTACCCTGGCACATACTCTCCCACCAAGGCCATACAAGGCAGCCTAGTTGGGAGACAGATTCCACAGACAGGCAACGGTTTTGGGAACAGCCTCTGTTTCAGTTGTTGGGAGACCAACATGGAGACTTAGGTGCACATCTGTTATATATGTGCCTGGGTCCTCGGTCCAGCTTAAGTATGTTCTTTGGTTGGGTCGGTCCAGCTTAAGTATGTTCTTTGGTTGGCTGTGCTCAGTCTCCGAGAGTCCCCAAGGGTCTAGGGTCAGTTGAATTTGTTAGTCTTCCTCTGGAGTTCTTATTTCCTTCAGGGCCCTCAATCAAAAGCATTTCCTTAATGGAGATTCCCTCCACTTAGATGGCTTCAGCTTGTGTCCAGTTGACATATAACTAGCCAGCATAGGTGGTATTTATATTTTGGTTTGGCATAACTCCCTTTCTGGGGTAAGTAGGTGTGTGTGTGTGTGTGTGTGTGTGTGTGTGTGTGTGTGTTTGTGTGTGTGTGTGTGTGTTTGTGTATATGTGCATGCTCATCTGTGTGTTTGTATGTGCATGTGCACTGCATTTCCCAGGGAAAAAAATCTATCACATAACAGGTGTAAGAAACATTAGATTTAAAGAATCTGGAGGAATTCAGAGATCTAAGAATGGAAGGGGAGATTAGAGATGGGAAATCCAGGAAGAGAGGTAGAGAAGGAGGAAGAGAGACAGATGTGAAATACTGCTTTGTGGATCTGAAGACTTAGGATGAGGTTACAACCAGAGAGGACAGCCACCTCTGAACATCAGAAAAGAACCAGTAATGCACTTCCCCTAATCCTTACTTTGTTCATTTTTGACTCTAACTTTAAGGGTCTGTAAGGTAGTAAATGAACAAAACAATCTAATTACCTTCCATCAGTTTGTTACAGGAACATTCAGAAACAAATGCAGCAGTTAGTCCTCCTGGATGCTTCTCTGGAGTTTGCGTTGTGGGTCTGAAAAGGAATGGTTAGTTCACTCAATATCTCTGTGCTTGAACTTAGACTATATAAAATTCCTGGCCCTTCCTTTGTTTATAGGGCTATTTAGGAGATAAAGTTAACCAGAGAATGGATTAGAGCACAGGATGGAATGGAGTCCAGATCCTTGATAGAACAATAAAACACCACTAGAATTTAAAGTCTGGAAACGACTTGGAGATTCCTTTTTTTTTTTTTTCTTCAAAGAATGCTGGTAGTGGGATGAAGGCAGTTTGCAGTCTACAGGTATTTTATGGTTAATGGAGGCAGAGCAACGGATTGCCTTAGCTTGCATTTAATTTTCATACTGGTGCTCCACACCAATCAGGTTTTTGGGTCTTGATTTACCACAGAAAACATATGCAATCCACAGAGCTAAAGGTTAACAAGCAGAAGGGCCCAAGGGAGGATGCTTTAGTTCCATTTGGAAGGGAGAAGAAAACAATCAGCAGAGGAAGAGGGAGGGAGAGACTTGGGTTGGAGAGTGGAGTGGGAAGGTAAAAAGGAAATATGATCAGGTATGGGGAGAGGAGACAGGAGAGAAACCCTGAGGGCTAGCAGAATGAACCTTTGCCATTTTAAATCAAAATGATCTCAACTTGGATAATAGTTGCATGAACATTCAAACTATTTACAATACTGCAAGGACTAATTACATATTTCAAGAAATTATCTTGCCTCATAAGATGGCTTTGTTTTGCCTTAGGAAATATAGAAATGTTAAATACAACATCAATTTTCCTATCTCTGTATAGGATAAAATTTTATTTTAATTAAAATGTTCTGTGCTTTTCACTTCAGTGAAAACTACCTGGGATTTACTTTAGTGTTTGGTTTGGTGTTTGTTTGTTTGCTTTCTTAACTGTAAAATATTACCTCGAAGTAACTACATTAGTGGTGACTTTGCTATAGTATGTGAAGCTTCCCTTCAATAATCTCTGATATTTAATGTCTCAGACATAACGCTAAAGAAGAAAAGTAAACAATTCCAACGTCTGTGATTTGGTGTGTTTCTGACATGGAATTCATTCATCAGTGTTTATTAACACCTTCTCACCTCAAAGATCATGATTAGGAACTAGCTACTGTCTGGAGTAATAAATATGGTTAAATTAAGATTTTATTATTTTTAGTATCGGGGATACATGCAGTATCTTGTTTATAACTGGAGCTCATCTGCTCACAGCTAACTCTAGAGAGGAGATCTTGGTTGGGTTTTGGAAGACTCACTCATGGGTGTATGAATTGATGAAGCTGTTGCGCCCAAATTCCATGAACATACTGATTATTCAGAAGAGATTTGTTACCTTGTTAGTAGTGAGGATTTTTTTCTGCCTGTTTAGATATTGTTATGCAAATACCACTCTCCTAGTAGTACAAAAATGGTTTAACTTGGTGTATTTTTCCAGGCATACCTCATTTTTTATTATTTTATTTGTTTACATCTTAAATGATACCCCCTTCCTGGTTACCTCTCCGCAACCCTCTTATCCCTTTCCCCTTCTGTCCCCACACTTTGTCTCTATGAGGGGGCTCCTCTTTCTATTCACCCACATCTGCCTCACCACTCTAGCATCCCTCTAGATGGGCCATCAAGCCTCCAGAGGACCAAGAGCCTCCCCTCTCACAAATGCCAGATAATGCCATTTTCTGCTACACATGTATCTGGAGCTATGATGCCTTCAATGTATACTTTTGGGTTGGTGGTTTAGTCCCTGGGAGCTCTAGTTGGTCCAGTGAGTTGATATTGCACTTTCTAAGGGGTTGCAATTCCTTCGGCTCCTTAACTCCTTCCCCTAGCTCCTCCATTGGGGTCCCCAGGCTCAGTCCAATAGTTGTCTCCCATTCTTAACATCCCAGTTTCAAGGTGGGAAGAAATGAGATTTCACAGACTAGTTAAGATGAGGTGCAAGTGGGAAGACTCAGCCTGAAAATGGATAACATCTACTTGCTAGTGTTGGAATCTGGTCTATAGAAAAATAGAGAAAGCCAGCTGAGCAGGAGTGTTGGAGTGTTCATTCTCTGTTCCTGTGGATGGAGTAACATGACCAGATGCTTCACGGTCCTGAATTCTGACTTCCAGGAAATGGTTGGTTGTAACCTAAAAGTGTGAACTTAAACAAACCCTTTCTCCTCTGAGCTAATTTTTTATTTGTCAGGATATTTCATTACAGCCACAGAAATTGAAGATGGTAATTCTTGGATCATTTTACCTAACCAGAGTTTGTAGCTCTGTCCACACTGACAAAAATTCCCATCCTCACCCTCAGCCCTTGGCCACAATTTCATGATGCAAAAAGTGATTCAGGTTGATGTATTGTTACCATTGTAGGTAGATATTTCTCTAGCCAATATGGTCTCCTTTTTGTAGGTTTTTTTGGGGGGGGTTGTTTGTTTTGTTACTGTCTGTGAAGCAGTTGATTTTGTGTTATCTGTATGGTAACTTGTTTGTGGTTCTTCAGAATTGGAGCCATAGGTAAGAGGGTATTGACTACGTTTGACCACCATCAATAGTCACTGGTAAGTGTTTACCTTCACAGTCTCCATACCTTGTGACTTTACTTCTTGGTCCATCACTCCATATCCTCAAGATTGGTAAAATTAAGAGGCAACCTCAATATACTTAGAAATAATAATGACCAAAATAAGATGTAAAAGTGACAGAATTTAGCCAGAGGAGAGAATTATATTTTTTCTTTCATGGGTTAAGTACTTATAAGTATCGTTTTTGAAATATACACTTTGTGTTTTTATGCAGCAAATGAGGGAGGCAGCTTTAGTTTGACTCATCAAAAAATGCTTCAAAGACATTAACCATAGGCACTTTCTTTGGTTTTAACTGGACACACAGCAAAATTGCTACTAGGTTAAGGTAAGATGACTTACAGATGTCTTGAGTATAACAGGGTTGAGAATTGCTTCTTTGCAGTTCATGGGAACTTTCTGATCTCTTCCCATCTCATTCAGCAGATTCCCAACACACGCAAAATCACCCTGTAATTTTCTCTACCAGGGAGCTATGGCCCATATCAAAGGAGCATCTATGTAAGAGCCCAAAAATATATTAAAAACAATTTTTATTTTTATTTGCAGATCTACATTTGAAATAGAACATACACATCTTACTAGTGTATAAAGGTTTGTTTCAATGGTATATTTTAATTAGACAATATTCTTTTAAGATCTGCGACTGATGCTAAGGTTTGCTGCTTTGAAATTGCAGTGGAGTTCTGACAGTAATTTATAATGATGGTAATTTCAAATTTGTTGAACTTGCTCTGAGTCTGTTTCTAAGAAAGCACCTGAGATCTTGGCCACCTACTATAGTAGGAAAGTTTCAGGTCTGGAGCTTGGGATGAGAGCAAAGCTGTACTCATTTCATTGAAAGGAATTCTCAGATAATCCAGCATCAAAGACAAAGACACCTTTTAGTATCAGAATCTCACAGGTCTGAGGAGATCTGTATAATATTTTAAGGTTTTCCTTTTTCATTAGTAAATATAGCCAACTAGCAAAAGTATCTTATGGTTTTGTGATGTCTAGGAATTTCCAAACTCAACTTTATTGTAATCCTGTCTGGAAACCAGAGAAAAATCTCCTTTTCCATTTCTTTTTTTTTTTTGAAACAAGAAGCCCAGAGGCATGAAGTGGCTTTCTTAGTCATAAACACCTAATAACAGAGCTAAAACTGAACTCATAGCCTGTGATAAGTGTACTCAACAAAGACCTTTCTGTGTAAGTTCGTTTTCCAGAGCTTGCTAACTTGAGGCTGTCATAAAGTGACACAGCCGTACCATTAGTCTGTGAGTCCATGATGCGTATTCAATAATCATGGGGTCCTTAAGAAGAAAGGCCATCCAGAGATGGCCCCACCTGGAGGTCCAGCCTATATACAGCCCTCAAACCCAGACAATATGGCAAATGCCATGTTCATGCTGACAGGAGCCTGATACAGCTGTCTCCTGAGAGGCTCTGCCAGATGATGACAAATACAGAGGCAGATTCTCATAGCCAACTATTGAACTGAGAACAGGGTCCCCCAGTGAAGGAGTTAGAGAAAAAAAATGGAAGGAGCCGAAGGGGTTCAAGACCCCATAAGGACAATACCAACCACACAGATCTCCCAGGGATTAAACCAAAGAATACACATGGATGGATCCCTGGTTTCAGCTGTATATGTAGCAGAGGATGGCCTTATTGAGCATCAGTGGGAGGCAAAACCCTTGGTCCTGACAAAGCTCAATGCCTTGGTGTAGGGGAATGTCAGGGCAGGGAGGGGGAAGGGGGTGAGTGGGTAGGGAGCACCCTCATAGAATCAGCGGGATGGATTATGGGATAAGGGGTTTATGGAGGGGAAACTGGGAAATGGGATAACATTTGAAATGTAAATAAAATGTATCCAATAAAAAAAAAGGAGAAAAAAGAAAGCATGGGTCCCATTTGTACCAGTCTGACACTGAACTTCAAATTTAGCAGAGGATTACCTTATACTGCCTGATTACCTTACACTGTCTTCACATTCCTAGTGCAAAGATTACATGTGTGTGCTACTGTATCTGGGTTTTCCTTCCACCTGGGGAATCTGTCATGACTATTCTTGATTGTCAACTTGACTACATATGGAGTTAACTAAAACCCCAAAATAGAGGGCACACCCGTGAGGGGTTTTTGCTTAATTTGAAGTAGGAAGATCATTTTTAATTCACATTGTGAACTGGGAAGACACAACTTTGTTCTCATCATATGAGCTAGGAAAACCCACCTCTAATTTGGGCCATGCTCTCTGCTGGAAGCTTACATGGAAGAAGGAAGCTTGTGTGCTTTGCCTGATTACTTTTGCCTCACTAGTGAGTCCATTCCATCACTGACATCAGAACCTACTTCAGGTAGATATGGCAGCCTACTTCTTTGGGCTTCCAGTGTCTACTGAGAACCAGCTGAGACACCCAATCTGAGGACTTCTGCATTCTTAGACTTTCCATTCATAGCCATCATTGGATTAGCTTGTAAGTCATTCTAATAAATCTTTTCTCCAAAGGGAGGGAAAAAAAGAAAGGAGAAGTGAGGGTGGTCAGCGGCAAAGGGGTGAGACACAAAAATGGGCCAGTGAAGCCTGATGCACAGGAAGTGAATCTTCCAGCTTGGGAAACCAAAGAAATAGAACCTCCCACTGGGATTCCTGACAGACAACCCAGCCCAACCAACACTTTTGATTTTAGCCCAGTCAGAGAGATTTCATGTTGTGGCTTCCAGACCCAAATGAGTGGTGTGTGTGTCTGTGTGTGTGTGTCTCTCTCTGTGTGTGTGTCTCTCTCTGTGTGTGTGTGTGTGTGTCTGTGTGTCTGTGTGTGTGTCTCTCTCTCTGTCTCTCTGTCTCTCTGTCTCTCTGTCTCTCTGTCTCTCTCTCTCTCTCTCTCTCTCTCTCTCTCTCTCTCTCTCTGTGTGTGTGTGTGTGTGTGTAAGGGAGAAAGGGAGAGAAAGAGAGGCTGTCTCTCTGATATTGCTCCTTATCAAAGGAGAAACAGAACCTGATCTTGTTAAAAAGAATCTACTGTTTTATCAGGTGAGCACATTTTAGATTTTGTAAAGTGTTCTGAGAATGGTATAGCCAGGCTTGCCTCATTCCTGTTTGTGTGTTTGGGAAGACGTGCTTACAGAATGTCTTCTTCCTTTTTAAACCCAATCTTGCATTATTTTACCCATCTTTGTATTTATATTCCAACTGCGTGCTTTTCATTTTTATAAATGGCATGAATTATATGAGTCTTACTATTTAGTCTAATCCATCAATAGCAACCCTTTTCAGATGTTTAATACATTATAGAAATGTAATTATTATAGATGTAAAAGTATACTCTTTTAGCTCAGATAAAAATCTGGCCTGTAATTTTTTTCCCTTGTTTTGGCTTTTGTTTTCATAAAAAAGAGGAAGTGGCTTGAGAAAGGCCCCAATATTACTGCATTTGGTCTCTGGTAGGAGGAAGAGTATGGGAAAGACTGTAGATATGTGGTTATGGTTGTAGAAGAACTAAAGCAATGGAGGAACTCAGAGATGCTGCTTAGGGTCTATGATTTCTAGCCCCAAGCATGACACTTTCTCTGTCACATGTTTTCTTTGCTACACACTTCCTATCCTATCAACTTCGCCTGATGTGTCCTTCCTCTGGGGTCTGTGGGTTCAAAAGCAATGGCCAAATAACCACAGACTGAAACCCCTTAAACCATGAGCCACAGAGATCCATCTGTTGTAATATTTTGGCATTTGTCACAGTAATGAAAATCTGGCTCATACTTGTAGGGTACCACATGAGGGTCAACTGGAGTGTTTGGAACATGGTGTAATGTAGACTGTAAGGAGCCTAATCATCAAAGGAGAAGCTTTGAAAACCTGGTCATGGTAAGAAAAAAAGAAATGAGCCCAATGTTAATGCTGACTGTGGCAGAGAGTAAATTTGTAAATAAAGGGCAATTCACAAGATAGTGAAATAACATCACTAACATTAAGGTTACCTAGCACACTTCAGAGCACCTACTCTATAATATAAAATTAATGTCAGGTTCCTTCTTGGCCAGAGAGTGAAATACTGTATAACCTAGCATGCAGTCTTCCCTGTAGGAAGCCCTTATCAAATGAAGCAATACTTTACAGTTCATTTTCACAAGACAAATCACTATCCTCTTTTAGAACAGAGACGTTGAAAGCATCTTTTTCAGGAATCATATCCAAGCCTGTCATCACTAGTCATCCGGGGATAAGGATAGATTTTTAATAGCATATAACTTTTACATCACATCATTTGTAAACATATTAATAACAATTTGGGGGTCTGTATATGGAAAATGATTCTTAGCATATTTCCTCTCCCCTGCTTCAAGAAGGGTCTATGGGTTACACTTCAAGTTGTGATGTGCTCTAAATGTTAAGAATTCAATGGTGTCCTAAGCAGTAGTCATTTGCCTCTCAGACATATGGATATTGAGATCTAGAAACAAAGCCTATGTGGAAGCAGAGAACAAAATGGTTTCTTGAGAAACAAAACTGTTAACTTTTGTGATTAGCAGTGTAAACATTGGCCCAGTTCTCATTCCAAGCACTTTAGTAGGAAGGATTAAAAAAAAAAAAAAAAAGACATCAGAGGAAGAATGAGAACCTCCCAGAGAGTTTTGTTTTGTCATTACCTATTTCTTTTGGAAGTAGAGATTATAACAGGTTTCCCATTAAATTAAGAACAACTTTCAGCGATTGCAGAGTACAAATTCTTCTATATTATATATTTTTTGAAAAATTCCCATTTATCTCCAGCACAATTAGGTCATTTGTATCATTCTTGCTGCTGACAGCATTGATTTTTAAAGATGATTGATGTTCATGGTATTAATTGAATTGGATAAATTGGTTTATTACCTGGGCTCTGAAAAAATTTTTTTAGGAGAACAGTGTCTGTTAAATACAAAGGACACAAAAGCCTTTGTAAGAAAGCTGCCTACTCTAATCAACCTAAGACTGACCACACTGCAGGGAAGGTCAACTCATTAGCTCACAACTTTGACCTGAGTGCC